>NC_140993.1:123963077-124563077 GCF_052327205.1 Somniosus microcephalus
GAAACATTATGGTTCCTCCAGTAATTGGAGAGAGGTTTATCCCAGGATTTACAGACTTTCTGACTTCAGCTGAAAAGCATAATGAAGAAAGCCTCCTGTGGTCCAAAGAAGTCATTCTCAAGTCCGTGGGATAACATTTCACGTCAGATATTAAAGTTGGGGGGAAATTTTAACTTGCAAAAGAAGCCTAACCTCATGAACATGCCACTGGCCAACTGCACAACCTGAACGGCTGGGAGTAGGCGGCAAGCAGGGGCCGCTCACTGGCCCAAGGCTAGTATGGGTGATGGAGGGTTCCAGGGTGGTCAGCAGTTCAGGAAGGGGGAAGGGAGTCCAGGCAGGGGTTGCCTAGACTTTCCTTGTGGGGCCCTCCTGCTCCTCCTGGCATAAAAAGGAAGTTTTAAGCTTACTTTACAGGGCCTCTTCGCAGCGCCAAACAGATTGTTACTGTTGGGGCAACCATTGCGCACCTGCTTTCTTCCAGGTTAACATGTCATCGGGGCTTTATTGACGTTATTGGACCATGATTTACATGAATGTATGAGGCTCCCACCTGACTCAGGCAGGCACCTCATATGCCTGACAAATTAGCTCGGTTAGAATCCAGCTGAGCGGTAGCGTAGTTTCACCCTCTTCATTTTAATTGCCCCACTCGGATTCTGCCAGGCAAGGAGAGATAAAATTCACCCGACATTTTCTGTCCTTTTCAATGCTTTAATATGGTTTGATTTATATTATAACTAGCTGGAGTGCCCGGCGGTGCCGAGGCTTTTTCGAGGGCATGTTGTTGTTGGAAGAGAGAGAGAGAGAGCGACTGGGGGGGGGGGGAGAAGAGAGAGAGAGAGCGCGACTGGGGGGGAAGAGAGAGAGCGGGTGGGGGGAAGAGAGCGGGGCGGAAGGGAGGGCGGGGGGGAAGGGAGGGGTGGGGGGAAGGGAGGGGGGGAAGGGAGGGGGGGAAGGGGCGGGGGGGAAGGGAGGGGGGAGGGGGGGGAAGGGGCGGGGGGAGAAGGGGGGGCGGGAAGGGGAAGGGGGGTGGGGGGGAAGGGGGGAAAGGGCGGCGGGGGGGATGGGGGGGTGGGAAGGGGAAGGGGGGGCGGGGGGGAAGGGGCGGGGGGGGCCCAGGCCGAGAGCCCCGCTCTCCGAGCCCCGCCCCCCCCGGCCGAGAGCCCCGCTCTCCGAGCCCCGCCACCCCCCCCCCCGGCCGAGCCTGATTGCGGCTCTGAGAGACGGCCGGCGGCCGAGCACCGCCTCCCCCCGGCCGAGCCCGATTGCGGCTCTGAGAGACGGCCGGCGGCCGAGCACCGCCTCCCCCCGGCCGAGCCCGATCGCGGCTCTGAGAGACGGCCGGCGGCCGAGCCACGCAACCCCCCCGGCCGAGGCCGATTGCGGCTCTGAGAGATGGCCGGCGGCCGAGCACCCCCCCCCCACCGAGCCCGATTGTGGCTCTGAGAGACGGCCGGCGGCCGAGCCCCGCCCCCCCCGCCGAGCGCGGAACAGAGACGCCGCGTCTCACCTGCTCCTGCTGCGCGTGCACCCTGACCCTCATGGCCGACGCCGTTGCCCTGGGTAACGTGACACGGCGGGGGGTGGGGTGAGGAGCTTAGCAGAAGCGCAATCACCTAGCTCGGGCCTGGCTGGGCAAGAAAGGCGCAGGCTTTGAGGCCTAAGAAAAAAACGGGGAAAGGTAGGAAAAAGAATGTTCAGGTTAGGTTTACAAATGAGTGATTTTTTTTAAAACAATTGAATAAATTCAATTTTATTTGGTGGAAATGTATATTTGAAAAGAAAGATGCAGAAAGCAGGAAAAAGAATGGAAGCAAGATGGCGGCGACTCACCTCGGTTCAGAACGATAAGGCCCGGCCACACACGCACCGATTGGTCGACCGTCAGGTCACCAAAGCGTAGGGTTGGTCAATCATCCCGTCACTCGACCGTAGGAGGGCCCGGCCGCACGCGGCAGCAAGCCGCCGTACGATTGGTCGACCTCTAGGTCACTGTCGCTAATGAGCGGATAATGAGATGCTAATGAGCGGAATGTTGAAGGTTTTTGGGATACTACGGGCGCGATTTTAGCCCGGCCGAAACGTAAATACGCTTAAAACCGTCTCGGAAGCGTAAGCTTTCTTTGGAGGTAACGCGCGCGTAGGTACGCCCTGTAACTTTCGAGCACATAGCCCGCCAGACGCACACGCAATGACAGACAGATAGACAGAATGACAGAATGACAGAATGACAGATAGACAGAATGACAGAAGTACCGATTTATATATATAGACTAGCTGAAGTGCCCGGCGGTGCCGAGGCTTTTTTCGAGGGCATGTTGTTGTTGGAAGAGAGAGAGAGAGAGCGACTCGGGGCGGGGGGAGAAGAGAGAGAGAGCGCGACTGGGGGGGAAGAGAGAGAGCGACTGGGGGGTAGAGAGAGAGCGACTGGGGGGAAGAGAGAGAGCGGGTGGGGGGAAGAGAGAGAGCGGGTGGGGGGAAGAGAGCGGGGGGGGAAGGGAGGGCGGGGGGGTACGGGAGGGCGGGGGGGAAGGGGAAGGGAGGGGGGAAGGGAAGGGGGGGAAGGGGCGGGGGAAGGGGCGGGGGGAAGGGAGGGGGGAAGGGACGAGGGGAAGGGACGGGGGAAGGGAGGGGGGAAGGGGGGTGGGGGGGAAGGGGCGGGGGGGAAGGGAGGGCGGGGGTGAAGGGGCGGGGGGAAGGGAGGGGGGGAAGGGAGGGCGGGGGGAAGGGGTGGGGGGAAGGGAGGGGGGAAAGGGGCGGGGGGGAAGGGACAGGGGGAAGGGAGGGGGGGAAGGGGAGGGGGGTGGGGGGAAGGGAGGGCGGGGGGAAGGGAGGGGGGCGGGGGGGGCGGGGGGGAAGGGAGGGGGGGAAAGGGGCGGGGGGTAAGGGGGGGAAGGGACGGGGGGAAGGGGGGGCGGGAAGGGGGGGCGGGAAGAGGGCGGCGGGGGGGAAGGGGGGCGGGAAAAGGGCGGCGGGGGGAAGGGGTGGCGGGAAGGGGCGGGGGGAACGGGGGCGGGGGGGAAAGGGGGGGTGCGAGGGGGGGGCCCAGGCCGAGAGCCCTGCTCTCCGAGCCCCGCCACCCCTGGCCGAGAGCCCCGCTCTCCGAGCCCAGCACCCCCCCGGCCGAGCCCGATTGCGGCTCTGAGAGACGGCCGGCGGCCGAGCCCCGCCCCCCCCCGCCGAGCCCGATTGCGGCTCTGAGAGACGGCCGGCGGCCGAGCCCCGCCCCCCCCGGCCGAGCCCGATTGCAGCTCTGAGAGACAGCCGGCGGCCGAGCCATGCCCCCCCCCCCGGCCGAGGCCGATTGCGGCTCTGAGAGACGGCCGGCGGTCGAGCCCCGCCCCCCCCGCCGAGCCCGATTGCGGCTCTGAGAGACGGCCGGCGGCCGAGCCCCGCCCCCCCACCGAGCGCGGAACAGAGACGCCGCGTCTCACCTGCTCCTGCTGCGCGCGCACCCTGACCCTCGTGGCTGACACCGTTGCCCTGGGTAACGTGACACGGCGGGGGGGGTGGGGGTGAGGAGCTTAGCAGAAGTGCAATCACCTAGCTCGGGCCTGGCTGGGCAAGAAAGGCGCAGGCTTTGAGGCCTAAGAAAAAAACGGGCAAAGGTAGGAAAAAGAATGTTCAGGTTAGGTTTACAAATGAGTGATTTTTTAAAAAACAATTTAATAAATTCAATTTTATTTTGGTGGAAATGTATATTTGAAAAGAAAGACGCAGAAAGCAGGAAAAAGAATGGAAGCAAGATGGCGGCGACTCACCTCGGTTCAGAACGATAAGGCCCGGCCACACACACACCGATTGGCCCGGCGGCACACGCCAGCAACCCAGCGTACGATTGGTCTAGCTGGAGGTCACTCTGTCGCTAATGAGCGGATAATGAGATGCTATTGAGCGGAATGTTGAAGGTTTTTGGGATACCGCGGGCGCGATGTTAGCCCGGCCGAAACGTAAATACGCTTAAAACCATCTCGGAAGCGTAAGCTTTCTTTGGAGGTAACGCGCGCGTAGGTACGCCCTGTAACTTTCGAGCGCATACCCGACAGACGCACACGCGATGACAGACAGAATGACAGAATGACAGACAGAATGACAGACAGATGTACCGATTTATATATATAGACTAGCTGAAGTGCCCGGCAGTGCCGAGGCTTTTTCGAGGGCATGTTGTTGTTGGAAGAGAGAGAGAGAGAGCGACTGGGGGGGCGGAGAAGAGAGAGAGAGAGCGCGACTGGGGGGGAAGAGAGAGAGCGACTGGGGGGTAGAGAGAGAGCGACTGGGGGGAAGAGAGAGAGCGACTGGGGGGAAGAGAGAGAGCGGGTGGGGGAAGGGAGGGCGGGGGGGAAGGGGTGGGGGGAAGGGGGGGAAGGGAAGGGAGGGGGGAAAGGGAGGGGGGAAGGGAGGGGGGAAGGGAGGGGGGAAGGGGCGGGGGAAGGGAGGGGGGAAGGGGGGGCGGGGGGGGAAGGGGCGGGGGGGTGAAGGGGGGGGCGGGGGGGAAGGGAAGTGGAAGGGGGGGCGGGGGGGAAGGGAAGGGGAAGGGGAGCAGGGGGACGGCGGGGGGTGCGGGAAGGGGGGGCGGGGGCGGGGGGGAAGGGGGTCGGTAGGGGGGAAGGGAGGGTGTGAAGGGAGGGGGGAAAGGGAGGGGGGGAAGGGGCGGCGTGGAAGGGAGGGGGGCGGGGGGGTAAGGGGGGAAGGGGGGGCGGCGGGGGGGACGGGAAGGGGAAGGGGGGGTGCGGAAGGTGGGGTTGGGGGGGGCCCAGGCCGAGAGCCCGGCTCTCCGAGCCCCGCCCCCCCCCGGCCGAGAGCCCCGCTCTCCGAGCCCCGCCCACCCCCCCGGCCGAGCCCGATTGCGGCTCTGAGAGACGGCCGACGGCCGAGCCCCGCCCCCCCCGGCCGAGCCCGATTGCGGCTCTGAGAGACGGCCAGCGGCCGAGCCACGCCCCCCCCCCCCGGCCGAGGCCGATTGCGGCTCTGAGAGACAGCCGGCGGCCGAGCCCCGCCCCCCCCCGGCCGAGCCCGATTGCGGCTCTGAGAGACGGCCGGCGGCCGAGCCCCGCCCCCCCCCGCCCGAGCCGAGCGCGGAACAGAGTTGCCGCATCTCACCTGCTCCTGCTGCCCGCGCACCCTGACCCTCGTGGCTGACGCCGTTGCCCTGGGTAACGTGATGCGTGGGGGGGGTGGGGGGGTGGTGAGGAGCTTAGCAGAAGCCCTAGCTCGGGCCTGGCTGGGCAAGAAAGGCCCAGGCTTTCAGGGCCTAACAAAAAAACGGGAAAGGTAGCAAAAAGAATATTCAGGTTAGAAAAAATATTTACAAATGAATGAAGTTTTTTTTAAAACAATTTAATAAATTCAATTTTATTTTGCTGGAAATGTATATTTGAAAAGAAAGACGCAGAAAGCAGGAAAAAGAACGGAAGCAAGATGGCGGCGACTCACCTCAGTTCAGAACGATAAGGCCCGCCCACACACGCACCGATTGGTCGACTGTCAGGTCACCAAAGCCTAGGATTGGTCAATCGTCCCGTCACTCGACCGTAGGAGGGCCTGGCCGCACGTGGCAGCAAGCCGCCGTACGATTGGTCAACCTCGAGGTCACTCTGTCGCTAATGAGCGGATAATGAGATGCTAATGAGCGGAATGTTGAAGGTTTTTGGGATACCGCGGGCGCGATTTTAGCCCGGCCGAAACGTAAATACGCTTAAAACCGTCTCGGAAGCGTAAGCTTTCTTTGGAGGTAACGCGCGAGTAGGTACGCCCTGTAACTTTCGAGCGCATAGCCCGCCAGACGCACAGGCGATGACAGACAGAATGACAGAATGACAGACAGAATGACAGAATGACAGACAGAAGTACCAATTTATATATATAGACTAGCTGAAGTGCCCGGCGGTGCCGAGGCTTTTTCGAGGGCATGTTGTTGTTGGAAGAGAGAGAGAGAGCGCGACTGGCTGGGGGTGGGGGGGGGAGAAGAGAGAGAGAGAGAGAGAGAGAGCGACTGGGGGGTAGAGAGAGAGCAACTGGGGGGAAGAGAGAGAGCGACTGGGGGGAAGAGAGAGAGCGGGTGGGGGGAAGAGAGCGGGGGGGGAAGGGAGGGCGGGGTGGAGGGGGCGGGGGGGAAGGGAGGGGGGAAAGGGAGGGGGGAAAGGGGTGGGGGAAGGGAGGGGGAAGAGGGGGGAAGGGGGGGGAAGGGAGGGGGGAAGGGGTGGGGGGGAAGGGAGGGGGGGAAGGGGAGGGGCGGGGGGGAAGGGGCGGGGGCAGAAGAGGGGGAAGGCGGGGCGGGAAGGGGAAGGGGGGGGCGGGGGGGAAGGGGGGGCGGGAAGGGGGGGGTGGGGGGGAAGGGGCGGGGGGGCCCAGGCCGAGAGCCCCGCCCCCCCCGGCCGAGCCCGATTGCGGCTCTGAGAGACGGCAGGCGGCCGAGCCCCGCCCACCCCCGGCCGAGCCCAATTGCGGCTCTGAGAGACGGCAGGCGGCCGAGCCCCGCCCCCCCCGGCCGAGCCCGATTGCGGCTCTGAGAGACGGCCGGTGGCCGAGCCACGCCCGCCCCCCCCCCCCGGCCGAGGCCGATTGCGGCTCTGAGAGACGGCCGGCGGCCGAGCCCCGACCCCCCCCCGCCGAGCCCGATTGCGGCTCTGAGAGACGGCCGGCGGCCGAGACCCGCCCCCCCTGCCGAGCACGGAACAGAGACGCCGCGTCTCACCTGCTCCTGCTGCGCGCGCACCCTGACCCTCGTGGCTGACGCCGTTGCCCTGGGTAACGTGACACGGCGGGGGGGGGCGGTGGGTGAGGAGCTTAGCAGAAGCGCAATCACCTAGCTCAGGCCTGGCTGGGCAAGAAAGGCGCAGGCTTTGAGGCCTAAGAAAAAAACGGGCAAAGGTAGGAAAAAGAATGTTCAGGTTAGGTTTCCAAATGAGTGATTTTTTTAAAAACAATTTAATAAATTCAATTTTATTTTGGTGGAAATGTATATTTGAAAAGAAAGACGCAGAAAGCAGGAAAAAGAATGGAAGCAAGATGGCGGCGACTCACCTCGGTTCAGAACGATAAGGCCCGGCCACACACGCACCAATTGGCCCGGCGGCACACGCCAGCAACCCGGCGTACAATTGGTCGAGCTCGAGGTCACTCTGTCGCTAATGAACGGATAATGAGATGCTAATGAGTGGAATGTTAAAGGTTTTTGGGATACTGCTGGCGCGATTTTAGCCCGGCCGAACTGTAAATACGCTTAAAACCGTCTCGGAAGCGTAAGCTTTCTTTGGAGGTAACGCGCACGTAGGTACGCCCTGTAACTTTCGAGCGCATAGCCCGCCAGACGCACAGGCGATGACAGACAGAATGACAGAATGACAGACAGAATGACAGAATGACAGACAGAAGTACCGATTTATATATATAGACTAGCTGAAGTGCCCGGCGGTGCCGAGGCTTTTTCGAGGGCATGTTGTTGTTGGAAGAGAGAGAGAGAGCGTGACTGCCGGGGGGGGGGGAGAAGAGAGAGAGAGAGAGAGAGAGAGCGACTGGGGGGTAGAGAGAGAGCGACTGGGGGAAGAGAGAGAGCGATTGGGGGGAAGAGAGAGAGCGGGTGGGGGGAAGAGAGCGGGGGGGAAGGGAGGGCGGGGGGGAAGGGAGGGGGGAAGGGCGGGGGGGAAGGGAAGGGGGAAGGGAGGGGGGAAAGGAAGGGAGGGGGGGAAGGGAAGGGAGGGGGGAAGGGAAGGGAGGGGGGGAAAGGGAGGGGGGAAAGGGGCGGGGGGGGAAGGGAGGGGGGAAGGGGGGGAAGGGAGGGGGGAAGGGGCGTGGGGGGAAGGGGTGGGGGGGAAGGGAGGGGGGAAGGGGAGGGCGGGGGGGAAGGGGCGGGGGGCAGAAGGGGGGGAAGGGGAAGGGGGGGAAGGGGGGGCGGGAAGGGGAAGTGGGGGGCGGGGGGAAGGGGGGGGGCGGCGGGGGGAAGGGGGGCGGGAAGGGGAAGGGGGGGCGGGGGGGAAGGGGGGGCAGAAGGGGGGGGCGGGGGGGGGGGAAGGGGCGGGGGGGCCCAGGCCGAAAGCCCCGCTCTCCGATCCCCGCCCCCCCCAGCCGAGCCCGATTGCGGCTCTGAGAGACGGCAGGCGGCCGAGCCCCGCCCACCCCCCGGCCGAGCCCGATTGCGGCTCTGAGAGACGGCAGGCGGCCGAGCCCCCGCCCCACCCCGGCCGAGCCCGATTGCGGCTCTGAGAGACGGCCGGCGGCCGAGCCACGCCGCCCCCCCCCCCAGCCGAGGCCGATTGCGGCTCTGAGAGACGGCCGGCGGCCGAGCCCCGCCCCCCCCCCGCCAAGCCCGATTGCGGCTCTGAGAGACGGCCGGCGGCCGAGCCCCGCCCCCCCTGCCGAGCGCGGAACAGAGACGCCGCGTCTCACCTGCTCCTGCTGCGCGCGCACCCTGACCCTCGTGGCTGACGCCGTTGCCCTGGGTAACGTGACACGGCGGGGGGGGGGTGGGTGAGGAGCTTAGCAGAAGCGCAGTCACTTAGCTCGGGCCTGGCTGGGCAAGAAAGGCGCAGGCTTTGAGGCCTAAGAAAAAAACGGGCAAAGGTAGGAAAAAGAATGTTCAGGTTAGGTTTACAAATGAGTGATTTTTTAAAAAACAATTTAATAAATTCAATTTTATTTTGGTGGAAATGTATATTTGAAAAGAAAGACGCAGAAAGCAGGAAAAAGAATGGAAGCAAGATGGCGGCGACTCACCTCGGTTCAGAACGATAAGGCCCGGCCACACACGCACCGATTGGCCTGGCGGCACACGCCAGCAACCCGGCGTACGATTGGTCGAGCTCGAGGTCACTCTGTCGCTAATGAGTGGATAATGAGATGCTAATGAGTGGAATGTTGAAGGTTTTTGGGATACCGCGGGCGCGATTTTAGCCCGGCCGAAACGTAAATACGCTTAAAACCGTCTCGGAAGCGTAAGCTTTCTTTGGAGGTACGCCCTGTAACTTTCGAGCGCATAGCCCGCCAGATGCACAGGCGATGACAGACAGAATGACAGAATGACAGAATGACAGAATGACAGACAGAATGACAGAATGACAGACAGAAGTACCGATTTATATATATAGATAAATGATATGAAATTTTAAGAAGTTTGTTCTGACAGTGATGGCAACAGTACTCAAAATCTAGAATATAATTTAGAAAAGCTATTTTTGCTTGGCAATACATTTGAATGCCATATTCATAAAGAATATATGATGTATAACCTTACCATTTTTACTAAATTGTGGCAACCATTATCTATATATATATAAAATTGCTATTCTGTCTGTCTGTCCTCTATAGACTCAAAAGTTATAGAGCGTACCTACACATGTGTTACATCAAAAGAAAGCTTACGATTCTGGAACGGTCATAAGCATATTTACTTTTCAGTGAGACAAAAATTGTGCCGACGGTATCCAAAAAACGTTCAAAATTCCGCTCATTATCCCCTCATTAGCATTGAGTGACTATGATGTCGAAGAGCTGCTATGATGTCAAAGCAGTTTTTGTGCTGTCATAAAGAAATCAATGCTTTCACTGTGCCCAGCCTACTCAGCTGGGGTGACTTGGGCCGGGCCTCTTCCTCTCTTCTCGATCTCCTTCCCTCACTCTCTCCTTCTCCTTCTCTCTCCTTCCCTCTCTCTCTCTCTCTCTCCTTCCCTCTCTCTCTCTCGCCTTCCCTCTCTGTCTCTCTCTCCTTCCCTCTCTCTCTCTGTCTCTCTCTCCTTCCCTCTCTGTCTCTCTCTCCTTCCCTCTCTCTCTCTCCTTCCCTCGCTCTCTCTGTCTCTCCTTCCCTCTCTCTTGTTATGTATTGTGTGTTCTATTGTGTGTTCTCCTCCCACCTGTGGTGGCGCTGTCACAGGAGATAAATGGGTGGGTATTCTCTCGGTTAAGTTTAGCTCTCTTTGTTCGGAACTTGCCAGAACTTCCTTTCCTTCCAATAAAGCACTTCATGTTTGAATCTCAGGCCTAGAAATTGGGTTGTGGGCTCGCCAGGGCTGTAGCGCCAGAAATTTTGCGCCAGCGTTAATGCGGCAGCGCCCGACGAAAATTCGGTTGCGCCGGCCCCAGACGGCGGCGGGCGCTAAAGGAGGGTTTTAGCGCCTGAAAACGGGCGTTGAATTGGGTTTCCCGGCGCTAATCCCCCGCTGCGGCACCCGATGCAGTGCGGCAGGCTGGGGAACTGCAGGCCTCCTCCTTCTGTTAAGGAGGAGCTGCCTGCAGCTGACAACTGTCCGGCGGATTCCCCCGACATCTGAGCCCGGCACCTCGGGGAAGTGCCGGGCTCGCAGCACACACTCATCAGGGCCGCGGGGGGGGTGATGCAGGAGACCGGGAAGGGAGGTGCGGGCAGGCGGCCGCCGGGAACGCGGCCGGCCGCCGCTCCACCTTTATGCGCCGGCGCAAAGGCGTGTAAGAACACTTTTCACATTCGTTAGTTGCGCCTGCCACGGGCGAGGCGGGCGCAACTGAATTTGGGCTTGGGGCCGGGTTACCACGGCAACCGGGACGCTGCGCACACCGATGACGTCATCGGTGCCGGCGCAGCGCTACCGGCTAACGCCGATGGTAAGGCCCAAGTCAATTTGCAAAACGGCTATAAGTCCGGCGCAAGGCCCTCTAGCGCCACTAATTGGGCGCTAAGCCCACTCAATTTCTAGGCCTCTGAGTTCTGAGTCCTAAATTGTGTCTAGGTAGAAAGGTACCGACACAACAAGTGGCAACGAGGAGCGGATGAATCTGCGTACATTACGGGTGCAGTGAGTAAACAGAAAATTTAATTTCAAACATGAGATGGATACTATATTAGGAAACATCAGTGATTTTGATGAAAATGTGGAGAAATGGAGCGCATATACGGAACGTTTTGACTATTTTGTATTGGCGAATGCGGTGGCAAATGAAAAGGTTGTGCCTACCTTTTTGAGTGTAATCGGGCCGAAGACTTTCAATTTACTTCGCAGCCTCGTGCAGCCAGATAAGCCAGGAACTAAAACATATAAGCAACTAGTGGAAATTCTTCGAGCACATTTTTCACCAAAACCTCTGGTTATTGCTGAGAGATTTAGATTTCACAAACGGAATCAAGAGGAGGGGGAATCAGTGACGATGTTTATTGCTGCTTTAAAAAGGTTGTCGGAACACTGCCAGTTCAAGGAGGTGCTGAATGACACCATTAGAGACAGACTTGTGTGTTGTCTGCAAAATGCAGCCACACTGAAGCGTCTTCTTACTGAGGACAACCTTACTCTTGAAAAGGCCATTGAAGTTAGTGTCTCCATGGAGATGGCGGAAAAGGAGACTCACCAGTTGAGTTCAACAGGGAGAGTTCACAAGGTGTCATCTGAGCCTAAAGGTGCGCGGAACGGCACATGTTACCGTTGTGGGAAAACGTGCCATCACGGTAATGACTGCTGGTGTACGGAGCTGGAATGCCGAAATTGTGGCAAAAAGGGTCACATTGAACGCGCCTGTAGAGGTAAAAAAAAGAACAGACAGAGCTGGGAAGCATGGAAGCAAAATGTCTGTATTTGGACAAGAGAAGAAAAAGAGTGTTCATTCAGTGCAGTATGATGGAACAAGCAAAACAGAGGGGAGCGACACCTCTGAGGAGGAAGAGGTGCATATACTGACGGTTGCAGGTGGTTCAAATGGCTACTGGGTGTCACCACTGGTGGAGGGACAATCAGTGCGGATGGAGGTGGACACAGGCGCGGCTGCGTCCCTTGTTTCAGACACTGTCTACAACAAAATGCTAAAGCATCTTACCCTTCAGCCAACAAACATTGTGCTAAAGACGTATACCGGCGAACCTGTGGCCATGAGAGGCGTCATTGAGGTGACAGTTAAATTGAATGGACAGACTGCAAAATTACTACTATATGTGGTAAAGGGAAATTACCCATCGCTACTGGGACGTGCGTGGCTAGAGAAAATCACGCTGGACTGGCCTGCAGTCCGCACGATGTCAAAAGGGGAGTCAGGTCTGACTGCAGTGTTAAACAAACATGCAGAACTCTTCAATGGGGAACTTCGGGGCATGAAAAAGATCAGCATGAGACTGGACATTAAACCTGACAGCAAGCCGAAGTTTCACAAAGCCCGACCTGTACCCTATGCAATTAGGCCAAAAGTTGAGGCTAACTTGGAGGCCTTAGTCGAGAATGGAGTCCTGGAGCCTGTGAGCGTGAGCAAATGGGCCACACCCATTGTTCCTGTCCTGAAAAAGGATGGATCTGTTCGAATCTGCGGGGATTTTAAAGTGACTATTAACCCGGTGCTGTCTGTGGAACAGTACCCTCTTCCCCTCATTGATGATCTTTTTACGGGCCTGGCCGGAGGGCAAAAGTTCAGCAAAATAGACTTATGCCAGGCTTATCGACAAATGCATGTCGATGACAAATCAAAGGAGCTGCTGACAATTGTGACACACAAGGGGCTATACAGGTACTGCCGCCTTCCGTTTGGAATTACGTCGGCCCCTGCTCTATTCCAAAGGGCAATGGATCAGATTTTGAGTGGACTGCCAGGAGTCCAGTGCTACCTGGATGACATCCTTGTCACTGGGACAAATGAGGAGGATCATCTTCTGAACTTGGATGCGGCACTACAACGGCTGAAAGAGTACGGACTCAGAGTTCGTAAAGACAAATGTGAATTCTTTCAGTCTTCAGTTGAGTACCTGGGGCATGTGATTGACGCTACTGGCCTGCATAAGGCGCCGCCAAAGGTCAAGGCGATCGTGGAGGCCCCAGCACCCCAGAATGTGAGCCAGTTACGTTCATTTCTGGGGCTACTTAACTACTATGGGAAGTTTATTCCAGACTTAGCAACATTGCTGAAGCCGTTACATCAGTTGCTATGTCAAGGCAAAACATGGAAATGGACTGAACTGTGCAACGAAGCTTTCGCCCGAGCAAAGAAAGCATTGCTGAATTCGGAGGTCCTGACACACTTCGACCCAAAGCTACCCATGCAGCTAGCATGTGATGCATCACCATCTGGTGTGGGAGCCGTCATATCCCACATCATGCCTTCAGGTGAAGAGAAACCTATCGCCTCCGCATCACGCACCTTGAACAAGGCCGAGAGTAACTATGCGCAGATCGAGTGCGAGGCCTTGGGAATCGTTTTTGGAATTCGAAAATTTCATCAGTACCTGTTTGGGAGAAGGTTCACACTCCTGACAGACCACCGTCCATTGACTTCAATCTTTGGGCCCCACACCAGAATTCCGTCTCTCGCTGCAAGCAGGATGCAAAGGTGGGCTTTACTGTTGTCAGGACACACATACGACATCAAATATCGCAAATCAGACTTGCACGGCAACGCAGACGGTCTCTCGAGGCTACCCTTGCCTGTTACTCCCCCAGAGCCTCGTCAGATAGACATCTTCTACTTTAGACAAGTGGAGGGAGCACCTGTCACTGCAGTTCAGGTGTGAAGGTACACCGGCAACGATCCAGTCCTGTCTGAGGTAATGGACGATGTCATTCGAGGGAGAGCGATAGGAGATTCTCCTAGTATGAAACCTTACGTTTCAAAAAGAAATGAGCTCTCCGTCCAGGCAGGTTGTCGTCTTTGGGGACGCCGTGTCATCATTCCGCCACCTCTGAGGGAACCTATACTGCAACAACTTCATACAGGCCACAGTGGGATGGTTCGGATGAAGGAAATGGCAAGAAGCTACTTCTGGTGGCCAGGCCTCGATGGGAATATTGAGGAGAAAGCCAAAACATGTGCCCCATGTCAAAGGGTCCGGAATGTTCCACAGCTGGCAACCCTACACCCCTGGGATTGGCCTGCAGAAGTGTGGCAGCGAGTACATGTGGACTTCGCCGGTCCTTTCGAAGGGAAGATGTTTATGGTGGTTGTGGACGCTCGTAGCAAGTGGCCGAAGGTCGCTGTGATGAGGTCTACCACGGCAGAGAAAACAATTGAGAAACTTGGTGAGATGTTCAGCCGTTATGGCTCACCGGAACAACTCGTAAGTGACAATGGTCCACAATTTGTATCACAGGAGTTTGCAACTTCCTGCATGTGAATGGTGTCCAACACATCAGGTCTGCGCCCTATCATCCCTCTACTAACGGCCAGGCAGAAAGGTTCATGCAAACTTTGAAGCACGCCTTGAAGGCATCGCAAGGTCAGGGCTCAATCCACCAACATCTGAACAGCTTCCTCTTGTCCTACAGGAACGAGCCGCATGCCACAACCAAAACTTCCTCCGCTTCGCTCATGATGAAGAGGCAGTTGCGGACAAGTTTTGACTTACTCAAACCTCCAAGGGCAGAGCAGGTTGTCCATCGTCAACAACAAGCTCAAGTTGAAAAGAGAGAGAAAAGAGCCAAGGAGAGAAGGTTTCATCCGGGAGAGCACGTCCTAGCTCGAAACTACAACACTGGACCGAAATGGGTTCCTGCTACGGTGATCGCGCAGACGGGCCCTGTGTCTTACACGGTTGAGACTGCTGAGGACATCGTCTGGAGAAGACACACAGATCAACTGTTGCTAGGAGCAGAGACAGCCACAGAGGCTCCAACGGCTGGTTGGCCTGAACTGTTTCTGAATGATACCGCAAACCAGCATCCTTTGCCACAGTGCTCTTCTCCAACACAGGAAGTCAAAGAGACTGTTCCACCTGTGCAAACTCCTGACTTTCAACTGACACAGGCACCTTCTCCATCCAGGCCTGTGTCAATGCCTACTGCTGTGGAAGCCAGCGATGACCGCCGGTATCCTGTCAGAGAGCGGCGGCCTCCAAGACGCTTGGATCTGTAGGCTTAGTGACTTACCCACAAGACTGGGGCAGAATAAACCCCAGGGTAAAGTTAGGGTTTGAGGCAGTCTACCTCTACCCTAGGTTAGTTGAGAGTATTGAAAGTAACTTACCTATTGAGGAATAATGTGGACCTTCCATTTAAGAGGGGAGGAAATGTTATGTATTGTGTGTTCTATTGTGTGTTCTCCTCCCACCTGTGGTGGCGCTATCACAGGGGATAAATGGTTGGGTATTCTCTCGGTTAAGTTTAGCTCTCTTTGTTCGGAACTTGCCAGAACTTCCTTTCCTTACAATAAAGCACTTCATGTTTGAATCTCTGAGTTCTGAGTCCTAAATTGTGTCTAGGTAGAAAGGTACCGACACAACATCTCTCTCTGTCTCTCCTTCCCTCTCTCTCTCTCTCTCCTTCCCTCTCTCTCTCTCTCTCCTTCCCTCTCTCTCTCTCTCCTTCCCTCTCTCTCTCTCTCTCCTTCCCTCTCTGTCTCTCTTCTCCTTCCCTCTCTCTCTCTGTCTCTTTCTCCTGCCCTTCTGGCATCCTGTACAGCTCTTGGTCATCTCTTCGATTTCTCTATCAATTCCCGGCGACCACACAAATGCTCTGGCTAAGTTCTTCATTTTTACTCCTCCCAGATGACCCTCATGAAGCTCATTGAGCACTCTATCCTTCAATTTGGGTGGAATTACTACTCTGGATCCACACATCAAGGTTCCTCTGCACACTGACAGCTGTTCTCTTCTCGGCGAGAATGCTGGCAACAGTGGTTCGCCATGTGCTGGCCATCCCTTCACCGTTAAATCATAGACCCTGGAGAGTGTCGGGTCATTTCGTGTTTCCTTTTCTATGTTTGCATTCGACTATGGTCGAGTGGAATATCTCCACAGGATCCACTGCAGGCGTTTCTTCCACCATCGGCAACGGTAGGCGCGACAATCCATCAGCATTCCCATGCTGTTTAGTTCCTTTGTACTTGATGTCATATTGGTGTGCCCCTAGGAAAAGGGACCACCTCTGTAGCCGTTGTGCTGTCATTATCGGGACGCCCTTCTGAGGGTTGAAAATGGAGACAAGAGGTTGATGATCAGTTAGTAGAGTAAATTTCTGACCGTGCAGGTAGTGATTGAACTTCTTCACCCCCCACACCAGGCTGAGGGCCTCTCTGTCAATCTGGGCGTAGTTACGCTCGGCTGAAGTTAACGAGCGTGACGCAAAAGCTATCGGCCTCTCTGAACCATCAAGGAATTTACGTGACAGTACCGCTCCAATGCCATAGGGAGACGCATCACACGCCAATCTTATCGGTAGTGATGGGTTGTAGTGAGCCAATACTTCTCTTGAAGTGATTAGGTCTTTACTCTTCTGAAAGGCCCGCTTACATTCATCGCTCCATTTCCATGCTACTCCAGTTTGTAGTAGGGCGTTCAGTGGGTGCAGAATTGTCGACAAATTTGGCAAAAACTTATGGTAGTAATTCACCAATCCGAGGAATGACCTCAGTTGTGACACATTTTCAGGCACTGGAGCCTTAACTACCACTTCAATTTTGTCAGGGCACTTATGTAACCCCTCTTCATCAATCACGTGGCCACAATACGATATCTGTTTCTTAAAAAACTTGCACTTGGGGCGATTGGCTCGTAGCCCATGTTCTCTTAGTCTAGTGAGCACCTGCTCCAGGTTGGCAAGGTGTTCACTGTCATCTTCACCTGTCACTAGGATGTTGTCCAAGTAACACTGAGTCCCCGGAATCCCTTGCAGGACTTGTTCCATCGCTCTTTGACATATCGCCGGAGCTGATGCTACTCCGAATACCAGTCGATTATACTGGTAAAGACCTTTGTGAGTGTTTATCGTGAGGTACTTCCTAGAGGATTCTTCAACCTCCATCTGCAAATATGCTTGTGCTAGGTCAATTTTTGTAAAACGCTTCCCTCCAGATAGTGAGGCGAAAATATCTTCTATCCTCAGGAGAGGATACTGCACTGTGTGAAGGACTGGGTTCACCGTCACCATGAAGTCCCCACAGATGCGGACCATCCTTGGCTCCTCAGGCTTATTATTTAATGTTTTCTTCATGACAGGAATGATGGGTGTTGCCCACTCACTCCAGTCTACCTTAGATAACACGCCTGCATTCTCCAGATTCTCCAGCTCTGCCTCGACGGCTGGGCGAATTGCATACGTTACCGGTCTTGCTTTGAAAAACTTGGGAATTGCATTCTCTTCTATTTTTATCGAGGCGGTTACGCCTTTAAGAGTTCCCAATTCTTGTTGAAATACCTCTTTGGCGGTAGCTAAGATTTTTGCCAATCGTCCAGGGGTGACGTCATCATCCTTTTTACCAGCCACAGTCAGTGCCTGAATGGAGTGCCAGTCTAAACTTATCTTTCTGATCCATTCACGTCCCAATAACAGTGGTCCACCATCTTGCAGTATTACAGATACAATTTCTGTATTTCCTTGCCGTTGTATTCGACAGGCACCCTTATTTTTCCTCTGGGGTATACTTTCTGCCCCGTATACGTCTTCAAGACAATGGGTGTCTCTTTCAAGGGTTTGTGTGAGAATAGCCGCTCGTAGTCTCGTCGATTCATGATGGTCAGAGCTGATCCTGTATCCAATTCCATTTTGACTTGGGACCCTGCTATCGTGAGGGTGACCCAAATGGTTCGGTGATCCTCTTTTGTGATTACGTTGTGAAGTTTGAGACAGCTTAGTCTCTTGTTCCCGGATTCACTATCGCTCTTCTGGTCTTCGGAACTACTGTCCGTCATCTTTTGCGCTGTCCTGTACTGTTCCTTAGTAGCCTTTTTGTTGTCGTTAGTCTTCTTTCCAGACCTGCAAACTCATGCAATGTGTCCCATCTTTCCACATTGCCTGCATATTTTGTCCTTGGACCAGCAGTCCTTCTGGTCATGGGTTGTTCTGCCACAGCGATAATATTATTCAAATCCCCGTGTCATTTCATGGGTGCCGTATTCTTGTGGCTTTTGCTGTATTTCCGCAGCTCCCCTTGCTGCTGCTTCGTACGATACTGCCACGCTGAAAGCCTTATCTAGCGTCAGCTCTTTCTCTGAGAGCAACCTCTTCTGGGTTCCTTCACTCAGGAGTCCACAGACAAATTTGTCCCGTAGGGTATCTGCCAGTCCTGCTCCGAACTGGCAGTGCTTTGATAGCTTGCGTAGTTCCATAAGGAAATCAGCATTGCTCTCCTCTTTCTGCTGATTTCTCTTGTGGAATTTAAATCTTTCTGCTATCAGCAGCGGTGTAGGATTTAGGTGTTCCTGTAGGATATCAACAATTTCGTTAAAACTCTTCGCCATCGGTTTGGCTGGAGTGATCAGGTTCCGCAATAGGCCGTACGTTCTTGCGCCCATTAAGTTTAGTAGTACGATGCCTTTTTCTCATCGGCTACTTCATTTGCCTTGCAATATACTTCGACTCTTTCCACATACGTGGTCAAGTCTCCTATTGCATTATCGAAGGCAGTGATATTGCCAGTCTTCGGCATCTTGGAAATCTAAGATGGTGCCTCCCGCGCTTTGCCTTCTTCCCCGATTGAACAAAATGGCGCCTCCCGCACTTTGCCTTCTTCCCTGCTGGATTAAGATGGTGCCTCCCGCGCTTTCTGTCTTCTCCGCTGCTGCTAGCGCTGTTGCTGGCATTTTTATGCCTTGATGGCGACTCCCTATGGTCTTCGCGCACTTCCCCGCCCCCGCGCTGCTGCTAACGCCACTCTCCGTGGTCCCCGTGGCAAACGGCAGCTCCTCGCGGCTTTCTGCGCTTCTAATTTATTTTATTTTCCCGTCGTCAGAGCAAACCCTCCGGGACACTTTCCTCCCTCTTCTCGGGTCTGTACGCTGCCCGGCTTCATAGCACCGGCCGTGCCCTGTGTGCTCCACCCTCTCTCTCTCTCTCCTCTTCCCGACTACGCTGCTCGGCCCCGTTGAAAAGCCACCCAGTCGAGCTCTAGCCCGCCACAGCCCAGGAAGGATCAGTGTACTACCTGCCACCAGCCCGATTAGCTGGAACACCATTGACAGGATAACCAAGCCCCGCTCTCGACAGCCTCTCCTGCAAATCTTCAACTCCGATGAATCAGAGGCGGTTGTCCACGGTCGACGCCCATTTCTTCTGTTTGTTTTTTTTTCTTCTTTCTGGCCTCGACCTCCAACAACTTCACTTCAGGGATGGATCCCCATGAGGTGGTGCAGAACTGTAGGTAAGTTTGGATCTGCTCGTCGCCAGTATTATGTCTGTGTGTAATTGAGACACAGACTGCAGGAGTAGGTTACAACAGGTGTTTACTGAGTGGAGACAAAACTGGAACTACTATGCAAAGTTACTGCACAGGCTTATAGACAGGGGTGGTCACTACTGGTACTGCAGTATACAGGGGCTGCAGAATATAGTTCCTTCTGCAAAGTACATACACTACATCTCTCTCTGTCAATTCAATTCAATTCAATTCAAATCGCTTTATTGGCATGACAAGATACATCTTATGTTGCCAAAGTATCGAAAAACATTCATGGTTGTACACAAAAATACAGATCTATCCATACAGTGTACAAACAGATATATCCCTGAGTGTATAAATATACATTCATATAATTTTTATATACTCTTTTCTTATATTTAGTGGTTGTCCCTCTGTTTATGGCAAGCTGTAACATAGTGTGCCACTAAGGTTACACAACTTCTCTCTTCCCCTAGTAGGTATGGGAGTTTTTGGTCGTCATTCAAATTTCTGAATTCCGGGCATATTTTTGTGAATTTTGGGTAGAAATTCTCCCTTATGCGCTGATATTTTCTACACCCTGTGAGGAAGTGCATCTCTGTCTCCACCACTCCCTGACTGCAGTGAGAGCATATCCTGTCCTCTCTTGGTAGCCGGGTCTGCCTGTGTCTACCTTTTTCGATCGCCAGGCTATGTTCACTAAGTCTGTACATTGTCAAGGTTTTTCTCATTTTGCTATCCTTTACCCTGGTCAGGTAATCAGCCATGTTGTATTGTCTGTTTAGGGCCAAGTAGCAATTGAGTTTGCTTTGGGTTTTTGTTGTTTCTGCCCAATATGACAGATATTTTTCCTTTTGCTTAGCGACGATTGTGTTGGGTCGAATTCTTTGTGTTACGCTGTCACTGTCCTGGGGCTGGTTATTGTTAGTAGTGTTAATAGTTACTTCACTGAGTCCCAGGACTAGTTGATTGAGGGTATTCTTCTTTATGGTCCTCTCTTGGCATTTCAGGGCTTCGTAATGATAGCATTGGGGGTTGCTCATTTCTAGGTGTTTCCAAAATTTGGTGGCTCTTTGTTGGATAGTGATTATTAATGGATATTGGCCTAGTTCTGCCCTGCATGCATTGTTTATGGTTTTCCTTTGAGTCCGGAGGATACTTTTACAGAATTCTGCATGTAGGATCTCAATTGGATGTTTGTCCCATTTTGCAAATTCTTATTGTGTTAGCGGTCCCCACACCTCACTGCCATAGAGTGCAATTGGTTCAATTACTGATTTGAAAATTTTGAGCCAAATGCTAATTGGGATTTCTATTTGGATTGATTTTTTAATGGCATAGAAAGCCCTTCTTGCTTTCTCTTTCAGTTCATTCACAGCCAGATGAAAATTTCCCGTAGAACTGATTTTTAAGCCCAAGTATGTGTAGTTAGTGGTTTGTTCAATTTTGGTTGTTCCTAGTGTGAAATTTATTTTGGGTCCCTGATGTCTGGATCTTTGCTGGAACACAAGGACTTTGGTTTTTGGGGGATTTATTGTCAGGGCCCAGGTCTGGCAGAATGACTCCAGCAGACCCAGGTTCTGCTGTAGACCCTCCTTAGTTGGTGACAGCAGAACCAGGTCATCTGCATAGAGGAGGAATTTAACCTTGGATTCATATAGGGTGAGGCCAGGTGCTGTAGATTGTTCAAGTAGTTTTGCCAATTCATTTATGTAAATATTAAAGAGTGTCGGTGAGATGGGCGAGCCCTGCGTCAGCCCCCGCCCCTGTGGGAAGTATTTTGTTTGTTTGTCTCCAATTTTAACTGCACATTTGTTGTTTGTATACATTGATTTAATTACATCATATGTTTTTCCCCCTACCCCGCTTTCGATAAGTTTCAGGAATAAACCGTCATGCCAGATGGAATCGAAAGCCTTCTGGAAATCTATAAAGCATGCGTAGATTTTGCTTTTGTTTTGATGAACGTGTTTGTCAATTATGTCTGTAGGGTGAAGATATGATCTGATGTTCTATAGTTTGGCAGGAATCCAATTTGGCTTTTACTCAAGACATTGTGCTCCTCAAGGAAGTTTATAAGTCTTTTGTTTATGATACTACAGAATACCTTCCCCAGGTTACTGTTTACACAGATGCCTCGATAGTTATTTGGGTCGACTTTGTCCCCACTTTTGTATATGGGCGTTATGAGTCCTTTGTTCCAGATATCAGGGAAGTAACCGACACTCAGAACCAAGTTGAAGAGTTTTAGGATAGCCAGTTTCATTTTATCGTCTGTGTGTTTAATCATCTCGCTTAGTATGCCGTCTGCCCCGCAAGCTTTTCCTAGTCGCAGGTCCTTGAGTTTTTCAACTAGTTCTTTTTCTGTTATTATGGAGTCTAGCGGGTTTTGGTTATCTTTTATGGCCATTTCGAGCTTTTCCAGTTTTTTGCATATTTGGTGTTGCTCTGGCCTTAGTGTGTTTTTCTGGTATAATTTTTCAAAGTGGTTTTCCCATGTGTCTCCATTTTGAATGGCCAATTCGTCGTGTTGTTTTTTGTGTAAGGTATTCCAGTTGTCCCAGAAACAATTGGAATCAATGGATTCCTCAATGGAGCTGAGTGTATTCTTAATATACTGCTCTTTTTTGGTTCTGAGTGTGTTTCTGTATTGTGTTAGTGTCTGACAATAAGTAAGGCGTAATTCCTCGTTTTCCGGCTGTCTGTGTTTTTGGTTTGATATTTTTCTAAGTTTTTTCCTCATGTTATGGCAATCTGGGTCAAACCATTTTTCATAGTTTTTTGTTTTGGGTTTGTTCTTGCGAGCTTTCAAGTTTGACCTTGTTGCCAAATTATCAAAAATATTGTTTAGGTTATTCACTGCCCGGTTTACGCCTTCTTTATTGTGAGTGTATATGTTATCCAGAAAGGTGTCCAATAGAGCTTGAGTTGATTCATTGCTAATTGCATCCTGGTATTTTTCCGTGCTGTTTTTGGCCCATCTGTATGATTTTTTGGTGTTGTACAGCTTACTGGGTTGTGTTTCTGTGTTGGTTGTTTCTGTCTTTTTAAGATACATAGTAATTTGACTGTGGTCTGACAGTGTTGTTTGTGGTTTGACTGTGAATGCTCTGAAAGAGGATGGGTCCAAATCCGTAATCATATAGTCTACGGTGCTACAGCCAAGAGGTGAGCAATAGGTCGATCTTCCTATGAGGTCTCCCATGAACCTACCATTGACAATGTACAGACCCAGGCTTCGACAGAGCTGCAGGAGCTGTTTTCTGTTGGTATTTGTCTGCTTGTCGCAGTTATGCCTGTATGGAAGGGAAGGGATATCGAAGTGGTTATTCCCGAATATGTAATTGTTTCCCTGATTATTGGTGAAGTCTGGTTCTTCGCCAGTTCTTGAATTGAGGTCACCACAGATCAACACGTTCCCCTGGGCCTGGAATTGGATAATCTCCCTCTCAATGTTGGAGAAGGTGTCTTCTTTAAAGTACGGGGATTCCATTGGGGGGATATAGAGTGCGCAAATGAAAACATCTTGGGTGTTAGAGATAATCCCCCTCTCAATTTTGAGCCACATGTGGTTTTCGCCCTTTTTTATAAATTTGATGCAATTCTTAAGCTCTGTTTTAAACCAAATCAGTATGCCTCCGGAGTTTCTGCCTTGGGTTACCCCTGGCAATTTATTGGAGGGGACCACCAGCTCTGTGTACCCTTGGGGACGGCCAGTGTGTCCTTTTCCTCTATACCAGGTTTCCTGTAAAATGATAATATCCAGATCTTTAGTTTCATCTATGAACTCTGGGGTCCTACTCTTCACGTCGAGCACCGAAGAGCGTAGACCTTGGATATTCCAGGTTGAAATATATAAGGATTTCATGTTAAGTTTTATCTTTTACTATGATAGGTTAAAGAATGATATGTGTTTGTCGTGTCTAAATGGGGAGAAAAAAAGATCATCTCAATTGTCTATAAATACTAATACTACTTGGTTACAATTCTTTCTAGTAATTAGTCCTTGATTCTTTTTTTTTCTTTTCTGATCCATAAGGCGGAAGTAGGTGCTGCTGCACGTCTGCTTATTGTCTCTTAATGGATTGTCTCTGCCTGAGGTATTGCGTACGCCCTGTGCATCTCTCCCTCTGTCTGGCTGGGAGTGGACCTGTTCCCCTGTATGACAGGAGTGGTGCAGGTCTGATATTGTTGTTGTGCATGGGGATCCTTTCTGGTTCCGGTTGGTGTGGTGGTGGTCTCTGTAGTAGTCCTGGTATGTACCCCGCTGATCTCTGGTGGTCGGGGGGGGGGTCCTCCTGGAGTCTGGGTATGGACCCGATTAAAAGCGACGTCCTTCAGGGCTTTGGCAAAGATCGGTATTCATTTCCTGTGGGTGTGGACGCGGTCGTGAAGACATTCCACATCGAGGGTGGGGTGTTGGGCCAGGTGCACGTTGTGTTTTAATTCACAGTCTCTTGCTATGCTGGCATTTATCTCATGAATTGTGTTGTTGTTAAAGTCTGTTCTCGGCAGTATTGTGGAAACAGTGATTCTAGTGTTTGGGAATGTATTGCTTGCCTTCTCAATCACTTCTCTGAGCGATGTTGCTACCCCTTTCTGCTGGGCCTTTAGGTCATTTGTGCCCGTGTGTATTATTATGTGTTGGGGGGAGCCTAATCGGGTTTTGGTCAGCCATTCCAAGGCTCTGTCTGTTGTTGGGCACCGGATCTTTTTTACTATATGTCTAGGGAAGAGCTTTTTCTCCCATAGAAATTTCCCATTTGAGTCTATGAGTATTACGATGTCGGCCTTGTTGGTGTTTACTGTCTGGTGGCTTTCGCCTGGACTCATAGGGTGTGTGTTGGACTGGGGTGGTCGTGTCTGGTGTGTGCGCTCCTCTTGTGAGTGGCTCACTTGTGGTTCCACGGTGATGGGGGAAGACTGAGCTTCAGTATGCTGGTCGGTCTGTGTGGCACCCCTTGTATTGTGTGTCTGCTGCTGTTGTTCAGTGTGGGAGTGCAGCTGTTCAGTCGGGCTCTGTATTGTCTTATCTCTAGCCTCTGGCTGCTGGTCTAATGGTGCTATCTCTCCTCTATGGCTCTCTTTGTTTTCCTGCAGCTCTTTTACCTGATTCCTAAGTCGATTCAGCTCTCTCCTGTATCCCTCCCTCTCTTGCTTTTGTTCGTGTTTCAGTTTAAGGAACTCCTCTCTAAGTTTAACCAGCTCTGTCTCTAACTGGTTAAATTTATCCTTTAGTTGTATCTGGCTGTGTGATCCCGGGGTATGTGTCTGGTTGGCGCTGGAGGGCTCACTCACTTCCTGGCTAGGCTGCTCTTCTCTTGGTGAGCTGGAAGTGGTAGGGGGAGTATGTGTGGCTTCCTCCCTGGCAATTACGCTGGGGTTAGTCAGCTGTATCATGTGGCTGTGGGGCCCCGGGGTGATTGTCTGGTTAGAACTGTGTGGCTCGTTCACCTCCTGACCAGGCTGATTTACTCCTGGTGAGTTGTCAATGGTGGGGGGAGTGCGAGTCGCTTTTCCCCTGTTAGCCACTCTGGGGCTGTTCCTTCCCCTCTCAGTTATTTCTTTCAGTGTCTTGAAGGCCGTTTCAAAGTCGTCGAGGTTGCCTTGCACCAATATTGTTCCGTTATCGTACATGTTGACAGTCATGGTTGCACTGTCCGGGTCCCCTGGTTTCTTAATTTTCAGTTTGGACCCATTAGCGGTTCTTTCCTGCTTAACCCTGGTATAGTGTGATTTTATTGCTGTGATCCAAGCCGCTGACTGATCTGAGTAAAAAATGAGATTACATTTTTTCCCAGTGCTGTACCAGTCAGCAAAAAGAGTTTCTGGTTTTTCTCTCAGCTGCTTCTGCTTGATCGATTTTTTAGCATTTTTTCTGGTGTTGGGGGGAATCTGGAAGAGGTTGCTCTCAGTGTGCCTCGGGAGCTGCTGTGGCTCCTCCGATTCGCTCATTTTTAGTATTGTTGAGGTAGAAATTATTGTTGACCTCAGAATATGCTTTTCTGGGGCCCCGGGTTTGGTGTTTCCCTCTCCCTGCTCGGGACCTTTCCCAGTCCCCAGACTCGCTTGCTCTCCAGGCCCTCCCCAGGCCCCGTACTCACTGTCCTGGTCTGTGTCTGAGATTTGCTGATTCCCGGTGTCTCCCGGCTGCTCCCCTCCCCCTCAGAGGTCTCTGAGCCTCTGTCTTGGCCAGGCTCCTCGGGCCTTTCCCTGGCTTCAGGCTCCCTCCCCAGGACCCGTACTCACTGTCTGCGCCTGGGAGCCGCTGCCTCACGGTGCCCTCGGGCTGCTCCCCTCTCCCTCAGAGGTCTCCAGGCCTCTGTCTCAGCCCGGCTCCTCCGGCCCCTCCCCGGTCCACGGTCCTGTGTTCCAGCCGCCGCTCTGGAGTCGCGCTCCGACCCCCTGCCGCTGTGGCCAGTCTCCCAGTCTCCCAGTCTCTCTCTCTCCCCCCCAGTCTCTCTCTCTCCCCCAGTCTCTCTCTCTCTCCCCCAGTCTCTCTCTCTCCCCCAGTCTCTCTCTCCCCCCAGTCTCTCTCTCTCTCCCCCAGTCTCTCTCTCTCCCCCAGTCTCTCTCTCTCTCCCCCAGTCTCTCTCTCTCTCCCTCAGTCTCTCTCTCTCTCCCCCAGTCTCTCTCTCTCTCCCCCAGTCTCTCTCTCTCTCTCTCCCCCACTCTCTCCCTCTCCCCCCAGTCTCTCTCTCTCTCTCTCCCCAAGTCTCTCTCTCTCTCTCTCTCCCCTCAGTCTCTCTCTCTCCCCCACCCCACCAGTCTCTCTTTATCCCCCCCAGTCTCTCTCTATCCCCCCCCAGTCTCTCTCTCGCTCTCGCTATCTCCCCAGTCTCTCTCTCTCTCTCCCCAGTCTCTCTCTCCCTTCCCCATCTCTCTCTCTCTCTCTCCCCAATCTCTCTCTCTCTCCCCCAATCTCTCTCTCTCTCTCCCCTTCTCTCTCCCCCAGTCTCTCTCTCTCTCTATCTCCCCATTCTGTCTCTCCTCTCTCTCCCCCCAGTCTCTCTACTCTCTCTCTCTCTCCCCAGTCTCTCTCCTCCTCAGTCGCTCTCTCTCTCCCCCCCAGTCTCTCACTCTCTATCTCCCCAGTCTCTCTCTCTCCCCCAGTCTCTCCCCCTCTCTCTCTCCCCGTCTCTCTCTCTCTCCCCCTCAGTCGCTCTCTCTCTCCCCTCAGTCTCTCTCTCTCTATCTCCCCATTCTCTCTCTCTCTCCCCAGTCTCTCTCTTCTCTCTCTCCCCAGTCTCTCTACTCTCTCTCTCTCCCCTGTCTCTCTACTCTCTCTCTCTCCCCTGTCTCTCTCTCTACCCCAGTCTCTCTCTCTCTCCCCCTCAGTCGCTCTCTCTATCTCCCCAGTCTCTCTCTCTCTCTTTCTATCTCCCCATCTCTCTCTCTCTCCCCCCAGTCTCTCTACTCTTTCTCTCTCCCCATCTCTCTCTCTCTCCCCAGTCTCTCTCTCTCCTTCCCTCTCTGTGTCTCTTTCGCCTTCCCTCTCTCTCTCCTTCCCTCTCTCTCTCTCTGTCTCTCTCTCCTTCCCTCTCTCTCTCTGTCTCTCTCCTTCCCTCTCTCTCTCTGTCTCTCTCTCCTTCCCTCTCTCTGTCTCTCTCTCCTTCCCTCTCTCTCTCTCTCCTTCCCTCTCTCTCTCTCTCTCTCTCCTTCCCTCTCTGTCTCTCTCTCTCCTTCCCTCTCTCTCCTTCCCTCTCTCTCTCTCTCATCTCCCCCCAGTCTCTCTCTCTCTCTTGCATCACTGGGGGTGTTTCATTCCATGTGTGGGCGGGCCTAATCCTGCAGCCTCCCGAAATGTCGCCGCCATTTTTTAAATTCCGACAGCGACAGCACCAGCACAACAAACCCCCACAGTGCAGCTCCGGCACAGTATCCCGCTCCCAGCCTGCCGGAGCGGGAGGTGAGTTGGGGTCACTCGGGCCGGGCCTCACAACCGCTCGGCCCGAGACACAGAGCGCGGGAGCGGCAGTGGCCGGCCGTAAACCGCGCAGCCCTTTAAACTGCCGTTTTACAAAAAAGCCTTGGCAACGCCGGGCCCCCCCAGCTAGTAAAATCATAGAATGTCATGGCACAGAAATAGTGTTTTTCTCCACATGAACCACCTAAACAAAACCTATTATCGAGCTCCATTCCTATACCCTTTATTCTTCTTTTTCAAGTAACTATCTAATTCATTTCAAAATAATAAATTAAATTTCCTTCAGAAGTAGTTTGTGCCAGAGAATTTTATATTTTAACCATCGTCTGTGGAAATAAATGTTTCTAAGCCCCACCCACTTAATTTATTTGTGCTCATTTTAAATTTAAGCTTTCTTACTGCCATGTTGCTGACCAGTAGAAATATTCTACTGCTATTCCCTTTATCAATACCCATCATAATCAAGACATCTATCAAGTCACCTTTTAACTTTTGTGTAGTATATAAGAATCTTAATACAGGAAACTTTGTGTTATCCGGAGGCGAACCGTCCGGCAAGCTCGAGCCACCGGCAAAAATCAGGAGCTGTTTTTTATTCTTTTCGTTTCTTTTCTTTGCTTTTTTTGAACAGTCAAGCTCTGCAAGGTCTGTAGCTAAGCAACAGCTTCAGCTAGAGACGCTACAGAGACGCTTGCCGACTGTTTAGAGGCTGTTGCTAATCTCCGTATGTTTCAACATTAGCTCTGGAGTGTCCGGCAGTTTTGAGGGAACGGCAGCAGCTCGGTTCCGTCGGTGCCGATAGCACAAAGTTTCCTGTATAATGATGCAGGATCATGTGCCAGACCAGCTACCCTTTCTCCAAAAAGATTCAAATGAAATAATACTTTTCTTTTAATTTATTATTCAAAACCGCACCATTTTGGGAAAAACTACTGCTGCATTTTTCTTTCCTATTACAGCAGATTCTTCTGCTCCCAAGTAATACTCCAGCAGTCAGTGGTTATCACTCAATAGTCACTTTTACTCTCAAAATAAAGTCTGTCAATTATTTTTCCAAGTGCTTATTTCTGTCATCTGCCTCACCCAAGAGTGATGGAGTAGTTACCCACACGCTACTCGATGGAACCTACAGTGTTTGATCTATCAAAATATCTGTATTAGCTCAGACCCACTGAGCTATAAAGAAAGTAATTCAAGCAGTTCCAGTTTGGAATTTTCTCCATAATGGAAATAATGCTGCAGACTTGATTGAGTCATGCAAAGGCACAGGCTAAAACAAATGAATGAATGCTTCAATCCTTGCCTTGAAGGTATAACACGAATCATTTCACAGCTTTCCAAAGAAAACGGGAAAGTAAAGGTTAAAGTGACACTTCCGTTTGTAATGTAAGCCTTACCCAGACTGTACTTGAAACCCACAGCCCTGAAGCTGTCCAGGTGCCTTTGAAAGGCTTGATTAAAACCTCTTTTCTCAAGCTAGATTTATTCCCACAAGTGAATCAGAATCCTTTTGATTGGTGTGGGATATATGCAGCATTTCTCCCTCCCATTCTTGAGGCTTCATAGGATTACATAGGATATACGGCACAGAACAAGTCTATGCTGGCATTTATGCTCCACACGAGCCTCCTCCCATCTTTCCTCATCTAAATCTATCAGCATAACCCTCTATTCTCTTCTCCCCCATTTGCTTGTCTAACCTCCCCTTAAATGCATCTATACTATTCGCTTCAATCATTCCCTGTGGTAGCGAGTACACAAAGAGTGGTGAGAATGTGGAAAAGAAGTTTCTTCTGAATTCCCTATTGGATTTCTTGGTGACTATCTTATATTGATGGCCTTTAGTTATGCTCTTCCCCACAAGTGGAAACATTCTCTCTGTATCCACTCTATCAAAATTTTTCATAATTTTAAAGACCTCAATTAGGTCACCCCTCAGCCGTTTTTCAAGAGAAAAGAGACCCACCCTGTTCATCCTTTCCTGATATGTATTCCCTCACATTTCTGGTATCATCCTTGTAAATCTTCTCTGTCCCCTCTCCAGTGCCTCTATACCCTTTTTATAATATGGTGACCAGAACTGTACGCAGTACTCTAAGTGTGGTCTAACCAAGGTTTAATACAGGTTTAGCATAACTTCCCTACTTTTCAATTCTATACCTCTAGAAATAAACCCAAGTACTTGGTTTGCTTTTTTTATGGCCTTGCTAACTTGTGTCACAACTTTCACTGATTTGTGTATTTGTACTCCGAGATCCCTTTGTTCCTCTACCCTGTTATGTTCATTAATAACTAGACATTCTTATTATGAACACAGCTAGCTTCTAGCTAGTCATTTATTCAGTACACGTTCTCTAGGTACAGCATCTGTAGAGATTCAGCATGTGTGCTTCTGTGTGCACGCTGCCATCTTGACTACTGCCTTCTGGGTAGCCTAGTGCATCATGGGTAGTGTAGTCTTAAACACATACAACTAAATATACAGCTCTACACAGCTCTATGGCTCCATCTAGTGTACCACTCCAGAATGACATGTTATTGATCATTACATCCCCCTTTATTTGAGGTTAACAAAATCAATATCAATCAACTTTCAAGAGAAATGATAAAGATGATATCAGTAACACTTTTGTTAGTGCTCTATAAACAAACATTTTCACAACAGTCAATACATTTTCAATATAGTTTTTTTTTACTCAAAGATTAAGTCTATCAGGCTTTTTTACTACACGTGTGGGTCTTCTCAGCACGGGTAAGTCTGATGTGTTTTCATGAGATTGTTCTGGTGGTGAATGACATGTCTCACATTTGCCTATCATGTTCTCAATGTCCTTATTTATGCTAGGCCAATAAACAGTGTCTCTTGCTCTCCTTTTGCATTTTTCAATTCCGAGGTGTCCCTCATGAATCCTTTTGAGCATGTCTTGGAAATTATTTACTACAGAATCCACCGAGTCATCTGGTCTGCTTATGGCACAGTTTATACGGTAGACTCTCTTGACCAGTTCTAAGTCTTCACAAGCTTTGTCACCTAGTAGTGAATCCAGTTCTTCAGCCACAACAGAAAACATGAGATGATGCACTTTGTCTTTGACTGTCACTTTAAGTCTGCATACACCTAAGCTATCTATTTTCTGTCCATTATAGTTCTTCAGTAGTACTGATTTTCTCTGTATTTTGGGCTTTTCTTTCATATTTTTAATGTCACTCATACTGATTAAGTTTGCTTTTACCCCAGTGTCTAGTTTCAATGTAACTAATGCTCCATTTACCTGCAGTGGGATCATCCATTTGTCCTCTTTTACTGCATTGACTTTATGTTCAGCATTGTTAATTCCTGAGGGCTGCACATTTTCTGTATCCTTTTTGATATTGTCACATGACACCATTCCTACAAAACATGTCTCACTTAAATCAGTGTCCTCAATTACATTAACTTGTTGCCCTTTCTTAGTTTTTACTTTTGAAAAGCATTGTTTGGCAAAGTGATTCTTTCCATGACATTTTGTGCACATTTTTCCAAACGCTGGACATTGTTTTAACTGGTGTTTGTAACCATAGCGTTTACAATTAAAAGTTCCTTCCTCCGATTGCTTTTCATTTCTGTTCTGCCCATGTTGCTTCCCCTTGTGGAACACAGCACCGACAGCAGCACTTACTACAATTGCATCATTATTGATTTCACTGAAAGTCTTCGCGTGCTGTCGAGCTAGCTCACTGGATTGGCATATATTCACAGCATTTTCCAATGTTAGTTCGGTTTCTCTCAACAGACGTTTCCTGACTTTTTTTTATCATGAATACCAAACACAATCTGGTCACGAATCATGGATGCTTTCAGCTCAGAGAAATTACATGTCTGTGCTTTCAGTTTCAGATCGGTCACAAAGCTAGCAAAAGTCTCATTTTGCCGCTGTGTCCTCGAACGGAACACGTATCTTTCATAGGTTTCATTCTTTTTGGGAGAACAATGTGTATCAAATTTCTTTAGCACATCGTCTAAATTTTCTCTGTTCTCCTCTGGATTAAATACAAATGTATTAAATACCTCTATCGCCTGTGGGCCTGCAACCGTGAGCAGCAACGCTATTTTTTTTGCGTCTGGCTTCGTACCGAATCCGATGGCAGCAATGTAGAGTTCGAATTGTTGTTTGAAAGTCCGCCAATTGTAGTCGACATTTCCCGTGAGATTCAAACCTCCTGGTGGCTTCAAAGACTCCATGTCGCGTTTCATAATGTTTAGCAGATTTTCACAACTCCTGGTATCATGTTATGTTCATTAATAACGAGACATTCTTATTATGAACACAGCTAGCTTCTAGCTAGTCATTTATTCAGTACACGTTCTCTAGGTACAGCATCTGTAGAGATTCAGCATGTGTGCTTCTGTGTGCAGGCTGCCATCTTGACTACTGCCTTCTGGGTAGCCTAGTGCATCGTGGGTAGTGTAGTCTTAAACACATACAACTAAATATACAGCTCTACGGCTCCATCTAGTGTACCACTCCAGAATAACATGTTATTGATCATTACATACCCCACCTAGACTTGCACCCTCCAAGTGATGTGACCTCCCTATTCTTCCTACCAAAATGTAATATCTCATGTAGGGGGTTTTGGTTTGGGGTTTGTGTCTGGTCAGTCAGTCGTGTGTCTGAGCTGCTCCAGCCCCGTGCGGTTCGAATCGCTTCCCCTTTGGTTCTGACCACCGGACTTATTTACAAGTAGTGATATAGACAAATGAGACCAGTGGTTCGGTGCAAAGAAAACCAATGTTTATTAAAATAGAGAACAATTACTATAGAGAATCACTATGGATGCAGCACAATTACACTTAACGGGGGAGGAAAAACGGACACATCGAGGGAAAAATGACTAAAATGACACTTTAGCAATTCCCCTTAACTCCCACCCTTTACACCTATCTAGATTATCTTGTGATGGACCAGAAAATTGATGCTCACCAGTCTAGGATGTTAAAATGCCTGCTCTGTGCCCTGTTGCCTGCCGGTGTCTTAGGTTTTCACCGCCCAAAGCAGAGATACCCCAGTAATTTAAACGTAACTGCGGGTATTCTACATCCCTGGATGGGCTCTTCGTCGACGATCCTCTTGCTGGGTTGATGGTAAGGCAGGGCACCGGAGGCGGGGCAGGAGAGAGAGAGAGAGGGAAATGGCCTCCCGAGGGACTAGTTATACCCTTCCCGGTAGCCCTTATCTCCCACCAGATCAGCTCATTTCTTTTGTCTAATCTGGATGTATTGAAACTCATACAAAAGGTACCGATCTGGGCCCATCGACCTGGATGGCCGATAATCAGTGTTACTGGTCTCATCAGTGTTCCCCTTTAGTCCAACTGGTTTTGTGATGGGGCCATTCCTGTCTGAATGCCCGTTGATCGTTTTGAAGCACTTGGGTAAACAATGTTGACGTTCTCTAAACAAAGGCCTGAATGCAGCTGAGCTTGTCCCACTACATATTCAATAGCCCCTGTCTGCTCGTGATTGCTTGTGCAACAACCTTGATGGCTTTTAATCAGAGGCCCGAATGCCACTGGGTTTGCTTCGAATGCATAAATACAGAAGGTCTGTCTGCATTCAAGTTCTGTAAAGTTCCTTCTCACAGTCATCAGAATACAAGCTGTCAGTCGAAACTGAAACTTACAGGCTTTGGCCATGAGGCTGACCGCAGCCATCTTGTTGTGCCCTGGATTTTAAACTCAGTCCAACCAGGGTTTCTTTAATAAACCAAAAGTAAATCCTCGGGGGAGACATGAAATTTGCGAATCCTTTCACTCACATTTGTCTGTGTTGAACTTCATTTGCCAATTATATGCCCATTCTGCAAGTTTATTAATGTCCTCCTGTAACTTGTTGCAGTCCTCCTCAGTATTGACTATCCCGCCCAATTTGGTGTCATCCGCAAATTTAGAAATTGTGTTTTTGATTCCTATGTCTAAATCGTTAATGTAAATTGTGAACAGCAGTGGTCCCAGCACTGATTCTTGTGGAACACCATTACCCATCTTCTGCCACTGTGAATAGCTACCGTTTACTCCTACTCTCTGCTTTCTGTCCTGAAGCCAGCCAGCAATCCATTCTGCTATTTGTCCCCTGACTCCGCATTCTCTGACCTTGTTCATCAGTCTATTATGGGGTACCTTATTGAAGGCCTTTTAAAAATCCAGATAAATTACATCTACTGCATTACCATTGTCTACTCTCTGTTACCTCTTCAAAAAATTCAATAAAGTTGGTCAAGGAAGACTTTCCCTTTTGAAATCCACGTTTACTACTCATTATTATATTTTTGGTTTCTAAATGTTCTTCTATTCTCTCCTAATCTTTTTGTATTCTCTCTTATCATGAACTCCCCTGCTGTTTGTGTACTTAATATATGCCTCTTTCCTTACCCTCAATTGTTCCCTTATTTGTTCCCTCGTTTACCTAAACAATTTATATCTATTTAGCATGAGGCCAAATGCTTCCAACCAGTGTCTACGATAACACAGTGCCAGCACTCTCCCCTTGGAATCAGAAGGTCATGGGTTCAAGTCCAACTCGAGCACGTAATCTAGGCTGATATTTTGGTGCAGCACTGAGGGAGTGTTGCACTTCTGAAGGTATTAGATTTTGAACAGGACGTCTCCTCTCAGATGGAATAAAGATCCCATGGCACTATTTGAAGAAGAGCAGGGGAGTTCTCCAAGTGATTTTTACATAGTTTTTACAGCACAGAAACAGGCCATTCAGCCCAACAGGTCCATGCCGGTGTTTATGCTCCACACAAGCCTCCTCTTACCCGACTTCATCTAACCCCATCAACATATCCTTCTATTCCTTTCTCGTCAATATTTATCCCTCAACCAACATAACTAATAAACAGATTATCTGGTTATTTATTTCATTGCAGTTTGTGGGTCCTTGCTGTGTCCAAATTGTCACATTTACCTACATTACAACCATGACCAATTGAGGGGTAAATGTTGGCCAGGACAGTAGGATGTTTCTCCCATTCTTTTCAAATGGCGTCATAGGATATTTTACATCCACTTAAGTGGGATAGGACCTCAGTTTAATATCCCATTCAAAAGATGGCACCTCTGACTATGCAACAATTCCTCAGTAGTGTATTGAAGTGACAGCCTAGATTATGGAGGGGGGAGGGAATATCTTTGGATGTTCTCCCCCTCGTACACCATTATCTCAGCAGAAGAGCTTCAGAAACCCAGGAAATTCACCCCCATGTGATAAAATCCTTGGAGTGGGACTTAAACTCACAACCATCTGGCTCAGAGGTAAAAATGCTAATAATGAGCCAATCTAACACTAATCTTGGAATTTTTTGTTTATTTCAACTGCAATGAATAGAAATATTATTCAGTTCCTTGCTGGATGAATTAAGTCAACAGGATTTTGTTAGCGGCAAAAAAAATCAGGATTCGCCTGCAGAGATGCTTATTTTCTGCTTCGCAACTAGTTAAACAGGCAATTAACTAGTCAAGTAATGAGCCGGAATATAATCCAACCCTGGAAAGTGGGAACTATTTACTATTCTGTGTAACCTCTGAGGTTTAGAAATCAGATGCAAAGGGTAAGCTACAATTTAAGTTTTAAAAATTGTGTGCATAATCTTTGTGTCATTTGTATTAAAAAGTTAGATTTAAAAATTAATAACTGTAGTGTATGTACCTTTCAGGGGAGAACTACTTTTTACAACTCCTGTATACTGTAGTTCCGGCAGTGACCACACCTGTATATAAACCCTGAGTAGGGATCTGTACTGTTAGTTTTTGATAGACCCTCATCCAGTAAACACCTGTTGATTGTTCCTCTGCAGTCTCTGTCTATTTGTTGAAGGACACCATACATCAAGATTCACAGATTTAACATTGGCGACGAGTCGATTTGACCCTACCTGCAACTCTGCAGAAGAAGGTCGATTCCAGGGGCACGGGCGTCGACCATCCAGCGGAGACTCCAGCGAGACGAGCTGGCAGCAGGTACAGTGCAGACCCTTCCCGGACGGCGGCGGCTGGAGCCGACCGACGGCACAGGGGAAGGCCGAGTAGCGTCGACGGGGTAAGAGAGAGGGTAAAGCGCACAGGGCGCAGCCGGGGTTGAAGACCGAGCGGCGTCAACGAGAGAGGCGCGCAGGAAAACGCGCAGAGCGCGGCCGGTGTTCAAGGGCTGAGCAGCGTCCGCGGGGGAAGAAAGGAAAGCGCGGGCGATGCTATTTGAGCCGCAGCGGAGAAGAAGGGAGAGCGCGGGAGATGCCATTTTTGAGCTGCAGCGGAGAAGAAGGGAGAGCGCGGGAGACGGCATTTTGAGCCAGCGGAGAAGGGAGAGCGCGGGAGACGCCATTTTTAGCCAGTCTAACCACACCTAGGGTTGCCGAAGAGTGGCAGTGTCACAGCGTTCGACAATGAAGTCAAAGATTGGGTGACATATGTAGAACGCATAGAAGTGTACTGCAAGGCGAATGAAGTGCCAGATGCCAGGAAAGCACTGGTTTTGTTGAATTCCATGGGTGCAAAAAATGTATGGCTTACTGCGAAACCTAGTAACCCCAGGGAAGCCAGTAGAAAAGGATTTTGAAAGCATAGTGGCAATCCTACAGGACCACTTAAACCCCACACTGCTGCTGATAGCAGAAAGATTTAAGTTTCACAAAAGGAACCAGCATAAAGACGAAAGTAATGCTGAGTATTTAACGGAACTGCGCAAGCTATCGAAACACTGCCAGTTTGGAACGGGACTAGCAGATACTTTAAGGGACAGGTTTGTGTGTGGGCTTCAAAGTGAAGGAACCCAGAAACGGCTTCTATCAGAAAAGGATCTTACGCTGGACAAGGCTTTCAGCATTGCAGTATCACACGAAGCAGCCGCACGGGGCGCTGCAGAGATACATAGAAACATAGAAACATAGAAGATAGGAGCAGGAGTAGGCCATTCGGCCCTTCGAGCCTGCTCCGCCATTCAACGAGATCACGGCTAATCATCCAAACCCTAGCACCCGGTCCCTACACCGACAACCATCCCACCCAAGCCCTATCCCCGTAACCCCATAACCCCACATATTTAATCCCCCCTAACACTAAGGGTCACTTTTTATCATGGCCAATCAACCTAACCCGCACATCTTTGGACTGTCTACAACGGAGACCGCAAGAATATGGCACCAATGAAATGTCATATGGAGCAGTGAAGTGTTATCGCTGCGGCAGAACAACACACGGCCATAAGGATTGTTGGTTCAAGGACCAAGTGTGCAGACAGTGTGGAAAAGTAGGACACATAGCAAGAGTCTGCAGGTCGGGAAAGAAAACCAGCAGCAAGAAATCTCCACAGGAGAAGTACAAAAAGGGACATAAGGTGACGGAGAGTAGTTCAGATGAACAGAAAAGTGATACAGACTCCGGAAGCAAGGAGCTGGGTTGTCTGAAACTACATAATGTAATCAAAATGGAGGATCACCAAACTATCTGGGTCACGCTCAAGATAGACGGAGTCCAAGTAAAAATGGGATTGGACACAGGATCAGCCCTAACAGTCATAAACCGAAGGGACTACAAGCAGCTATTCTCACATATACCCTTGAGAGATACAGAGATTGTCTTGAAGATGTACACGGGGCAAAAAGTCTACCCCAAATGAAAAATAAGGGTGAACGTTATATATAACGGCAAGGAAACACCAAAAATGGACCTATATGTATTGCCAGATGGAGGACCACCACTACTAGGACGTGAATGGATCCAGAAGATACAGCTAGATTGGCATTCCATACAAGCACTGACTGTAGATGCCAAAAAGGATGACGACATCACACCTGGACGACTGTCAAAAATGCTAACTGACACACAAGAAGTGTTCCAGGAGGGACTCGGAACACTAAAAGGCATAACAGCGACGATCAAAATAGAGGAAAATGCAAGCACAAAGTTTTTTAAGGCCAGACCGATGCCTTATGCGATCCGCCCAGCCGTCAAAGCAGAGCTGGAAGGTTTGGAACATTCTGGAGTACTGTCCAAAGTGGACTGGAGCGAGTGGGCTACACCCATCGTTCCTGTAATGAAGAGGTCGTTGAGTAATATGCCTGGGGAACCAAAGAAGGTTCGCATCTGTGGGGACTTTAAGGTGACAGTGAACCCAGTCCTTCACACGGTACAGTATCCGTTTCCGCGGATTGAAGATATTTTCACCTCGCTATCTGGAGGAAAACGCTTCACTAAGATTGATCTGGCCCAGGCTTACCTGCAAATGGAGGTAGAAGAAGCCTCGAAACAGTACCTCACGATCAACACTCATAAAGGTCTCTACCAATACAACCGGCTGGTGTTCGGGGTAGCATCAGCTCCGGCTATTTGGCAAAGGGCAATGGATCAAGTCCTGCAAGGGATTCCAGGGACCCAGTGTTATTTGGACGACATCCTAGTCATGGGCGAAAATGACAGTGATCACCTCGCCAACCTGGAGCAGGTGCTCACTAGATTGAAGGAATATGGGCTCCGAGCTAATCGCCACAAATGCGAGTTTTTCCAGAAGCAGATCTCGTATTGTGGCCACGTTATTGATGAAGAGGGGTTACATAAGTCCCCTGAAAAGATTGAGGCAGTAGTCAAGGCTCCAGCACCGGAAAATGTATCACAACTGAGGTCGTTCCTCGGGCTGGTGAACTACTACCATAAGTTCTTGCCGAACTTGTCTACAGTACTACACCCACTGAACACCCTACTGCAAACGGGGGTACCATGGAAGTGGAATGACGAATGTAAACGAGCTTTCCAGAAGTGCAAAGAATTGATCACGTCAAAAGAGGTGTTGGCTCATTTCAACCCAGCACTACCAATTTGTTTGGCGTGTGATGCATCACCCTATGGTATTGGAGCGGTGCTGTCGCACAAATTCTCAGACGGGTTGGAGAGGCCAGTAGCCTTTGCGTCTCGGTCACTAACCTCAGCCGAGCGTAACTACGCCCAGATTGACAGGGAGGCCCTCAGCCTAGTGTGGGGAGTGAAAAAGTTCAACCACTATCTGCGTGGGCAGAAGTTCACCTTGCTGTCTGACCACCAACCACTTGTCTCCATATTTAATCCAAAGAAGGGCGTTCCGGTGATGACAGCGCAACGGCTACAAAGATGGTCCCTTTTTCTAGGGGCAAACCAATATGAAATAGAGTATAAGGGCACGAAACAGCATGGAAACGCTGATGGGCTATCACGCTTGCCACTGCCTACTGCGGAGGAAGCACCAGCAGTGGACCCTGTTGAAATATTTTATTCGACTATAATTGAATGCTTGCCAGTAACTAACACGGATATAGAGAAGGAGACCCGAAATGACCCGACACTGTCTCGGGTATATGACTTGACGGTGAAGGGATGGCCAACACATGGTGATTCACTGTTGCCAGCATTCTCATCCAGAAGAGAACAGCTGTCAGTATGCCAGGGGACCTTGATGTGTGGATCCCGAATGGTAATTCCACCCAAGTTAAGGGAGACAGTGCTCAATGAGCTTCACGAAGGCCATCTGGGAGGGGTGAAAATGAAAAGCCTTGCTAGGGCTTATGTTTGGTGGCCGGGGATCGATCAGCAAATCGAGGACCTGACAAAGAGCTGCTCAGGATGCCAGAAGGTCCAAAATGCACCACCACATGCCCCTCTACACCCATGGGAGTGGCCCTCCTCTCCATGGCAACGGGTGCATATTGATTTTGCTGGTCCATTCATGGACTCAATGTTTTTAATAGCTGTGGATGCGCACTCGAAATGGCCTGAGGTGATCAAAATGTCCTCCACCACCACGAAGAAAACGATTGCAGTCCTACGGACCATATTTGCCAGGAACGGTTTGCCAGAGCAGATTTGCTCTGATAACGGACCACAGTTTGTGTCCGAAGAGTTTCGGAAATTTATGAAAAGGAATGGGGTAAGGCATTACACATCCGCCCCGTATCATCCAGCCACAAATGGATTGGCTGAGAGGTTCGTACAAACCTTTAAAAAGGCAGTAAGGGCCATGTGCGATGACGACATTCCACTGCAGCATAAGGTGGACAATTTCCTGTTAGCCTACAGAAATGCGACACATGCAGTCACCAACCAGACCCCGGCCATGATGTTCTTTAACCGAAGGTTGAGATCTCATCTGGATTTGCTCAGACCAAATGTACGAAGAGATGTTGAGAATAAGCAATTCCAGCACATCAATGAGAAGCCGACAAGGAGCTTCAATGTAGGGCAACCAGTCTTGGCCCGCGACTACCGAACAGAGAAATGGCAACCAGGAACGATATGCACACGGCAGGGGCCACTAATGTACACAGTGGATGTTGGGGAGAACATTGTGAGACGCCATGTCGACCAGATCCTAGAGTCACAGGAACGAGTCATCCTCATGTCTCGCGTACCTGGTGATGAACCCGACATACAGGTAGTATCTACCCCAGAAACAGTAACATCGGAAGCTGATGAACCAACCGACGACAGGGGGCCAGAATCGCCTCCGCACCAAGAGCAAGACACTCAGGAAAGGCGCTATCCAGAAAGGATCAGGAAGCCGCCCCAAAGACTGAATTTATAAATGGCCTATTTTCAGTTAATGTTGCATGTTAAAAGTGTTAATTGTTAAATGAATGTTATGGTACTGTTAATCTAAAAGGGGAGGAATTGTAGTGTATGTACCTTTAAGGGGAGAACGACTTTTTACAGCTCCTGTATACTGTAAGTACCGGCAGTGACCACACCTGTATATCAACCCTGAGTAGGGATTCTATACTGTTAGTTTTTGAGAGACCCTCATCCAGTAAACACCTGTTGATTGTTCCTCTGCAGTCTCTGTCTATTTGTTGAAGGACACCATACATCAAGGTTCACGGATTTAGCAATAACCTGTTTCGTTTTAACCTTCTTTGTACTTGTAATGATGTACTTAGGGAACCAAGCCTTGAGATTTACAATGTTCCGCAAAGGAGAATAAGAAATTCAGCTGTACAGCACATCTGGGCTTTTAAGCAGTTTGCTGCACAGTTGTTTAAAGTGTCACTGAGGACAGCCCGGTTCAGGTGTTTAAAGTGTCACTGAGGACAGCCCGGTTCAGGTGTTTAAAGTGTCACTGAGGACAGCTGTTTAAAGTGAGTGGAGTACACTTTTACTGTTCCCTTTCCTTCTTCACCAGCACCACCACATTAGGTTTTCATCTAAGCTGGCCGTCGGGACACTGATAGGCTTCGGTACAACTCCGGTTTTATACCCCGCCTGACTTTACTCTCCATTGAAGTCAGTGGAGGGGCAACGTTGGGCGGGGTGTAAAACCGGCTTTCCACCCGATCCCGCGGGTTTCCTGCCTGGCGAGTTAGGTTAAAATGATCCCTATTATCTATTGATCTATAATTCTGTTCCCTCAAATTTTTGAGTCAATACTTTCTCATGCAAGCCAGTTTCTCGGGATTCCTTTCGATTTTCTGATTAGAGTCTGTTGTGTCCGTGTGTTAATAGAGACACTGAAGGCAGGAGTTGGTTTCACAGGTGTTTACTGAACAAAGTCTGGAGGTGAACTAACTGATACAACACAATATACAGGCTTATATAGCCCGAGTGGCCATTACCGGCATTACAGGCACATACACTACAATTCCTCCCCTTTTAGCCAACCAGTACATAATATTTTAAGTAATCATTAATTACATGTTACAAGAACAATAATCTACACATTGCTGCAGTTAATCAATTATAAGTCAGTCTCTCTGGAGGCTTCCTGACTCGGTCCGGATAACGCCTCGGTGGTGTAGTAGTTTCTGGTGGTGTAGTAGGTTCTTTTGGCAAGGCTGATTCGGCTTGAATGCCAGTGTCGGGTTCATCTGGCTCCAGTATCACCGGATCGGAGGTAGATATTTTGGGTATCTCTACTTCATCATTAGGCGTATAGAGTTGTGGTGTAGGTTGTCCCTTTTCAGATGACTCTATGATTTGGTCAGCATGGCGCCTTATTATGCTTTCTCCAATGTCCACAGTATACATCAGCGGTCCTAGTCGTGTGCAAATAGTTCCAGGCTGCCATTTCTCGGTACGGTAGTCCCGGGCCAAAACTTGTTGACCTATCTGGAAGGTTTTAGTTGGCCTTTCATTCATGCCTTGAAATTGCCGGTTCTCCACGTCCCTTCTGATGTTTGGCTTGATCAAATCCAGCCGCCATCTTAGGCTTCTATTGAAGAACATCATGGCGGGAGTTTGGTTTGTAACCATATGTGTTGCATTCCTGTATGCAAACAAGAAGTTATCTACCTTATGCTGAAGTTTTATGTCTTCATTACCCATGGCCTTTATGGCCTTCTTGAAGGTCTGGACAAACCTTTCAGCCAATCCATTGGTGGTGGGATGGTATGGGGCGGACGTGTAGTGCTTAACCCCATTGTTTTTTAAGAACTTCCTGAATTCTTCGGACACAAATTGCGGTCCATTACCAGCACAGATCTGTTCAGGCAGCCCATTCCTGGCAAATATGGTCCTTAATACTGTGATGGTTTTTTCCGTGGTGGTGGAGGACATCTTTATTACCTCCGGCCACTTGGAGTGTGCATCAACCGCGATTAATAACATTGAGTCCATAAATGGACCAGCAAAGTCGATGTGTACCCTTTGCCATGGAGATGAGGGCCACTCCCATGGATGTAGAGGGGCTTGTGGTGGAGCGTTTTGGACCTTCTGGCATCCTAGGCAGCTCTTGGTCATTTCTTCAGTGTCTCCATCGATACCTGGCCACCATACAAACGCACTGGCTAGGTTCTTCATTTTCACTCCACCCAGGTGCCCCTCGTGAAGCTCCTTTAGAACTTTATCCTGGAGTTTGGGTGGAATCACCACTCTGGATCCACACATCAAGGTTCCTCGGCACACTGACAGCTGTTCTCTTCTTTGCGAGAATGCTGGCAACAGTGGCTTGCCATGTGCTGGCCAGCCCTTCACTGTTAAATCGTAGACTCGAGAGAGAGTCGGGTCATTTCTCGTTTCCCTTTCAATAGCAGAATTTGTTACTGGTAGACATTCGACTATGGTAGAGTGGAACATCTCCACTGGGTCTACTGTAGGTGCCTCTTCTACCGTTGGCAACGGTAGGCGTGATAAACCGTCAGCATTCCCATGCTGTTTTGATCCTTTGTATTCTATGTCATATTGGTGTGCCCCTAGAAAAAGGGACCACCTCTGTAGCCTTTGCGCTGTCATAATGGGAACACCCTTTTTAGGGTTGAATATGGAGATGAGGGGTTGATGGTCAGTCAACAAGGTAAATTTTTGTCCGTGTAGGTAATGGTTGAATTTCTTCACTCCCCATACCAGGTTGAGTGCTTCCCTGTCGATTTGGGCATAGTTACGCGCAGCTGAGTTCAATGAGCGTGACGCAAAAGCTATCGGTCGTTCCGAGCCATCAGGGAATCTACGCGATAATGCCGCTCCTACGCCGTAAGGGTATGCATCGCACGCCAGTCTGGTTGGCAGTGATGGGTTGTAATGAGCCAAAACTTCCTTGGACGTGATTAAGTCTTTGCATTTATGGAAGGCACGTTTACAGTCTTCGCTCCATTTGCAAATTACTCCTGTTTGTAGCAATTCATTAAGAGGGTGCAGAAGAGTTGATAAGTTCGGTAAAAATTTATGATAGTAATTTATTAATCCCAGGAACGACCTTAATTGTGAAACATTTTCAGGTGCTGGGGTTTTTATGACCGCTTCAATTTTTTCAGGTGACTTATGCAACCCTTCCTTATTAATTATGTGGCCACAATATGATATTTGATTCTGGAAAAATTCGCACTTGGGGCGATTTGCTCGTAGGCCCCGTTCTCTCAGCCTAGTGAGCACCTGCTCCAAATTGGCAAGGTGCTCGTTGTCATTTTCTCCTGTTACAAGGATGTCGTCTAGGTAGCATTGAGTCCCCGGAATCCCTTGGAGGACTTGCTCCATAGCTCTTTGCCAGATAGCTGGAGCTGATGCTACTCCGAAAACCAGTCGATTGTACTGGTACAGGCCTTTGTGTGTATGTATCGTGAGATACTTTTTAGAGGCCTCTTCAACCTCCATCTGTAGATATGCTTGTGCCAAGTCAATTTTGGTGAAACGTTTCTGTCGTGTATGTAACCGTTCCACCTTTAGAGAACTATTTTAAGGATTGCACTACTTTATCTTGGCTGCTGTATACTGTAATACCGGTGGTGACCACACCGGTATATAAGTGCTGTGTAATGATTTATTGGGCAGATCCGCCCTGACCTTCAACTAGTAAAGTCCTGTTAAAGTTTACTTTTGTGGTCTGTGTAGTAATTCGCAATATAACACACAGACTTAACAATGGCGACGAGTTCGATCTTACCCTGCGGCAGAGATACATCCAAGGCAGTTTAACGGGCGTCGAGAGGAGGCATCCGCCCTCATCATTCTGCTGAGAAAAGACTCGGGTCTGCAGAGCAAAGGAAGAAGGAAGAATTCTGACACGAAACCTTCCATCAGCAACAGGCAGTGATCATCCCTCTATCACGGTGGTGGTAAGCCGATCAGCGACGAGCAGCAAGTCGGCCACGTTGACTGTGAGTAGGGGAGAAAATAAAACAAAAACAAAAAAACGGAGGATATAAGGGCGGAGAACTCGACCACGGCCGGGGAAAAGAGCCGGACAGAAGTCGGGGCCAGAGGCGCTGAGACTGGGGCAGCGTAGGGCACGGAAGCCACGGTGAAAGCGGGAACGCAGCCGGTGTGAGAGACCGGGCTACAAGCGGGAACGCAGCCGGCGTGAGAGACCGGGCTACAAGCGGGCTGGGAGACGCAACAGCGTCGAGAGAGAGAGCTCGACCGCGACCGGTGAAAAAGGCCGGGCAGCTACCGAGGCCGCGAGGAGCAGCGACCGGGATCGTAAGGCGCGGGAGAAAATAAAAAAACTGCGGAGAACTCAGCCGCAGGCGGGGGGGAAAGGACCGGACTGCAAGAGGGGCTGGGAGGCATGATTTGAAACCGCTGGGGAGGGCGAACGCAGCAAATCGGCAATCGCCATTACAGCCAGCGGGGGAGAAAGGCAAACGCGGGAAGCCGCCATTTTCGGAGGTGGGGGAAGAAGACGAGCGCGGGAAACCGCCATTTTGTAAAAAAAAAGAAAAAAATAATAATTCTTTTGTTTCTCAAGAAGATCGCGAGGATGCCTAAGCGTGGTAACATCAACGATTTCGATCCCGATGTTGAAGATTGGGCCACGTATGTAGAACGCATAGAGATATATTGTAAGGCAAATAAAATATCAGATGAAGATAAAGCACTAACCTTACTAAACTCAATGGGTGCGAAGACATACGGGCTATTGGAGCATCTTCTATCACCAGCTAAACCGGCGGATCAGACTTTCGCTAATATTGTTGCTGTCCTGAAGAATCATTTGAACACCACACCGCTGATGTTAGCGGAACGATTTAAATTTTATGCGAGAACGCAACTGAAAGAGGAAAGCAACGCGGAGTATTTAATTGAACTGCACAAGCTAGCGAAATACTGTCAGTTTGGGGAAAGCCTGACAGAGGCACTGAGAGACAAATTCGTGTGTGGATTGTCGAAAGAAGGAACACAAAAGCGGTTGCTTGAAGAGAATGATCTTACACTTGATAAGGCTGTCACTATTGCAGCATCGCACGAAGCCGCAGCGAGAGGCACCGCGGAAATGCAGCTGAAGGCAGCAGTACTCAGCGTAGATCAAATGGCTTCGGGTACAACGAAATGTTATCGTTGTGGGAAGAAAACACACGATCAGAACCAATGCCGGTTTAAAAACCAGGAATGTAGAAAATGTGGCAAGCTTGGTCACATAGCTAAAGTATGCCGGTCAGGAAAGAAGACCAGCAACAAAAAGTCACCACAGGAAAAGTGCAGAAAGGTACATAAGGTGGCTGAGAAGAGTTCGGATGAACAGAATTCAGATTCAGACTCCAACAGCAAGGAACTGGGTAGTCTGAGAATTCACAACGTGAGTAAGGAAGCTGACCGACAAACTATCTGGGTCACACTGCAGATAGCAGGAGTCCAACTGAAGATGGAATTGGACACCGGATCGGCGTTGACGGTCATGAATAAGCAAGATTACAAAAAGTTATTCAAACATATTCCCCTACGGGATACGGAGATAGTATTGCAGACATACACGGGGCAAAAAGTATACCCCATCGGAAAGATAAAAGTCAAGGTGATACACAAGGGCAAAGAACACCAAGGAATGGACTTATATGTACTACCTGAGGGAGGTCCACCACTTCTGGGACGGGAGTGGATCAGGAAAATAAATATGGACTGGCACTCCCTAAACGCAATAACGGTAGATTCCGAAAAAAAAGATGTCAAACCTGAACGATTGTCCAGAATATTGGATGAGGCTAAAGAGGTGTTCCAACAGGGACTGGGAACACTGAGAGGAATTACGGCAAAAATCAAGATTGCAGAACATGCAAACCCAAAATTTTTCAAAGCCAGACCGGTACCGTATGCGATACGACCTGCTGTGGAAGCAGAGCTCGAAGGGCTGGAACGTTCAGGAGTACTGTCTAAGGTGGACTGGAGTGAGTGGGCCACGCCCATTGTGCCCGTCATGAAGCGTTCATCGAGTAACAAGCCAGGGGAACCGGGGAAGGTCCGCATCCGTGGAGACTTCAAGATCACAGTTAATCCGGTGCTTCACACGGTGCAATATCCGCTTCCGCGGATTGAGGATATCTTTGCTTCATTGTCTGGCGGGAAACGCTTCACCAAATAGACCTGGCGCAAGCGTGCTTACAGATGGAAGTTGAGGAAGAGTCGCGCCAGTATCTCACAATCAGCACGCACAGAGGCTTGTATCGATATAATAGATTGGTTTTTGGAGTGGCTTCGGCTCCGGCAATTTGGCAGAGGGCCATGGAGCAGGTATTACAGGGAATTCCAAGCACTCAATGTTACTTGGACGATATCCTGATTACAGGAGATGACGATGAGGAACACCTTGCAAATTTGAAACTGGTGCTCACCAGGTTGAAGGAATATGGCCTTCGAGTTAATCGCCAGAAATGTGAGTTCTTTCAGGAACGGATCTCGTACTGTGGTCATATCATTGACCAGGAGGGGCTGCACAAGTCACCTGACAAGATTGAAGCGGTTGTGAAGGCTCCCGCTCCGGAAAATGTATCCCAGTTGAGATCGTTCCTAGGGTTGATTAACTATTACCATAAGTTTCTGCCAAATCTATCCACGGTGCTGCACCCGCTGAATGCTCTTTTGCAGAAAGAAGTACCATGGAAGTGGAGCGAGGACTGTAAGAAGGCCTTTCGCAAAAGCAAGACATTGATCACCTCAGAGGAAGTGTTGGCTCACTTCAACCCAACGCTACCTATTCGTTTAGCTTGTGATGCTTCTCCTTATGGTATTGGAGCAGTACTCTCACACAAGTTGCCAAATGGCGCGGAAAGGCCAGTCGCATTTGCATCCAGATCATTGACCTCCGCTGAGCGCAACTATGCTCAGATAGATAGGGAGGCTCTCAGCCTGGTGTGGGGAGTAAAGAAGTTTCATGATTGCCTGCAGGGCCAGAAGTTTACACTGCTGACAGACCACCAGCCGTTGGTATCCATATTCAACCCTAAAAAGGGCGTTTCCACTATGACAGCGCAAAGGCTACAGAGGTGGTCCCTTTTCCTAGGGGCACACCAGTATGACATAGAATACAAAGGATCAAAACAGCATGGGAATGCTGACGGTTTATCACGCCTACCGTTGCCAACGGTAGAAGAGGCGCCTACAGTGGACCCAGTGGAGATGTTCCACTCAACCATAGTGGAATGTCTACCAGTAACAAATTCTACGATCGAAAAGGAAACAAGAAATGACCCGACTCTCTCACGAGTCTACGATTTAACGGTGAAGGGGTGGCCAGCACATGGCGAACCATTGTTGCCAGCATTTTCGCAAAGAAGAGAACAGCTGTCAGTGTGCCGGGGAACTTTGATGTGTGGATCCAGAGTGGTGATTCCACCCAAACTCCAGCAAAAAGTGCTAAAGGAGCTCCACGAGGGGCATCTGGGTAGAGTGAAAATGAAGAACCTAGCCAGAGCGTTCGTGTGGTGGCCAGGTATCGATGGAGACATCGAAGAAATGACCAAGAGCTGTTTAGGATACCAGAAGGTCCAAAACGCCCCACCACAAGCTCCTCTGCATCCATGGGAGTGGCCCTCATCTCCATGGCAAAGGGTACATATCGACTTTGCTGGTCCATTTATGGACTCAATGTTCTTAATCGCGGTGGATGCACACTCCAAGTGGCCGGAGGTAATAAAGATGTCCTCCACCACCACGGAAAAAACCATCACAGTATTAAGGACTATGTTTGCCAGGAATGGGCTGCCGGAACAGATCTGTTCTGATAATGGACCGCAATTTGTGTCCGAAGAATTCAGGAAGTTCTTTAGAAACAATGTGGTTAAGCACTACACGTCCGCCCCATACCATCCCGCCACCAATGGATTAGCTGAAAGGTTTGTCCAGACCTTCAAGAAGGCCATAAAGGCCATGGGTAATGAAGACATAAATCTACAACATAAGGTAGATAACTTCTTGTTGGCGTACAGGAATGCAACACATGCGGTCACAAACCAAACTCCCGCCATGATGTTTTTCAATAGAAGACTAAGATGCCGGCTGGATTTGATCAAGCCAAACATCAGAAGGGACGTAGAGAACCGGCAATTTCAAGGCATGAATGAAAGGCCAACTAGAACCTTCCAGATAGGTCAACAAGTTTTGGCCCGGGACTACCGTACCGAGAAATGGCAGCCTGGAACTATTTGCACACGACTAGGACCGCTGATGTATACCGTGGACATTGGTGAAAGCATAATAAAGCGCCATGCTGACCAGATCATAGCGTCATCCAAAAAGGGACAACCTACACCACAACTCTATACGCCTAATGATGAAGCAGAGATACCCATAGTATCTACCCCCGATCCGGTGATACTGGAACCAGATGAACCCGACACTGACATTCAAGCCGAATCGACTTTGCCAAAAGAACCTACTACACCACCGAAAACTACCACACAACAGAGGCGTTATCCGGACCGAGTCAGGAAGCCTCCAGAGAGACTGAATCTGTGAACTGTTTTTACATTAAGTTGTGTATATATGTCATGATGTTATGTTTAATGGGAAGATATACTGTTAACCTAAAAAGGGAGGATTGTAGTGTATGTAACCGTTCCACCTTTAAGAGAACTATTTTAAGGATTGCACTACTTTATCTTGGCTGCTGTATACTGTAATACCGGTGGTGACCACACCGGTATATAAGTGCTGTGTAATGATTTATTGGGCAGATCCGCCCTGACCTTCAACTAGTAAAGTCCTGTTAAAGTTTACTTTTGTGGTCTGTGTAGTAATTCGCAATATAACACACAGACTTAACAGTTTCCCTCCGGATAGTGAGGCGAAAATATCTTCTATCCTCGGAAGAGGATACTGTACCGTGTGAAGGACCGGGTTTACAGTCACCTTGAAGTCTCCACAGATGCGAATTTTTCTCTGTTCTTCAGATTTATCATTATTCAACATTTTCTTCATGACCGGGACGATGGGTGTTGCCCACTCGCTCCAATCTATCTTGGATAATACGCCTGCCTTTTCCAAATTCTCCAGCTCTGCCTCGACTGCTGGACGAATTGCGTATGGCACCGGCCTTGCCTTAAAAAACTTGGGAATTGCCGCATCTTCCACTTTTATTGAGGCGGTGATGCCTTTCAAGGTTCCTGGGCCTAGAAATTCGGTTGTGGGTTCGCCAGGGCTTTAGCGCCGGAAATTTAGCGCCGGCGCTAAGTCCCCCTGCGCGCGCCAAAAATTCAGTAGTGCCGCGCCCAAACGGCTGCCGGCGCTACTAGAGGGTGTCAGCGCCTCAAAATGGGCGCTGAGTGCCGCATTGCGGCGCAATTCCGGCGCTGCGGCACCCGATGCAGTGCGGCAGGCTGGGAAAGTGCAGGCCTCCTCCTTCAGTTAAGGAGGAGCTGCCTGCACCCACCCGCTGGCCGTTCAAATGTCCAGAAAAATGAGCCCGGCACCTCGGACAAGTGCCGGGCTTGCAGGCCAGACGCATCTGTTCCACGGAGGGGGGGGTGGAGGAGTCCGGGGAGGGAGGTGCGGGCAGGCGGCCGGCGGGAAAGCGGCCGGCCGCCGCGCGACCTTAATGCGCCGGCGCTAACTCCTGCAAGACTCGGTTGCCAAAGTCTTAGTTGCGGCTGCCACGGGCGAGGCGGCCGCAACTCAATTTCGGCGCTGGGGCCCGTCACCACGGCAACCGGGACGCTGCGCACACCGATGACGTCATCGGTGCCGGCGCAGCGCAACCGGTGTAACGCCGACGGAAGGGCCCCACTGAATTTGCCAACTGGCCATAACTCCGGCGCTAGGCCCTCCAGCGCCCCAAATGGGGCGCTAAGCCTACTGAATTTCTAGGCCCTAGTTTCTCTTGAAACACTTCCTTGGCGTTGGCCAAGATGTCTTTTAATCGTTCAGGTATGATGTCATCATCATTTTTTTCCTTACTGGTCACCGTCAGTGCCTGAATGGAGTGCCAGTCTAAACGTATCTTCCTGATCCATTCACGTCCCAACAGCGGTGGACCACCATCTTGTCGAACGTATAAATACAACTTCTGTATTTCCTTGCCGTTGTATACAACAGGCACCCTTATTTTTCCTTTGGGGTATACTTTCTGCCCCGTATATGTTTTCAAGACAATGGATGTGTCAGTTAAAGGTATATGCGGAAATAGCCGCTCGTAATCCCGTCGATTTATGACGGTCAGAGCTGATCCTGTATCTAGCTCCATTTTAACTGGGGACCCTGCTATCGTGAGGGTAACCCAAATGGTCTGGTAATCTTCTTTGGCAATTACATTATGTAATTTGAGACAGCTTAGTCTCTTGTTTCCGGAGTCGCTATCGCTCTTCTGGTCTTCGGAGCTACTGTCCGTCATCATTTGTACCTTTCTGTACTTTTCTTTATTGGTTTTTTTTTCCTGTCCGTGGATTTTTTTTGTCCAGATCGGCATACCCGTGCAACGTGTCCAATCTTTCCGCATTGCCTGCATGCTTTGTCCTTGAACCAGCAGTCCCTCTGGTCATGGGTGGATCTGCCGCAGCGATAACATCTCTCGAAGCCCTGTGTCATTTCATGGGTGCCGAAGTCCTGTGTCTTTTGCTGTATCTCTGCAGCTCCTCTTGCGGCTGCTTCGTATGATACAGCCATACTGAAAGCCTTGTCCAGTGTCAAATCTTTCTCAGAAAGCAGCCTTTTCTGTGTTCCTTCACTTAGGAGACCGCAGACGAATTTGTCTCAAAGAGAATCTGCCAGTCCTGCCCCGAATTGGCAGTGCTTTGATAGCTTTCTTAATTCGGTGAGGTAATCAGCGTTGCTTTCATTCTTGTGCTGATTCCTCTTGAAGAATTTGAATCATTCCGCTATCAGCAGCGGTGTTGGGTTAAAGTGCTCCTGTAGGGTATCAACAATTTCCTTAAAATTCTTGTCCTTTGGTTTGGCTGGAGTGATTAAGTTTCGTAACAGCCCATATGTCTTTGCGCCCATTAGATTTAGAAGTACTGACGCCTTTTTATCATTTTCTATTCCATTTGCTGTGCAATATACCTCCACTCTTTCCACATATGTGGTCCAATCCTCTATATCGTTATCAAAAGCATCAATATTGCCAGCCTTAGGCATCCTGGAAAAAAATGGTGCTTCCCGTGCTTTTCTTTCTTTCCTGCAGAAAAGATATGGCGCTTCCCGTGCTTTCCACCGCTGCTGCTGCTGACAACGCTGTTTTCCACGGTTTTTAAAAGAAAATTTTTATTTACAGGTGGAGACTCGTTCCCGCTGGACTCTCTCTGCTAGGTCTGAACGCCGACCTGCTTTGCAGCGCCGGCCGTCTCCCGAGTGCTCCCCCCCCCCGTCTGTTTCTGTTTGGCTTCGCTGCAGAGCCAGCCGATGGAGCCCCAGCCCGTCGCCCAGGAAGGATTATTGCAGTACCTGCCACCAGCTCGACTAGCTGGTGAAACAACAGCTTTTTTTTTTTTTCTTGCTTTTCTTCGACTTTGGACGTCTGAGGAATCGATGTCGTTGAGGTGCTGCCGAATTGCCGGTAAGTCCGTTTCCAATTCGTCGCCACTGTTGTGTCCGTGTGTTAATAGAGACACTGAAGGCAGGAGTTGGTTTCACAGGTGTTTACTGAACAAAGTCTGGAGGTGAACTAACTGATACAACACAATATACAGGCTTATATAGCCCGAGTGGCCATTACCGGCATTACAGTACACAGGGGGCTCTTAAAGGCACATACACTGCAGAGTCAACCATGCTTCAATAATTTTGGCAAGCTTCAGGCTTTGGAAAAACCTCTTGTTGGGAGCTCACCCGTTGGGAACGCAGTGTGAATTTGTATGTTCTTACAGGATTTAGAAATCTGCAGCAGCTTAAAGTGTCAGCTACTATGTCAGTAGCTTTTGCTGCACAAAAAAAAGTTCAATCAATGCAGGTAGATGGAATAAGATACAGATCAGCCATGATCGAATTAAATGACGGAACTGGCTCATGGGGCTGAATGACCTACTCCTGTTCCTATGTTCCTTCCTATGTTCTTACCCTACAGAATGTCCGAAGGGCCTTCTGCGCGGCTTATATTATGGATTCTGCTGTGGAAGTGCTGCTGTTGCAGGAGGTTAGGCAGAGGAGGGAGCCATCTTTGAAACACAGAATCACAGGGCCCGCAAAGAAATCTGTTTGGACCAATGGAAGGATGCAACTGAGGCAGTCAGTGCCAACTTCAACACCCATGCATGGCCACTCCTTGCTGGCAAAAGTTTAAATGATCTGATCAAGTCAGGCAAGGTAAGAGAAGTAAATCACGCCTTCCAATAATTAGCTACGTACAGTAAACCCCCCTCCCCTCAGTGTGTTAAAGTGTTTACAGTCATTGCCTAGGCAGCAGTACAGTGCCCCTTACACCCCCCAGCCTTCATCTAGAAGTTGTTCTTTCACTAATATTCTTACACGCAATGACCTCACAAACACCTTGAAAGGAACACATGGGGGCTGTGGCATCGCAGGAAGGACTAGTTGAGAAATCGCGGTTCCACAGTGTCAGATTTTCTGTCAATTATTTTAAATGAACAGAAAATTAATGATAGGATTCCAAATATAAAGGGCCTCACTTGAGCTTCCTCCAGGGCTAGACAGACTAGATGCAGGAAGGCTATTCCCGATGGCAGGGGAGTCCAGAACCAGAGGTCACAGTCTAAGGATAAGGGGTAAGCCATTTAGGACAGAGATGAGGAGGAATTTCTTCACCCAGAGAGTGGTGAACCTGTGGAATTCTCTACCACAGAAGACAGTTGAGGCCAATTCATTAAATATATTCAAGAAGGAGTTAGATATATTTCTTAACGCTAAGGGGATCAAGGGATATGGGGAGAAAGCAGGGACAGGGTACTGAATTTGGATGATCAGCCATGATCGCATTGAATGGTGGAGCAGGCGCGAGAGGCCGAATGGCCTACTCCTGCTCCTATCTTCTATGTTTCTATGTTTCTATGGGGCAGTGAGTAAATGAAGTGCCCAGTGTGATATGGAGCCATTTAGGCCAGGGAAAGTTGCAAGCTTTATCCCTGGTCTGTGCTGAGTTAGTCGATTTCAGCTAGTGCAGAAGTCACGCACAACTGGCCTCATTGCCCCAGAGCTAGGCTGGAAAATAAAATCAGCTAGCGTTTCCAATTTAGCAAACAAAGTGCCAGAAGGCTGCCAATATCCATGGTACTGTATCTCAGTATGAGTCAGAACCTCAGGAGGGGAGAAAACTGAGCAACATTTTCTTAAAAGACCCCCTCTCATACTAAAAGCACTATTTGAATAAAAGTGTATCAGTGGAGGAGTGCCTTAGCAGTTATATTGTGAATGTAGACACAAAATGGCACAGTTTAGTTAGACACCATGGGACACTAACCTTTATTTGACACTGTAAAGACATATATTATCATGCTACAAATGATTTAACACCAAAGGGACATCTGCTGTGTGTTTTGGCTGAACACCATAAGCGGTGTACATAAAATAAACGCAGGACAAACCAACGGCCCTGCTGTTGTTCTTTATGACCATAAAAGAACATTTACTTACCAACATTATCTCCCCACAAAATATATATATACTAAAAATAAATACATATAATATAAATATATATCTATATATATATCATAGAAATTAGAACTGACAGCACATGAAGTGATGATCTGTGCCAGTACAGGCTCTTCAATTGAAGGCATCTACTATAATCCCATTTTCCTGTCTTTTTCCCCTACCCTTTTATATTCATCCTTTTCAAATACTTGCCCATTTTCTTTTTAAATGGCATGATAACTTTTGCCCAATAACCACTTGTGGTAAGGCATTACAAATTCTCACAGTCCTCTATGGAGAAAAAAAATCTTCTGACTTCACTCTTCATTTTTCCAGCAATGATCCTGAGTTTATATCCTCTTATTACCAATTCACCAACCACTGAAAACAATCTTTCACTATTTTCCCCTCAAAAACATTCATGCTTGAAAACCTCCATTAAATCCACCCTCGATCCTTCTGTCCTTACTAACTGCTGCAGCATCTCCAACCTCCTTTTCCTCTCCAACATCCTTGAACATGTTGTTGCCACCCAGGTCTCTGCCCATCTCTCCTACAATTCCCGGTATGAATCATTCCAATCAGGTTTCCGTCCTCCCACAGCACTGAAACGGCCCTAACTAAAGTCACAAATAACATTCTCTTGTGACTGTGAACACGGTGCATTATCGATCTTCAACCATCATCTTCTGCCCTGGTAGACACACTGTACCTTCACCACCAACTTCATCCCCAGTCACTATCTCAGGGTGAATGAGACTGTTTACAACCTCAGCATCCTGTTCAACTCTGAGCTAAGTTTCTGACTCCATATTCTCGCTGAAACTCCCATCCACTCCTTTGTCACCTCCAGACTCAACTATTCCAATGTCCTCCAGGCCAGCCTGCCATCCTCCACCCTCCATAAATTTCAGGCTACTCAGAGCTCTGCTGCCCATGTTCCACCTACACCAAGTATTGTTTGCTCATCACCTCTGTCCTAGCCGACATACAATGGCCCCCAGTGCCTCAAATATAACATTAGGAACATAGGAATTGCTAGAGAGAAAAAGACCAAAGACCATCGAGTTCACCTTCTACTATTATGGTAGTCACATGCCACACAATAAAGGAGTTGATGACTAATCATGGTAATTAATCTCTATCAATTAGACGACAACAAACTCAGACAAGGGGCAAGGAAAACCCACCAGTGGAAAAAAGCATTGGGAACTATGGCCTAGAAATTCAGTTGCGTGCACCAGCCGTTAGCGCCTTAGGAGGAGTAGATCTCGAGCGCTAGGCACTTAGCGGCCGGGCGCAGGGCGATCTGCGCCTACGCCCAACTTCAGTAGACATTTAGCGCCGGCGCAAAGTGTTTGCGCGCGCTCAGCTGCGCGCGCAGATTATGACGTCATTTCCTCGTGCAACGCCCTTTGTGCGCCCCAATCCGGAACTTCAGTCACGCCCGCCCAATGTGGGCGTGGCGCTGCTAAGAACTGTGAACTGGAACGCAGCAGAGGCCATGCGGGCCTCGGGGAGCGCTAATTAAAGGGCACTTACCCTGAACTATAAAGGCCAGCCATTTTGCAGCAATCACTCTTGTGCAACGGATTTCTGGACAGAGACCAAGGAAGAGAGCTTACTGCTTTGGCCCAACATAGGAGAGGTATTTTTGGCTTCAGGCCAGAGCTTGGCAATTCGCCTTCATTGTGAGGTCATTGTTTGCCAGTATATTATGGGGGCTGCATGGGGTGCCAACCCTCAGTTTCAGCATTATGTGCGAAGGGCTCGCAGACGCTGTGTGAGAGGGGCAGCCCTGGCTAGACGCAGAGGGGGCAACAGGCGTCCGCAACCTAGGCCTTACCCACTCAGGAAATACTGACAGCAGGTGTCCTATCTCACCATGCCTGCCACGCAGTGTGTTAGGAGGCTGCGCTTCAGAAGGGAGGTGGTTGCAGAGATCTGCCATCTGCTTCACAGAGATCTGCGTCCACAGCTGAGGTGCAGGATGTCTCTGTCGGTGGAAGTAAAGGTCACGGTGGCTCTCAACTTCTATGCAAGCGGCTCCTTCCAAGCCGCTGTTGGGGACATTGCTAACATATCCCAGTTCGCCGTGCATTGCTGCATCCGCCAGGTGACCAATGCCCTTTTCAGAAGGAGACACCAATTCATCTCCTTCCCCATGACCCTGGAGAAGCAGCAGCAGCGTGCAGTGGGATTTGCGAGAACAGCGGGCTTCCCCATGGTGCAGGGCGCCATTGACTGCACGCATGTGGCTTTGCGGGCACCTATCCACAATGCCGAGGATTACCGCAACCGGAAGGGCTACCATTCCCTCAATGTACAGCTGGTGTGTGACCACAGGCAGCGCATCCTAGCTGTCAATGCCCGCTTTCCAGGCAGCAGCCACGATGCATTTATCCTGCGACAGACTACTGTGGCTGACATGTTCCAGGCACAGCCTCCCCCAAGAGGATGGCTTATCGGGGACAAAGGCTATCCTTTGTGTACCTGGCTCATGACCCCGCTCCGCGCGCCCAGGACCCCTGCTGAGGAGGCATACAACGAAAGCCATCAAGCCACTAGGAACATCATAGAACAAACGATTGATGTCCTCAAGCAACGGTTCCGCTGCCTGGATCGTTCCGGAGGATCTCTGCAGTATTCGCCGGAGAGAGTCTCCCAGGTCGTGGTCATCTGCTGCATGCTGCACAACCTGGCTATCTGCAGGACTCAGGCACTGCCACCTCACGCTGGTGCACCACCTCAGGAGGAGGAGCAGGAGGAGCATGAGGAGGAGGAGGAGGAGGAGGAGGAGGAGTACCAGCCCAGGAGGGAGGCACAAGGTCCAAGGGCCGCCCGTCGGCGGCTTATTGAACGTCACTTCTAGGCCCCGTCAGGGAATGGCTTGTGGCAATGAAGGGACCTGAATGCAGCCGCTCCGCAAGCCCTCAGCCGGTTAAGGCAACAACGACTTCAAACATCAAACATGGACAAGCTGAATAAATAAAATGCTTTATTGAACAAACTCAGGGCCCTTCCCACATGAAACCCAAAAACAGACAAGACCCCCAAAAAACAGTCACACACATGACTCACTCCCACAACCTGGGGAGGAATAACAAAGCATTTCCACAAAAATGGCCTTCATCCTCGGCCTTACAAAAACAACCATCCCCATAAACAAAACAACCATCCCCATATAAAAACACATTTGCCCACACCCTCTACTTTGTGGCCCGCGAGGGCGATTCCTTGACCAGCCTTTTGCGGCCCCTGGCCGCCCTGCTGCTCCTCCTCAAAGTGTGCCCAGTGGCTGCTGCAAGGCTGGGGGAAGGCTCCTGAGGGGCACATGGCGTGACGGGAGATGCCCTTGGGGGTCTGCCTAGACGAGCTCTGGCCCTCGAGGGGCCAGCTGGTGACTGCTGCAGCTGTGGCTGGGCAGCAGCAGGCTCTCCAGCAGCTCGTCGCAGCTCCACTGGGGGAGTGGCAGTGGCGGCTGCAGGAATGGGGGCAAGCTGGCTGATGGCAGGTGCTCGCTGCTCGCCTGAGACACTGGCACTCGCCCGGGCCATCACTGCAGCATGCGCAGCAATCTGCTGAAGGACAGACCGTTGTGCTGATGCAGCGCGGCGGGTGCCCTGGCGATGCCTGGCTGACACAGCGAGTGTGGCAGCAGTGAGTGCCCGTACTGCCCTGGTCTGTGCCCGCATCAGACCAGCCAGTGACTGCACGGCACCACTGATCACTTGTCGACTCGCGGACTGCTCTGCCCCGAAATCGGACCGACTCGCGGACTGCTCTGCCCCGAATTCTGCCCGACTCGCGGCCTGTGCTGCTTCGAATTGTTCGAAACTCCTGGCCTGTGAGGCGCCGAAATCGGCCACACTATGAGCCAGGGACTCGATGGCCTCAGGCAACCGTGCCACAATCCCCATGAACTCGGTGTGCCGGCGATCCGAGTCCACGGACATTTGATCGAGGAGGCGCACCTCCTTGGCGAGGACCATCTCCGGACTGGAGGCCAGACTCTCCCTCTGGGGAGAAGGCCGCCGAGCTGGCCGACCCTTCCCGCGTTGCTGGATGCCACTGGGCCCAGCAACTACACTCCCCTGCGACCCTTCCCCCCTCTGGGAAGAAGGCCGCCGAGCTGGCCGACCCTTCCCGCGTTGCTGCACGCCACTGGGCACAGGAGCTACACTCCCCTGCGACACTTCCCCCTGGCTGTTCTCCAGGGAAGACGTGTCCCCTCCATTGGCATCCCCTGGCGCAGCTGAGGTTTCCCCTGATGGGCCGCCTTGCTCTTCCTCTTCCTCCTCCTCCTCGTCTGAGGGGCTGTCACTGGCAAGTTCAGGGACCTCCTCCTCACCATCTGAAAGCAGGAAGGCACAAGAGTAGCTTTAGAGTGAGGAGAGGGCATCAGCGAGGGAGGCATGAGTGGTGGCATTCAGCGCATTGGTCGGACAGTGGCAAAGGATGTAGATCTGAAGCGCAAGTGGGACGAGAGAGGTTGAAAAGGTGATGTCCTTACCATTGGTGCCCAGAACAGGGTCGGCATCTCCAGATGCAATGGGGCCAATCACCCGGGCACCCATGAGGCTACCCACGCGCTCTGCAAGGTCACTGAGCTGCTGGATCTGGGGACTGCCTCCCCCGGTCACAGTCCGGCTCTTCTGATTGTGTGCCAGCTTGGCCTGCAAGAGAAAGGACGGCCTCTAAGTACAGTGTGGTGCCGTGACCTTGTGTGCACTGCCTCCCATGGTCGAATAGCTTGGCCAGTGTGGTGCCGTGATCTTGTGTGCACTGCCTCCCATGGTCGAATAGCTTGGCCAGTGTGGTGCCGTGATCTTGTGTGCACTGCCTCCCATGGTCGAATAGCTTGGCCAGTGTGGTGCCCTGATCTTGTGTGCACTGCCTCCCATGGTCGAATAGCTTGGCCAGTGTGGTGCCCTGATCTTGTGTGCACTGCCTCCCATGGTTGAATAGCTTGGCCAGTGTGTAAAGTGCAGAATGTGCAATTGATGTTCATGCCAGTCCCATAGCTGCTGGATGAGGGCTGGCCACTAGGGCTTTTAGGTCCCTTTGCCCATAATGTGAGGTGCACATGCAAGGATGAGGAGGACACTGGAAAGGGCACTCACCCTGACAATCCTTGTGAGGTCATTGAATTTTTTCCGGCATTGGACACCGGTCCTGGGGACCTCGCTGTTGGATGTGACCCTGTGGGCGACCTCCCTCCAGGCTTTCCTGTAGACGCTGGTGGTAGGCTTCTTGCCACTGTCCGGGAACAAGAGTTTGCGTCTCCTCTCCAAAGCCTTAACCAGCACCCTCAAATCATGGCCAGTGAAGCGCTGCGCTCGTTCACGGGCCTTCTGCATCTTTCCCGGCGCTATTTCAGTTCAGCAGCAGTGTTTAGGCCTAGCTGGAGGGCTGCAGTGTCCAGGGCGTGGCAGCAGACAAACTCGACCCTTCCCCCTTTAAGAGCTGGCCGGCGCCAGGGTGTCTGCTGTCAATCAAGAAATGACCGCACCTGCGCTGCCCCCGGCCTCGGCGGTTTAGCTCAGTACCGCCGGCTTTGCGCCTAAAGATAGTTGTGTAACGCCAGTTTTAGCGCTCGAGCAAACTCTTAGTGCGAAGCTACTGAATATCGGCGAAGTGGCCTCGACTTTGCGCCGGGCGCAAACTTTACCGGCCGCCCGACTTTTCCGCCCCAAAACTGGCTATACTGAATTTCTAGGCCTATAGGTTCAAAGTCTGCTGTTTCTCTCAAGCATACTACACTTGCCATATTTCATGTCTCAAATTACTCATATACTGTATCCCAAAAGATTGGCCTGGATATTGTGGTAGGAATAACGGTGAAATTACCAGTGCTAAGGAGTAAATTGGACAGCAACTTCTGGTGTCCACACATGCGCAGTTAAACACGGAAATCAGGAAGTTGCTGTCGAGTTGCCTTGCTCCTCCACAAGCTTTGCTATACCGGTATCTCGCCAAGAGACTCAGCATTCAAATACCTGGAAAGGTATAAAACTGGGGCATTTACCCACTAGATACCCACTAAACATGCCAGAAAAGGTTAGGGCTTGTGCATTCAAGTGTAAGTGAATTTTTAATGGCGTGCTAAGTCTTAGTTACTGCCAAACAACCTCTCTGGCACTCATTCCTTCAGATTTTAATTATTGGTGGCAATTTTTTTTAAATGTAAAAAAAAACTTTTATGTTTCTTTTATCTCTATTTCTTAAATCACAACTTTCTTTCCATCTCTTTATTTCACTTTCTGTGCATGATTTGGCATTGAATTAATATTCTAATTTACACTTCCTGGTTTAGACTCTGCAGGGGGAGTCTTAACATGGAGGTGCACGTGGGTTTGGGTGCAGGTGGGGGGTTAAAACCGGCAAAAATGCAAATGCATCAGGAAGCCGGCTCCAACTTGCTAACTTCTGCATTTAAATCAAGTGCATTAAGCTGTGTGTGAGCAACCCTTTCAGGAGAGGTGGGTTGCCTATTAACATACGCTAATCGCTCAATTGGATAGATATTTCAACACACTTTTAAATTTAACATTCACATCCATGGGTTTCTCGGGCTTTTGAAACTCACCAGTAAAAGCAAGGTGAGTACACAACAGCAATTGAGGGGGCCGATTAAAATTCATGGAAATACTCCAATAAATACACAGTGCTCACAGCTGCTTTCTTACCTGCTAGTGGGAAAGGGTTTGTTCACATTACTTTTGCTGAGGGTTTGCATTCAACAATTTGGAGGATTTCTGAATCACATCAGCCTTGGCTGCCTTAGATTGGACCTCGGACGAGGAGCAATATGACCAACACCAGAACCAGCACCAGCAGCAGCCTGTTGTTGAGAGACCTGTAGCTGGGCAGCAGCAGAGGGGTGCAGTTCGCAGGAGTCACTACCCACAACACAGGGTGTACAGGCAGAGGTTGAGTTTCCTTGACATGTTGGAACAGGAGTGCTTCAGGAGGCTCACGTTGTCACGTTAGTGGTGGCAGACATCTTCAGCCTCCTAGAAGACGACCTGCAACCCTGCTGAACCTGTTGGCTACACGTTACCAATGGCTGTTAAAGTCACCACCGCCCTCAACTTTTTTGCCTCCAGATCCTTCCAGGGCTCTGCTGAAGACATATCCAGGATCTCCCAGTTGGCGACCCACAAATGCATAAGGCTGATGGATTGTCTGGCAGGGCCGCCAATTATGTGACCTTCAGCTGCGACGATGCCAGTCAGAATGAGTAGGTGTTCGAGTTTGCATCTCTGGCTGGCTTCCCACAGATTCAGGGCATCATTGACTGCATACACGTGGCAATCCGTGCACCCCCAGATCAACCAGGAATATTTGTGAACTGCAAGGGCTTCCACTCCATCAATGTGCAGCTGGTGTGCAATCACAGAAAGATATTTCTGCAGGTTTGCAAAAGATTCCTGGGGAGGGCCATGATGCTTTTGTCCTGTTGCAGTCCAAGCTCCCTGACATCTTTGGATCTGCAAGCACACTTAAGGGGTGACTGCTAGGTGACAAGGGATACCCACTTCAAATTTGGCTGATGACACTCGTTAGAAACCTGACTAATGAAGCGCAACATCAGATGCGTGACCAAACAAGCCATCGGAATGCTGAAGATGTGCTTCAGGTGCCTCGACAGAGCTGGAGGCGCACTTCAGTATGCACCGGCTAGGGTCTCCAGAATGGTCATGGTGTGCTGCGCTCTGCACAACATTGCGCAGCAACAAGTTTGGAGCTGCAGGAGGAACAAGGTGCAGAACATAGGTTGTCTATGGATAATTCCGAGGAGGAGGAGGTGGAGGAAGAAGGTGATGAGGGCAATGCAGCACCAGCTGCTCACACTGCTTCCCAGGATGCCCTTATTAATGTAAGGTTCACTTAGGTTGCACCAGTGGACCAATGCCAGAAGCACATGCAACGGTCACTCTTCAAGCCCCTCGCTCTCCCCCAATGACACAAAGCAGTCCTGCAAACAATCCTTGTACATCCTCCCATTGGTCCCCATCAATTCATGTCTTCCCATTCATCATCAACTAAGTTAAAAGGTGACTTGCCACCAGCAACTAAGAATGGACAAGATGGGAAAGTGGTGCAAAATAATAAAATTTATGTGATTCTACTAAAGAATGAAAACTTCACAATGTAACATTTTCTTATACACCCTTGTACAACTACAAAGCTTCACTCTTCCTTTTCCTATCACTCCTGTGGCTTCAGCAGAGGTAAAGGCAGGCTGCCCAGATCCATAGAAACATAGAAGATTGGAGCAGGAGTAGGCCATTCGGCCTCTCGAGCCTGCTCCGCCATTCAATGCGATCATGGCTGATCATCCAAATTCAGTACCCGGTCCCTGCTTTCTCCCCATACCCCTTGATCCCTTTAGCCTTAAGAAATATATCCAACTACTTCTTGAATATATTTAATGAACTGGCCTCCACCGCCCTCTGTGGTAGAGAGTTCCACAGGTTCACCTCTCTCTGGGTGAAGAAATTCCTCCTAATTTCTGTCCTAAATGGCCTACCCTTTATCCTTAGACTGTGTCCCCTGGTTCTGGACTCCCCGACCATCGGGAACATCCTCCCTGCTCTGACTGCTGAGATGCTCTTGGTCGATGTCCTCTGGGTTTTGGCCCCGCCAAAGACTGCTCCACTTGCACCTGTACAGTGCAGACTTGGCCATCGGGACACAAGGCAGCATGTGGGCTAGTGTGGTGGGCAACCGGTGAGAAGTGGAAGCCCTTTGAGTGGAGTCCCCACTTCCACATCCTCTTTCATAGAAACATAGAAAAATAGGAGCAGGAGTAGGCCATTTGGTCCTTCGAGCCTGCTCCGCCATTCAATATGATCATGGCTGATCATCTATCTCAATACCATATTCCTGCTATCTCCCCATACCCCTTGATGCCTTTTGTGTCTAGAAATCTATCTATCTCCTTCTTAAATATATTCAGTGACTTAGCCTCCACAGCCTTCTGTGGTAGAGAATTCCACAGGTTCACCACCCGCCGAGTGAAGAAATTTCTCCTCATCTCAGTCATAAATGTCCTACCCCATATCCTGAGACGGTGGCCCCTTGTTCTAGACCCCCCAGCCAGGGCAAATATCCTCCCTGCATCCAGTCTGTCTAGCCCTGTCTGAATTTTAAACATTTCAATGAGATCCCCTCTCATTCTTCTAAACTCTAGTGAATACAGGCCTAGTCAACCCAATTTCTCCTCATACGACAGTCCTGCCATCCCAGGAATCAGTCTGGTGAACCTTCGCTGCACTCCCTCTATGGCAAGTATATCCTTTCTTAGGTAAGACCAAAACTGCACACAGTACTCCAGGTGTGGTCTCACCAAGGCTCTGTATAACTGTAGTAAGACATCCTTGCTCCTGTACTCAAATCTTCTTGCAATGAAGGGCAGCACGGTGGCATAGTGGTTAGCACTGTTGCCTCACAGCGCCAGGGACCCGGGTTCAAATCCGGCCTCGGGTGACTGTCTGTGTGGAGTTTGCACATTCTCCCCGTGTTTGCGTGGGTTTCCTCTGGGTGCTCCGGTTTCCTCCCACAGTCCAAAGATGTGCGGGTTAGGTTGATTGGCCATGATAAAAATTGGCCCTTAGTGTTAGGGGGGATTAAATACGTGGGGTTATGGGGTTACGGGGATAGGGCTCGGGTGGGATGGCTGTCGGTATAGGGACCAGGTGCTAGGGTTTGGATGATCAGCCATGATCTCGTTGAATGGCGGAGCGGGCTCGAGGGGCTGAATGGCCTACTCCTATCTTCTATGTTTCTATGTAACATACCATTTGTCTTCCTAACTGCTTGCTGCACCTGCATGTTTACTTTCAGGTGACTGGTGCACAAGGACACCCAGGTCCCTCTGTACATCAACATTTCCCAATCTATCACCATTTAAATAATACTCTGCCTTTCTGTTTTTCCTACCAAAGTGGATAACTTCACATTTATCCATGTTATACTGCATCTGCCATATATTTGCCCACTCACTCAATTTGTCTAAATCACCTTGAAGCCTCTTTGCATCTTCCTCACAACTCACAATCCCACCTAGTTTCGTGTCATCAGCAAACTCGGAAATACTACATTTGGTTCCCTCATCCAAATCATTGATATATATTGTGAATAGCTGGGGCCCAAGCACTGATCCCTGCGGTACCCCACTAGTCACCGCCTGCCACCCCAAAAAACACCCATTTATTCCTATTCTCTGTTTCCTGTCTGTTAACCAATTTTCAATCCATGCCAGTATATTACCCCCAATCCCATGTGCTTTAATTTTGCACACTAACCTCTTATGTGGGACTTTATCAGAGGCTTTCTGAAAATCCAAATACACCATATCTACTGGTTCTCCCTTATCTATTCTACCAGTTACATCCTCAAAAAACTCCAGTAGATTTGTCAAACATGATTTCCCTTTCATAAGTCCATGTTGACTTTGTCTAATCCTGTTGATATTTTCCAAGTGTCCTGTTATCACATCCTTTATAATAGACTCTAGCATTTTCCCTACTACTGATGTTAGGCTAACCGGTCTGCAGTTCCCTGTTTTCTCTCTCCCTCCTTTTTAAAATATATTTAAATACATTTACCACCCTCCAATCTGCAGGAACTGTTCCATAATCTATAGAATTTTGGAAGATGACATCCACTATTTCCATGGCTACCTGTTTTAGTACTCTGGGATGCAGATCATCAGGCCCCAGGGATTTATCAGCTTTCAGCCCTATTAATTTCTCCAGCAGTATTTTTTTTACTAATACTAATTTCCTTTAATTCCTCCTTCTCACTAGACCCTTGGTTCCCTAGAATTTCTGGGAAGTTATTAGTGTCCTCTTCTGTGAAGACAGAACCAAAGTATTTGTTTAATTACTCTGCCATTTCCTTGTTCCCCATTATTAATTCTCCCGTTTCCAACTGTAAGGGACCTACATTTGTCTTCACTAATCTTTTTCTTTTTACATACTTGTAGCAGCTTTTACAGTCTGCTTTTATGTTCCTTGCTACTTTACTCTCATACTCTATTTGTCCCCTCTTAATCAATCGCTGTCATCCCTCTCATAAGCCAGTCACACTTCACTGCTACCACTCTGCTGGAGTGCACTTTGGTGCAGGTCATTCAGATGCTGTAAGGCCAAGGCTAAGATATCCATCATCCTACTTAAGGCGGCAGATATGTTGGCATCTAGAGTGTGCATGGCCATGGTCAAGGCGTGCATGGACTCATTTGATTGCGGCTTTTGATGTTCTACAGAGTTGGTCACTCTATCCATGCAAGAAGACATCATCGCAATGTCTTATGGCATCAACCCACTCATGCTTGAGGCAGAATGCTCCATTCTCTCTGTAATTATGGTCAGTGTGCTTGGAAGGTCTGTCGGAACATCACACATTCTCCTGCTGCTTCTCCTTTTCATCGACGGCCCCCAGCATACAGCATCCGTGTCCAGCTGAGCAGAGCTCGGAGTGGGCTGCGCCCTCAAATACAGACTCTCCACTGTTGTCCCTGCCACCAGTGTCTGCTCTTGCTCACTTGTGAATAAGAGCCATCAAGTGAAAACCCAACTATCTGTCTAACAGGTCCCACCAAAGTGTAAGTATCTGAGATGGTGCATGGGAAGCACAAGTCCTCAGGTGCACCCTCAGAATAAATCAGCTCCTCTCCGGTTCATTGTCTGTGAGGTTCATGGACTCCTGCTGCACACGTGAAGGTGTAGCAGAGAGAAAAGATATGAACTAGTACTGACACGGTAAAAATATTGCAACTTATTTTGCAGATGGTCATATTTCACTTGCTATTGAAATCAAGTCAACATGAGTGCCATATGACTTGTGGGTTGCTGGTATTTAATTGTGTCACCAGGTAGCTGGGAGCTCCCCATCTCCGATGGCCAGGCACTCCGAAAGGGCACTGATTTCCAGCGCTTCCTCCTCTGCAGTTAGCTGGGAAATCAGTGGAGGACCACCTCCAGTTCTCTTTCTCTCCCTCGTATTCTGTGCTCGCTTCTCCTGCACCAGGGAAAGAACAGACCTATGAGCGACTGAGGAGTGAGGAGTGATGTGGCGCAGTATACTTGACAAGGCAGAGTAAGCAGGTGGGGTGATGCACACTGCAGGATGTAGGTGAATGTACAACTGTACTCACCTTTCCTGACCTGGTTAAGTCATTAAAACACTTCCTGCACTGAATCCAGGAGTGTGGCACAATGCTCCTGCTACTGACCTCCTGGGCCACCTCCAGCCATAAATATTTTGTGTCGGCAGCAGGTTTCTTCCTCCCATTTTTGGGGAAGAGTATCTCTCTCCGACTTCTCACTGACCCCAGCAGTACATCAAGCAATGCATTGTTGACGCAGCCATTAATGGCCCAACTTCCCCATCTCTTCGTGCAAACTCTTAACTCCAAATTCCATCTTTGGATTGGCCCTTTAATACTGGAGTTGAGATCGTGTCATGCGAGTCCTCATCATGCTCACTGCCACACCAGCGCAGTCAAACCCAAAAGTAAAAGGATAATGAGGTGGCTGCATTAAAATGGCACTGACAGACGCGCAGAAATTCCTTCCAGGTTCCAGATGCAATATCGGACCCCCTGCCCGCCCCACCCGCTCCCAACGTGCCTCTGAGTTAATATCGGGGCCTGTGTGCCTCAGTCAGGATTCTAAATCTGATTGGTTGAGGAGACACACCATTGCTTGCCTTGTTCACATAGATTCCAGTTCCCCTGTAAAGGGCGCCACACAGTTTTGACTCTCTAATTACTGCAAGTCAAAGTACGTAAGCCCACAGAAAGTCTGTGGGCAAGTGTAAGTGCAATGAACGGTGAGCGCCATTTGTTCGCCGCTGGCTACAAAATACAAGCCATTATCCGAGGCACAGCCGAGGAGAGAAAGAGAAGGAGGGAAAGGAAGTGAGGGAAGGAGATCGTGGTCAGGGGGAAGAGATCGCGGAGAGGGAGGGGAGAGTGCTAAATCTTGGGAGTCAGAGATTGCTGGGGGGGGGGCGGTACGTGGGTGGGGGGGACCAAAGATCGTGGAGTTTGTAGGGGTCGGCCGATCGTGCGGAGGGAAGCAGGTAAGCTTGTTAGGCCTGGAGGAAATGCTCCTGCTGCTCCTGGATCACAGGCAGCGCTATAAAAGCAATTACCTTATGAATCAGGCCCCTCTCGGCTCATTTTACCTGCCGGGTTTCTCGAGGCTCAACCTCTATCTCAATTCATCATGAGTTCACTACCCTCCTGTCCTCCCTTAATCCCTCCCTCCATGTGAACTCCCCAACCCATATTCACGGCCACCCCCTTGACCTTGCCATCTCGCATGGCCTCGCTATTCCCATCGTGTCAATCAAAGATAAGGCCATCTCTGACCATTTCCTTGTATCGCTCTCCACCCACATCCCCCTTCCCCCACCCAGCACTACTTCCTTCTGTGTCCGCCCCTGGAAAAAATTCTCTCCCAACTCTCTTACAATTGCACTTATGAAATCCCAACTGTCCAGCCTTTGGCCCTCCATTCACCACAACATTTAAGCAAGTTCCGATCTGCTCAACCTCACCCTCACCACCGCCTTTGATGCCCTAGTCCCTATTAAAACCATTACTCTCTCTCTCACCCTGGCCGTTCCCCCTGGTACAGCCCATTCTTCGCTCCCTCAAGTCCAAGGGACGCAGACTTGAATGGATATGGCAGGCAACTGGTTTAGCCATTCACCGCCAGATCTGGCTGGACCACATAAAGCATTATCGGGTCCTACTCTTGTCTGCCAAAACTGCTCACTATTCCAGGATCATTCTGGAATGCAAAGATAACCCCCGGCTACTATTTTTTACTGCTAACTGTCTTCTTAAACCGTTGTCTCCTGCACAATCTCCTCCAAAAACAAGTGCGAGGAGCTCAAGGACTTCATTGTCTCCCAGGTTGAGACCATCCGATCAGCTGCCTCTGCCACTTCCCTTCCTTCCCCTAACCCGCCAGACCAAACTTCCTCTAAGGTTCCCTCCTGCCCTAGTCTTGAACTCGCCTCTTTCTCTCAGTTTCTCTCCGATCTCCCCTCTTAATCTTTCCACACTCATCTTGCCCATGAGACCCACTTCCTGCTCCCTCAACCCTATTCCCATTAAACTGCAGACCACCCAACTTCCTTTTCTGGCTCCCATGTTAGCTGACATTGTTAATGGTTCTCTCTGCTCAGGTACTGTCTCCCTCTCTCTCAAATCTGCCGTCATCACCCCTCTCCTCAAAAAAACCCTTGACCCCTCTATCCTTGCAAATTACCGCCCCATCTCCAACCTCCCTTTCCTCTCCAAATTCTTTGAATGTGTTGCCACCTCCCAAATCCGTGCACATCTTTCCTGAAATGCCATATTTGAGTCCCTCCAATCTGGTTTACGCCCCTGCCACACTATTGAAATGGCTCTCAAAGTCACAAACGACATCCTTTGTGGCAGTGACAAAGGTAAACTCTCCATCCTCGTCCTTCTTGACCTGTTTGTAGCCTTTGACATGGTAGGTCACTCCATCCTTCTCCAACACCTCTCCACCGTCGTCCAGCTGGGAGGGACTGCACTCGCCTGGTTCCAATCTTATCTATCTAATCGTCGCCAGAAAATCACTTGCAATGGCTTCTCTTCCCACTCCCGCATCGTTACCTCTGGTGTCCCCCAAGGATCTATCTTTGGCCCCCCTCCTATTTCTCATCTACATGCTGCCCCTTGGCGACATCATCTGAAAACACAGCATCAGTTTCCACATGTAAGCTGATGACACCCAGCTGTCCCTCACCACACTTCTCTCGACCCCTCCACGGTCTCTAAATTGTCAGACTGCTTGTCCGACATCCAGTACTGGTTGAGCAGAAATTGTCTCCAATTAAACATTGGGAAGACTGAAGCCATTGTCTTCGGGCCCTGCCACAAACTCCGTTCCCTAGCCACTGACTCCATCCCTCTCCCTAGCATTTGTCTGAGGCTGAACCAGACTTTTCGCAACCTTTGTCATATTTGAACCTGAAATGAGCCTCCGACCACATATCCGTGGTATAACTAAGACCGCCTATTTCCACCTCTGTAACATCACTCGTCTCCACCCCTGCCTCGGCTCATCTGCTGCTGAAACCCTCATCCATGCCTTTGTTACCTCTAGACTTGACTATTTCAATGCACTCCTGGCTGGCCTCCCACATTCTACCCTACATAAACTTGAGGTCATCCAAAACTTAGCTGCCCATGTCCTAACTCGCACCAAGTCCCATTCACCCATCACCCCTGTGCTCGCTGACCTATATTGGCTCCCAGTTAAGCAACGCATCAATTTCAAAATTCTCATCCTGGTTTTCAAATCCTTCCATGGCCTCGCCCCTCCCTATCTCTAATCTCCTTCAACCCCACAACCACCCCCCCACCCCACCCCCGAGATATCTGCGCTCCTCAAATTCTGCCCTCTTGAGCATCCCTGATTATAATCGCTCAACCATCGGTGGCTGTGCCTTCTGTTGCCTCGGTCCTAAGCTATGGAACTCCCTTCCTAAACCGCTCCGCCTCTCATTCCTCCTTTAAACCACTCCTTAAAACCTACCTCTTTGACCAAGCTTTTGGTCATCTGCCTTAATTCTTATGTGGCTCAGTGTCAATTTTTTGTCTTAGAACAGTCCTGTGAAGGGCATTGGGATGTTTTACTACGTTATAAATAAAAAGCATGTTAAAATGGAGGCACACAGCCTCCTTAAAAGCTTTTAACGACCAATCTGCCTCCTGAGAGAAGATTGGTCAGCCGCCCCATATCCCATCTCTTTTAATACCGGAAGTGGGCAGGTTGGGGTAGGATTTCAAATTTAATTTCTCACCCGACCCAAACCCACCCTTTCTTGGTGGTTAAATTACCCCCAATGTTTCCGCAGATTAATTTTGAATTTAACTCCTTTGAAATGCAGCCATATCTTCTAGTTCTACAGTTCTGGGAATAATAAAGCAGCTAGACCTGGTCTACATTATCGAGTCCATTTAGAATTTTAAAAACAACAACCACCTCACTCCTCAAGCTTCTCTTCTCCAGTGAGAAAATGCATAATTGCTCCTCATAATCCAATCGCTCCTTCCTCTCAATCATTCTGGTTGCTCTCTTCTCTATCCTTACAACGTTCTTTATGTACTGCAGCGACCAAAACTGTACACAGTATTCCAAGTACTGTTGCACCAGTCATTTATAAAGTGGCAGGATTTCTTCACTATTGTGACTCAATATTGACTTTTAATATATCCCAACATTTTATATATTATTTTCATTCCATTTAAATAATAGTCCCTTCTTGAATTTTTTGTGCGCATGAAGCACTTTGCATATTGAATTTCATCTGCCATTTACCTGTCTAATTCCCAAGTACCCGTATATTTATATCCTCCTGTAGTTTAATCTGTTCAGCTTTGCCATCCACCACCTTCATCAGTTTTGAATTATCTGCAGATTTAGCCACTGCACTTGTGACTCCCTAGCTCCAGATCATTTCGGAAGATGTTAACCAAAACAAGCCCCTGCAGAACCCCACTATTAACATTCCCCCAGCCTGATGACAATCCCTGGACCAGTACCCTTTGGGTTCTACTGGTCTATCCCATTGCAAGATCTTTCCGCTGATTCCTGCTTTCTTTATTTTATTACTAGCCTCTCCAGAGGAATTTTATCAAATCCCTTACTGAAAACCAAACACCAACATCCACTGCCTTGCCCTTGTCAAGCTCCTTTGTCACACCCGCAAAGAAAACCATTAGATTTGATTGACAAGCCTTTACCCTTCATGAACTCATATTGGCTATCTCTTATGATTTTATTTCTGTCCAGATGCTCCATGATTTTTTTTTTTTTTTTTAAATTGGGCTCTCCCTAACTTTACCCACAATGGACATCAAACTCACTGGGCACTGTTCCTGCATCACCTTTGCTACCATTGCTAAAAAAAATAGGAGCAACAAATGCCTTTCTCCAGGCCCCAGACTCCTCTCCAGTATTCTGTGATTTCTGGCCGATTTGTGCCAGAGTTCCTGCAATTTCCTCCCTTAGTTCCGTAAGGATCCTTGGATGCATCTTATCCGGTCCCTGAGGTTTATTTACTTTAATTTGCACAGCTGTTCAGCAATCAAGTTGGTAGTAATGTGAGTTGTGTCATAACTTAACTCTGCAACATTTTCAAGTTCCATTTCCAGATCAGATAAGTTACTTGTCTTCTCCTTAGTAAAAACTGAAGCACAAACTACTTCTGTGGCGATAGCAAAATACTGCGGATGCTGGAAATCCAAAATAAAAACATAAAATGCTGGAAAAACTCAGCAGGCCAGGCAACATCCGTGGAGAGAGAAATAGAGTCAACGTTTCGGGTTGAAACCCTTCTACAGTTCTGTAGAAACGTTGACTCTATTTCTCTCTCCACGGATGTTGCCTAGGCTGCTGAGTTTTTCCAGCATTTTCTGTAATTACTTCTGTGGCCTGTGTAGTATCATTTTTCTTGAACTCACTGGATCCCACATTCAGAGGCCCCACTTTATTGCTCATTTTTATTTTTCTCTTAATATAAACTAAAAATATTATCCTTCACTTCAATTGCCATTTTCAATTCAAAATTTTTCTTTGCCACTCTATTATTGCCAGTTTTATAAACCTGGCATGCCTTTTGTTATTGAATCCATTCTGTGCCATATTCCTTTATGACCTGAAATGCCTTTTTCCCTCTTTATGAGTTGCTTAGTTGTCCCGTCCAACCAATCTTGGTACCTTTGCTTTGAATGTGCACACATTGGTCCATTGCATTCAGAATAACCTCATTGAAGGAACTCCATGGTTCCTCCAATCTCAGCCTTGTGCTTAAAACCTTCCTTGGCATCAGCCCACCCTATCTCTTTAACCTCTTCCATCTTTTCAACCTCCCCCAAGCTCTGCTCCTCTGTCTCTGGCCTCATGCATCCCTCCTCCCTCCTGCCATAACTCCAGTGGGAGTAAAGTGGAAGGCCCCAGAAATGGGCCAGGGTCCAGATAAACCAGGTCCCAGGCATTGCTGCGAGATTCTGGGGGTACATTTTCTGGAGCAGAACCTCTGTCCGCCCAGAGCCTGTTCTCCCATAGCAGAGGGGATGAGGTTGGGGCCGGGGACAGGGACTCAGAATGCTGGGTTTCCTATTTCCCTGACCTTAGTAGGATCTGACATAAAGTTGGGGAGGAAAGTAAGCTGAATGAGATGAGCATTATCAGCCTGCAGAAGGGCACAAGTGGGCCAGGGAGGCAGCTAACTTCCCTGAAGAACAGGTAGATTTAAAAATATATATTATCGCCCCCTTTACAAAGGAACACAGCAGGAATTGCTAGGCTGTGTAGGCTGGCGAGTGCCTGAGATGTGCCCATAGTAGATGGCGAGTAGATGGGGCATGGGCCAGCCCATGTAATTTAGTTTTATCCCATTGACCCAAGTGCTGGAATATTATGATACAAAAAATATAACAAAAGGAAAATCCACACAAAACAAATAGAAAACATGTTGGAAAAGTGCCCCATTAATTTCCCCAAAGGGTGCCTTCGAGATTTGTAGACCTACTGACGGCCTGAAATGTGCCTAAAATAGAATTTTTAGCTTGAAAGCTACCTATCAAAATGGAGTTAAGCTGTTAAACTGAAATGCTTGCATGTGCCTGGAAAATAAGTCTTCTCAGCGAGTTCAAACTATGGAAGTTCAGGGGTAATTAGACCATGAAATCTCTATGTTAATTGCACCAGAAAGATTATTGTAGATATAAGACATTCCTTCATGACGTCATAAAAATCATTTGGAAAACTCCAGCCACTTAGATAACACTTAATGGAATGTAAAGGTGTCACATCTCCCCATTTGTGTGGAAACCTATTGAGAAATGTAAGGTGAATAGAGAGAAAGGCAATAAAACCATAGACACAGATTGTATCTTGCTAGGGTGAGGTCATGCTCCAGTGACTCAGTGGCCCTGAATTTGTGGTCAGTAGTGAAGCGAAGGCAATCGCTGCTGGCCCCGAAGTACACTTCACATAAGGATCTCATGGTCCCTGTGTCGAGAGCTTCGGGTTTCCCGACCTTCTATTCAAATCAACGGAGGTTAGTGGGGATCCCCTTGTGTGAACTTCTGTGATGTCAATAGGCTGTCTAGGCAGCCAACCAAAAGGCAGAATTCTCACAGACAGCAAACAAGGAAGTGAGTAAGCCCTTATGATTCTAACTTTTTAAAAATGTTAGAGAGAGCAAAACAAAGATTGGGGCCCTCACATGGGGAAATGGCAAACCTGAAATAAAGATGGACAAACTTAAAAAAAAAATTCTGAAAAGTTTCTTTAAAATGTTAATTTTTATTAAAATGGACATATTTCACACTACACAAAATTTAAATTAGTTTTCCAGGCCCTTAACATTTGTTTAGCATTAATAACGCTGTCAAAACCCCAGTTACACAGGGATCCCTTTGGGTCTAACTTTCAGTGAGGAATTTAACAGCGTACTTACGGCAGAAGAGCCGAAGTTTTCATCAGTTTCCCTGATTTGAGAGATTACACTGATTGCCGGCTTTGGGAAGGGGGGATGGTGTAGTGTCCGTGTGTAGATAAAGACACTGAAGACAGGAGTTGGTTCATAGGTATTTACTAAGCAAGTCTGGGGGAGGGGGTTTCTAAAGGATATACACAATACACAGGCTTATATAGCCCAAGTGGCAATTACCGGCATTACGCACACCTGGGGCTCTTAAAGGCACATACACCATAATTGCTCCCCTTCTAGCTAACTAGTACATCATATTTTAAGTAATTATTAATTACATGTTATATGCAAAATAATATACATTGCTGTATTAATTAATTATAAGTTAGTCTCTCAGGAGGCTTCCTGACTCGGTCCGGATAACGCCTCGGGGGTGTAGTAGTTTCTGGTGGTGTAGTAGGTTCTTCTGGCAAGGCTGATTCGGCTTGAAGGCCAGTGTCGGGTTCATCGGGCTCCAGTATCACCGGATCGGAGGTAGATATGGGTATCTCTACTTCATCGTTAGATGTATAGAGTGGTGGTGTAGGTTGTCCCTTTTCGGATGACTTGATGATTTGGTCAGCATTGCGCCTTATTATGCTGTCTCCGATGTCCACGGTATACATCAGTGGTCCTAATCGTGTGCAGATAGTTCCAGGCTGCCATTTCTCGGTACGGTAGTCCCGGGCCAAAACCGGTTGGCCTATCTGGAAGGCCCTAGTTGGCCTTTCATTCATGCCCTGAAACTGTCGGTTCTCCACGTCCCTTCGGATGTTGGGCTTGACCAAATCCAGCCGGCATCTTAGGTTTCAATTGTAGAACATCATGGCGGGAGTTTGGTTAGTAACCATATGCGTTGCATTCCTATATGCAAATAAGAAGTTATCCACCTTGTGCTGAAGTTTTATGTCTTCATTACCCATGGCCTTCTTGAAGGTCTGGACAAACCTTTCAGCCAATCCATTGGTGGCGGGATGGTATGGGGCGGACGTGTAGTTCTTTACCCCATTGTTCTTTAAGAACTTTCTGAATTCTTCGGACACAAATTGCGGTCCATTATCAGAACATATCTGCTCCGGCAGCCCATTCCTGGCAAATATGGTCCTTAATACTGTGATGGTTTTTTCCGTGGTGGTGGAGGACATCTTTATTACCTCCGGCCACTTGGAGTGTGCATCAACTGCGATTAAGAACATTGAATCCATAAATGGACCAGCAAAGTCGATGTGCACCCTTTGCCAGGGAGATGAGGGCCACTCCCATGGATGTAGAGGGGCCTGTGGCGGAGCATTTTGGACCTTCTGGCATCCTAGGCAGCTCTTGGTCATGTCTTCGATGTCTCCATCGATACCTGGCCACCATACAAACGCCCTAGCTAGGTTCTTCATTTTCACTCCACCCAGATGCCCCTCGTGAAGCTCCTTTAGCACTTTATCCTGGAGTTTGGGTGGAATCACCACTCTGGATCCACACATCAAGGTTCCTCGGCACACTGACAGCTGTTCTCTTCTTTGCGAGAATGCTGGCAACAGTGGTTCGCCATGTGCTGGCCATCCCTTCACTGTTAAATCGTAGACCCGTGAGAGAGTAGGGTCATTTCTTGTCTCCCTTTCAATGGCAGAATTTGTCACCGGTAGACATTCCACTATGGTAGAGTGGAATGTCTCTACTGGGTCTACTGTAGGTGCCTCTTCTATCGTTGGCAACGGTAGGCGTGATAAACCGTCAGCATTCCCATGCTGTTTTGACCCTTTGTATTCAATGTTGTATTGGTGTGCCCCTAGAAAAAGGGACCACCTCTGTAGTCTTTGTGCCGTCATAATGGGGACACCTTTTTTAGGGTTGAATATGGAGATGAGGGGTTGATGGTCAGTCAGCAAGGTAAATTTTTGTCCGTGTAGGTAATGGTTGAATTTCTTCACTCCCCATACCAGGCTGAGTGCTTCCCTGTCTATCTGGGCATAGTTACGCTCAGCTGAGTTCGATGAGCGTGACGCAAAAGCTATCGGCCGTTCCGAGCCATCAGGGAATCTATGGGACAATACCGCTCCGATGCCGTAAGGGGATGCATCGCATGCCAGTCTGATTGGTAGTGATGGGTTGTAATGAGCCAAAATTTTCTCGGATGTGATTAAGTCTTTACATTTATGGAAGGCACGTTTACAGTCTTCGTTCCATTTCCAAATCACTCCTGTCTGTAGAAGGTCATTAAGAGGGTGTAGAATAGTTGATAAGTTCGGTAAAAATTTATGATAGTAATTTATTAATCCCAGGAATGACCTTAATTGTGAAACATTTTCAGGTGCTGGGGCTTTTATAACTGCTTCAATTTTTTCAGGTGACTTATGCAACCCTTCCTTATTAATTATGTGGCCACAATATGATATCTGATTTTGGAAAAATTCGCACTTGGGGCGATTTGCTCATAGGCCCCGTTCTTTCAGCCTAGTGAGCACCTGCTCCAAACTGGCAAGGTGCTCGTTGTCGTTTTCTCCTGTTATAAGGATGTCGTCTAGGTAGCATTGAGTCCCCGGAATCCCTTGCAGGACTTGCTCCATAGCTCTTTGCCAGATAGCTGGAGCTGATTCAATTCAATTCAATTCAAATCGCTTTATTGGCATAAGTTACATCTTATGTTGCCAAAGCATCAAAATACATTTATGGTTGAGCACATAAACGCAGTTCTATTCATACAGTGTATAAACAGGTATATCCCTGAGTGTATAAATATACATTCGCATTCTTTATATATATTCTTTTCTTAGTTTACTGGTTGTCCCTCTGTTCATGGCAAGCTGTAACATAGTGTGCCGCCAGTGTTACACAGCTTCTCTCCTCTCCCAGTAGGAATGGGAGTTTTTGGTTGTCATTCAGATTTCTGAATTCAGGGCATATTTGTGAGAATTTTTGGTAGAAATTCTCCCTGATGTCCTGATATTTTCCACAGGCTGTGAGGAAGTGCATCTCTGTCTCCACTACTCCCTGACTGCAGTGAGAGCATATCCTGTCTTCTCTTGGCAGCCTGGTCTGCCTGTGTCTGCCTTTTTCGATCGCTAGGCTATGTTCGCTAAGTCTGTACCTTGTCAAGGTTAGATACGCCTGTGCCAAGTCAATTTTTGTGAAACGTTTCCCTCCGGATAGTGAGGCGAAAATATCTTCTATCCTCGGAAGAGGATACTGTACCGTGTGAAGGACCGGGTTTACAGTCACCTTAAAGTCCCCACAGATGCAAAAAATTTTCTGTTCCTCAGAGTTATTTTTCAATGTTTTTTTCATGACTGGAACGATGGGTGTTGCCCATTCGCTCCAATCTATTTTGGATAATACGCCTGCCTTTTCCAAATTCTTCAGCTCTGCCTCGACTGCCGGACATATTGCGTATGGCACCGGTCTTGCCTTAAAAAATTTTGGAATTGCTGTATCTTCCACTTTTATTGAGGCGGTGATGCCTTTCAAGGTTCCTAGTTTCTCTTGAAACACTTCTTTGGCGTTGGCCAAGATGTCTTTTAATCGTTCAGGTATGATGTCATCATTGTTTTTTTCCTTACTGGTCACCGTTAGTGCCTGAATGGAATGCCAGTCTAAACGTATCTTCCTTATCCATTCACGTCCCAACAACGGTGGACCACCATCTTGTAGAATGTATAAATACAACTTTTGTATTTCCTTGCCGTTGTATACCACAGGCACCCTTATTTTTCCTTTGGGGTAGACTTTCTGCCCCGTATATGTTTTTAAGATAATGGATGTGTCTTTTAGAGGTATATGCGAAAATAGCCTCTCGTAATCTCATCGATTTATTACGGTTAGAGCTGATCCTGTATCTAGCTCCATTTTAACTGGGGACCCTGCTATTGTGAGGGTAACCCAAATGGTTTGGTAATCCTCTTTGGCAAGTACATTATGTAATTTGAGACAGCTTAGTCTCTTGTTTCCGGAGTCGCTATCGCTATTCTGGTCTTCGGAGCTATTGTCCGTCATCATTTGTACCTTCCTGTACTTTTCTTTATTGATTTTTTGTTTTCGGTCAGTGGATTTATTTTGTCCAGATTGGCATACCCATGCAATGTGTCTAATCTTACCACATTGCGTGCATGCTTTGCCCTTGAACCAGCAGTCCCTCTGGTTATGGGTGGATCTGCCGCAGCGATAACATCTTCCGAACTCCTGTGTCATTTTATGGGTGCCGAAGTCCTGTGTCTCTTGTTGTATCTCTGCAGCTCCTTTTGCTGCTGCTTCGTATGATACAGCCATACTGAAAGCTTTGTCCAATGTTAAATCTTTTTCAGAAAGCAGTCTTTTTTGTGTTCCTTCACTTAAGAGACCGCAAACAAATTTGTCTCGAAGATAATCCGATAGTCCTGCTCCGAATTGGCAGTACTTTGATAGCTTTCTTAATTCGGTTAGGTAATCAGCGTTACTTTCATTCTTGTGTTGATTTCTCTTGAAGAACTTGAATCGTTCCGCTATCAGCAGCGGTGTTGGGTTTAAATGCTCCTGCAGGGTATCAACAATTTCTTTAAAAGTCTTGTCCTTTGGTTTGGCTGGAGTGATTAAATTTTGTAACAGCCCGTATGTCTTCGCGCCCATTAAGTTCAGAAGTACTGAAGCTTTTTTTTCATCTGTTATTCCATTTGCAGTGCAATAAAGCTCTACTCTTTCCACGTATGTGGTCCAATCTTCTATTTCGTCATCAAAAGCCTCAATATTACCAGATTTAGGCATTTCAGAAAAGATATGGCGCTCACCGCGCTTTTTTTTTTTCTCTCTGTAGCAACGATATGGCGCTTCCCGCGCTTTCCCGCCGCTGCTACCGATAACAACGCTGTTTTACTGTGGTTTCCGTTTATTCACTGTTGGAGACTCGTTCCCGACGGAGGTCTAAACGCTGACCTGCTTGCCGCGCCGGCCGTCTCTCGAGTGCACCCTCCCAGTCCGTTATTGCTTGCCTCCGATTTCGCTGCCTGTCTCAGCTGTAGAGCCCGCCGCTGGAGCTCCAGCCTGACGCCCAGGAAGGATTAGCGCAGTACCTGTCACCAGCTTGGCCAGCTGGTGAAACCACAGTTTCTCTTACTTCCTTGAGTCTTCTGGGCGCTGGAGGAATCGATGTCCTTGAGGTGCTGCCGAATTGCAGGTAAGTCCGTTTCCACTTCGTCACCACTGTTGTGTCCGTGTGTAGATAAAGACACTGAAGACAGGAGTTGGTTCATAGGTATTTACTAAGCAAGTCTGGGGGGGGTTCTAAAGGATATACACAATACACAAGTTTATATAGCCCAAGTGGCAATTACCGGCATTACGCACACCTGGGGCTCTTAAAGGCACATACAACATAATTGCTCTTAAAGGCACATACACCACAGATGGGTATTTATTGCGCAGCCTATTTCGAAGCTGTCAATGACAGACCACAACTTCAGGATTTCCGCATGTGCCTGAACATGCACCAAATCCCAAAGTTGCGGTCAGTTTCAAAGGCGGAATGATGGTGAACGCTGACAGTTTGCCATCATCACAACTGCAAATTCCAGGCCAATGACTCCATATTTATCATGTTTGATTGGCAGAAAGGGAGGGGGGTGGTGTGAGACCTTGTGGCATAGATGTCATGTGATTGGTTAAGTGAATGTAGGGAGATTTCCCTTTGAAAGTAACATACAAGATAGAGGTCTCTTACACCCCTCCAGTGTAATAGCAATCTGCAGGAAAGTGGAGTAGCAAGAGTCATGGGCATAGAAATTCTTTACCTTACCGTGACACATTAGCGCTGTAATCGTGGCAAAAAATGGTGGCTGCCACTCTAGTGCCCTTCTCTGGCGTGGGACTCAGCGGCTGCCATTTTGGTATGGACCGTCACCTCCTCGACCGTTGATGTTAATGCTAATTAGTCCCCAGCACCAATTTTTCGGTCCTGCCAGTGCCACCATTTTCGATGGCCATTAATACCCGCCCAGCAGCTTTTGTGATGTTAATGAATTTCTAGGCCAAGGCTCTTTGTCCTTGTTAGAGGTGGACTCCTGGCGATACTGTTTGCTTTGTTAGTTAGATTCTTTTATATTTTCTAGTCTCCTTTAAGCAACTTTTACCTAGTAGATTTAAAAAGGGCACTTTTATAAGTGCATTGAGGACAGATAGCGAGATAATTAAAGTGAAGTTAGGCAGCTATAGCAGACAGTTACAGGCAGAGATAAGAGTGTCGCTTAATTGCAAGCAGTCTGAGACTGAGAAATGTGAGAATGAAGCCAATTCAGATAGCGTCGCACGTGTGTAAGCTGGGTTCAGCTGGAACCAAAGTTCCAAGTGGAATAGATAACCCCACTGCCAAAAGGGGCTTGTCGATTTGAAGCTCCATTAGTTAACGCCTACATCCCAGGAAAGGAAGGAGATTAACTCAGCCACAACACTCATAAGGAAGATGTTGTGTGAGCTCCGATACAGGGTTTGCTACCAATATCTAGATAATAATCTGTCCAATAGGCTGACTATTCAAACATGACAGCTATCTAGGGACTTAACACTAAACTAACCTCACCAATTGTAATAAGTTCAAACTCTGATCATTCCTATAATTAATATTATGGCCGCAATTTTACAAACCTCGGCAGGTCCGTGGCAGGCGATGTTAGTGTCGGGTCCCGATCCCACTGCTGGCTCCATCCCGGTCTCTGAAATGAATTTCCCCTGATTGGGCTTGTTAAGCCAGCCCAGCGCGTTTGCCAGCCAATTAGAGGAAGCGTGTGCATCATCAGTCGGTTTCCTTAAAGGGACCATGGCCAAATTGATTTTGACATTTGTGCTGTTAGTGTTCTACAGTGTGCTGCAAATACTGACAAGCACTGCACAGAGGTGCAGAGCTGCACCCAAGCTCTCCTATGACTCCCTGCATATGCGGAAGAGACCGCCCAGGAGATCAACACAGCCTGGTTGCAGATTGCAGAGGAGGGCACAAGCAGGGATGTGGTCAGGAGGACCTGGGTGCAGTGCCGCAAACATTTCAATGATCTCAGTAGATCACGAAATGTTAGTACAAAGCCACACTCAACCTCATCCTGCTGTGCCTTTCATCACATTTTCATCACTCTGCCTTCACTACCCTACACCTACCCATCCTTACTCACATCAACATATCTTGCACCTCCACCCATTCCTCTCTATCTACAATCTTCATATCCCCAACTCACTAGCCACTCCTCATCCTTGTCCAATCATACCAACCAACAACACACAAGGGTAGGCACTTGGGTGTTTTATACAATGTTCATGTAAAGTTTCTGTTAATGTGGTGTCAAACGTTGAAAACTTTATTTTCAACACTTTGCGTTCTTGGACAGATTTGTGTGTACCTTTGGAAATGGCTTAGTGAGTTGCAGTGAATAGTGAGACATAACGGTACCTCCCGCAATGGTCATGAGTGTGAAAGGAATGGCTTGGGCATTGTAGGGATGCTTTATGGTGTTGGTGTGGGGTGAGGTGGTGTCAACCTGGTGCATCATGTGGCAGCCAGGGTGTACAGCATCAAGTGAAGTAAATCTGGCCATGGTGAAGCCATCCCTAGCCTCCCGGACAGCAATTTGGTCAGGTGCTGATGCCCTGTGTCCTGTGCAACATCAGTTGATTGTGGAGAAGTTTGGTGTTGTTGTTGGTGCTGCTGATGTGCCTGGTGATGCTGATGTGCCTGGTGATGCTGGTGTTGGAGCTGATCATGGTCAGATTCTGAGGACCAAGGTGAGAGAGTTTCAAGGGCACCCATGCTGATGGAATAGATGGCAGGTGAAGTAGAGTTGACAGAAGCGATCTGTCAATGGTGAGAGAGATAATGAGATCAGACTGAATGGAAACTTGTGTAAAGACTTGCAGAATCCTGAATCTATAGTGGAAATGCAGTTTAGAGAAACTAGTGGTTAAGGGAACCTGTCTCAATCAGCTGGGAGCTTTGACTTGACATTTGAAGCTGTCAACTCATCAGCTGATTCAATGGCAACTGACCTCCTGCCTCAGCTTCACGGACGAGGTCTCGGCACAGCGGGAAACCGGTGGGCGATCTGTCAAAACCAAAAAGCTGGGAAAAGAGCATTGATAAGTGGCTGTAAAAAAGCCACTAATGATTTTACTTGCCTCCCCTGCCACTGCGTGTCGGGTCTGCTCAGCGCTGATCCGAACTGGTTAGTTTATGGACTGTTTGGAGAGCTGACTCAAGTATCCCTCACTCCTTAAGAGACTTTAAGGTCCCCTCTGCCTCTTCTGGTGCTGCAACTGTATCTTCGCTAGAACACCACTGGTATTTACCATCTTTGCACTGGCAAGCTCCCTCTTGGTGGCAGTAATCCAGTCAAAACACTGCCATGTATAATGAATAACTCCCTACTCCGGGAAATAGGTTGGGATGGATCCAGAGGGACGAGTGGAATTCACTCCCATCCCACCCTCACCCCTAGAACTGCACCCCGAAGAAGAAAAACCTAGCACTTATGTTTTACAATGTATGTTGCCCCTGTCCTTATAAAACAGCACCTTCTCTGACTTACTGTGGAGTAATGCCTTAGAAGGTTCACTAATATTTGAAACAGTCAAAAAAAACATGGGATATCATTACAACAAACTGAAAATCGGAGTACAAAATCCTAGATTTTTTTTTTGACAGAGTGGTGCTCGAGCGAGATGCAGAATCCCACAGCACCAGTTTTATAAAAGGAATGCACATCCTTGCAGCCAATCCCATAGCTTCATTGAGAGCAGTGATGATGCATCCCCAGAGACCTCTTTAATGAGTCAGGAAAAGGTTTGAAACCATGGCCGTGGCAACAGTGGGAGATCTAATGGGGAGAATGGGATAAGCATAACATAAGAGTAAAGGAATCACTTAGTGGAATTCCCACAATTTCTTCAAGATGAACAGAATGGCAGGCTTCACTGTATAATTAGAAACTTAAAAAAACAAAGGTCCTTATAAAGCAATTCTCAATGTTCATTCATTTGGGCAGATACTGTACTGAAAGACCAATTCATTCCATTTGACCCTATTTAGTTAACCTGTCAAGATCAAATATGGGCAAAGATACAACATTCATCAGTGCATATTAGTTTGAATGTTATGTATTGCCAGAATTTGGAAAACAGTTCCATTCCTTGTATAGGTTGTACAAGCACTGCATTCAGATTCTTGCTATGAAAATGTGTACGAAGCAGAGATGAGACAAATAGATTCGGAGTATGATTTGAATATTTGGCCCAAATGCATGAGATTGAATAGATGATTTTTCAAGTGTGCATCTGATGAAATAAAAATTAAAAGTATATTTCTTTAAGAGGAATGCTCATAAATTTCCCCAAGACTGAAAGAGCACTCTGCCCATAAGATTTCTTCTAATGTTATAATGCCATGTGCACTACCAACATGCACTGAAAGAACATAATTGTGGAAAAAGGTTCTGAACTGGCTGTAAGATTCAAATCTGTATGGTAGCTCCTCAATCCATCATTTGTTGTTGATCCTTGCTATCAGAGGGCAATCCCAGGAGAGGGTTGGTGATACAGCATTATTATTCTAACAGGTCAGAGTAGTCAGAGTATTTCTCAGGTTTAGGGGTTGTGTTCTGTGAAGATCACACTTTCAAAACCCTCTGAAAATATTTTTAATGTGAAGATTGCAATGTGTTTGCGTTTGTCAGGGTTTTTTTGCTCCATATCATTTTTCTATCTTTAGAAGACAGGGACTTCGCACTTACAGACAAAAAATGTTTTAGAATGTTAAAGCTTTAAAGATCTAATTGCGATATTTATTCTGCAACCGTGAGGAGTTCCTGATTTTCCATAGGGTAACTGATAAATGGTGAGTAGTATGAAAGTTTATTTCTGGTTGTAAAATATTTCTGTAATAGAAGATATTCATCACATTCTGTTCAATTAAAGTGACTTGTTTCAACAAGATCACATGATGTACAAAAGGAAAAAGATAACTCAGCCCATCCTAATTCATCCTTCCGAAAAAAAACTTAATAAAAGAAAGACTTGCTTTTATATAGCACCTTTCACAACCACCGGACATCTCAAAGCACTTTACAGCCAATGAAGTGCTTTTGAAGTGTAGTCACTGTTGTATTGTAGGAATAGCTCCCTCATTATTGAATACAACTGCTTCCTAAATGATTCCAGTGGGGATAAATTGGTTGCTGTGTGCCTCCTGTTAGTGCCCCACAGGGGCGCTAACAGGGTGGAAAGCTACTAGCGCCGGGCGTGGAACCGCTAACGCCTCCCGTGAAATTCAACGGGAGGTTAGCAGCGGCGGCGGTAGCCGGTAGTGCCCCGCGGTGCTGTGCCTCCGGCGATGATGTCACCTGCTCGCGCCCCGGGTGCAAACTTGGCTCGCACCCTCTGACCTACCGCCGGGTACCATGTCCAACAGGGTCAGGGTGGAGATTTTGCGGCCGGCGTGGTGCTAATTATAGGGCAGGTGCCGGGCGGCTATTTTTTTTGAGCCGCCTGCCAGCACCTGCCCCCTCTGGCCTCCTCCTGCAGGGTGCCGCCACAATCCGTCAGCACGGTACTCCTCTTGAGTGCCGGGCTCTGTTGCCGAACACCCCACTCCCCGGTGGTCCAGCAGGGCCCCGGTGTGTGCTGTGCTAGGCCCCTCCCCTTTAATCAGGGGAGAGAGGACTGCAGTACCACGGCGCTACGAGCCGGCGCGCGTGGCGCTGCTGCACATAGCACTGCGATATTCAATGTGAGTGCCCCAAGAGGGAGGGGGAGCGCATCCAGTAGCGCCCCACCTCCTGCTTGGGGTGCTACCATAGAATTCCGGGTGCAGGAGTGCTAACTTTTTCGGGGTGCCAGAAGTAGCGTTATCACCCGAAAGGTGGCGCGACCTAGTCTTCCCCCCCAGGAGTTTTCTTCTACTAATCTTTCTGGAAGTCCATTCCATTTGTTCAAACATCCCCAAAGACCAGCGCCTGTAAACAGACTCCCAACAAATCATGATATAACATACCTTTTCTTAAAAAGTAGCATATAATGCAACTTTGTGAGTATTGCCGCAGGAGATCCACTAGAATATAATATAAAACTAAGATTAACGTGTACTCTTCTTACCCGTCAAGTCACAGTTATTGTATCAGACCTTGGTATGATTCTTCAGGCATCATACTTAATTATAAACAAAATCCCAGACAAATTTCTTTTACATTTGTTGTTCTTTGATGATATGTAAATTTATTCCAGCTCCATGGAAATTTCTTCAAGCTGACTAGTTTATGTATAAATTTCTTAACTGATTTACGCCTGCAAATTTCCTAACTTTAAGTATAGGTTTTACAGGAAAACTATTTACAACTGCTTATTTTTTAACTCAGAGAAAAAAACTGCAGAGAGAGCCAGAGGGGTTGATAAGTTATGTGCTTTACCTGTATTTTGTTTATACTGGAAAATGGACAAAAAATATTTACATATACATTTGTTTTTCTCAATTAAAATTGAAGCTGGAAGATGAATTTTAAAACTTATCTGAGGCAAAGTTCCACAGGAAAATTACTTGACGAAGGGAGGGTTAATATTGCAAATGAAAATAAGGAAATGGCAGACTAGTTGAACAATTACTGTGGCTGGAATTATCATTACCTGGGCGGGTCGGGTGTAGCCGGTTGGTATGGTGGGTCGGAACCGCGTTCTGCAATCATCCTGCTCCTCAAAGTGACTTTACATTAATGGCTCCTATTAAAGCAAGCCTGCGCGTTTCCTGGCCCTATTAAATAGTGCGGGTCTGATGACGTCATCGATGACTCACTTCCAGCGGGGTTATTTTAAGGCAGCCTTGGCCACATCATATTTAAAGGTTCATTGAGGAGTGTGCAGGCAGTTTATATCACCACTGGTTATTGCTCAGCCTTGCAGAGATGGCTTCACAAAGACCAGGTTGCAACCAGATTTTCAGATGACTTCCTACATACTCTTGTGGAGGGAGTCAGAACATGCAGGGAGGACCTCTTCCCTGCTGATGGGCACAAGAGACCTCCCCAGGAGACAAAAAGGGCCTGGCTCCAAATTACAGAGGAGGTGAACAGCAGGGATGTGGTGAGGAGGACCTGGGTGCAGTGCCGGAAACGCTTCAATGATCTCACAAGATCAGGAAGGTGAGTGCAAAGCAACACTCAACTTCATCCTGCTGTGCCTCTCATCACATCCCCATCACTCTGCCTTCCCAAGCCTGCTCCTGCATATCATTACTCACACCAACATACCTTGCACATCCAGCCATCCCTCTCTATCTACATACTCACATCCCCCTCTGATTAACCACCCCTCACACTCACCCTCATCCTAATGCAATCATACCAACTAACACCACATAAGGAGGCTATTGGTAATTGGCACTGGCACCACACTACCTCAGAATCACCCTCTAGAGATGTAACTCACACATTCCTTACACTCATGCCATCACTCTGACTGAAACTTCTCTTCTTTCCCTCCTTGCAGGAGAAACGAGCGCACAACAACAGGGAGAGGGAGAGAACTGGAGGTGGCCCTCCATCCTTCACCACTCTGAAAGCAGCAGTGGAGGTCACCCTGGAGGTTTCAGGAGTTGCGGAGCAGCTGACGGTGCAAGACAGAGAGAGGGGGACCTCTCAGCAAACTGGTGACAGAAATTACATCTCATACAACCACATGACATACAGCAGTCACTCATATGGTGACTGATGTCAGCAGCCAGTCAATGTTCATCATGTGCATAATGGTATCAGTAGCCATTCTTAATATGACATTTCTAAATCATCTCTTTACTCTTCCATAGGTCCATCAAGAGTCACCCCCACTGTCGAGCCAGAAGAGGAAGAGGACTCTTCAGAGGAACCTCCAGCCTCTGGGGGTGCACCGTCACCAGACTGATGTGCAACCCGTACCAGCGCAGATATATGCACCTTGGTGGGTCCTACGCAACATAGAGTAGTCTTGTCACCTGGTTTCTCAAGAAGTTATGCTGAATCTTTATAAAGCGCTGGTTTGGCCACAACTGGAGTATTGTGTCCAGTTCTGGTCACCACACTTTAGGAAGAATGTGAAGGCCCTCGAGAGGGTGCAGAGGAGATTTACCAGAATGATTCTGGGGATGGGGGATCTTAGCTACAAGGACAGGTTGGAGAAGCTGGATTTGTTTTCATTAGTGCAAAGGAGGCTGAGGGGTGATTTGATAGAGGTGTACAAGATTATGATGGGTTTGGATAGATGGGGAAAGGCTGTTCCCACTAGTTGATAGTACAAGGGCTAGAGAACACAGATTTAAGATTTTGGGCAAGAGATACAGGGGGGATAGGAGGAAAAACTTTTTTATGCAGCGACTGGTGAGGACCTGGAACTCGCTGCTGAAGGAAGTGGTGGACGCAGACACACTCAATGTTTTCAAGGGGAGACTGGATAGGCACTTGAGGGAAATAAACTTGCAGGGCTACGAGGATAGAGCGGGGGTATGGGGCTGACTGGATTGCTCTACAGAGAGCCAGCACGGAATCGATGGGCTGAATGGCCTCCTTCTGTGCCTTTGTGACTCTATGATTCTAGACTCTAAGTCACAAGTGAGCAAGAGGAGATGGTGGAGACAGGGACAGCAGTAGAGACTCCACGCCGGAGGGCGCTGGTTGCTCCCAGCTCTGCTCAGCTGGATCCAGACGCTCAGCCTCGGGGGCCATCCAGATAGAGGGTGATCCTGGAGGTGTAGGAAGAAGTGCAGGAGGCTGTGACAGGTTTTGCGGCCGCGATGTCTGCAAATGTGCAGAGAATGGAGGAGCCCATCTCCAACATGAGCATCACCATGTTGCAGGTGATGGGGACGGTGTGCTCTTCCATGGAAAGGATGGCCACCTAATTCGCAACTCACATAAACACGTTATCTAAAGATGGCAGAGGCTCATAGACCTCCTCTCTAGGAGCAATGTCAACGTAGACTTGAGTCTTCATCGCCCCACTACTGTGCAGCAAGGTGCTCTCCAGCTCCTTGCTAGCAGGGAAGTGTGGGTGGCCCATGAGACGGATGATGGTGAGAGGGGAAATGGAAGTAGGGGCTCCTCTCAAACCACTCACACTTCTCCCCCGTAGCCTCCCCTCAGTCAGAGCCCCACATACTTCCTCAATTCGCGATGGCCGAGTCTGCCTCTCCACAGAGCGCGCCAACATGGATGGGTAAAGGGTATGTCATGTCTAATGAACCAAATTAAATTTTTTGAGGAAGTAACTAAAGTAGTAGACAGGGGAATGTCTATGGATATAGTTTATATGGACTTCCAGAAGGCATTCGATAAGGTTCCACATAAGAGACTGTAAGCTAAAATTAAAGCTCACAGAATTGAAGGCAAATTATTGACCTGGTTAGCAGATTGGTTGGGTGGTAGAAGACAGAGAGTAGGGGTAATGGGTACATACTCTACTTGGAAGGAAGTGACTCGTGATGTCCCACAAAGATCTGTGCTGGGGCCTCAACTATTCACTGGATTTATTAATGACTTAGATAACACAATAGAGAGCCATATATCCAAGTTTCCTAATGACACCAAGATTGGCGGTATAGTAAGTAGTGTAGATGGGAGCATAAAATTACAAAGAGACATTGATAGATTAAGTGAATGGGCAAAACTGTAGCAGATAGATTTCCACGCAGGTAAGTGTGAGGTCATCCATTTTGGACCAAAAAAGGATAGATTCAAGTATTATTTAAATGGTGAAGAGCTAAGAACAGAGGAGGTCCAAAGAGATTTAGGAGTCTATTTACATAGATCACTAAAATGTAATAGTCAGGCACTGGAATATGAAAGGTTAAGAGGTGATTTGATTGAAGTTTTTAGGATTTTGAAAGGAATTGATAGGGTAGGGAGAAACTTTTTCCACTAGTGGAGGAGTCAAGGGGAGATAACCTTAAAATCAGAGCCAGGCCATTCAGGAGCGAAGTTAGGAAACACTTCTTCATGCAAAGGGTGGTAGAAGTGTGGAACGCTTCCCCCACAAAAAGCAATAGATGCTAGCTCAATTAATAATTTTAAATCTGAGATCGATAGATTTTTGCTGGATAAAGGTTTAAATGGATATGCACCCAGGGCGGGTTGATAGAGTTAAGATACAGATCAGCCATGATCTCATTGAATGGCAGAACATGCTCAAGGGGCTGAATGGTCTACTCCTGTTCCCATGTTCCTAACCCCCTCCAGAACTCTCCGAGCCTCTGACTCTGCCCTTTTGTGCATCCCCTTTCAACCCATCAATATGGCTGTGCCTTCAGCGATCTAACCCACAAACTCTGAAATTCCCTTTCGCCACTCCAACTCCTTCTCCTCTTTAAAAACCCTCCTTAAAATCTGTCTCTCGGCCCACCTAATATCTCTTCCTTTGGTTTGGCATCCATTTTTGATCGATTACACCTCTGTGAAGCACCTTGGGATGTTCAACATTCTATATAAATGCAAATTGTTGTTCCTGGTATTAGAAGGGCAGAAACACTGGCTACCACATCGCGGTGTACTATAATCCAATTCTAGATCTTAACTGCAATCCACACTCTTCTTCCTCTCTGCATCCTCACTGTGTTCAAGTGAAGACTCATCACACTTTCTCACTATTCTTTTATTTGCCTTGTCGGGATGGTATGAACTTAGACTTCTTGGCATTCAAGGGGGTTTGTTTTACCGATTTTTGTTTTTTTATCAAATTCAGTGTTTTTTGGTGATTTAGTATTTTTAATTGAAATAGTTAAAATTTGCATAAACTCGGGTTTAAAGAAATTGAGCACAGAAAAGTAAAGTGGGTGTAATGAATGTCTTGGTCATGAGTTTCCTGGTACACTGTACCAAGGTGCAGTCAGATTCTTTATACCAGAGGGACTCCTGCACAACAGCTGGTAAGAATATTACACTGGTCCTTCTGTGATTTTCAGTATCTTCCACACTGATATCAACTTCCAAATTTGTGGATCTGAGACCTTTAGGTGTAATGCGTTTCTAAAGCATTTAAACAGGGATCTCTGGGTGTAATGTGTTTGTATAGCATGCATACAGTGATTCCCAGTATAAGGGTATAATAGGATATGGAGCCAAGGCAGGTAAATAAAGTTATGATACAGATCAGCCATGATCTTATTGAATGGCGGAACATGCTCGAGGGGCTGAATGGCCTACTCCTGTTTCTATGTTCCTATGACTCAGAGAAAAACAGAAACAGATAAAGGGGGATGATTCCAGGTGGGCCCCACTTTTACTACTGAAGTAACCTTTATCCAGGGTTCATCAGAGCATTCAGTTTACTTAGTGCTGGAGAGGCTAAAGCCAAGGAAATTCCTTGGGTTGGGTTTTCCTCTGCTGAAACTGCCCTCTCCAATGTCACGGGCCATGTTTGGGACAGAAGAAGATCTGGCCCCAGTGGAAATTTGAGACTTGGGCTGGAACCTAGCATATCCAAGTCCCAGATGATTTTTCAATCCTCCACTGCACTCCCAAGGTCCACAGATTATTGTGGCCTGATTGGTTCCTGGAAAATAAGTAAACTTGATGAAATAGAACCTTAGTTAGACCACACTTAGAGTACCATGTACAATTCTAGTCTCCAAATTACAAAAAGAATATAGAGGCACTAGAGATGGTGCAAAAAAGATTTACAAAGAGGATACCAGAACTGAGAGGTTATAATTAGCAGGAAAGACTGAACCGGCTGGGTCTCTTTTTTCTAGAAAAGAGAAGGCGGAGGGGTGACCTAATAGAGGTCTTTAAAATTATGAAGGGGTTTGATAGGGTAGACGTAGAGAAGATGTTTATACTTGTGGGAGAGACCAAAACTAGAGGCCATAAATATAAGATGTCACTAATAAATCCAATGAAGAATTCAGGAGAAACTTCTTTATCTAGAGTGGTTAGGATGTGGAACATGGAGTAGTTGAGGCAATTAGCAAATTAAGGGAAAGCTAGATAAGTACATGAGGGAGAAAGGAATAAAAGGATATGCAGAAAGGGTTAGAAGAAGTAGGGCGAGAGGGGGCTCGTGTGGAGCATAAACACCAGCACAGACCAGTTGGGCCAAATGGCCTGTTTCTGTGCTGTAAATTCTATATAAAAACAATCAGAAATCACTTGCTTCTCTGTCTCTTGGCAGATCTTTTATAAACTTCTTTCTAAATTCTCAGTGGAGATGTGCACCCACAGCTGAGAACCACCCTCTTGAAACAGTATAATCTCTGACTCACTGTAAATAATGCCACAGGAGATCTGCTAATAATGAAATAGAAGTCTTAAGTCTAGTGCACATCCATGCAGATGTCACACACCAGACAACAAACACCCTTTTGTTACACATGCAAAGCAATCTTGAGCCTCTGATTTACAAGCAGATTACAAGTAACTACAATTACCTGACTTTGCTTATTTAAAACAATAGTCTTAAACGCACAGGCCAAGTTAGTGGTTAATCACCACAAGTCATGGTCCATATTCGAGACTGTCATGGGGGGTCCACTAGTGCTTGGTATGTTCTGAAGTTCTTTTATCCCTATGGTATCAATCCTGAATTTGAATTTTCTACTGATAGAAAATACTAATACTCCTGAAAACAGCAAACCCATCCCATCAGATGATGTAATAAATGTTCTAGTTATACTTGCTGCTATGACTCTCGGTTGCCATTGAGACAGGTCTGTATCAATTACAGATCTGAGCAGTGTAGTACAACAGTGTAATAAAACTTGATCATAACAGTAAATGACCTTTCAACTCCAAAAGACAGACTCTTCCTTAGTTCTTCAAGCTCAAATATCTGCTGCATTCCTTGGAGTAAATGTAATTTAAAAACACCACAGTGGATGTCAGTTGACCAGAAAAAGTGTTCTTTGTTCTGTTAAATAATATATAAAGTGTTTATTGATATGATTGAGAACTCAGTGAGGTCTTAGCTGTGACCATGGTTACCGTGGTTATCAACATTGACATGGTACTTTAACATGATTACAACAATAACTTGCATTTATATGGCACATTTAACATGGGGAAAAAAAAAGTCCCAATGTATTTCACAGAGGTGCAAACAGAAAATAATGGATGCTGAGCCAAAGGAGGAGATATTAAGAGGGGTGATCAAAAGCTTAATCAAAGTGATGAGTTTTTATGAAAGTCTTAAAGAAGGAGACGGAGGTGGAGAGGGAGTGGAGTTTGGGGGGGGGGGGGGGTGGTGTTTGGATTATAAGGCAGCAGCATTTTATTTGGAAATATGTCTGCAAGCAGTTCAGCAGGGCAAAGACCATCCCATTTCTCCAATGGGGTGATTGAAATTCTGATGGAGGAAGTGAGGTACAGTGGTGAGGGGAGTTCTCTATGGAATTGTGTGCCATAGGGCCTCTAGGCAAGCTGCCCAGTAAGAATAGCAGGAGGTGGCAGCCAAAAACAATGGCATGAGCAACTAGCTGGAGATGATGTAGGAAGACTTTTGGTAACCTTAGGTCAATCAATTTAAGGGAACACATTATTACATTCCATTAATTCAGTGCACAAAAGCACATATGACAGTTACAATTATCTACCCCTCACACTGTTTTAAGTTACACTCTATGCTTGCCATATATGCCAAATGTCAAATATAGGCTTCACTTAGCACCGCCCACCTTCCCCTGGAAGTATTCCCTCACTCACATCTTCTCATGTATTCAGGCCAAAGTAATGAATCCATCTAATGTAATTACATGATGCTAGTACATGCCATCACAGTTTGATACATACGGGCATTTAGCTATCCCTGTATAACAAGACAACTAGAATCTCTCACTTCTTCTACTTTGCAGGAGTCAATGGCCCACAGCAAAAGAAAGAGAACATGCATAGGATGAGGACTCTCTAATGCGGAGGAAGCCTTGAAAATCCTTGGAAGAGAGGCCATAGAAGCTGCCAGATATGGAGGAGGAGGGTTACTGGTCTCAGCTCAAGATTCACACTAAACCATGCTCTCTTGCTCTTTCTTCTTACCCTATTTGCTCATTCACTCACCGGCAGGAATGACATCAAAAAAGGTGGTAGAGAAAAAGCGGGGAATTATAGACCGGTAAGCCTGACATCGGTAGTGGGGAAAATGCTAGAATATTATAAAAGATGTAATAGCAGAACACTTGGTAAGCAGTGACAGGATTGGACAAAGTCAACATGGATTTACAAAAGGTAAATCATGCTTGACTACTCTACTGGAATTTTTTGAGAATGTAACTGGTAAAATAGATAAGGGAGAATCAGTGGATGTGGTGTATTTGGACTTTCAGAAGGCTTTCGATAAGGTCCCACATAAGAGATTAGTGTGCAAAATTAAGGCACATGGGATTGGGGGCAAGGTATTGACTTGGATAGAGAACTGGTTGGCGGACAGAAAGCAAAGAGTTGGAATAAACGGGTCGTTTTCCGAGTGGCAGGCAGTGACTAGTGGGGTACCGCAAGGATCGGTCCTAGGACCCCAGCTGTTCACAATATATATTAATGATCTGGACGAGGGAATTGGATGTAATATCTCCAAATTTGCAGACGACACAAAGCTGGGTGGGAGGGTAAGCTGTGAGGAGGATGTCGTGAAACTCCAGGACGATTTGGACAGGTTGGGTGATTGGGCAGAAACATGGCAAAGGCACTATAATGTGGATAAATGAGAGGTTATCCACTTCGGTGGCAAAAGCAGGAAGGCATTATTATTTGAATGGCAATAGATTGGGAGAAGGGGAAGTGCAAAGAGACCTGGGTGTTCTTGTGCACCAGTCGCTGAAGGTAAGCATGCAGGTGCAGCAGGCGGTTAAGAAGGCAAATGGTATGTTGGCCTTCGTAGCAAGAGGGTTCGAGTACAGGAACAAGGGTGTCTTGCTACAGTTGTACAGGGCCTTGGTGAGACCGCACCTTGAGTATTGTGTGCAGTTTTGGTCGCCTTACCTGAGGAAGGACGTTCTTGCCATGGAAGGAGTGCAGCGAAGATTCACCAGGCTGATACCTGGGATGGCAGGAATGACGTATGAGGAGAGATTGTGTCGATTGGGCTTATACTCACTGGAGTTTAGAAGATTGAGAGGGGATCTCATCGAAACCTATAAAATTCTGTCAGGCCTGGACAGACTAGATGCAGGAAGGATGTTTATGATGGCCGAAAAGTCCAGAACCAGGGGTCATAGTCTAAGGATAAGGGGTAAGTCATTTAGGACTGAAATGAGGAGGAATTTCTTCACCCAGAGAGTGGTGAACCTGTGGAATTCTCTGCCACAGAGGGCGGTGGAGGCCAGTTCATTAAATATATTCAAAAAAGAGTTGGATATATTTCTTGAGGCTAAAAGGATCAAGGGATGTGGGGAGAAGGCAGGGACAGGGTACTGAATTTGGATGATCAGCCATGATCTCATTGAATGGCGGAGCAGGCTCGAAGGGCCGAATGGCCTACTCCTGCTCCTATCTTCTATGTGTCTATGTGTCTATGCATGCAAGATCTCTGCCTAAATATGTGTAAGCATATTGTAGTAACATCCAAATAGCAGGAATACATAATTTGACATATTTCCCATCATTTGCGCATTAGCAATACTAGGCACTGTTTTCCACCCCCTTTAGTAGGCTTTCTGATAGAGGCAAAAATCCACCAAAATAACCAAGGAAGCTGAAGCCAAATGTAGCTCCCCAGTTGCTGCTCCAACCGAGTTTATTGTTAAATTTAAATTTTATTAGCAATAAAAGCATTGAACCAAGCATACAAATAAATTGTGCTACAACACAATACTAATCACCATATATAAAAAAATATACTGATGCAAACTGCTGGCCTTATCTTGACTGTGACTGTACCACAGTAAACTAACCAGGCAAAACATAGTAATGTGACCTCTAGCTGATACTGAATGTACCACCACTAATATGAAAAATAATGCAATATAGGAAAAATCAAACAAGGAAGTTACATTTCTTATAACATGCTTGAACCTGATAATATAATAGTTATTCTTGTTTTGTAATGCTGCAGTCATTCATCATTCATTTGGAAAACAGATGTCTTTTTAATTCTCTGCCTTTTTCTATGAACCAAGACCAAACCATCCAATTAACACCATCTGGAAATGTGGAAAATTACTTAACTTCACTGGAATAATTAGATCACACTTTAAACCTTTTTTTTAAGGATATATATTTGTATTGCTCTCCAGAGTATAACTGGCCAACTATAAAATCTCCAGTAACAGTCCCACAGATTCTCAAAGCACCAACTGTTTATTGAAATCCAGGTGCTCATTTTTTTCCATTGACATTTCTTTCCACAATTTTATTCCTGATAACTCCACCCAGACTTCAGAATCCAACTCAATGTAAGGACACAAAATAGTGCAGTGATGTTGAACGCCACCATACAGACATCTTCTGTTCTTCAGAAACAAAAGAACAGAAATCAGTCCCAGATTCTGTTGTCACCACAGAGCCAAATTTACACTATACTGACAGTGGGTTCAGACTGGAATAGAATGAGATTGGCTAATGTTACAAATTGTCAGGGTTTGGGCTAGATATTCTCTCAAGTTCAGCATCACCGGTCACTCCCCCTAAATTGACCTCATACCTGCTACAATCCCAAATACGTCCTTAACTGCCAGCATGGCCCAGAGACTGTAACACAGAACCCAGTTATTGTAATTTTGCATGTGCTGTCACGTGCGTGTATTCTGTCTTCACAGAAGGCAGACTAAAAAGCATTTTAGGAATATGTGAATGAAGAGAATTTAGTTTTCATAGTAAAATTTAGCAATTTCTTACCACTCCTTGGCCTAGAAATTCACTATGGCCCCGCCAGCTGGCTAGCGCCCAAAAGTTAGCGCTGGGCGGGGAGCCATTTGCGATCATCAGATATTCAGTTTTTGCGCCCCAATTCGGAACCGGGCGCTATTCTCAGGGTGTGCCCTCCTCTGCTTGGGGCGCTGAAACTGAATTTCAGTGCTCTTGGCGCCGCTGCGCCAGCCGCTGCGGAGCGGCAGGCTGCGGTACTGCAGGCCTCCTCCTTCTCTTAAGGGGGAGCTGCCTGCAATGGGGAGATCGCCGCTGGATTGTGCCAGCAAATGAGCCCGGCACCACGGAGAAGTGCCGGGTTCGCGGAAAGCAGCTGGCAATGCCGCGGGGGGGGGGGGGGGCGGTGGAGGAGGCCGGGGAAGGAGGTGCGGGCAGGCAGCCGCCGAAAAAGCGGCCGGCCGCACCTCCACCTTAAAGCGCCCCACTAAGGCTACAGTACGGCCCCGTTTTCTGGTCGCTGTTTGCGGCCGCTGCGGAGGCGGCCGCCGCAACTAAATATGGGGATCGGGCCGGTACCGGGGCACTGCGCACACCGATGACGTCATCGGTGCCAGCGCAGCGCTAACGGCTACCGCCGCCAATACCGCTGCGCTGAATATCAGCGCAAACTCCTTTTTGGCGCAGAAGCCCTCTTTAGGCGGTAACTGGCCGCAAAGCTGGTAGCGCCTTAATGAATTTCGAGGCCCTTATTCCATAAAAAATAAAAATGAATCCTTTCGAGCTAGCTAAACCCACGTTAATTGACCAAGTATTTCTCGGTGACAGGCTGCACATACCCAGAATGGTGTATCGCTGAGTGATAGTGTTCTCTGTGTCCTGTATTGTACTTGCATGCAATATGACTTTTTTTGATTTAATGAAACTACAGTGGATATTCCACCAATACAGACTGAAAACAAAGGAGTCTATCTTTATTGAAGGTCAAAAATGCTTCTCAGTGATTTAACTAATTTAGCTAACTGACCTCTAGGGTCTTTCCCAGGTCCCAAAACTACATAAATTTGCATTAAAAAATGAACTTTATGGCTGACCTGCCTGGTGTCCCCTGGGAACCATTCTATCACCATGGCATGAAGTGTTAAGAATTGTACTCAACAACTCCCATTGTTTCCTAACAGACATTCCAAATTACTGTGGCAATAGTCTGGTTTCCATGTCTTCTAGCTTTGGGAGTTAACCTCTTGTAAGCCAAATCTAATCATAAAGCAATATCATAACATAAATTAAAACAAAATGCTATACAGGCCCAAACAGGTCAAACTTTAAAATGCGAGCTATTGAACCAGTCTGGAACAGATATGAAGGGACTAAATAAATCACTTTCATTCTGGATTGAATCCATACCAGATTTACCCACAATAAAATTGCTGGTATAAACAGGGCTAAATTTAATGTAGAAGCTGCCAGTTAAGAGCCATACATTTTCACCCTTGCACTTTAGCTTCATCAGTAGTTTAAAATCACCCAAAATACAATGTATTCATTTACAGTACAGCCCTAGAGCAAAAGATTTAGATACAAAATAAACACATTGATCAATTGTTTCATTCACGGAGGAAGCAATTAAGAACAGTGACATTTTGAAGATTAAAATGTAATACATATTGTATGTTATCTTTTACAACCATCCATTTATTCAGTTATATAGTGACCAGAGATAAATGATTGATTGGGAATTACATGTTTATTAACAAATCCTATATTTTAAATTGAACAAAACCAAGAAAGAAGATTTATTTAAATGCTTTTTAACCCACTGGCTCATCGGGCCATTTTTCTTCTTTATATCTTAAACCCAAAGTATTAGTAGCTCACTGAGTAAATCTATCACATGGTGGGACTCCGTTTAATTCTTGTTTTGTGCTGAGATGATTAATCTTAGATAGAAAGCAAATAAATCAGTCCTGGCTCCTGCTTCTGATAACACTCACATTCCCGCAGGTGCAAAGGTGGATGTCAGGAGAGAATGGGATTGGGCTTGTCTGTATGCCCGCTCCACCCACCCCAGGTTAAACAGGTGGTCAATACTCACTCTCATGGTTCATGCATGAAGAATAGTCACTTGGGCAAAGTAACAATAGACTGCTGGTGCCTTTTGGACCATATCCCAGCATAAGTCAGTATCTTCAGGAAAAGAGGAGTTAAAAACAAAGGCCCCATTCCTTTCCAAAATAACAATTAACGATGAAGAGAATGAGTTAAAAGAGCAGATGTGCTTAGAAGCAGATGTTTTAAGACATAACTTTCAAGCTATTCCCTCATGTTTCAGTAACCACCCATGTTGCTGTAGCCTCAGGCCACTCTACTTACTCTGTGAAAAAAGATACATGATGATTTAATAGAGAGAAACGCTGTAAAGTAGAGTGAGCACAGGAATGGATCAGGCTCAAAGGAATTCTAGCTAAGACTTTAAGGCAATGGTATTAACCAATTGTGGTAAACAAAATGGTGATGTCTCTATGAAAAATATATTGAAGTTATAACTTTATCATCTTGAGCTGTTTAAGATGTCAAACATAGTAAAATGCTAGAAAGGTTAAAAATACAGAGTTATTGAAAATGGCTAATTTAATAAGGGAGGGCAGAATATGAGATTGTAAGTTTCTTATGGGGAATATCCAGTCATAGGAAATATAATTTGATGTAGTTTTTTCTTTTGTCTTCCGAAACTGAAAACTTTGAACCAATCATCAGTGTTCGCTTCAGAACATTGGGAGTGGTTATCCATTCTGGACCCTGAAAAGGAACAGCAAAATTGCTCTCTGCCTGGCCCCATGTGCTGCCCTACCTCCTGGGCTCTAGCCATACCTCAGTAACATAGCAGCCTGACTTTGTAGAGCTTGGTTCCAAAGGGAGCCCTGCTCATTAAAGGTGCTGCTCAATAACTGGACTGAATGACGGAGAAGGATTTTATCCTAGACTAACAGATGGGCCTCCTTCCAGACTTTTCTAACAAAGGTGTAGTATAGGAAAGTGAAGGTCTATGACAGCCTGTTTTACCCTACTGCAAGAATTCCTCTTGCTAACTGATCATAAAGCAGCACTGACCAGAGCCAGAGGAAGCTTGTGGCCTGGCCTTCTCTAGAAAATAGATGAGAGGCCTCCTAAGAATAAACAAACATTAAAGAAATGGAAGTGTATAGAGTTCCAAAGCTAGACATAGATAAAGTAGACATCTATCACTGGTACTGCAGATAATGCAGTGTCTTCACCACCGCTCATTATCAATGTTTAGCCACACAAATAAATTGTATTAATATTAATTCACTTTTACTGAAGGCACACAATTTTTCATTAAAGCAATACAGACTGGTTAATGACATGTAAATTGGCAAAATATCATTTTATTCTGTAATAAGTTGAGTATGGGTCTAAGTCTGGAAGATGTCAGTACTAAAACCTGAAAGGTGGTGGGGTAGTGGCACTGGCTGGAATCTCCCTGTTTGGCTGCTTTAAATGACAGGATTCAAATATCAGGACTGCCAACACTAACAATTATTACTTCTTCATTTATTGTGCACATGACACAAATAGGGAAGCCATGGCCCTTTTAATTCCTGGTGTTGTGCCTAGTCAATCTTTCCTAGCACTCTGGAACAATACTAGAAGTACAGTATGAACAGGTGCTGGAAGTATAATTATAAATATCCATCCATAAAATGCAAAAGTCTGCATTCTGCTACTGAATGATAACACTATGATTAATCATTCATGAAAATAAAAATGGTGCTGATTTACCTTCTCATTTATATGAAATTTGAAATGGGTTCCTCTGCTTCTACATTATTCAACGTTGCAGTTTTCCCCAGAGTATCCATTCAGGACCATCATGACATTGCTCATTGTTTATGTTCCAAGGAACAGAGGAATTCCTGTACTCAAAGGGTTAACAGATCTGGTTGCTACAAGACCTCTCGTTGAGCTAAAGTCAAAGGTTTTGCATCACTAATTATCAATGCAGTTTATCATTAGTATGGTGTACAGTTTTTCTTTGGTGCCCAAATTAATTTGGGGCACCCTTCTTTAACAGTAGTGAACAGGAACTCTTTCATTTCTGTTGCTTCCACTGCAGCTGCCAGTGGCCAGCTTCACCTTAATAATGGTCCATCTATCTAATCTACCAGTCTCAGATAAAACTTCTACCAACAATCTTCACTTGATCTAAAGGCCTGTCAGAGATGCTTGGCTCACACGAGAGACCTGTCTGTTCATTTCATAAAAAACTGGTAGATGTCTCATGATATTGCTCAAGTTAACTCAGAGGATATGTTTTATAATGACAGGAGTATTGCAGTAAATAGTCTCATCCTGAGCTCAATTGCAGGCTATTTGCTGTTTCTGAGGAAAGTTTGGGTGTAGACTGACAACTGTTTGTAAGTCTCCTACTCTTGCCTTAGGGTAGGTTTTCCATTTAGATATCACAGTCTTGGGGCCCATTATTTTCCCAATGAATGCTCCCTGTTGCAGAAGCAGCTGACTGGGGAATCAACCCTTTCCCCTCTTCAGGTTTGATTATTTGAATATGATAACAGTGCAACATAAAATGTGTGTGTGTGACATTTCTGCTGTGATGTTGTCATGGCAAGTCACAGTAAGCTATTTTACAAGTCATTTACAGTTACTATATTTTAAATAAAAGTATATTTTGGAACAGCAGTGTATTTCAACTCTTTAAATGATAGGAATAAAGGTCACAGGTATTAACTTTGGCAATGTGGTTTTCAAGTTAATGGCTCTTTCCATTAGTGGCTTTTACAAATAGTACTTTTAACAGAACACATGACTGATGATGTTGAGGCGTCACTGAACTCGCCTTTATTTATTAACCAGTAAACAATGGTCTTTGATATGGAATATATAGAGGGTTTTCATTTGCAGATGTTGAATAAATGTTGATACATAATACCAGAGTAAGTAACTTGTTTACTCCTGATTCTCCTCAACAGCAGATTTTACCCAAAATTGCCAATTTTATGCCAAATTGTAATTCTCATAATCCTTAAGGACTTTTTGCCCAAGTTAGATATTACATTTTGGCAGAGCATTTTTCATCTGTGTCATTAGTATCCCTATACTTGATATGGAGAGCTGAATGTGTAATCCTCAATACACATGCTTTGTGTATGAATCACTTGCAAGCTGTCCACATTTCCACACTCAGTAATTTGTTAAGGCTCGGCTGTGATTCCAGCTAACCTAAGAGTCTTTAATATGAAATCACTGTGAAATATATGGGATAGAGTTTACCAGTATTCCTTGCCACATTCTTCACAATTAAAAAGCCCAGCTTACAGCTGGAGATTAGCAATAATATTAACCTCCCTTTATCTGGGTTTCTCGGTCATCTAAACATGGCCCAAAGCCAAGGACATATCATCACAAACAGCAATTCTAACTAGGCCTACATGTAAAATTTCCCTCCACTGACATAATCTACATTTGTTCCCACAAGTTCAGACTAGATACTTTCCAAACTACAGCCAAAAGCTATATGGGATCATTGGGGGTGAAATTGCTCTTCAGCGATAATGCAAAATAGGCTATAGCAAATCGGCAGCCCTTTCTACACTCCACCCGATTTTCTTTTTTATTGAAGTCTTATAAAAGGAACTCAGTGGTGCTGGGGGGCTTGGGGGGACTGAGAAACTGGCTGCCGACTTTCTATCGCCCGTTTCGTTCTATTGCTAAAAACCAATTGCACCCCCAATGGGGTTAATTTTCACTTTTTCCACTGGGCAGTAAATGGGCACTAGTTGATCGATCACCCATTTTGCACCCACCCATTGAAGTAAATGGAAACAGAAACGAGCTCCCGATACACTACCACCCATTTCATGCTCAGCAATAAAAGTGAAAGTTCAACCCATTGAGTCCAATACATATCTTTCACTGAGCTCCACTTCACTTAGAGTGCCAAGTTAGGCCACTCAAAAGAACTAGAGCACATTCTGCAAAGTGCAAACATGTTATTTTGTGTAAAAAGTTATAACCCTGTAATTTTACCTCAAATCGCAGTAACTATCACTTTGCAGGGTCCGGTCTTGGCTTGTAGTAAGAAGTACATTGTTTGCACTTTAAATTAGTATAATGATATCATCCAATACACAGACTCTTGCTATACAGGTAAGTACAGGGCGGAAAAGGGCATTTTGGTTTTATGTCTCTTTCAGTATTACTGTTCTGGATGAGAATGCTTAGGTCATCGTTAAAGATGACACAATACTGGGAGATGGGAATTGTTTTCTACTTGTATTGATGAATCTTTTGGTTTAAATGCTGGGACGTATTCATAGCTTTCATGCTGGGAAGTGTTTCCATTATCTTAAACTTTAATAAGAGTTACTGCCCTCAAAAAAGAAAATAATCTTATGAGCAATGCAAGTGCAAAGAAAATATTTAATTGAGGCACCTTAAAAAATGTGCTTTGCATGAATATTCACAGACAGTCACAGAATATCTTAAAGTCAATCGATTGTCCATGTTTTCTTTTTAAAAGTAAACTACATGCCAAATCACTGATTACCATCTGAGGTTTTGCCAATGATGACAGATAGGATTTACCCTTTAGCTTGGAAATAAGAGAAGAGCTGGGCATCCTTTAAACTTACTAAAATAACAAGAGAATTCTGTATGAAAATCAGTTAATTAGCCGTTCAGCAACCCCAGGCTAATCTGTTGGTGAGCACAAAGAGCTGTTGTATTATATGATTTGTCTATTTCATCTACACAAATATTCATGGATGAATTTCCTCTTTTACAATCTTTGACATTATATTGAAATGAGTGCTTTCCCCTGAGAAACCATGGGTTAGAAGAATACTGTCCTCATGCTTCTGGTATCAGGGTTTATATTCAACTCAAGCAGATGGAATGAAAATTTTGGACTCTCAAAGGATCTATTTAGAATCCTAAAATCTTGATTCTACTATGGTTATAAATTTGCAATGGTTGTGAATTGTCAGTTCCAATATGCAAATACTGGACAGTTATTTACTCTTCAATTTGAAGTAAAAGCACATTTCTCTGGGAAGTAGACTTTAGCTTCGCTGCAAAGATGACAATTCACATCAGGAAGATGCAGATGTCAAAAGCATTTCTCCTGTCATGTCTTGTGGCAAGTAAACACTTAACAGTCATGCTGTGAGCTGCTAATTTGGCATCACCAGTGGATAAACTAATTGAAGGCACAGATAAGAATAAACACTGGGAGACTACAAGCAGTCCAAAGTGAATGGATTGAAAACTTACAGTTTTATGTGTAGCATCCATGAAATTAATTTGGACAGACTCAGTTCACTGTAAGCCCACCTGCCAATTTTCTAGAAAGTATGCATCCACCGCACGACAACCCTCCCTCCTCCCATTAGTAATTCTCAAATTGTGGAAGAGGAGTGGACATAGAGTTAAAAAGTCAAAACATCTTTATTTCTCCTTGCAACTGATTACGCAAAGATAATTTCAGCTTTCACAGCATGTGTGTCTTTTTTTTGTATGTAACATCTGCCAAAATGATTTTGATGTCAAATATTATGACACAAATATGCTTAAATAAGCAAACATTACATAAGTCTCCATGTTTATAGAATAAAACAAACACGTTGTAATCTTGTTACAATTATTTTTTTTGGAGGAGAATCTTACCACAATTCTGTAAGAGGTAAATTCAGCAATCCTGCACATTGAGAGGCACTTAAATAGATCATGGGCTAGAAGGATAGTGTTACAGTGTTGCGCTGGGAATTTACATGTAAGTACTGTCTTAGGCTGGAGATATACTGTGTGAATTCAAACTGGAGTGAGATGGCCTCCTGGAAATGGTCTTGCACCTCAGGGTTTCAGTGCACTTCATAGTCTGCCGAATTATACACTAACGCTTAAGGGTCTCTCAGCAAGCATTTAAGTACTGTCAATGAGGTCGCCCGCCTCTCCCATGGCATGCTGAGAAATGCGCCCGAGCTAAATGCGGAAATCGACAGGATGATGGCGGGTTTCCGATGCACTGGTTACTGAGCGGGTGCTCGGCTTTGCGGCTCTGGCTGGCTTCCCAGGGGTGCAAGGCATCATCAACTGCACACATGTGGCCATCAAGGCACCCCCACATCACCCAGGAGTGTTTGCGAACCGCAAGGATGTCCACTCCCTCAATGTGCAGCTCGTCTGCAACCATAAAAACATCATCATGCATGTGTACGCCAGATTCCCTGGCAGCTGTCATGACTCTTTTGTGCTGTGCCATTCCACCCTCCCTCAGCTCTTCACACCACCAAACAGACTTACCCACTTGCTGCTTGGAGACAAAGGCTATCCACTGAAGATGTGGCTGATGACACCCTTGAAGAGGCCAAGTACTGAGGTGCAGGAGCATTATAATGACAGCCACATGTCCACCAGATGTGTCATAGAGCAAGCAATCGGCATGCTGAAGATGCGTTTCAGCTGCTTTGACAGATCTGGAAGAACCCTTCAGTACCCACCAGCCAGGGTCTCCAGAATTATCATTGTATGCTGCACGCTGCACAACATAGCGCAGCAGCGAGGATTGGAGCTGCAGGAGGAGCAAGGCGCAGAGCACAAAGCCTCTTCGGAGGAGGAGACCAAACCTGAAATGGAAATGGCACCAGCAGTGGCGCACATTGCTGCCTGGGATGCCAGGTTGGCCTCAGTGGGCAGATTTACTTAACTTGCTCCGGTGCATCTATATAGCGCCCAGATGCTGGACTAACTTCACCACCCACCACACTGCCACCCCCCATCCCACCCCCGGCCAACATCATGACAAATCAGCCCTACAATGACCAAGCCATTCCTCTCACCCAAAGCCCCATTGCTCAAGGTTAAGTAATGTCTCACATAGAAAAAAAACATAGAAGATAGGTGCAGGAGTAGGCCATTCGGCCCCTCGAGCCCGCTCCGCCATTTAATGAGATCATGGCTGATCATCCAAATTCAGTACCCTGTCCCTGCTTTCTCCCCATATCCCTTGATCCCTTTAGCCTCAAGAAAAATATCCAACCACTTCTTGAACATATTTAATGAATTGGCCTCAACTGCCCTGTGTGGCAGAAAATTCCACAGGTTCACTACTCTCTGGGTGAAGAAATTCCTCCTCATCTCAGTCCTAAACGGCTTAACCCTTATCCTTAGACTGTGACCCCTGGTTCTGGACTCCCCCGCCATCGGGAACATCCTTCCTGCATCTAGTCTGTCCAGTCCTGTTAGAATTTTATAAGTTTCAATGAGATTCCCTCTCATTCTTCTAAACTCTAGCGAATATTAGCCTAATCGACCCAATCTCTCCTCATATGTCATTCCTGCCATCCCAGGTGTCAGTCTGGTGAATCTTCGCTGCACTCTCTCCATGGCAAGAGCATCCCTCCTCAGATAAGGCAACCAAAACTGCACACAATAATCAAGGTGTGGTCTCACCAAGGCCCTGTACAACTGCAGCAAGACATCCTTGCTCCTGTACTCGAATCCTCTCGCTATGAAGGCCAACATACCATTTGTCTTCTTAACCGCCTGCTGCACCTGCATGTTTACCTTCAGCAACTGGTGCACAAGGACACTCAGGTCTCGTTGCACTTCCCCTTTTCCCAATCTATAGCCGTTCAGATAATAATCTATCTTCCTGTTTTTGCCACCAATGTGGATAACCTCACATTTATCCACATTATACTGCATTTGCCATGCATCTGCCCAATCACCCAACCTGTCCAAATCATACTGAAGTTAATCTGCATCCTCCTCACAGCACACACGCCCACCCAGCTTTGTGTTGTCTGCAAACTTGGAGATATTACATCGAGTTCCCTTGTCTAGATCATTTATATATATTGTGAATTGCTGGGGTCCTAGCACCGATCCCTGCGGTACCCCACTAGTTACTGCCTGCCATTCGGAAAAGGACCTGTTCATCCCAACTCTTTGCTTCCTGTCTGCCAACCAGCTCTCTATCCAAGACAGTACCTTACCCCAATCCCATGTGCTTTAACTTTACATGCTAATCTCTTATGCGGGACCTTATCGAAAGCCTTCTGAAAGTCCAAATACACCACATCCACTGGTTCTCCCTTATCTATTCTACCAGTTACATCCTCAAAAAATTCCAGTAGATTAGTCTAGCATGATTTACCTTTTGTAAATCCATGTTGACTTTGTCCGATCCTGTCACTGTTTTCCAAGTGATCTGCTATTACATCTTTTATAATGGACTCTAGCATTTTCCCCACTACCGATGTCAGGCTTACCGGTCTATAATTCCCCGTTTTTTCTCAACCACCCTTTTTAAATAGTGGGGTTACATTAGCTATCCTCCAAACCATGGAAACTGTTCTAGAATCTATAGAATTTTGGAAGATGACCAGCAATGCATCTACTATTTCTAGGGCCACTTCCTTAAGTACCCTAGGATGTAGATTATCAGGCCCTGGGGATTTATCGGTCTTCAATCCCGTCAATTTCCCTAACGCCATTTCCCTACAAATACTGATTTCATTCAATTCCTCCCTCTCATTAGACCCTATGTTCCCGACATCCCTGGGAGGTTATTTGTGTTCTCCTTTGTGAAGACAGAACCAAAGTATGTATTTAATTGGTCAGCCATTTCTCTGTTCCCCATTATAAATTCCCCCGATTCTGACTGCAAGGGACTTACGCTTGACTTCACCAATCTTTTTCTCTTCACATATCTACAGAAGCTCTTACACTCAGCTTACTCTCATACTCTATTTTCCCCCTCTTAATTAATCCCTTTTTCCTCCTTTGCTGAATCCTGAACTGCTCCCAATCCTCAGGTTTGCTGCTTTTTCTGGCCAAATTATATGTCCTCTCCTTGGATCTTATGCTATCCCTAATTTCCCTTGTTAGCCACGGTTGAGTCACCCTTTTTTGTTTTATTTTTATGCCAAACAGGGATGAACAAATTCTGTAGTTCATCCATGCGATCGTTAAATGTTTGCCATTGCCTATCCACCATCAACCCTTTACGTAACGTTCCCCAATCCATCCTAGTCAACTCGTGCCTCATACCATCATAGTTTCCTTTATTTAAATTCAGGACCCTAGTCGGAGTGAACTACTTCACTCTCCATTTTAATGAAGAATTCTATCATATTATGATCGCTCCTCCCCAAGGGGCCTCGCACAACAAGATTGCTAATTAATCCTTTCTCATTACATAATACCCAGTCTAAGATGGCCTGATCTCTAGTTGGTTCCTCGACATATTGGTCCAGGAAACTATCCCGTATAGACTCTAGGAATTCCTCCTCCACAGTATTGTTACTAATTGGGTTAGCCCAATCTATATGTAGATTAAAGTCACCCATGATGACTGCTGTGCCCTTATTGCAGCACCTCTAATTTCCCATTTAATGCCATCCCCAACCTCAGCATTACTGTTTGGTGGTCTGTATACAACTCCCACTAATGTTTTCTGCCCCTTGGTATTTCTCAGCTCTGCCCATACAGATTCCACATCATCAGAGCTAATATCCTTCCTTACTATTGTGTTAATCTCCTCTTTAACCAGCAATGCTACCCCACCTCCTTTTCCTTTTTCCCTGTCCTTCCTGAATATTGAATACCGCTGGATGTTAAATTCCCAGTCTTGGTCACCTTGCAGCCATGTCTCTGTAATCCCAATTATATCATATCCGTTTACATCTATTTGCGCAGCTAATTCATCCACCTTATTATGAATGCTCCTCGCATTAAGACACAAAGCCTTCAGTCTCACCATTCACTCCAAGTAACAAAGCCACTTTCCAGGTAGCAGGCAAAAATGGACAAGACGAAAAAGTTGTGCAAAGAAATAAATTTGTGTGCGTCATAAATATAACTGAAACTTAACCTTAACATTTTTTTATACACCCACGTGCATATCATTCTGCATTTAGGATTGTGTCTTTTTCCTTTTCCATGTGCTTCTACAAGGTGCAACCCCTGTAACTACATCAGAGGTAGAAGCAGGCTGCTCACTTCCCTGCTGCGACTGCTTTGACACTTTTGGCAGACATCCTTTGGGTTTTGGAGCCTGTGATGGCCCCGCCAAAGTCTGCTCCTCCTGCAACTGTGCAAGGGCAGACTCAGCCATCGGATCCGAGGCAGAATGTGGGGCTCTGACTGAGGGGGAGGCTACGGGGGAGCGGTGGGCACACTTTGAGAAGAGCCCCCACTTCCATGTCCCCTCTCAACATCATCCCTCTCATGGGCCACCCGCACTTCCATGCTGGGAAGGAGCTGGAGAGCATCTTGCAGCACATCAGTGGGGTGATGAATGCCCAAGTCTACGTTAATATTCCTCTTCGAGATGAGGTCAATGAACGGCTGCCATCTGTTGTCACAGCAAGCATGGTCTCGTTGGACTTGCACATTTTCTGCTCCATGCAGGTGGCCATCCATTCCATGGAACAGCACATCGTCACCAGCGCCTGTGAGATGGTGGTGCTCATGTTGGAGATGGACTCCTCCATTCCCTGTACAGTCTCACACATCGCAGCTGCAAAAGCTGCCAGAGCCTCATGCAATTGTTGCTGCCCCTCCAAGATCATTCTCTCGATGGACCCCGAGGTCCAGCATCTGCATGCAGCTCAGCAGAGCTTGGAGTGTCCTGCGCCCCCCAGCGAGGAGTTTGTCCCCGTCAACACCATCTGCTCTTGCTCATTTGTGATGTGTGAGACATCAGGTGACAACACTACTCTATCTCGCACAGTACCCACTGAATTGTGCATATCTGTGCTGGTGCGGGCTGCGCATGGGTCTGCTGATGTTGCACCCTCAGAGAAGGTGTGTGTTGCACCCTCAGAGAAGGTGTGTTATGCTAAGAATGGGTAATATTGCCATTATGCACATGATGACATTTCACTGGCTGCTGACATCAATCACCATATGAATGACTGCTGTATGCCATGTGGCTGTATGAGATTTAACTTTGTCACCAGGTTGCTGGGAGGTCCCCTTCTCTCCATCTCCCACCACCAGCAGCTCTGCAACCCCAGTGATTGAGAGGGTGTGCTCCTCTGCTGGTGTCAAATTACTGAAGACTAGAGGGCCACCTCTGGTTCTCTGCCTCGCCCTGTTGTTGTGCGCTCTCTTCTCCTGCAAGGAGGGAAAGAAGAGAACTTTGAGTGAGAGTGAAGGAATGAGTGTTAGGAATGAATGGGCTACATCTGTAGAGGGTGACTATGAGGGAGCGCTGTGACATTGCTAAATGGCTTCCTTCTGTGGTGTTACTTGCTATGATTGCATTAGGATGAGGATGTCAGTGGTGGTTAGTCAGATGGGGATGTGAGTAGGCTGTAAGATTTGCAAAATTCCCACATTCCCCCAAGGTTATTAATAAAAGGGACCCTAGATGGACAATTTTAAAAAGGGTACCCAAAAGATGGCTTCCGCACCTCGTGACCAAAAGCCTGTAAGATTTTACAAGCTTGGACTCTGCAGCACAGAACAGGCAGTTTTGGGAAATCGAAACTTAAAATGCATTTCTGTGAAAAGGACTTTGTGTTTGTAAAACCAGACAGCTAGGCAAACACTGAACATGCATTGCGTCAGATCGGAACAGATCAAACCCAGTTAGGCCTAAGCATGAGGCCATTAGTTTGTCTGCATAAATAATCAGGAACAGCTTAAGGAAGCCGCCAAGGCTGGACAGGCTGATTAAAATGCATTAATGACAATACAACTCGGACATCGGGCCATCAGGTGCGATAAACGGCCATCTAAAGCCAGTTAGTTTAGATTGGTATAATCATTTAAAACAGCCCGCCAAAAGTTAAACAATGGACTGACCTGATTTGGTGCGCAGGTAAGGGCCATCGGAAGGAGTATAATTGTAGGCCCATCAGTAGCAATCGCCCTCTCTTGACTCTGACCTCTTGTCTGGTCTTGGGCTGCTGACGCTTGTACCCGTGCCTTGGCCTCGTGGCGGGTTCTCTTCTCGCTCCCTGTATTGGGTGGAACCAAGGACATCCATACCAATCGCGGAGAGGGGAACGAGACCAGAGTCCAAAGTCATACAGGACACACAGGCCATGAAAAGGGGCAGACGAAACGAGGCAAGATGAAGAAAAAAGGTAAAGACCCGACAAGAGCAGAGAAGGACAGCAGAAGACGCATTGATAAAGACTGAGTACCTAGTTATAAGCTGGCGCTTGGGGAAGAAAATATACGTATGGACAGTGAGAATAAGTTGGCTATTGAACACTGCGAATCAGCTAGCGTTAAACACAGGTGTCCACGCCACAACGAATATACCGGTGTTCCAAGAATGGGTAGAAAAATCTAAGCAGTGAAGACTGCCAACCGTCCCACAAACGCAACGTTACCGCTGACGACCGCCCGAGGGAGAAGAAGAGAACCCATCGCGACGAGATGACGATGGTAGCTGAGGAGAGGGAAGGTGTGTCACAGCAACAGCTCCAGCACTGCGCCCTGAGACCACGTGGCGACGGGGTACCCCAAAGGACAGGAGACCAAACCTCAAAGCTCGCAACTGTTAAAGCAACAGGCTTTGGATTGGTGAGCATGAATTCCTGGCCCCTCATAGCTTAATCTAGTTAGGTATAGGGGTGGGATAAGGATAAGGGGATTGTTAAAGTAGTTGTTTTTCCCTCGATATGCCGTGTGTTCCCCATTCCCTGTATAAGTATAATTAGTGTTCATGCCTGTAATTTTTTTATCAGTAGTTTCTCATAAGACTGTGTTTTATTTCTGTTTCTAATAAAATCTTGGTTTTCTTACACCAAACCACTTGTCTACTCGATTTTTCTGTATCGCCGCCTGTACCTAAGTCCGCTGTCTATAACCCAGGGGTGTGGGAGCGATTCAAACCGCTCACAGGCAGTCGGGCGTAACTGACTGGGCGCACGCGCCACCCCCTACAAGCTGCACAGAGGGGTTTGGGTGCACCTGCAAGGTAGATTGGTGTGAGGAGTGATGTGCAGGAGTAAGCTTGGGAAGGCAGAGTTGGGGTGACAGGCATTGCACTCAACTTTCCTCACCTCATGAGGTCATTGAATCTCTTCTAGCATTGGATCCACGACCTTCTCACAACATCCATTCTACTGACCTCCTCTGCAGTCTTCAGCCATGCCCTTTTTGTCTCTTTGGGTGGTCGTTTTCGTCCATCCCCAGGGAAGGGGACCTCCCTGCATGCTCTTACTGTCTGCACCAGAACTTCCAGGGAGGCATCGGTGAATCTTGGTGCTGCCCTCTGTCTTGTCTGCATGGCCCACAGATTTGTCAGTCTTATTCCGTTATTTAGACCTCTGGAAACCACTTTCTACACTCCTACATCAACCTTCAAATGAGATGTGTGCAAGGCTAGTTTAAATATCCGCGCTGAAAACAAGTCATCGGTGACGTTAGCAGACCTGCTCCATTTAATTGGGCTGGGAAACACGCAAGAGTCTTTCAATTGGCGCCATTAAGTTAAACGCGCAGTGCAGAACGTGCTGTTCAAATCTTCAGGTTCCCGCCAGCTACATGGCTCACATGCGCCCAACCCGACTCCAAGGTAAATATTCCGGCCTATGTCCATACCATCAGATACAGCCCTTATACCCTCCAGATAAATGCCATTAACTTCAACAATTGCAATCACATCACTAGGCATGGTCAAACGAACACCAATCCAAAGAAACAGTGCACACCATGAAACTGGTTCATAATGGTTCACTTTAGAAATAGGGAACAAACAATTTAGAAACTAAAAATAACCCTTGTGCAAAGCACTGGTGCCTATCTTAAATGTTCTTTTGGATAATCTTGTGCTCCTGAGGTGCTACAAATGTAGATGAAAGACTACCAATCATCCACTGAGGGCACATCAGATGGCCATGGTGGACGACTTCAAGGAGCTCTGGTTTGAAAAGGTCTAGGTGCATATGGCAGCATCACGGCTACAACCAGGGCAGTATGGCTCAGCTGGCATTCTGGCCCTAGTTGAGGAGGAGCGAGTACAGCATGTGCCACTCTCTCATGGTGCCACTGCCACTCGCATGGGGCTGTGCCACAGCAGCCCCATTGCTATGTAGGAGAGCAGTATGTAGGAGTAATGTGACAGTTTGGAAGTCCTTATCCTTGCTTTCTTCATGCCTTGCAAACTGGAGGAGATGTTGGAACCCAGGGCCAGAATGGCAGCAGTCTGTGCTTTTACTGAAGCGATCAGAGCGTTTACTGAAGGCTCTATAACTGAGGGCTCTGCTGCAGTGTGCAGAGGTGACCACAAGCTCTATGGCAACTGCACTGTTTCCTCTCCCTGGGTGATAGCCAAGACCTTCAGTGGGACATTGCCTCCAATCTTCAGGGTATTTCTGTCCCTGTTGCAGCACCAGAAGAGCCAGAAAAGCTCTTAAAGTGTCAAAATCCTGGCCTTGATCCTGGCCACAATACCACCAGGAGCCTGCCATGCATTACAAAGAGCTCCGACCCAATGAAATAAGTCTAGCTTTGGGCAAATTCAGAGGGATGGACAAAACTACTGGCACACTAGCACTGAAGAGGTGAATATAGATCCTTAGCTTTAGAGAGAATACAGCAATGCTGCCTGGCATTAGATACTTGAGCTACAAGGAGAGATTATGGAAATTGAGAATGTCTTTTTGAATTATTCAAGATCTTAAGGTACAGAGACAAACTGAACCCTGAGAATATATGTTTAATGTAGTAGCAAACACCACAGCAAAGGGCAAGACGGTCAAGCTCAGTAGAGAAAAGGTGAACAGTTAGATTTAATTACTTTACAAACAAACTGGTGAATATATGGAAAAGACTGCCATAGATGAAGTCAGTAAATTGATCCTCTCTTCCCCCGCCGACCCCCCCCCCGATCCCCGACCCCGGCCGATTGCCAACCCCCCTCCTGTGATCCCTCCCCTGGACCGGCCCCTCGCTTCTGAGGCCTACCCGCCCGCAGCCAGCCTCTCAATCTGGCTGGCTGCGGGCAGGAATCTGAGGCCTCGCATTCAAATCAGGCCCTGCCGTTAAAGTCGGCAGGGCTTCAGAGGTACCCCGCCCCCAACTCGCCTCCCTTGAGAAAATTCTAGCCTATGTAATAATCAACAAACTTAAAAACATGATGGGAAGACAAGAGATAGCCAAAGAGAAGACAATTTGCTTTCATTGCTGAAGGAGCCATGCATAATATTACAGTTGCCGGCTATAAGAGATAGTGGTATATGAAAGTCTAAATAGCTTGAGACTGGTCTGATGGATTGCAATTGTCTTTTCCAGCCCTGTATATTCCTATGTTCCGATGTAGGAACATAGCCAGAGTTATTACTGTGAATGGTCTTTGTCACAGATACAATGCATGGCTCCTTCAGCAATTAAAGTTAAGGGAAAACGGGGGGGGGGGGGGGGGGGGTTGGGGTGGTTTCGGCCAGGGATCGCGAGGGCGGGAGGCCGGGGATAGTAGAAGCCGGGGGGGGGAGAGAGAGGATCGGGGCCAACCACAGGAGAATCATGGCCAGCTCATCATCATCATCATCATTTAGGGGGGGGGGTGGAGTGGGAGGCCTGGGGAGGGTGATCAGAGGCCTCGTGGGGGGGGGGGGGGGGGTTCCGATTGCAGGGGGTGGGCATGGTCGGGACCCTGAATCCAGGAGGTAGGTATGAAGCCGCTTACCTCGTGGATTCAGAAGTCCCCAAATTGTGTAAAGCCCGTCCACAGGCAGTTAAACACAAAATGGATGGGGAAAAAGAGGCTTCCAGACTCATTACAATATTTACATTGAGGTAACGCCCCCTTCGAGCGGGTTGGTCACACACCCCCGGCAAAACCGAAAGTGAGCGGGTTGGAGGCGAGATCAGGTCGTGAATCCCACTTTTAACACTTGAACTGCCCCCACGCTCCATAAGAAAATAAGAAATAGGAGGAGTAGTAGAACATTTAGCCCCTCGAGCCTGCTCCACCATTCAATAAGATCATGGCTGATCTTCTACCTCAACTCCACTTTCCTTCACTATCCCCGTATCCCTTTATTCCCTTAATATCCAAAAATCTATTGATCTCTTGAATATACTCAATGACTGAGCCTCCATAGCCCTCTGTGGTAGAGAATTCCAAAGATTCACCACCCTCTGAGTGAAGACATTTCTCTGCATCTCAGTCTTAAATGGCTGACCCCTTATTCTGAGACTGTGACCCCTGGTTCTAGACTCCCCAGCCAGGGGAAACCTGCATCAACCCTGTCAAGCCCTGTAAGAATGCTGTATGTTTCAATGAGATCACCTCTCATTCTTCTAAACTCCAGAGAATATAGGCCTAGTCTACTCAATCTCTCCTCAAAGACAATCCCTCCATCCCAGGAATCAGTCTGGTGAACCTTTGTTGCACTCCCTCTATGGCAAGAATATCCTTCCTTCGGTAAGGAGACTAAAACTGTACACAATACTCCAAGTGTGGTCTCACCAAAGCCCTATATAATTGCAGTAAGATGCCTTTACTCTTGTACTCAAATCCTCTTGTATTAAAGGCCAACATAACATTTGCTTTCCATTTGCTTGCTGTACCTGCATGTTAACTTTCAGTGATTCGTGTATAAGGACACCCAAGTCCCTCTGAACACCAACATTTCCCAATCTCTCACCACTTAAAAAATACTCTGCTTTTCTATTTTCCCTACTAAAGTGGATAACTTCACATTTCTCCGCATTATATTCCATTTGCCATGTTCTTGCCCATTCACTTACCTTGTCTATATCCGCTTGAAGCCTCCTTGCATCCTCCTCACAACTTACATTCTCACCCTGCTTTGTATCATCAGCAAACTTGGATATATTACATTTGGTCCCCTCATCCAAATCATTGATATAGATTGTGAAGAGCTGAGGCCCAAGCACTGATCCTTGCGGTACCTCACTAGTTACAGCCTGCCAACCCGAAAATGACACATTTATTCCTACTCTCTGTTTTCTGTCCGTTAATCAATCCTCAATCCATATTACCCCCAATCCCATGAGCCCTAATTTTGTTTAATAACCTCTTGTGTGGCACCTTCTCGAATGCCTTCTGAAAATCCAAATACACCACATCCACTGGAAACCCCCTTATCTATTCTGCTAGTTACAACCTCAAAAAACTCTAACAGATTTGTCAAACACGATTTCCCTTTCGTAAATCCGTGTTGACTCTGCCCTATCCTATTATTATTTTCTAAGTGCCCTATTACAATAATAATAGATTCCAGCATTTTCCTTACTACTGATGTCAGGCTAACTGGTCTGTAGTCCCCCGTTTTCTCTCTCCCTCCTTTCTTAAATAGTGGGGTTACATTTGCTACCTTCCAATCTGCGGTAACCATTCTAGAATCTATGGAATTTTGAAAAATGACAACCAATGCATCCACTATCTCTGTAGCCACCTCTTTCAAAACCCTAGGGTGTAGGCCAGCCGGTCCAGGGGATTTATTGGCTTTCAGTCCCATTAATTTCTCCAGTACTATTTTTTTTTACTAATACTAATTTCTTTCAGTTTCTCATTTTCGCTAAACCCTTGGTTCACCACTATTTCCGGGAAGATTTTTGCGTCTTCTTCCATGAAGACAGACACATAGGGCTGGATTTTCTCAGCCCCAAGGAGGCGGGACTGTCGGGAAAGTTGCAGAATTTGGGGGTGGGTGGCAAACCTGCCCCCAACCCGCCTCCGTGCCCTCTTGCCAGGAGGCGGGAAGCTGTCCTGCCCCGGGTCCCATCTCCTCGAGGCGGGAAAGGGATTAAAGCCTATTAGCTGCCTGTTCATTCTGAAGTGCGGGCTTCCTGACCTGGGGAACCCTGCCAGGGTGTAGGAGCTGAGTAGGTCTGCGGGGGTCAGAAGGGTCTGAAAGTGCAATGTACAGGTGAGTGATTGGTGCAAGTGTGGAGTGGTAAGTGTGTGAGGTGAGTGTAAAGTGTTGGAAAATGTTAACTTACCTTTGTTTCTGCCTACAGCCTTCAGCCACTGTGGAGCCGGAGTCCCGACATCTCCATTGTAGCGATCAACAGTCATCTGATTTCTACAAAGTAGAAAGGTTTGAGGAGTCCTGAACACAAGGAATACATCAAACTACACAGAATGTCAGTGTTTGACAGCTTCACAGAGCTGTCAAACAATGACATTTCTTCTTTCAAAAATTCTTGACATATGACACGTCATACGTTGATGAGCTCGGTCAGTGACTTCCCCCTAATTAGCCTGCTGAGGCTGCCGGGCAGGCTTAACAAGGTCAATCAGGGAAAGATCCCGTTGGTTGGCCAGAGGCTGATGGAGGCGGGACTGAAACCAGGCAAGCAGCAGTCCCGCCTCCAACACGTCTCCATTCATAAAATCCAGCCCAAAGTATTTGTTTAATTTCTCTGCCATTTCTTTATTCCCCATTATAATTTCTCCTGTCTCAACCGGTAAGGGAGCCACATTTACTTTCGCTAATCTTTTCCTTTTTACATACCTATAGAAGCTTTAACATTCTGTTTTTATGTCTCTCGTTAGTTTACTCTCATATTCTATTTTCCCTTTCTTTATCAATTTCTTGGTCCTCCAAACCCACCCTTTTTTTTTAGGGGAAAATTCCAGCCATAGTGTTGATTTGTTTGTCTGAAGTTTGTTAATCCATCATCTTCTAATAGTTCTGCTCAATTTCACACCATATTTCTGTCATCTATTCCGCATAAATGTTAATGGTTTATTCAGTCATATTCATTCAACAGAACTTTTCTTTGGAAAATAAGGTCAGATTATCTCGTTCCTGTGGGATATGACTAGCAAAAACCACAGGGACACCTGTTTTTTAAATAAATACATTGTGGAACCATTCAGTACATATTATTTTCATTCCTGAGGTCTGTCTGGGATGAGGTTTTTTAAAAACCAGTCATTTACAAATTGTGTAGTCTATGGGGAAAAATCAATATGCTTTGTAGGTCAAAAACAGCAGCGCACAGAATTTTAACAGAAGCATGAGTGGTTCACATAAAATGTCTGCTGGATAATAATTTCTTCAGAAAGGCCAATAATAATTGAATAGTATTTGTGAGAATTAATAGTAAATTCAGAATTCACTCAAGTGCCTTGAAGCTTTGCTTTTCACTAAATGGGAAGTGCTGTGCCACTAGTCAGTTCCTCTGAATCTTTTTTATTCCTGCCTCGTGATGTAAGAGCACCAAAGTTTAGCTACAATATGTCGAGAAGTATTTATTACTTGTGTTAAAAAATAAATTGAAAGTTCTAACCTTGCGAAAGACAATGCCATGGGATAGTCCAATGGCTACAATTGAATTTCTGAACTCCCAAATATAAAATATGAATTAAAAAACTTCTCTTAACTGGATTCACACTCAGGGTGCCACTAAGAGATGAGTTTGACAGTTTGGGCAGGAGTATCTGGGATGAAAGGATGAATAACTGACCAGGAAGGACACCTTTCTGTTGAATTTAATTGTAGCCCTCAGTTAGTTAACCAAGTAGTGTTTGTGGTGCCAACTGTGAAAATGTTCACAGCCAAGCCCTCCTAACATAAAAGGATGTGGTTTGAAGAACTGACTAAAAGTGACAAAATAAAGATGGGGATTTAAAAGCAAACAATGGCCAACAAAATTGAGGAATAGACTGAAATGTCTCCATCTTTTGCTATTTGAGAGACATTGAATGCAATTAATTAAAGGAGTCTTACTCATCCCTAAGTTCAGCTTGACTAATTCAATAAACAGGTCAACATTATCATAGGTAGACGGTTTAAGTAATTATTTGACAATGACAACTTCCCAGAGTTGACTTAAAGTCAATACTACAGGGTCAATAGATACAGGTCCAAAGTTACAAGTTCAAATGTTTCAGGTCCAGTGGATAAAAGTCCACTGGGAGTTACAGGTTCAATGACTACTTATTACTGAAAATTTGTCATCCAGTGGGGACATTTTGCATCAGTTTCTGAGATATTTCCCCCACTAACACTGGGGTGTTACATTGTTCAAAGAGATAAAATTCTCTGAAATTCAACAAGGAAAACAGAATTCTCTCAGAGAGAGGAACCCAAAAACCAAAGAGGGCCGAAATTATTGTTTAAAAACAAAGCCAAAGGAAGGAACTTGCAACAAGATGGCTCCTGTGTTTTTCTTATTAGAGTTAACAGGACATGGTGGCCAATGTAAAATGTCAGTGCTGACTCTTTATTTTAAAATGCCACTTTGCATTGGAGTTGAAAATGGCTTTTTGCTTTTCTAGCAAAATTCGTACTGCATCATATTGTGTTACATTCCATTCTCATCACAGGACAGATTTTCAGGGAAATGTTTTATATAAAGTTTCAACAAATGATCCAGCATTGTCAGAATATTCAAAGATTACATATAGCTTGGAGTCATGGTCAACATGTAGGTGATAGTGAGGATGTATTGGACACTGACGGCGTTATTTATTATTTATTATTTGTAATTGTCTCCCAACTTTAGTGAGTACAGGTAAATACTGTACCAGCAAAATATGTATCTTCAAGTCTATCAACTGTGACATACTATATGGACTACGTCCTTTTAAAAATGTTTTGATAACTGAATTTCTGAAACTGCACAGTGCAAAAAGTGCATCCTCAAAAGGAATGTCATTTGTCATGTCTCCTCTTTTAGTTGTACCAGAACTTTATACTCAAATGAAGTATTAAAACGCTTTATATAAGAATTCAACAATGTTTCACACAAAACAATTTGAGATACTAGCTCTAATTTAAGAGGATATGACTGTCCAAAGTGCAAGAAGCCTCAAAATGTCTAATGTGCTACTGTCAGATTATGAACAGCAAGCAGTCTGCAGAGGACAAAAAGTTGACAAGTTACTGGGGTAAGTCTGGACTTCCTACTGTTACCACTACCAAACCATGCAGAATATCTTAACCTCTGGTCTAAAGTGAATTTCAAGAAGGATGAGTTACTCCCAGTGCAAATTGTCCAGATGTAGGAAATGTGTGATACTTGTACTCCAACAATAAAACAAAATTGGGACAACATATTTTGAAAAGCAGCTGGAAGATGGGCTACTTCTACTTCAAAATCAATTGGGGAGGAGTGACAGGCTGCTTCTGTTCATGTACAGAGATTGATGTCAACATCAAATTACAATCTAGGGTCTATTTATCTCTATTCACTAATTTCAGCAGAAAAATAACATGTAAGAGGAGTTCCCAGTTTATACTCCTGAATAATTTGTTAAAATTAGTGAACAGAGAAAATAATTGCCTACAATGTGGTTTTTTTTTTAAATAGTGAGATTGCATGGACAAAACAAGATACAAAGCTACAAATCAGGGTGGTCCCAGTAAAGAAGCAGGACATTGAATCAGCTATTATAAAAGTTTTGTTCACAATCTATGACACGTATAGGTTTCAGGATGGCATTGGGCTGAATCTTTACTTCTCAGTGGAGTTGGGTGCAGGCGGGCCGCGTAGCAAGTCGCTATCCCGGACGTTCTAGCAGCGCACTCTCTCCAGTGCCCTTTTAAATAAACTACTCCAATTGAATCAGTCATACGGCTTTCCTGGCCAATTAACCGGAGCGGGTCTGATGATGTCATGGATGACTCGACTTCATCTCACCCATTTAAAGGAGCATTGCACAGATGACAGTTGAAGGTCGGTGGAGGTACTGCAGAGGTTGGTGGGAGAGACAACGGTTGGTGGGAGAGTAAGAAAGTTGTAAACAAAAATGCAGGCTCAGCGCCAAAAGGCTGCACCCAAATTCAGTGATGCCTCCCTGGAAATCCTGCACCAGGGAGTGAGAGCCCGCAGGGAGGTCCTCTTCCCTGCTGATTGGGAGGAAGAGGCCAGTGGCAGAGACAAAGAGACATGGCTGGAGATTGCCGAAGTAGTGAGCAGTAGGAATGTTGTCACCAGGTCCTGGATACAGTGCAGGAAGAGATTTAATGACCTCATGAAAGGTGAGTACAATGACACATTCAACTACATCCTGATGTGCGGGTCACTCCAAACCCCTCACTCTGCCTTCCCAAGCCTACTCCTGCATATCAATCCTCACACCAACCTACCTTACAGGTGCACCCATCCCTCCCTACTCACATCCCCATCTGAATATCCACTATTGACACTCACCCTCAGCCTAAAGCAATCATAGAATCATAGAAATTAACGCCACAGAAGGAGGCCATTCGGTCCAATGTCACGCCACTCCCTCATAGTCACCCTCTACAGATATAGTCCATTCATCCCTTACAGTCATTCCATGAATCTTACTCAAAATTCTCTTGTTTCCCTCCTTGCAGGAGAAGAGAGTGCAGAATATCCAGGAGAGGCAGAGAACCGAAGGTGGCCCTCCAATTACCATTCCATTGAGGCAGCAGAGATGGTGGTGCTGGACAGAAGTGGAGTTGCAGAGCTGCTGGCAATGGGAGATGGAGAGAGGGGGACCTCCCAGCAACCTGGTGACAGAATTAAATATCATACAGCCACATGGCATACAACAGTCAGTGACTTGTCAGCAGCCAGTGAAATGTGATCCTGTGCACAATGGTAACTTACAACTTTCTTATCATAACCGTTCTAACTCATGTCTTTATTCTATCACAGGTCCATCAAGTGCCTTCCCCCCACCTCCCTCACAGTCCAGCCAGAGGAGAAAGATGACTCCTCAAAGGAAGCTCCATTCTCTGAGGGTGCACCGTCATCAGACCCATGCGCACCCAGCACCAGCGCAGATACGCACACCTCGGTGGGTCCTGCGAGACATAGAGTAATGTTGTCACCTGGTGTCTCACACAGCACAAGTGACCATGTGCAGATGATGGAGACAGGGACAGCAGTGGAGAGTCCTCGCCGGAGAGCACAGGATCCTCCAAGTTCTGCTCAGCTGGATAAAGATGCTGAACCTCAGGGGCTGTCGACAAAGCGGATAATCTTGGAGGAGCAGAAACAAATGTGGGAGGCACTGGCAGCATTTCCAGCCGTGATGTTTGAAGCAGCACGATGTCGCAGGCAATGGCAACGATGTGCTCTTCCATGGAAAGGGTGGCCACCTGCATGGAGCAGTAAATGCGCCAGTCAACCAAGAACATGCTTGCTGTGAACAACCGCTTACAAACATATCTAGGAGGGATAAAAACCTAGATTTGGGCCTTCATCGCCCCACTGCTGTGCAACAAGATGCTCGCCAGCTCCTTGCTAACAGGGAAGTGCGGGTGGCCCAGGTGAGGGATGATGGTGAGAGGGGACATGGAAGGGGGACTCTGCTCAAAAAGCGCTCCCATTTCTCCCTCATTGCCTCCTCCTCAGTCATAGTCCCACATGCTGCCTCAGATCCCAATGGCCAAGTCTGCCCATGTACAGGTGCAGGAGGAGCAGTGTTTGGCAGGGCCCTCACAGGCTCCAAAACCCAAAGGACGTCTACCAAAAGTGTCAAAGCAGTCAGAGCAGGGAAGTGAGCAGCCTGCCACTGCTTCTGAAGCCACAGGGGTGCACATCAGAGAAGTAGTAGGAAAAGAAAAAGAAAAATGACACAATTGTAGAGGCACATGGGTGTGTTCCAAACTATTAGAGGGTTAAGTTTCAGTTGTATTTATGAGCCATATAAATTCATTTATTTTCACCACTTTCCCGTCTTGTCCATTTTTGCCTGCTACCTGGGAAGTGGCTTTGTCAGTTGGAGTGAATGGTAAGACATTACTTAACCTCAAGCAATGTGTGTGTGTGTGTGTGTGTGTGTGTGTGTGTGTGTGTGTGTGTGTGTGTGTGTGTGTGTGTGTGTGTGTGTGACAGAATGGTTTGGTCATTTTAGGACTGCTTTGTGGTTTTTTTTGCGAGGGTGGGGTGGGGAAATTTGGTTCAGCATCTGGATGCCATATGGGTGCACTAGTGCAACTTAAATAAATCGTGACATTATGAGGGCATCTCGAGCCTCCCGAGCAGCAATGTTCGCCGCTGCTGGTGCCTTCTCCACCTCAGATTCCTCCTCCTCCTCCTGGTGTTCCACCAGCGCCTCCTCCACATCCTCCTCTGAAGAGTCTCTGCGTTCTGCGCCTTGCTCCTCCTGCAGCTCCAATCCTCGCTGCTGTGCTATGTTGTGCAGTGTGCAGCATACCATGATCATTCTGGAGACCCTGGCTGGTGCATACAGAAGCCCTCCTCCAGATGTGTCCAGGCATCTGAAGCGCTTCTTCAGCATTCTGATTGCTTGCTCTATGACACATCTGGTTGCCATGTGGCTTTGATTATAGTGCTCCTCGGCTTCATTACTTGCCTCCTCAAGGGGGTCATCAGCATCACCTTCAGTGGATAGCCCTTGTCTCCGAGCAGCCAGTCGGTAAATCTGTTTTGAGGTGCGAAGAGCTGAGGGAGGGTGGACTGTGGTGGTGACTATGACAGCCACTGGTAAGGCGTGTCCACCAGGTTCACTTGGCAGCAGGTCTTCTTCCAGCAAGCTACAAATGACCTGAAGCGATAGCCTGAGCCTTCTGAGGCACAGCTGTTCAGTCATGTCCCAGAAGGTCATCCTCTGCCTATATATCATGTGTGGAGGTATCGCATCCGGTGAGGTGTACCCTGTACTCATCCCCTCTGTCCTGTGGAGCAGCAGGACAGTTAGGAGAAGGCTGCTGCTGGTGGCGTTGGTGTTGTTGTTGCTGGGGCTCGATTTGGTCCAAAACTGATGTTCAAGGTGAAACAGCATAAGCGGCACCCATGCTGATCTGATAGATGCCAGGTAAAGTGGAGATCAGAGGCACAATCCTCCAATGTAGTGAGAGTGGCTTCCGAGGTTATAGAAATCACCTGCAAAATCCTGAAAGCAAATTCTCTGCACAAATGGTGTCAGCAAAAGCCTTCCCTTTAGGCAAGGAAGCAGGTGGGAGGTGTGAGTATTTGTCATTTTTTCAACTGTCAATTGCTCAACTCACACAATGGCCGCTCAACTCTCGCCTTGCTTTTACAGGCGAGCTTCAGGAAGCCCATGAATCCTGTGCACACCCAGTAAAAGCTGCAACATCAGGTTAAAAAGCCTGTTAATAGCGTGTTAAAGAGCTCTTAAATTCCTGAATTAGGTCGCCCGCCTCTCCCAAGCGGGTCTCTGGCGCGCTAAGAAACACGCCAGAGTTAAAGGCGGAAGTCAGCAGGATGAAGGCGGCTTCCCGATGCTTTTAACTGCCCACCCGCTCGCAAACCCGCACTCGTTTCAAAGGGAAAATTACAGCCATAGCGTCAGCAACTCAAAAGGTAACTGGATAGAAATTTGGCAGAGAAAAAGTTTCAGGTGTATGAGCGTTAGAGAGAGTCTCTTCTAGCCATGTCATCTCCAGTATCTCTGCTGCACATGACCTCCTGAGCTTTCCTGGTCATGTCCCACAGAAACTGAAAATGCTGGAAAGCTGAATCTGAAACAGAAACTACTGATGTACACTCAAAGCATTAACCTATCATTTCTGTGCTTGGATGTTGCCAGACCTGCAGTGCATTTCCAGCATTTTGTGCTATATGTTATTGCAGGAGACTGACTGACAGCATCTTGCTCTTACAGGATTGTAGTGAGCAACTGATCGACACTTCTGGCTCCCATGTTCACAGAGTAGATCTGCCCAGGCTGTTGTGCCTTGTGGCTATTATGGTCATTTTGGTAGGGGACGGGGTGGGGTATTTTTTCATTTGTGGCATTCTCTCACTACAGTGGGAAAGGTATCACACTAAGAACAAGTTGTCAGGGAGTATGGTAAAAGTGGTGCTGATGACTAGGAACAGGTCCTAATGATCAGTAAGCTCAGGATGGGAAGATGATGATATATTTTAGATGATCCTAGTGATGTTCATGGTCCCAGACAAGTAATAAAAATATTTGTATTCTTAGGAGCCAGGGAGACCTGTTACACATTATAACACCCTCAAATATATACAAATGTACTCTTATGCTGACATTTACACATCCCTAGATGCACTCACACATTCTCTGATGCTTATGCACATTCACACTGTGCCACATTATGTAACAGATCCTGATGACCACCAGTTTAGTCTGCTTTTGACAGATTTGGTTGTAATCTAAAATCTTGGATCACTTATGAAACCCAAGTGATATTTAATAACTTAATGAAAATCAAATGCACAAAAATATGGCTTTTATATTAACTGAACTGATGAAACCTCAAATACAAATCCCTGCCACGGACTAAAATATTTTGCATATTGGAAATAATTTGGGGGGGGGGGGGAATGAATCAGCAAAACATGTTAGCTTGCAGTAAACAAGTTTTGTTTCCAATATGGAACAGGAACAGTAAAGACTACATTTTATGGAACACATCCTTTAGCAGAGCAAAAATACAGAAGCCCAGTATATAAAGTCCAATAGCACTAGTCATTATTACAATCTGACTTTGGGGAGAAACACTGAGCAGAACTCTAGAGCATTTGCAGTGCCAAAGAACAGCATGTGCCGTAACACAAACATTTAGTTCTGTTCTCACCCTCCCCAATAGCAGTGGGAAATTATGATTTGATGTACCCTTAACAAGGTGGCCTTAAAGCAACGCTAAAACATAATAAATTCTGCCTTATCTATCAAACGTCACAAACACAAAGATAACATTTTTAAAAAGACCAAACTAAGATCAGGATCATCACCATGTCTTCCGTGCAGAAGTTTCAGAAACAAACATGACAAATTGGACATTGGGAAAAGTACATTGGGCAAGTACATGCAAGACTACCAGACTACTAGCAACAGTCGCCTCTCGAAGTTTAGATTATCTGAAAAGGGTCATGAAACAGATAGCCATTGTCTGGAAAATCAGGAGCTCTGTGAATTAGACATACTGGCCTAGAAATTGAGTTTGCGCTGCGCCAGGGCTTTAGCGCCGGAAGTTAGCGCCGGCGTTAAAGCCCTTTGCGCGCGCCAAAAATTCAGTAGCGCCGCGCCCAAGCGGCTGCCGGCGCTACTGAAGGGTTTTAGCGCCTGAAAACTGGCGCAACGCGCCGCATTGCGGCGCTATGGCGCCCGCTGCGGTGCGGCAGGCTCGGGAAGTGCAGGCCTCCTCCTTCCGTTAAGGAGGAGCTGCCTGCACCCGGCCGCGGCCCGCGCAAATCTCATCAAAAATGAGCCCGGCACCTCGGACAAGTGCCGGGCTTGCATCTGTTCCGGGGGGGGGGGGGGGGGGGGGGAGAAGTCCGGGGAGGGAGCTGCGGGCAGGTGGCCGGCGGGAAAGCGGCCGGCCGCCGCGCCTCCTTAAAGCGCCGGCGCAGACTCCGGCAACACTCGTTTGCCAGAGTCTTAGTTGCGGCTGCCACTGGCGAGGCGGCCGCAACTGAATTTCGGCTTGGGGCCGGGTTACCACGGCAACCGGGACGCTGCGCACACCGATGACATCATCGGTGCCGGCGCAGCGCTACCGGTCTACCGCCGCGGAAGGGCGCCAGGCAATTTAGGAACCGGCGCCAATTGCAGCGCTAGGCCCTCTAGCGCCGCAAAATCGGTGCTAAGGGCACTGAATTTCTAGGCCACTGACCCTGTACCTGATTCTCCAATCCACACTTCGTCTAGCGAAAGACCACATCGAGAGTGTAGCTTTACAAAGTTTACTCTTATATATGCACATATATAAATGTGTTTATGAGTGAGTAGAAAAGGAAAAGTGAGGGTATAAGTCTTGGTATGTGCATACAAGTGTTCCTTTTTAAAACTTTATTTCAAGAAACCAAAAATCATGAATAGTTACAAGTTGAAAGAGCATAACTGGAAAAAAAAATTAATGGTCCTGTAGTGTCCGAGGATCAATAATACTCAGACTGCAGGAGAACAATAAAACAGGTATTTACTGAACAGAGAGTAATTCAAGACTGAAATACAGAAGCCTGCTATGGCTTTATATAGAGGGGTGGTCACTGCCGGTACTGCAGTATAGAATCAGTTCTTCTCTTAAAGGCACATACACAACAATTCCTCCCCTTTTAGATAAACAGTACATAACATTCATTTAACAACTAAATAATAACTAATTACAATTACAATTTTCTCTCTACTATATACATCAACTGAAATAATCATTTATAAGTTCAGTCTTTGAGGAGGCTTCCTGATCCTGCCTGGATAGTGCCTTTCTCGAGTATCCTGTTCTTGCGGTGGAGTTGACTCTGGCTCATTGTCATTGGTTGGTTCGTCAGCTGCTAATACCACTGCTTCTGAGGTAGACGCAATCTGTACTTCGGGTTGATTACCAGGTGCACCTGCTCGTGGTATGGGTTTGGCTTCTTCCTGTGACTCTAGAATCTGGTCAGCATGGCGTCTCACGATGCTCTCTCCAACGACCACTGTGTACATTAGTGGTCCCTGCTGTGTGCATATCATTCCTGGCTGCCATTTTTCTGTTCGGTAGTCGCGGGCCAAGACTGGTTGCCCTATCTTGAAGCTCCTGGTTGGCTTCTCATTTATGTGCTGGAATTGCTTATCCTCAACATCTCGTCTTATGTTTGGTTTGAGCAAATCCAGGCGACATCTTAGCCTTCGGTTGAAGAACATTATGGCTGGAGCTTGGTTGGTGACTGCATGTGTCGCATTCCGGTAAGCAAACAAGAAATAATCCACCTTGTGTTGTAGTGGTATGTCGTCATTATGCATTGCCTTTATTGCCTTTTTAAAGGTCTGAACAAACCTCGCAGCCAATCCATTTGTGGCTGGATGATATGGGGCAGATGTGTAATGCTTCACCCCATTATTCCTCAGAAACCTCCGGAAATCCTCGGACACAACCCATTGTCGGAGCAAATCTGTTCTGGCTAACCATTCCTGGTGAAGATGGTCCGTAGGACTGCAATAGTTTTCTCCGTGGTGGTGGAGGACATTTTGATGACCTCTGGCCATTTCGAATGGGCGTCCACAGCGATTAGGAACATTGAGTCCATAAATGGACCAGCAAAATCAATGTGTACCCGTTGCCATGGAGATGAGGGCCACTCCCATGGATGTAGCGGGGCCTGTGGTGGAGCGTTTTGGACCTTCTGGCATCCTGTGCATCTCTTGGTCATATCCTCGATTTCTTTATCGATTCCCAGCCACCACACAAACGCCCTGGCTAGGCTCTTCATTTTTACCCCTCCCAGATGCCCCTCATGAAGCTCATTGAGCACTCTATCTCTCAACTTGGGTGGAATTACCACTCGGGATCCACACATCAAGGTCCCCCAGCACACTGACAGCTGTTCTCTCCTTGGCGAGAATGCTGGCAACAGTGAGTCGCCATGTGCTGGCCATCCCTTCACCGTCAAATCATAGACCTGAGAGTGTGTCGGGTCATTTCGGGTTTCCTTCTCTATAATTGAGTTTGTAACAGGTAGACATTCGACTATGGTCGCATGGAATATCTCAACAGGGTCCACTGCAGGTGCTTCCTCTACCGTAGGCAACGGTAGGCACGACAGCCCATCAGCATTTCCATGCTGTTTTGTACCCTTGTACTCTATGTCCTACTGATGTGCCCCTAGAAAAAGTGACCATCTTTGCAGCCGTTGCGCCATCATCACCGGAACGCCCTTCTTTGGATTAAAAATGGAGACCAGGGGCTGATGATCAGTCAGTAGGGTGAATTTCTGCCCGTGCAGATAGTGATTGAACTTCTTCATGCCCCACACCAGGCTGAGGGCCTCCCTGTCAATCTGGGTGTAGTTACGCTCGGCTGAGGTTAACAAGCGCGACGCAAAGGCTATTGGCCTCTCTGAACCGTCAAGGAATTTGTGTGACAGCACCGCTCCAATGCCGTAGGGAGACGCATCACATGCTAACTGAATCGGTAGTGTTGGATTGTAGTGGGCCAATACTTCTTTTGAAGTGATTAGGCATTTACATTTCTGAAAGGCACGCTTACACTCATCACTCCATTTCCATGTTACTCCAGTTTGCAGTCGGGCGTTCAGTGGGTGCAGAATTGTAGATAAATTCGGCAAGAACTTATGGTAGTAGTTCACCAACCCGAGGAACGACCTCAGTTGCAACACATTTTCCGGTGCTGGAGCTTTGACTACAGCCTCAATCTTGTCTGGCGACTTATGCAACCCTTCCTCATCAATCATGTGGCCACAATACGAGATTTGTCTCCTGAAGAACTCGCATTTGGGGCGGTTGGCTCGTAGCCCATATTCCTGTAATCTCGTGAGCACCTGCTCCAGGTTGGCAAGGTGTTCACTGTCATTTTCGCCCGTAACCAGGATGTCGTCCAAATAACACTGGGTCCCTGGGATCCCTTGCAGGACTTGTTCCATCGCCCTCTGCCAAATAGCCGGGGCTGATGCTAGCCCGAATACCAGTCGACTGTACTGGTAAAGGCCTTTGTGAGTGTTTATCGTGAGATATTTCCTAGATGCTTCTTCCACCTCCATTTGTAGATACGCTTGGGCCAGATCAAGCTTTGTAAAGCGTTTCCCTCCAGATAGTGAGGCGAAAATATCTTCTATCCGTGGAAGTGGATATTGTACTGTGTGCAGGACTGGGTTCACAGTTACCTTGAAGTCCCCACAGATGCGAACCTTCTTCGGTTCCCTGGGCGTGCTGCTCAATGATTTCTTCATTACAGGAACGATGGGTGTGGCCCACTTGCTCCAGTCCACCTTGGACAGCACACCCGACCGCTCCAGACTCTCCAGCTCTGCTTCAACGTCTGGGCGGATTGCGTAAGGTACCAGTCTGGCCTTAAAAAATTTTGGGTTTGCGTTATCTTCGATTTTTATCGTTGCCGTTACTCCTTTTAGAGTCCCAAGTCCTTGTTGGAACACCTCTTACGCATCAGTTAGAATTTTTGACAGTCGTCCAGGTGTGACATCATCATCCTTTTTATCAGTCACAGTTAGTGCCTGAATGGAATGCCAATCCAATTGTAATTTTCGGATCCATTCACATCCCAATAGTGGTGGTCCTCCATCCGGTAGTATATATAGACACAGTTTCTGTGTTTCCTTGCCGTTATATTCAACTGGCACCCTTATTTTTCCTCTGTGGTAGAGTTTTTGCCCCGTGTATGTCTTCAATACAATGGACGTGTCCTTCAAGGGTATGTGTGAGAATAGCCGCTCATAGTCTCGTCGATTCATGACAGTTAGGGCTGATCCTGTATCCAATTCCATCTTTACTTGGGACCCTGCTATCATGAGGGTGACCCAAATGGTTCGGTGATCCTCCTTTGTGATCACGTTGTGTAACTTTAGACAACTTAGTCTCCTGCTCCCGTAGTCATTATCACTCTCCTGATCTTCCGAACTACTGTCTGTCATTGTTTTTTACTTTCTTGTACTTTTCCTTCGTAGTTCTTGTAGTGTTGGTTTTCTTTCCCGACCTGCAGACTCTTGCTATGTGTCCCATTTTCCCGCATCGCCTGCATACTTTGTCCTTAAACCAGCAGTCCTTCTGATCATGGGTTGTTCTGCCGCAGCGATAGCACTTTTCTGCTCCATACGCCATTTCGTTAGCGCTGTATTCTTGTGGTTTCTGTTGTATTTCCGCAGCTTCCCGTGCTGCTGCTTCGTAGGATACTGCCATGCTGAAAGCCTGTTCTAGCGTCAGGTCCTTTTCCGAAAGTAGTCGTTTCTGGGTCCCTTCACTCTGGAGCCCGCAGACAAACTTATCCCGTAAGGTGTCTGCCAGTCCTGCTCCGAACTGGCAGTGCTTCAATAGCTTGCGTAGTTCTGTAAGACAGTCAGCATTGTTCTCATCTTTGTGCTGGTTTCTTTTATGGAACTTGAATCTTTCTGCTATCAGCAGTGGTGTAGGGTTTAGGTGTTCCTGTAAGATATTAACAATCTCTTCAAAACTTTTCTCCATTGGTTTAGCTGGGGTAATTAAATTCCGCAATAGGCCGTACGTTCTCGCGCCCATCAAATTTAATAATACCGACGCCTTCTTTCCATTGGCCACCTCATTGTCATTGCAGTACACTTCAATTCTTTCCACATACGTGGTCCAGTCTTCTACCTCGTTGTCGAAAGCAGTGATACTGCCACTCTTCGTCATCATGGGTGATTTAAAATGGCGCCTCCCGCTCTTTTCCTTCTTCCCCAATAGAATATAATGGCGCCTCCCGCGCTTTTCCTTCTTCCCCTTGCTGCCACGCTGCTCCTAACGTTCTACAGGGTAATGGCGGCGACCCGCGGCTTGGGCTCGTCTCACTTTTCCTTCCCCGCATTCTATCCTCTCCACGCTGCCCTGTTCTTGAGCACCGACCGCGCCCTGTGTGCTCCACCCTCTCTCTCTCTCTTCCTCCCGACGACGCTGCACAGCCCCTTTGCAGAGCCGCTTGATCGAGCCCGAGCCCGCCGCAGTCCAGAAGGGTCAGCGCACTACCTGCTACCAGCATGACTTGCTGGAACACCTCGACTGGGGAGCCAGGCCCAGCTCTCCACAGCCTCCCCTGCAACTCTCTGATGGATCCCTGGGCGGTTGCCCGCGGTCGACGCCCGCCGTTCTGACTTCGACCTCCAAGAAGCTTCTCTTCAGGGAAAAGATCCCCGTGAGGTGACGCAGTACTGCAGGCGAGTTCAAACCTGCCCGTCGCCAGTGTAGTGTCCGAGGATCAATAATACTCAGACTGCAGGAGAACAATAAAACAGGTATTTACTGAACAGAGAGTAATTCAAGACTGAAATACAGAAGCCTGCTATGGCTTTATATACAGGGGTGGTCACCAACGGTACTGCAGTATAGAATCAGTTCTTCTCTTAAAGGCACATACACAACAGGTCCAGATACAAAAACAAAATTAAAAAGAAAAATCCTACACTAATGTACTGCTGTATATTCTTAACACAGTATTTACAGAAGGGTACATTAACAGTATAGCTGTGCACATGTACAATAATTTAACAAGTTGTTCTGGGGATGGACATGGGATGAGGGCAACATAGCCAAATGGGAGTGCACATGGATGATCCCACTTTTTCTATTGGTATTTCTGGTTTTGTCACTCTTTCTGTATCTAATGAAGTATCAGGGTATCTTGAAATGATAAAGAATAAATTCACTGATTGAAAAAAGCATTATGGTTCCACTTGTTACTGGTGTTTATCGAGGACAGAACCTCAAGATAAAATTGTCTGAAGTGTGCTCTGGTTGACATGACCTAAATCTTTCTATATTTCTGGGTTCAGCTCATTGAAAAAGGCCCAATCCCTGATAGCCTTTTGCTTAGAAGGGGAGGAAGAAGTGATACAACATTGCAGGCCTGAGAGGCAGTAATAATGGCTGGTGGCTGCAAGGTCTCTTGGCCTTGTCCAAAAATACTGAAGGAGGAACTTACCTTCTCCCTTGCTCCAAGGCAGACATCCAGGTCCTCTGATTTAAAAGGGCTAAATCAAGGCCTGAGACCTACTTCCTGCAAAAGTTATTGCCTGGCACTGACAGAGGAAATTGAGATGGAAAGTGTTGTTATGAACCACCTTGTCCCGCACCTTATTTTCTTGAGATTCCCATGCCTGTGTCATGGCAACTGCCAGGGTACTTGGCGCAAACATACACAATGATCTTCCTGTGGTTATACACCAGCTGGATGTTAAGGGAGTGAAAGCCCTTGCGGTTGACAAATACAGCTGGGTTGTGATGGGGTGCCCTTAAGGCCACGTGTGCAGTCGATGACGCCCTGCACCCTTGGGAAGCCTGCCATATTTGCAAAGCCAACTACACACGACGTTACACTTGCTTCATCCGTGGAGAAGTGGATGTAATTGTGCAACTTTGCAAAGAGGCCATCGGTAACCTGCGTGATGCAGATGTGTGCGGCCGACTGGGAGATGCCACTGATGTCTGCTGCTGATCCCTGGAAGGAGCCCAAAGCAAAGAAGTTGGGTGTGGTGGTGACTTTGACAGCCACTGGTAAGGAGTGTCCATCTGCTCCTCTGGGCTCCAGGTGTTGGTGCAGCATTATGCAGATGTCTGCGACTACGTCTCGCGAAAGTCTCAGCCTCCTTTGGCACTGCTGCTCAGTCAAGTTGAGGAAGCTCATCCTCGGCCTGTAAACCCTATGTTGGGGGTTTCTCCTGCGGCAAGGTGCAGCCCTGCACTGACGCCCTCTGCCCTGTGCAGCATCAGGTGGGTGAGGGGAAGGTTGGCGCTCCTGGCGTTGGTGCTGCTGTTGTGCTTGGTTGTGCTGCTGCCGTGGTTGCTCTTCCTCCAAATCGGACGACCAGAATGAGAGAATATAAATGGTTCCCATTCCGCTGGTGGATATTTCAGTTGCGCAATAGAGGTTGCAAGTGCTCAGTCGAAGGGGCGAGAGGGTATTCCACGGGGGTCACACTTCAGATGGGTGTCAGCTTGAACAGTCACAAGATCAGTACAGCTGCAAAATGTTAGCCAAAACCTCAAAGCACTAGCTTGTGCCATCTGAAACTCAGAGATGTTGCAGGACCACTTTTAAGCTGCTGGAGCAGCTGCTAACAATTCATCTCCTTTCTAAACCCAGCACAATGCAGATGCGTCTTTGTCTGACGACGGGCAACACGCAGAAAAACTCAAAAATCGCAACAGGCATAAGATTAGCAAGGCAGTTAACAAGCTGCCGTTTGGTGTCGGGTCTGATCAGGACTCGCAGACCCAACATTTGGCAAAGTAGCGTGGAGGCGGAATGGCGGCTGGTTCGCAACCCGCCATCAATCATTCCAATTTTTACTCCTGACCCGCCTCCAAACCCGCCCTCTGAGTGCCAGCAAATTCACGGCCTTAATTATTCCAAAACACGAGATTGTGCGTATATAAAATGGACAGTATGTGCTTGACTGAGAGTGTGCTGAGCAATGAAAACACTAATCACTGAGGAACATTTTATACTTGGATCTGGATTATATACTGAGATGTTTGTCCGGCTCCGGATTTCCACATAATGGGAGTTGATGGAAAGTCATTTGGTCCCCTGGAATTCTTTGCTTGTTTGGACCACAATTATGCTTGGATCAGCTATGCATTTCTCAGGCATTAATTGCAGTGTCCTTTAATCCTCCTTCAAATAATACCCAACTTTGCACAGCATTTTCATCTGTTTTCTTACAAGAAGGTGATTTTTCTTTATGTCAGCAAAGAAAAATACTACAAACAGCAGAGTTTTGAGAAAATGGCCAGGATACTCTCAGTTCAGATATATATACTGTTGAATACCCAATGAATTACTTTTTTGAAGTTTAGTTGCTGTTGTTTTTGTCAACAAATTCAGCAGGCAATTTGCACCCAGCCAGGTCCCACAAACACCCGAGAGATGAATGACCAGTTCATCTGTTTTGCTGCTATTGGTTGAGGATGAATGTCATCTAAGACATTGGGAGAACTCCTGGCTCTTCTTCAAATATGTGCTGTGAGATGTGTTACATCCATCTAAACAGACCAATGGGCCTAAACATCTCATCTGAAAGACATTGGGGGAGAAATTGGCTAACCCCCGATAACAGGCATGGGTTTTGCAATACGCGATTAACCTGCATCCGTTTATTGCGATGCAGGCAGCACGTTAAGTTTCTGCTGCCTGCTCTTTTAAATGATTGCTGCATGAAGCCAGTGCTCCCCGCACTGTTAATTGGCTGCACGCATCAGCAGGGGGCCCGATATCGTGAGTGGCTAGCGCTTCTTAAAGGCAGCCTGCACCTCTTAAAGGGGAGGTGCATTGCGGCTGTAAGAAGTGGTGGAGCTTTTTCACAAGGCAATCTGGACTGTGATGGTGGGACATGTGAGAGAGCGAGCACCAAGGTTTTCAGACAATGCACTGGAGGTCTTGATGCAAGAGGTAGAAAGAAGGAGAGACGTCCTGTATCTGTGGGCAGGGGCGGGTGGGGGGACAGGAGGCCCTCCAGACATATCCTCAGGAGGCAGTGGAAACAAGTAACGGTGGGGGTCAGGGCCAGGAATATTGCTCCAAGATAATGGATGCAATGCAGGAAGAGGTTTAATGATCTAACACGAGTTGTCAAGGTGAGTGAGTTCATATGCAAATGGCCTGCCTACTAACTTCACCACTAGCTTCATCCACTGCTTAATTCACTACACCCCCATCACCCACTTACCAACAACCTCCATCAATCAGTACTCAACCCTTCAATTCATATGCTTTACCTCACCCTCACACACTTAACACTGTTGGAAGCCTCACACCCAAAACTCATAGCTTGCATACACTGACAGCTATTCAACCATGACAGCCACATCACCCAAACATATTGCAGGACACTCACTGACACACTTCCCTCTTTCTTGCAGGAGAAGGTGGTGCATAAAAGCAGGCAGCGGGAATTAACTGGAGGGGGAGAGGCGCGCCTGCATGTTTTAACCCCCATGGAGGAGACAGTGCTGGCCATCATGGGAAGGGGCATCACTGAGGCCATGGCCACTAACGGAGCTGGAGGGATCGATGATGAGGGTATCTGCATACTTATAGGTTGTGGTGGTTGGTGGTCAATCATCACAGCCCCAGGACATCGCTGCAGGAGTTCCTCAGGGCAGTGTCCCAGGCCTAACCATCTTCAGCTGCTTCATCAATGACCTTCCCTCCATCATAAGGTCAAAAGTGGAGATGTTCGCTGATGACTGCACAGTGTTCAGTGCCATTTGCAACTCCTCAGATAATGACGCAGTCCATGCCCGCATGCAACAAGACCTGGACAACATTCAGGCTTGGGCTGATAAGTGGCAGGTAACAATCGCACCACACAAGTGCCAGGCAATGACTATCTCCAACAAGCGAGAGTCTAACCACTGCCCCTTGACATTCAACAGCATTACCATCGCCGAATCCCCCACCAACATCATCCTGGGGGGTCACCATTGACCAGAAACTTAACTGGACCAGCCACATAAATACAGCGGCAACAAGAGCAGGTCAGAGGCGAGGTATTCTGCAGCGATTGTCTCACCTCCTGACTCCCCAAAGCCTTTCCACCATCTACAAGGCACAAGTAAGGAGTGTGATGGAATACTCTTCACTTGCCGGGATGAGTGCAGCTCCAATAGCACTCAAGAAGCTCGACACCATCCAGGACAAAACAGCCTACTTGATTGGCACCCCATCCACCACCTTAAACATTCACTCCCTCCACCACCAGCGTACCATGGTTACAGTGTGTACCATCTACAAGATGCACTGCAGCAACTCGCCAAGGCTCCTTCGGCAGCACGTCCCAAACCCGTGACCTCTACCACCTAGAAGGACAAGGGCAGCAGGCGCATGGGTGCACCACCACCTCCAAGTTCCCCTCCAAGTCACATACTATCCTGACTTAGAAGTATATCTCAGATCCTTCATCGTTGCTGGGTCAAAATCCTGGATCTCCCTCCCTAACAGCATTGTGGGAGTACCTTCACCGCACGGACTGCAGTGGTTCACAAATGCGGCTCACTACCACCTTCTCAAGGGCAATTAGGGATGGGAAATAAATGCTGGCCTTGCCAGTGACGCCCAGATCCCAGCAACGAATAAAAAAACAATCCTCCTTCTCTCATCCCACTTCTCCCTCATCCCACAATCTCTTCTGACTTAGAAGCTGCAGATGGTGTAAGCACCCACTTCTTACTTTCTCCTCTCTCCTCACAACAATCCAATCCTTTTCCTTTTTTCATTTCAGATACCCAGGAACTGGAATCTTCCCAGTCAATGGAGGAAGAGGAAGAAGAGAGTGATACTGAGAAGACACCGTCATTTGATCTTACACTTGCAACCGCCAGCTCAGAGACTGACACTGCACATATTTTAGAGGCTAGGATGCAGGAGGGCTCTGCATATGGTGAGACGCTGGAGCCAAGTACGCAGGAGCCATGGGCAGGGGGAAAGGATAGCGCAGATGCCAGCTCGTCGGAGGCGGAGGTCACTCACTACTCCTGCTGCAGAGGAGCCAGATGAAGACTTCGATGGGCCAGCCTACAGAAGAAGGCTGATGGGTATACATACCCAAATGCTTGGTGTACTGGAAAGCCTGCCAAAGAGCCTATGCTCAATGTCGAGGGGTAATGCGCCAACTTGGCTTTGCACAGAGCTTGGAGCCCATTCTTTCCAACCTCCATTAGCACACCTGTGGAAGCCACCATGATGCAGCATCTGATGGCCAATGTCTCAGCATCCATTGCTGCACAAACAGCTTCAATCAAAGGTCTGAATGCTGCAGTGGAAGCTCAGACTGCTGCCACCATGGCCCTGTTCAAAGGGGCTTCTAGGGGTCCATCAGATCAGTAGGATTGCTGAGGCACCACCCCACAATAGTGGCATTGACTCCATGGTGCACAAACCTGCTGTCCTCTCATAGGATGAAAGCATTCCTGCTCCTATCTCTGCCACTCTGCCAGTGCTCTTGCCTGTCAGCCAGCCAACCCAGACTGCTTCAGCCCAGGCCGATGGTGCAGTCTGAAGCCGGGCCTTCTAGGCCTAGAACTGCTTGAGGTCGCCCTCCAAGGCCATCGGCAGTCTCCTCAATTGGAAGTCAGCAGCCTTCCACGACCCATGCTGAAGCCATTGGGGAAGCACCTCATAGGAGCACTGGAAGAGGCAAAGGCACACAGAAGAAGCACTAAGGGAATGCACAATGGCAATTAGTTTATTTCTGTATGCAATTTGTCATGATTGAATTTATAAAATTGGATTAGAATATGCATTTTTTGGGTGTTTTTATTTTTGTGTCGTCAGAAAGGACGATGTGATGGTTAGTGATAAAGGAAAGGTAAGGAGTGTGAGACTGTTGGTGAATGGGAAGGTGTGGTTGAGGTTACTGGTATCGCTCATGAATTATTTGATCACGTACAGCCTGGGCAGAAAGGTGCTGTCTACGTTGTAGCCTCCATTGCTCTTCTGGTTCCTCCACTTCTTCCTCTTCTTCCTTGTGCTCCTATTCCTCAGCTTCTCGCTTGATAGGTGGTGGCAAGGGCTGTTCCCTCATAATGGCCAGGTTGTGCAGCATGCATACAAATCTTGTTACGTGCTCAACTGAGTACTGCAGGGCTCCTCCAGAGAGCGTTGTTTGAGGACGCCGATGGTCTGCTCTATAATGTTCCTTGTGGCAGCATGGCTCTCATTGTAGGCCTGCTGTGCATGGGATTGGCGCAGAGTCATGAGCCACACCATAAGTGACTAACCCTCATTGCCCAATAGCCAGCCTTTGACTTGCCGTGAAGGGCCAAATACAGGTGGTGCAGAGGGCTGCCACAGAATGAAGGAATCATGACTACTGCCAGGATAACAGGCATTCACCTGCATGTGGTCACATACCAGCTGCACATTGAGCGAGTGGAATCCTTTTCGGTTCATGAAAATGGCCAAGTTCACATGGGACACATGCAAGGCAATGTGCATGCAGTCAATGGAACCCTGCAATCGGTGTAAACCCTCGTGCTCGCTCTGCCTGCTTGTTTCTGGCAAGAGGGAATGAGATGAAGCTGTCTCTGTGTATAGAGAGCCTCAGTGACCTCCCTTTGCAGCAAACTGCGAGATGTTGCTTACATCTCCAGCAGCAGCCTGCAAGGAGCCAGGTGCATAAGGAGCCATGGTCACCTTGACAGCTAGAGGCAATGTGGTCCTTTCCCTGTTTTGAAGTTGCAGTGGTGGCTGCAGCATTTGCCAGATTTCAGTCACGACTGCTTTTGTGAAGCGAAGACGTCTCGAGCATTGGTTGCCGCTGAAGTTGAGATAAGAGAATTGCTCCCTCAATACACTCTGTGGATAAGGCCTCCTGCTGAGAGCCCTTCTCCCCCCTCCTCCGCTAGCAGCTTGTCCTGCTCTGCTTGGCCTCTCCTCATTCTCCCAGTCATGTTCAATTCCCAGAGAAAGCCCTACCAGGCCACCCATGTCTGGAAGCAACTTGTTTCAGCACAAGCTTTTAAATCAACAAAAAGTACTTCAGCACCGGCCTGACCACTCCCTGTAGGCTATTCAAACATTAGCCAAGTATCGGAAAGCTCCAAAAATGCGTACATTTGTGCTAGCAGCCAGAAGAAATAATCCAGCAAAATCTGTAAGTAATTCATGATCCCTTTAAGTAGAGCTGGTGAGGGGGTCCTTCATTTCATTTAATGCATGTTCAGCTGTGCGAGGTTAAGAGAGGAAATAAAAACAGAAAATGTTGGAAATACTCAGCAGGTCAGGCAGCATCTGTGCAGAGAGAAACAGAGTTAACGTTTCAGGTCGATGACCTTTCGTCAGACTCTCTGAAACGTTAACTCTGTTTCTCTCTCCACAGATGTTGCCTGACCTGCTGAGTATTTCCAGCATTTTCTGTTTTTATTTCAGGTTTCCAGCATCTGCAGTATTTTGATTTTGTATTTGTGTGAGGTTCAGAGAGGACGTAGGCTGGACTGTGCAGTTGTGAAATGGCAGCGCTGGCGTCAAATCAGTGTTGCACACTGATTAATGTCATAATCTGCCTGCTCTGCAGGCTTCCGGCGGTCGTTAGGTGTGCGCATGCAAACTCCTTTACCAAGGTGGTGTCCGCCACACTTCCCATCGGAAGTGTGCCCGTATCTCGGACCCCATTTGCGAGCGTTAGGAGGCCGTCAAGCGCCTAAAAAACGAGCGCTACACAGCCCAATTACTCCCCCATTGCCTCCAACAATGCAACATTCCCTCAGCGATGCACTGAAACGTCAGCCTAGATTATGTGGCAAAGTCCTGATTTAGAGTGGGAGCCCTCCAGGAGGCTCCCTCACACCGATTCAATTTCCCACTGCCCGCAGTATATCTCAAGTCTAGTACAAAGCCATATTTTAAAAGATCCCAAGCTGTCCTTTGGACTACCCAAGAACCTTTACACTTTTTTGGGTTCATTTTAATGTTCAGACCAAGCAGGTAACTCTCATGTGACATTAAGATTAGCTGCTGGAGGAGTAGAGATCTGCATAAGCCTCAAAGCATGCATGCACAGAGTGTCATAGTCAGTGGATCGCACTGTTGGCCAGACTGTGTTAAGTCTGCAATATAACAGAGTCTGCCAGCTGCACAAAACGATCAGTTGATACAGGTTTCAGATCAGTGGCTCCAGAAGAACTATGATTCTGGTGAAGTCTGCCAAAGTATCAAGAAGAAGAATTCCCTACTGACCATGATAAAACTGAAACAGTTCCTCCTTTAGGATATACTTCAATAAATATTGATATTCAAAATCAACATATATATTTTTATTAGTGCAATACCATCCACTGCCTTCTAATTATTATACATTCATGTTTACTTGCTGTGGGAGACAGAGGACTAATAAAACTGTTCTACATGATGATGATTGAGATCATGTGAACTATGGCCTAGTCATGTATTATGAGAGTCTGACTGGGAATAAAAAAAGTCATTAACGACTCAATGTGGTACTAAGCATATCTTAAATTATCTTAATGTGGGTTGAGGAACAAGATAAACACTAGAGATAAAGGAAAGCCATAATAATAATGAAGGTGTCTCAAGCTTCTGAATAATTTGTTTGAATTGAGGCCTTTAGGCAGTCACTTATGAGCCTAATCTGTCAGACAGATAAATATCACCAATTCTATATGCCCAATAGCATCATTGTTATGAAAGCTACAATATCAGGAGTAGAATAAACAAATGGATTATCTTTGAAAAGTGTGCTGAGAATGAGAAAACTTAGGTTTGAATCTTGAATTTAACACGATTCCAAGGTCTAGAAATTCCATAGCGCCCTGTTTGGGGCGATAACTTTTGAAATCTCGGAAAAGTATCGCCAGGCGATAATCATTTTCTGGTCCCAGGAAATTTGGCTTTAGCGCTCCAAGAGGGAAGTGGAGCGCTAAATCAAGCGCTAACTACTTCTCTTAGGGTGCTAAAGTGTGAGAGCGGGGCGTAGCGGCAGAGCACTGAACAATGCGGAGCGCATTGTAAACGGCATCAGAGGCTGCTCCCCTCGCTTAAAGGGAAGGGCCGGTGATGGTGCACAACATACTTCTGCTCAGTTCTGTGTTGCCAGGCAACCTGCGTGACTGCCATTACAGCCCCAAACACTAAGAGAGTGGAGGGCTTGGACATCCCACAGCAATAAAGCATCGAAAACTTTCAGCAGGCACCAGACTGGTGCAAAGAATAAAGCTTGGCCTACCTAAAAACTACTGCCTTTAATTAGCGCTCCCCAAGTGGCCAGCTGAGGTGACAACGAGAGGACATATAAATTGGCCAAAAAAAGTAAACCTGAGGACTGGGAGCAGTTTAGGATTCAACAAAGGAAGACAAAGGGATTAATTAAGAGGGGGAAAATAGAGTATGAGAGTAAGCTTGCAGGGAACATAAAAACTGACTGTAAAAGCTTTTATAGATATGTAAAGAGAAAAAGATTGGTGAAGTCAAGCGTAGGTCCCTTGCAGTCAGAATCAGGGGAATTTATAATGGGGAACAAAGAAATGGCAGACCAATTAAATACATACTTTGGTTCTGTCTTCACAAAGGAGGACACAAATAACCTCCCAAAGATGTCGGGGAACATAGGGTCTAATGACAGGGAGGAACTGATAGAAATCAGTATTTGTAGGGAAATGGTGTTAGGGAAATTGATGGGATTGAGGGCTGATAAATCCCCAGGGCCTCATAATCTACATCCTAGGTACTTAAGGAAGTGGCCCTAGAAATAGTAGATGCATTGCGGGTCATCTTCCAAAATTCGATAGACTCTGGAACAGTTCCCATGGATTGGCGGGTAGCTAATGTTACCCCACTGTTCAAAAAGGGTGGTAGAGAGAAAACTGGGAATTACAGACCAGTAAGCCTGACATCGGTAGTGGGGAAAATGCTAGAGTCCATTATAAGGGATGTAATAGCAGAGCACTTGGAAAAAAGTGACCGGATCGGACAAAGTCAACATGGATTTACAAAAGGTAAATCGTGCTTGACTAATCTACTGGAATTTTTTGAGGATGTAACTGGTAAAATAGATAAGGGAGAACCAGTGGGTGTGGTGTATTTGGATTTTCAAAAGGCTTTCGATAAGGTCCCGCATAAGAGATTAGCGTGTAAAATTAAGGCACATGGGATTGGGGGCAAGGTATTGACTTGGATAGAGAACTGGTTGGCAGACAGAAAGCAAAGAGTTGGAATAAACGGCTCTTTTCCCGAGTGGCAGGCAGTGACTAGTGGGGTACCGCAGCTATTCACAATATATATTAATGATCTGGATGAGGGAACTAGATGTAATATCTCCAAGTTTGCAGACGACACAAAGCTGGGTGGGCGTGTGTGCTGTGAGGAGGATACCGAGAAACTCCAGTATGATTTGGACAGGTTGGGTGATTGGGCAGAAGCATGGCAGATGCAATATAACGTGGATAAATGCGAGGTTATCCACTTTGGTGGCAAAAACAGGAAGGCAGATTATAATAACTGAATGGCAATAGATTGGGAGAAGGGGAAGTGCAACGAGACCTGGGCATCCTTGTGCACCAGTCGCTGAAAGTAAGCATGCAGGTGCAGTAGGCGGTTAAGAAGGCAAATGGTATGTTGGCCTTCGTAGCGAGGGTTTGAGTACAGGAACAACTATGTCTTGCTGCAGTTGTACAGGGCCTTGGTGAGACCACATCTGGAGTATTGTGTGCAGTTTTGGTCGCCTTATCTGAGGAAGGATGCTTTTGCCATGGAAGGAGTGCAGTGAAGATTCACCAGGCTGATACCCGAATTGGCAGGAATGACGTATGAGGAGAGACTGGGTCAATTGGGCTTGTACTCACTGGATTTTAGAAGAATGAGAGGGGATCTAATCGAAACTTATAAAATTCTAACAGGACTAGGCAGACTGGATGCTGGAAGGATGTTCCCGATGGTTGGGGAGTCCAGAACCAGGGGCCACAGTCTAAGGATTAGGGGTAAGCCATTTAGGACAGAGATGAGGAGGAGTTACTTCACCCAGAGAGTGGTGAACCTGTGGAATTCTCTACCAAAGGAGGCAGTAGAGGCCAATTCATTAAATATATTCAAGAAGGAGTTGGATATATTTCTTAAGGCTAGGGGGATCAAGGGATATGGAGAGAAGGCAGGAACAGGGTACTGAATTTGGACGATCAGCCATGATCTCATTGAATGGCGGAGCAGGCTCGACAGGCCAAATGGCCTACTCCTGCTCCTATTTGTTATGTTTCTATGTTTCCTGCCTGGCGATACAGTAGGGGGCGAGAGGCAATTTCACATCCAGGGCGGTAACAGGACGCTGCGCACTTTATGATGTCACAATCTGTGAGGCGCCAGCGCTAAACTGGCAGGGAAGCTCGCGGGTGTCGCCAAATTCGCCGCACCCGGTCGCTAACCCCTTAGTGCCCCTTTACTGCCCCTCCCCAGGCGCTAACGGGAGGAGCAAAGCAGCCAAATTTCTCCCCCTAAATGTTTTAAATCTCTGTCAGTTCATCGATGCAGTGTAAAGTGTACAGTAACTCCTTGCATTGTCTGTGTGTATCTTGTGTTACAGTACATGGAATGCAGGCCAGTTTAATGGGCCATAAATTCGGGTCCCCACGAGTGAGTATGTGTTGTGTACTCACGCGTAGGGCCAACGAAAGTGCCGGTTTCGTGCATGCACTGCGGAAGCGCTGGAAACTGGAACTTCCGTCCCCTTGAAGGAAGGGGTTCGAGGGTCAAACGCGTGCGCCAGAGAGGCAGCGCGTACGCCTGGAACTTGCGTTTTTTTTTTTTTTTTTTATAAACAGGTTTCTCCGGGAGGGTAAGTCCCTAGCAGCTGCACATTTAAAAAGCAGTCGCAAGGCCTGCTTTTAACAAGGTAAGTGGTGAATTAAGTAAAATTAAAACATTTTTTCCCCAGGTTTATTATTTTTAAATACTTTAAAAGGTAAGTTTATTTTTAGCCCCGTTAAAAACTGTAATTAATTTTTTTCAAAAATTTAAATTGTTGTTTTAAATAGTTATTTTATGTAATTTATAGTTATTTTAAAAATGTGATCTTTAAAAAAAATGTATTTGAAGTTTTAGTTTGGTTTTGGGGCCGCTCTCTATTCATGGATTTGACAGGTCTTCCTGTCAAATCTATGAATAGAGATTCCCTGCTACGATTGGCTCTCCATGGCCCACGTGATCCCAGGGGACGCCTTGAACTAACTGCGCCCCTGGGATACGCAAGCACTGCGCGCCGGCAGCTGGAGGAGGCCCAGGATTGGAATCCCACGCGGGCCCACAACACAATGGCAGCCGAGCTATTTAAGTGCAGGTCGGGGGCTTGCACCCGCGGGAAGCCTCCCACCCGAATTTCTGGGCCATTATTTCTTTAAGAAAATAGAAATGCCACAGAGATCAACTTGATTTCACAATCCTGAAAATAAATATAGTCACATGATCTATTTCACAGGTGACAATTGGTCATTGGTGTACTGTTAGCAGAGTTGGTAACATTGAACAATAACTTAACCACTTTTTCAGGGGACCATTAAAATGATAGTGTAGTAAATGGGTTGAATTTTTTTTAAACTACAAAGACATTCATGTCCAGGTCACAACCATTAAAAGCCATATCATTGCATAGATATAATTTCTGACAGTGCTGAATCACAATCCAATGAACTGAATTTTAAAAAATCTTTAAAGCAGTGAAATGAGAAACATATGCTAGTCAATTAAGGCCCATATCTGATGATCAGACTGCAACAATACACTTCAGGTGGCATTCATCATACAATCATTCAAACTGTTTTACACCCTGATTTATGTTAAATCACAACAGGAGATTAGCTGAAAGGGATTTATATTCAATTCAAACATTGCACCGCAAAAGGTTTTAAAAATAATAACTGATGAAGTATTTGTACAAACTGCATACTAAACCAAAACTTGAACAGTGAACTGTCAGATTAGCACCCACATTTTCTTACTGCAGTTAAATCTTGGCTCCCAGTTCTGATAGTATTGGGCTGGCCACAGGGTCATAATAGGAAAGATTTATATACCGGAGGTTTAATATTTTCCAGATTAATAATTTCATACTCATTCACCACTCGCTGTCACATGCTTCCCACTAATGTTTTCAAATGCTTCTTAACATTGAGCATATGTTGAAAGATAGACATCTCATTTCAATGTGCCAACATTCTTATCTTCACAAGACCACAAACATTTGTAAACTACTGTAATATGTTAAATAACTAATGCAGATACAGTGGTAATCAATTATCAGTGTACTAGCCATTTGTTTGATACTCTCTAAAATAGACTATGAAACAAAAGAAAAGGAAGGTAAATTTAGAATAAACTTGAACTAAATAGAAGACATGCTGCATGCTTCTAGTTTGACATCATATTTACACAAGTAGAAGTGACTGTACAGCATACAAGGTGATGTGTTCAGCAGAGCCCATGTGTTGTGCAACTTGTAGCCATAACATATGATGATAAATTATGTAAGGCTCATTTCCCATTGTGCAGCTTCACTTGGCAAGAGGGCAAGAGAATCAGACATGAGGTCAGTGTGCCTGATTAGTGGCTATCATAATTTTCCAGTGGAATTATGAGCACCATGAACTGCACGCTGACCTCCACACCCCATTCTCCGATCAATGCTCCTGTCAAGGGAGGCTTCAAGCCAGGAGCATAGCCTCAAAATTTACCCGATAGCATTGACACAATGGGCTGGATTTTGCTACGGGGGCGGGTTGGAGGTGGGAAACCCACATTCGGGCTTGTTGTCCCGCCTCCATGGAGATGTGGCCAACCCACTGGATATTTCTCTGATTGACCTTGTTGAGCCCGCCCTGTGGGCTCAGCAGGCCAATTAAGGGCCACCCGGCAACAGGTGACGTCAGAGATTGACATTTCATCTGTCAAAAGCTTTTGGCACATGAAATAGCAGTGTTTAACAGCTGTTTGAAGCGGTCAAGCACTGAAAAACTGCTAATTCAGCCTCAGTCCTTTCTCAGGATAACTTTAAAATCATTTCGCTGCAGAAACCAAGCAGCTGATTTTTTTTTTTTTTTTAAATCGGAGCTTCTGTGGTTCTTGCAGCCGACTCCCGACACCGGAATGCAGGACTCCTGTAAAGGTAAGTAAAAGTAAGTTAAACTTATTTAAACACTTTAAACACTTGCAAAACACTTACCTTTGCACTCCTGCACCCCTCACTCACCTGAACACTGGGCATCTCGACCCCTCCAAGACCTCAGACCCACGTCCCGCCTCGAAAACTTTTCGTGGTTTGGAGCTGTCGGGAAGCCCACAAACCAGCAATAAAAATCGCGAATAGGCAAAAAACTACCTGTTAACTACCTGTTAACAGGCAGTTTAATTGCCTTTAATCCCTTCCCGCCTCTGGGAGTCGGGTTCCAGCACTTGTCGGCAACCCGACTCCTATGAAATTGACATGGAGGCGGGTTGGAGGCGGGATGGGGTCGGGACCCCCGGATCTCCGATTTTTATCGCCCGCACGCCTCCAACCCGACTCCAGGGGCTTAGGAAAATCCAGCCCAATGAGTTCTACAAAATTCTGCCACTTTAGTTTCCTCACTTTGGACTTCTTGTCCTCTCCGTTGAATACGAAATGGCTGTGTGTTTTGAAAGTCTTTGTATAATAATATTAAAATATAAATTATGATAATAAAAGAGTTTCCTATATGCATCATCAAGATTAAAAACTCTTACTTTGCATCTAGGTCTTGCATGCTGGAATTTTCAAATTTGGTGGGGCGTAAAATGGATGATGGAAAGGAAAAACAGGCGGCAGATCCGATATCCCTGTTTTTTGCCTCCGCTAAAGTTGAAAGTTCCGCCTATAAAGTCATATGTTGCCACAGAATCATGGAAATCTCATCACAGATGGAAGCTATTCAGCCTATCGTGCCTGTGCCCGTGCTAGATTCACACCAGAGCTATTTACTATTATCCTCACCATGTATTGTAGGAGGTATGTGCAGATGGGAGCAGGAAGTTACAAAGGGACAAAGACAGTTTAAGTGAGTGGGCAAAACTGTGCCAGCTGAAGTTCAATGTGGGGAAATGTGAGGTCATCCATTTGGATCCAAAAAAGACAAATCGGAATATTTCCTTATTGGTGAGAGACTAGGAATTGTGGAGGAGCAAAAGCAATGTGAGAGACTAATGCTTTTTCAGGGCAGTGAATTTACAATCTTAAAGATTCCTCAGTTGAATTGTTACTGTCTGAAACCAACAACTTGCATTTATATAGTGCCTTTTACATAGGAAAACGTTATAAGGTGCTTCACAGAAGTGTAATCAGATAAAAATTGACACTGAGCCAAAGAGGGGTGACTAAAAGCTTGGTTAAAGAAGGTGGTGAGGTGGAGGTTTAGGGAGGGAATTGGGCCTAGGCAGCTGAAATTGCAGCTAATAGCGGGGCAGTGGGTGTGGGGTTGTGTAAGAGGCCAAATTTGGAGAAATGCAGAGTTCTCAGAGAGTTGTAGGGCTGGAGGAGGTTACAGAGATAGAGAGTAGTGAGGCCATGAAGGGATTTGAACACAAGGATGAGAAATTTAAATTTGTGGATGGGGAGCCAATTTAAGTCAGCGAGCATAGGGTGATGGATAATAAAGACTTGGTACCGGTTAAGATGTAGGCAATAGAATTTTGGTGAGCTAACGTTTATGGACTTTGCAAAGTAGGACCCAACTTTTCGGCTTCAAAGGAAGAAAAAAAAAGACTTGAATTTATATAGTGCCTTTCACGACCACCGGATGTCTCAAAGCACTTTACAGCCAATGAAGTAATGTTGGAGTGTAGTCACTGTTGTAATGTGGGAAACACAGCAGCCAATTTGTGCACAGTAAGCTCCCACAAACAGCAATGTGATAATGACCAGATAATCTGTTTTTTTGTTATGTTGATTGAGGGATAAATATTGGCCAGGACACCAGGGATAACTCCCCTGCTCTTCTTCGAAATAATTGTGGTAAACCACTGTTTGTATTCCTGTTTGTCCTGTTTGTATTCCACTGTGTACATGCCTGGACATGCCTCGGCTGACTCCTCCCACAGGTCCTAGTATAAAGGTGACTGCTCCCCAGCCCTTGTATCCTGGACCGGTCGACCACTCGAGGCAGACCTCCATTCTGTTGTTAATAAAAGCCTTTAGTTACTCTTCTAACTCTCAGTCTTTTATGAGTAATTGATAGCGCATCAATTTTATTAACAACATTTTTATAATGGAGAAGATCCTCACACCAGCATGCCTGGACTTAGATCATCGGGAGGCGGACTCATCCACCAAGTTTACTCACTGGCTTAAGTGTTTCGAAAAATTCCTGACCGCCTCCGAAGCAATCAAATCGGACGAGGACAAACTGGATGTCCTGACCTCCAAAGTGAACCACCGAGTGTACTCGGTCATCCAAGACGCGACCTCGTACGCGGATGCTATCAAGCTCCTCAAGGACCAGTACACGCGCCCAGTGAACGAAGTGTACGCCAGGCACCTCCTGGGGAGTCGTCAACAACAACCTGGGGAATCGACCGTGGAATACCTTCAGGCACTGTCTGTGCTTGGCCGGGCCTGTGGTTGTAAGGATGTAAAGGCCGCCGTGTACACAGAGGAACTTATCCGGGATGCTTTTGTAGCGGGCCACAGATCCAATTACACACGACAGCGACTGTTGGAGCAGAGTAACCTCGACCTCAACAAGGCCTCTGAACTCGCACTATCGTTGGATGCAGCCTACCAGGGCATGGATGCCTACTCCTCTGCACCGTGGACGCCGCGGGGAATGACAGCCTGGGACACGGTAGGACCGCCTCATAGCGCCGTGCCACCCCAGCCACACCCCAACAACGGCCCAACTACCGCAGCAGTGTCCCAAGGCCAGACAGCAGTGCCCCAAGGCCAGAAATGCTACTTCTGTGGCCAGGCAAAACACCCCAGAGCGCGCTGCCCAGCGAAAAACGCGATCTGCTCGGGCTGCGGGAAGAAGGGACACTATGCTAGCGTCTGCAGGGCCAAAGCCACCCCGAACCCCAGCAGCGCCGCGTGTGGGCCATGCGGGCCGCCATTTTGGACCTCCCCGGCCGTGTGCGAATCACCGGTACAGCAGCCATTTTGGACGCCTCCAGCCACATGGGGATCATGGACGCCGCCATCTTGGACGACAGCCGGGACGCAGCAGGCCCCCGACACCGCCTCATCTGATACCCGCAGCGACACACTGACCCCTACGCTGGCATCCGTTACACTGGACCAAGCGAGACCGCACCAACTGGCCAGTTCCACAATGGACATTAAGGTAAATGGTCACGATACAATCTGCCTTTTTGACTCTGGGAGCACGGAGAGCTTCATCCACCCCGACACGGTGCGGCGTTGCTCTCTCCCAGTCCTGCCTGCGCAACAGCGGATTTCTATGGCCTCCGAGTCCCAGTCGGCGGACATCGGCGGCTACTGCATGGTGACACTCGTAGTAGACGGGACCGTGTACGATCATTTTAAACTTCTGGTCCTGCCTGACCTCTGCGCTGCCGTCCTGCTGGGGTTAGATTTTCAGTGCCACCTTAAAAGTGTTACGATGGCGTACGGTGGACCCCTACCCCCACTCACAGTCCGCAGCCAGCAGCTTCCAAATTGCCCGCCGCGCACCAGGTGCAACCTCTCCACACTCAGAGTCACCCCCCCCCCACTGTTTGCTAACCTCACCCCCGACTGTAAGCCCATCGCCACAAAGAGCAGGCGATACAGTGCCGGGGACAGGGTTTTCATTAAAACCGAAGTGGAGCGGCTCCTGAAAGAAGGGATTATTGAGGGCAGCACCAGCCCCTGGCGAGCCCAGGTTGTGGTCGTTAAGACCAGCGAGAAGCAGCGCCTGGTCATCGACTACAGCCAGACAATAAATCGCTACACCCTGCTGGACGCCTACCCACTCCCCCGTATAGCTGATATGGTCAACCAGATCGCGCAGTACCGCGTCTTCTCGACCATTGACCTGAAATCAGCGTACCACCAGCTCCCTATCCGCCCTGAGGACCGCCAGTACACTGCCTTTGAGGCAAACGGCCGCCTCTATCACTTCCTTAGGGTTCCCTTTGGCGTCACCAACGGGGTCTCCATCTTCCAAAGGGAGATGGACCGGATGGTAGATCAAAATGCGTTGCAAGCCACTTTCCCATATCTGGACAATGTGACCATCTGCGGCCGTGACTTGCAGGAACATGACGCAAACCTCGAAAAATTCCTCCGCACCGCCCAACTCCTAAACCTGACATATAACAAGGAGAAGTGCATATTCCGCACAAACCGCCTCGCCATCCTTGGCTGTGTTGTGGAACACGGAGTCATCGGCCCCGACCCCGACCGGATGCGTCCCCTTATGGAACTTCCACTGCCCCACTGCCTCAAGGCCCTGAAGAGGTGCCTAGGGTTTTTCTCCTATTACGCCCAGTGGGTCCCCTACTATGCGGACAAGGCCCGTCCGCTGATCAAGTCCACCTCTTTTCCCTTGACGGCAGAGGCCCGCTTAGCCTTCCACCGTATCAAGGAGGACATTGCCAAAGCCACCATGCACGCAGTGGACGAATCCATCCCCTTCCAGGTGGAAAGCGACGCGTCCGACTTTGCCCTGGCCGCTACCCTCAATCAGGCGGGGAGACCCGTGGCCTTCTTTTCACGAACCCTCCAAGGCCCGGAGACCAGACACTCCGCTGTTGAGAAGGAGGCCCAGGCGATTGTGGAGGCTGTGCGTCATTGGAGGCACTACCTGGCCGGAAAACGATTTACCCTGCTCACTGACCAGCGTTCAGTTGCTTTTATGTTTAACAACAAGCAGAGGGGCAAAATCAAAAATGACAAGATCTTGAGGTGGAGAATCGAACTTTCCACCTACAACTACGAGATCTTGTACCGGCCCGGGAAGCTAAATGAACCCCCGGATGCGCTATCGCATGGCACCTGCGCCAGCGCGCAGATCGATAGACTACGGGTCCTCCACAATGACCTCTGCCACCCGGGGGTCACCAGGTTCTTCCACCTCATCAAGGCCCGCAACCTGCCTTACTCTATTGAGGAGGTCAGGACCATGACCAGGAACTGCCAAGTCTGCGCTGAGTGCAAACCACACTTTTATAGACCAGACAGGGCCCACCTGATAAAAGCCACTCGCCCCTTCGAGCGCCTGAGCGTTGATTTTAAAGGGCCTCTCCCCTCCTCCGACCGCAATGTGTACTTCCTCAATATTATTGATGAGTACTCCCGTTTCCCGTTCGCCTTCCCCTGCCCGGACATGACCAGTGCCACGGTCATTAAATGTCTGAACAACCTCTTCACCCTGTTCGGCTTCCCCAGCTATATCCATAGCGACCGGGGCTCATCGTTTATGAGCGACGAACTCCGTCAGTACCTGCTAACTAGGGGTATTGCCACAAGCAGGACCACCAGTTACAACCCCCGGGGGAACGGACAGGTGGAAAGAGAAAATGCGACAGTTTGGAAGGCCGTCCTGCTAGCCTTAAAGTCTAGGGGCCTTCCAACCTCCCGCTGGCAGGATGTGCTCCCCGATGCGCTCCACTCTATTCGGTCACTGCTCTGCACTGCCACTAACGCCACCCCTCATGAGAAAATGTTTGTCTTCCCAAGGAAGTCCACATCAGGGACATCGCTACCGCCATGGCTGACGTCCCCAGGGCCGGTCCTACTGAGAAGACACGTGAGGACCCATAAAACGGACCCCCTGGTCGAGAGGGTCGACCTCCTCCACGCCAACCCCCAGTATGCTTACATCGCATACCCGGACGGGCGGGAGGACACAGTCTCCATAAGAGACCTTGCACCCTCGGGGACCACAGTAACCCACTACCCACTACCCCCCCCCCCCACGATCCGATATCCAGCCCCAGCAGACGGCAGGCCTGGGCCCCGCGACCCGCTCGACATCTACGAGGACGACACGCCTGTGCCACAGCCTACGCTGGACTCGACGCCGGAAGCTTCACTACCCCTGCCGTTGCCACGCCGATCACAGCGGCAGACAAGACCTCCGGAGAGACTCCAATACACTAACTTTTAATACACTTCACCCCGCCGGACTCAATTTTAAACAAGGGGTGAATGTGGTAAACCACTGTTTGTATTCCTGTTTGTCCTGTTTGTATTCCACTGTGTACATGCCTGGACATGCCTCGGCTGACTCCTCCCACAGGTCCTAGTATAAAGGTGACTGCTCCCCAGCCCTTGTATCCTGGACCGGTCGACCACTCGAGGCAGACCTCCATTCTGTTGTTAATAAAAGCCTTTAGTTACTCTTCTAACTCTCAGTCTTTTATGAGTAATTGATAGCGCATCAATAATGCCATGTAATCTTTTACGTCCACCTGTGAGAGCAGACAGGGCCTCGGTTTAACGTCTCATCTGAAAGATGGCACCTCCGACAGTACAGTACTCCCTTAGCACTGCAACGGAGTGTCAGTCTAGTTTTATGTGCTCAAGTCCCTGGAGTGGGACTTGAACCCACAACCTTCTGACTCAGAGGCAAGTGTGCTACCCACTGAGCCACAGCTGACACTAGGCCTATGGAAAGAGGTGGCCTTGGCATTAGGTGTTGTTTCCAGTAACCCTCTCACTGCTACTCAATGCCAGAAACAGCTCATTGACCTTTCCATGGCAGCCAAAATAACAGACTCAGTCATACCTTGCAACAGTATACTGCAATAATCATGTTTCCCAGTTGCAGCCACCTTGCCCTCATTGTGTCGAACACGATCTGCAATTTACCACTTGCGTGAAGGAGATACCACAATATCCTTCACACCTTCTTCCGTCTCCTATAAGTGTTCCTTTACTCACAGTTGAATGCATAGGGAAGTAGTGGAAGACTCACATGATAGATATTTCATCATCAGAACATGTTTAAGAATGTTTTCAGAAATCTGGGCTCCATTCCATGTGATGTTATCCAGAATACCTACTCTGACTTTCTTCTTAAATTGAAAAGTGGCCCATAACTAAAGACAGGTACCGTCTCAATCCCCCAAGGCTTCGGCTGTAAATTATCAGCCAGCTTCCTCAGAACCTCGTGCCACTGTAGGAGAAATTGAAGGCTAGAACTGAAGGGCACACAAGGGGAAGCACAGTGGTCTTCAACAGTATGATGGTTGTCAGATTTGTTTTCAGCGAGATGTTATTGACATTGACAGTATATGTACAGAAATATTTGGAGTAAGGTGAGGCAATGTCTGCACAAAGCAATAACAGAATGATCTCTAATTTTTTTGTTCATTCATTCTTGGGATGTGGGCATTGCTGGTGAGGGTGGCATTTTATTGCCCATCCTTAAATACCCTGCGTTTGATATAACTGAGGGTACTTAAGAGTTAACCATATTGGTGTTGATTTGGAGTCACATATAGGCCAGACCGGGTAAGGACTACAAGTTTCCTTCCGTAAAGGACACTAGTGAATCAAGTGCATTTTGGTGACAATCTGACAGCTTCATGGTCATTTTTACTGGACAAAATGGGAGTCTTGGTGGTCAGGGAGGAGAGCTACATGTCAGCCAGAGTTAAGTTTGTTGCCAAATGTGGACCACGATGGCAAGATTCAGTTTTCAGGGGCTCAGATCTTAGCTGAAGGTCTTTCTTAGAAGCTGTGCCAACAGCTGTTTAGTAGCTTGCATAACTCAGTTATTGTTTCACGGGGGGTGGGCAGCTTTCGGAAGTAATGCTGAGGAGTCACACTGAAGTAGCCGTGCCTGGAACTGCAGGAAGGGAGGTGTGGGTAGCAGTTGGAAGGGGCCAGAGGCTATCTACAGCACCTGTTTAGTCTGGCATCCCTGTGGTGATCAGCCTAATCCCTCTCCTCCTCCTCAAAGTAGAGGAAGAGAAGAAGCCCTAAGGTAGAAATCATTTCTACCCAAAATTAAACTTTAAAATCTTATTAAAAATCTTTTAAAATATTGAAAATTATTTTTAAAAACTTAACATACAGAACAAAATATCAAAGAAATAAAGTAAGAGTAGATAAACATTTCAGGAAGACAAGTTACAGGGGGAGAAGGCGGCAGTGGAATTAATTTTAGATTGCTCTAGCAACAAGCGGTCATAGACATGATGCAATGAATTGCCTTCTCTTGTCCTGCAAATCTTTGTGATTCTATGGTTCTATTTATATATATTAGTTGTTCCTCTACATCCTTCACTCGCCTTTGTAAATACAAATACAAAAGCCTTGTCAAGTATTTCCACTATTCTTTCATTCTCTTGTGTAAGGTTACTGCCTGAGTGATTCGCTCCATCTTTGACTACCCTCTCACTTTTGATGTGCTTAAAAAAAGCCCTTATCTTTTATGTTGACCATTAGTCTTTTTTCATCCTTTCTCTTAACCCTTCATATCTCCCTTTTTGCTTCTCTTCTATTTGAGAGCCTCTAAAGATAGCATAATTTAATTCTTCCTTGTGAACCACAATTTGATCCTTGTAAACAGTAAAAGAATGTTACTTGCCTCCCAAAAAATGCTGCCAACCCATCAATCCCACTCCTTTCCCAGACCATGCAAAACCTGTTATATCATGGACTTTGCCTCATCCATTTAATCTGCTTAGGGGAAGTTCTATAGAAGTACTCCTGAGCCACAAAGGTTATCAAACAATACTCTGCAACGTTCATCCATTCTATATTGGAACCATCATGCCCTGTAGAGTGTTGAACCACCTCAGTGCATACTTATCTCTGTAATCTTCAGCTCCTTCCCTAACTAGATATTGATCCAGCTGTTATTTTGAGGGAGTTAATCGGCACAGCATTTTTCTGGGAATCTGTACTAATATCCAGTACTCTGTGGGGGGTGGGGGTGGAATCTTGTCTCACTTTTGCCTCTTAACCAGTTTGAAAATATTTTAAATGGCATTGGGCACACAAGCCTTCCAGAATTTCCATAATATCAATGCTTTCGAACAGCCTCAAAGATGGGATCTAATGCACAGGGGAATAAAAAAAAAGCTTAATTAATGGAAACTGTCACTCACAACAAATAGATTCACTAGGGATGCATTTTTATTTCAGTAAAAGCTTGTTGTGGCATATTTTGCGATGCAGTATGATGTGGCATATCATGTTGTGGTTTTTCTTTTCCTATTTATGCAAGGGTGTTAGATGAGAAAGAAATAAAAGACAAATTAAAAATAAATAGCATGACATACATAACAAATTCTCTTCTAACTGGAGACATGAATTTAAGAATTGGACACATTTAAAACTATTTAAAACCATTTAAAAACTAACTGCATAGCTGCCTGTAGTATCCTACTAATCAATAATTCGAAACTACAAAATTCCTTACCATCCTTTGTCTTCCCTTCCTCATACAATCTACAGATTTTAAATCTAAGTTTGGCCTAAACGCTGCTTCTTGGCATATCCCATAGGAACAGGTGTAGGCCATTCAGCCCCTCAAGATGGCTCCGCCATTCAATTACATCATGGCTGATCTGCACAACTCCATTTACCTGCCTTAGCTCCAGATCCCTCGATATCCTTGCCTAGCAACCATCTATCGATCTCAGTCTTGAAAGCTCCAATTGTCCCAGGATCCACAGCCTTTTGGGGGAGGGATTCCCAGATTTCTATTACCCTTTGTTCCCTCCTACCCTTTCCAACCTTGATGGTGTCGTGCATGTTGAGTCTTTCTCCTAGATTTCTCAATATAAAAAAAAAACTGTACAAAGAAGCAATTTCATTGGTCAAGAGAACAACCATTACTGTGCAATAGAGGCTTACATTCATGGAACATGATTAAAGTGCCAAACTACAAATTCTTAAACTCCCACTATTACTTTACATTTGCTTTTGTCCCACGTACTAATGGTTATATGACTGTTCAGGATTAAGTTGGAATATGGGAGTTGGTGGTGATTAAAGCACAAGGCATTATGGCCTAGAAATTGGGTTGGGGCGCCAAAGTGGCGCAAAAGTCGCCTGAGCGCAGGATTTAGCGCAGCGTTTGAGGCTTCAGCGATCGTCAGATATTCAGTTTCATTGCCCCTCGAGGGACACAGGGCGAGGCTCGAGGCGCTCCGCGTCCCTCTTAGGGCACTGAAACTGAATATCGCAGCGCAACGTGCCGCAGCGTGTGGCACGCTGCGGTACTGCAGGCCTTCCTCCCACTGTTAAGGGGGAGGTGCCTGCAACAGTGCGATCCCCGCTCGCGAGTGCCGGCAAACGAGCCCAGCACCAAGGAGTAGTGCCGGGCTCTCGGGAAACAGCCGGCAATGCCGCGGGGGGGGGGGGGGGGGTGGTTTAGGAGGCCGGGGACGGAGGTGCTGGCAGGCGGCCGCCGAAAAAGGCGGCCGCCCCGCACCTCCACCTTAACTTGTGCCGCTGCCAGCACAGTAAGGCCCCGTGAACCGGGCACGGGTAGCGAATGGTGCAACTGCGGCGTTCGCTACCAAATATCGCGAACGGGGCGCGAATGGGACGCTGCGCACACCGATGACGTCATCGGTGATGGCGCAGCGCAAAAGGCTAACGCCACCATTATCGCCCCAACTCAATATCGCGGGAGGCGCAGCCAGTGGCGCTACAGCCACTGCCTGCCTCTTTAGGCGCTAACAAGTGGCGCTACTCACCCAATTTCTCCCCCTAAGTGTTTTCTCCCCTGTTCCTGTATAAAGCATGCTGGAGCATTCATTAGAACTTCAATAAGAGATTGTTATGCTGGAAAAGTAGAAAAGTGGCACCAGCAAGCCAGTATATTGTAAATACTACATTAACCTTTTCTAATACCGATAAGACTAATCTAGAAAGCGGTCTGTTGATGCGACGTGTCTATTTTTCCAATGTAACAACCTCTCATTATAGTTGTAATGAATGCTTCAGCATGCTTTATCTTTGTGCCTCCTCATTATAATAACCAAGAATATTAATTAATATAATAAAAAGCTCTACTGTAATGGGAGTTTAATTAATCAAATGCCCTTATCATTAAAAGAAAACAGCATTAAATGTATATGTATTGATTCCAGTTGCAGTCACATATTCTGTAAATGCGAAATAATTAATAATATTAATCTATTTCTAACCACTGAGTTGAAGAAGTATAAAACTGGCCTACTACATGGACTGAGTTCACTGTGTGACAAAAACAGTAATCACTCAAACAACCATAGCGATAGGTATCTGTTTCTAATCAGCATTCATCGCACAGGTCAGACAACTTAAATTGTAAGTTAAACCCTGGCTGTTTCTTTTGCTAAAGTAGTTCAGCTTTGGGGTCAGGGCTCAAATCCACCCCAGATTGTTGGGACAAAAGTTATTGATGCCTGTACGGTTCCTGAATGAAATGAGTTTGGGCAGACTCAACGGGGGGAATTTTAACCTAAAAAATGGGTGGGTTGGGGGCGTGTGGGTAGTTAAAGTGTTAAAAAATCTGAAACCCGACCTGAACACAGCTCCAACCCACCCACTTCCAGTTTTAATAGGGGGTGGGAAGCCAATCCACTGCCAGGAGGCAGGCCATCTCTTTAAATATTATAATGAGGCTGGAAGCCTCTGATATAACCTCCATTTTGAATTTAACTTTAGCTGGTCGGGTTTTGCACGCCTCGTGAAACCTGCCAGCTAATGGAAGGCGAGGACTGCTGGATTCAGGAGGTAAGTGCCTTTACACTTACCTCCTGGATCCAGGGTTCCTAATGAACCCAACCCCGCGATCGGAGACCCTTGACATTCAACGGCATTACCATCGCCGAATCCCCCACCATCAATATCCTGAGGGTCACCATTGATCAGAACATAAATACTGTGGCAACAAGAGCAGGTCAGAGGCTGGGCATTCTGCAGTAAGTGTCTCGCCTCCTGACTCCCCAATGCCTTTCCACCATCTACAAGGCACAAGTCAGGAGTGTGATGGAATACTCTCCACTTGCCTGGATGAGTGCCGCTCCAACAATACTCGAGAAGCTCGACACCATCCAGGACAAAGCAGCCCGCTTGATTGACACCCCATCCACCACCTTAAACATTCACTCCCTCCACCACTGGCATACTGTGGCTGCAGTGTGTACCATCTACAAGGTGCACTGCAGCAACTCGCTAAGATTTCTTTGGCAGCACCTCCCAAAATCGCGAACTCTACCACCTAGAAGGACAAGGGCAGCAGGCACATGGGAACACCATCACCTCCAAGTTCCCCTCCAAGTCACACACCATCCTGACTTGGAAGTATATCACCATTCCTTCATAGTCGCTGGGTCAAAATCCTGGAACTCCCTCCCTAACAACACTGTGGGAGTACCTTCACCACATGGACTGCAGCAGTTCAAGAAGGCAGCTCACCACCACCTTCTCAAGGGCAACAAGGGATGGGTAATAAATGCTGGCCTTGCCCGCGACGCCCACATCCCATGAACGAACAAAAAAAAGACCCCCACAAGGCCTCTGATCTTCCACCCCCCCCCCCCCCCCCCCGGCCAGGCCTCCGATCTCTTCACGAAGCCTCCCCCCAGGCTGCTGATCCCCTCCATGGAGGCCTTCCCCCCGCCCTGCTTCTCACGCCCTCCCTGTGTTCCTCCTGACCTGTGATCTCCGCCTCCCGCCCTCCCCACCCCCAGGTCAGATCTCAGGACAAAGCTGAGCACTTCCCATCATAAATGGTATTAACTATAACTATTGCCACATGTAATGCATTATTAGATTCGTACATTCTCAGTGGTTTTCAGTTTTTTGGGGGAGGGCAAATATTTTTCTGAGCTCATGGATGTGAGTACCAGAAAATGAATTATTTTGCCACAACCATTGGGCATTCCTAGCCAGGTAAATGTCCATCAATACTGCTCCAGCAATATGCCTTGACTTCAGTTTCAGAGAAGCATTAAAGTTATATTTTTTACATCCACACCAGAGGGCCAGATGGTGGATAGGTTTTTTTGTCTAAAATATATGATCACCAGGAACAAGATTAGGCTGAATTTTAATGAGGAAGGCGGGTTGGGAGCCGGGGGTGGGTTGGCTCCAAGGTGGTCGGGAAACTTGGGAGCATGGGTTTCCCGGAGGCCCTGCCAAATTTAATGGCAAGGCCCGATTTGCATGGGAAGCCTCCATTTCCCACCCGCAGCCAGCCAGGTTGAGAGGTTGGCTGGCTCCAAGTGGGTAGGCCTGCGGCACTAGGCCTACAAAGGAGGGAGGGAGGGATTGTGTGGGAGCCGTGGAGTAGCCAGAGGAGCAGGCGGGAGGGTGCAAAAAAGATCGGGGGCTTGGAAGTAGCCAGAGGAGCACGAGATGGAGCACGGGGGTGGGGGTGGGGTCGGAAGTGACTGCGAGCGACCAGAGGAAATGGGGGGGGGCGTGGATTTGACCGCGGGCTGGGGAGTGGCCGAAGGAGCAGGGGGGAGGGTGTGAAGAAGATCGGGGGCTGGGAAGTAGCCAGAGGAGCACGAGGCAGAGCACGGGGGTGTAGGGTGGAGTCGGAAGTGACTGCGAGCCGGGGAGCGGCCAGAGGAATGAGGTGGGGGGGGGGGGGGGCGTGGATTTGACTGCGGGCCGGGGAGTGGCCGAAGGAGCAGGGGGGAGGGTGTGAAGAAGATCGGGGGCCGGGGAGCAGCTGGAGGAGCTGGGGTGGCGGGGGTCGGAAGCGATGCGGGCCGGGACTAGCACAGGGTAGGAGGGGGGGGCGGGGGGGGGGTGTTTGTCCCGAGATCTGACCTGTACAATATTATGTCCTATAGTTCCATAATGATAAAATATAGTAATGATAGTAATTTTTGAAAGAAACATTCCCTGTAATTCTGAGCCTAGGTCATGGTGCCTAGTTTCAGCAGACACATGGAATTATGTTGTGCCTAAAGATGCAAACCCAAAATTTTCCTACAAACCAGCAGTTTTGAATTAGAAATAAATCAATGCCTGAGTAAATATTCTTTTAAAAATACAATTGCCATTAATAGGATTCCTATTAATTGGTGCAATATACGGACACAAATAAGCTGATCATCCTGGAACTGTGAAAACCATCCATGTCAATTGGATTAGCAATGACCAGTTAAAATCTTCATGAAAACAATGTTTGGCACGTCTCTTTACAGAAGGGCGTGTTCATTTCCTGCACAATAACATCATGTGCAAATGACATAATAATGTGGCCTGAAATAATGTACATAATCATATTATGTGTTTTAAACAAATGGGAAGATAGCCAGGAACTTTTTCCACAAAGGCAGTGTTACTTCATGGCATAAACTGTTACTAATCTGGTCTGCTGGACTCAGTACTCTAAGAAAGATCTGCAATGGATTAGGAAATTAATCTCTAACAGTAGTCAGAATTATGCCTTTTATTTAGAATTGATAGTTATTAAATTTTTAAGGTACTTTTTTAGCAAGTCAATTTGCTTATTTAAACATGAATATGTTGTAGTCAACATAATTGGAAAACACAAACTCGTTCTGAAATATTTGTCCCAACAACAATATAACAATTTTTCCATGTTGAAAGTAAAGTTGAAACCTGTGCTGAGTAAAATCACTTAGCAGTACCCGGCTTTTTTAAAAATAATTCTTGGTTCCACTGGCCACCCTGTATAGTGGGAAAATTGCATTGACACCAACGTGCCTGCTATAAGCAACAGGGACTGTACTTTGAATGTGCTTGTTACATTACATTCAAGTTTCAGATACATTGATACCTCTTCTATAAACAATTTCATCATTAGCTACAAAAAGGCACATTTCTTCTCGCCCTCCCCATCATGTGCAACTCTTCTCACACCAAAATATATAAGTAAAATATCCATACAACATATGCCAGTACAAACAGGTGATACACAGTTTCTGCCTATAACTCAAGAACCAAGTAGTCCAGAGCCCCTTCCTGGAGGCCTAGGAGATGCAAGTATCTCCTTCCCACAAACAGAAATCCAACCCCCCCGCCACCCCGAAGGGAAAGTTGATCAGCATGGGAAGAGCAATAAACTCAATGCAGTCCTCCACCCCAAGCTAGGAGTGATGAGCTAATCCTGTAAGACTGCCAATCCATGTAGCAGAATCCCATTACTTACTTCCCCCCAACCATAGCCCAAATGATCCTAAGGGCCCATAACTAAACAAATAGATTAATCACTTAAAAGTACACTGTCCCAGCAAATGTATGATCATGCCAGAAACCCTAATGTACTAATCCATTCGCCCAAAATACTGATGTAACCGCCCATATGTTTTCTGTGATAATCTGTACAGTGACTTTACAAATATATGAATGTAATTTTATAGACATAAATATAATAACTAAATAAGTGTTTAGATCATATTATAGTTAAATCTTAATGAATAACATATTTGTCAAGAAATGTTATTTTTGGATCATGGGTACAGTATTCTTGGATCTGGAATTTTGTATGGTGTGAGTTAGGAATATTGTGTGTTGGAATTCATGTTTGGTTCACATATGCATTTGTTTGGAATCTGTTGCAAAACACTTTATTAGGTCTGATTAACAGATAACATTGGGGCCCTCCATAGTGAACAATAAATTGTACATTCTTATTACATTTTCACTTCAAAATTAGAACCCAAAATAGTAACCTTTAAATTAATGGAAACGTTCAGCGGTGGCATTGAATCTAAAACTATTAACACATTTTAACTATCACTATTATCTCTCACAGCTACAATTTCATGAGACTGTGCTTGAATTCTTGTTATAATAGATTGGTAGCAGCAGCTGAATTATTAAAGAAGTCTCTGCTCCCGAGTTGTTATGAACAAAGACGGACAGGAAAAGACCCTCTGACCCATTCAGCCTGTCTCACACAATTGTGATACCATGGGGTTGATTTTCAGTGTGCCGTGAGGCGGGCTTTTAGGCGTGCGGGGGGCTAAGATCCCGAATTTGGGGGTCCCGACACCATCCTGCCCAAAACCCGCCTCCACTTAAGTTTCAGAGGAGGCAGGTACCCCGATATGTGAAAATTAATAGTAACTTGGAGTTAAACTTTATAGAACAGAATTGCCACTGTGGTTCTCCTGATCATCTGCCGTAAGTTCGGAAGAAGATTGGGAGAAAGCCCAGAGAAATGAGAAATGGCCATTAGCACTGTTTCTCTGAAGTTATAGCGAGAGATTGGGTCAACCCCCACAGTAATTCCAGATGTATATATTGCTCCCAAAGCCACATGGTACACACCTATATGGCTCAGGAAGGCAAATGTATGAATACCTTTACTTTATAACATTTAAGGTTCTGTATTAATGAACTAGTTTGGATTGCCTAGGGGGATCAGAGAGGAATGTAATATAGTTCTAATGGAAATGAAACACTGCACACCAATTCTGATTTGGTGAATGTCAGAGGACAGGAAGATGATTAAGCATCACCAGAGTACTAACACAAATGAATATTAGAGGAGTTTTGAATCAGCATCACAGGAGCAATTTCATCTGGTCCCAGCTAATGGGCCTAATCAATATTCCCAGGTAGCTTCTGTGTTGTTGGGAGTTAACCCTTTACGGACTGAATTCAATGGAAGAGCAACACCACAGCATAAATTAACCCCAAATCCCTCCTAGACCAAAAAGGCAAAAATCTCAAAGTGTGATATCCTTGGTGAGAAAACATTTGGGTTGCAAAGGACCAGATCCGGTTCGAACCAATCATCAGGGCCATATAATTTTTCCCAGTGTATGTAGACAGTATGTTGATTTGATTTCTTTGCTGATAACTGTGCATGGTCAATTTGTTTTATTTTTTTCTCAACAACCAACAATTGATTGAGTGCCTGTGGTGTTTCAGCACGAGATGTACATCTTCAATGGACCAGATTTTGCTGGAGTAGGGCATCTCGCGGTACGCCCCATTAGTTAGACGTAAAATTGCGAGCTGATAACGCGGTAAGGGCAACAGAGCATTTGGGATCTTGCTGAACGACAGGATCAACAGTGTATCTCTTTAACCAATGAGATTGAAGAATTGAGAAATAAACAGAGGAGGGATTGAGAAGGAGGGGGAATGGCGGAGCAGGCTCAAGGGGCCATAGGGCCTACTCTTGCTCTTAATTCTTATTAGAGTGGGTGAAAGAATGTCAAATCTGGTACAGAAAGAGAAGTAAAGAGGGGAAGAAAGATTTGATTGAGAGAGAGAAAAAAAAGAGACAAAGGAAAAGCAAGAAAGAAAATGAAAAAAATTAAATTTGGTATTTTTAAAATCTCCTAAAACAATTCACAAACTGAGGGAATGAGACTCCCCATGTATAATTGTTTACTTTCTGGACAAGAAAGGTTGATTGCCAGTTATCAACAATTATCACATTGTTAAAAGGGTGCTTTTTAAAATTAATTCCTGGGGTGTGGGCGTCGCTGGCAAGGCCAGCATTTATTGGCCATCCCTAATAGCCCTTGAGAAGGTGGTGGTGAGCTGCCTTCTTGTACCACTGCAGTCCGTGTGGTGAAGTTACTCCCACAACGCTGTTAGGGAGGGAGTTCCAGGATTTTGACCCAGTAATGATTAAGGAATGACGATATATTTCCAAGTCAGGATGGTGTGTAACTTGGAGGTGGTGGTGTTCCCAAGTACCTGCTGCCCTTGTCCTTCTAGGTGGAAGAGTTCACAGGTTTGGGAGGTGCTGTCAAAGAAGCCTTGGCGAGTTGTTGCAGTGCATCTTGTAGATGGTACACACTGCAGCCACAGTGCGCCGGTGGTGGAGGGAGTGAATGTTTAAGGTGGTGGATGGGGTGCCGATCAAGCGGTCTGCTTTGTCCTGGATGGTGTCGAGCTTCTTGAGTGTTGTTGGAGTGGCACTCATCCAGGCAAGTAGAGAGTATTCCATCACACTCCTTACTTGTGCCTTGTAGATGGTGGAAAGGCTTTGGGGAGTCAAGAGGTGAGACACTCACTGCAGAATACCCAGCCTCTGACCTGCTCTTGTGCCCGCAGTATTTATGTGGCTGGTCCAGTTAAGTTTCTGGTCAATGGTGGTCGCCAGGATGTTAATGGCGGGGGAATTTGGTGATGGTAATTCCATTGAATGTCAAGGGGTGGTGATTAGACTCTCTTGTTGGAGATAGTCATTGCCTGGCACTTGTGTGGTGCAAATGTTACTTGCCACTTATCAGCCCAAGCCTGAATGTTGTCCTGGTCTTGCTGCATGTGGGCAGGGACTGCTTCATTATCTGGGGAGTTTCAAATGGAACTGAACACTGTGCAATCATCAGCGAACATTCCCATTTCTGACCTTATGGTGGAGGGAAGGTCATTGATGAAGCAGCTGAAGATGGTTGGGCCTCGGACACTGCCCTGAGGAACACCTGCAGCGATGTCCTGGGGCTGAGATGATTGACCTCCAACAACCACAACCATCTTCTTTTGTGCTAGGTATGACTCCAGCCAGTGGAGAGTTTTCCCCTTGATTCCCATTGACTTCAGTTTTGCTAGGGCTCCTTGATGCCACACTCGATCAAATGCTGCCTTGATGTCAAGGGCAGTCACTCTCACCTCACCTCTGGAATTCAGCTCTTTTGTCCATGTTTGGACCAAGGCTGTAATGAGGTCTGGAGCCGAGTGGTCCTGGCAGAACCCAACCTGAGCATCAGTAAGCAGGTTATTGGTGAGTAAGTGCCGCTTGATAACACTGTCAACGACACCTTCCATCAGTTTGCTGATGATTGAGAGTAGACTGATGGGGCGCTAATTGGCCGGATTGGATTTGTCCTGCTTTTTGTGGGCAAGATATACCTGGGCAGTTTTCCACATTGTCGGGTAGATGCCAGTGTTGCAGCTGTACCGAATCAGCTTGGCTAGAGGTGCAGCTAGTTATGGAGCACAAGCCTTCAGCACGACAACAGGGATGTTGTCAGGGCCCATAACTGTTGCTGTATGTAGTGTGCTCAGCCGTTTCTTGAGGTCACATGGAGTGAATCAAATTGGCTGAAGACTGGCTTCTGTAATGGTGGGAATGTCAGGAGGAGGCCAATATGGATCATCCAATTGGCACTTCTGGCTGAAGATGGTTGCAAACACTTCAGCCTTGTCTTTTGCACTAACGTGCTGGATCCGCCATCATTGAGGATGGGGATGTTCATGGAGCCTCCTCCTCCTGTTAGTTGTTTAATTGTCCACCACCATTCACAACTGGATGTGGCAGGACTGCAGAGCTTTGATCTGATCCATTGATTGTGGGATCACTTAGCTCTGTCTATAGCAAGCTGCTTTCACTGTTTAGCATGCATGTAGTCCTGTCTTGCAGCTTCCCCAGGTATGCACCTAATTTTTAGGTACACCTGGTGCTGCTCCTGGCATACTCTTCTGCACTCCTCTTTGAACCAGGGTTGGTCCCCTGGCTTGATTGTAATGGTAGAGTGAGGGATATGCCAGGCCATGAGGTTACAGATCTGCTGCTGCTGATGGCCCACAGTGCCTCATGGAGGCCCAGTTTTGAGCTGCTAGATCAGTCCTGAATCTATCCCATTTAGCACAGTGTTCATGCCACACAAACAATGGAGAGTATCCTCAGTGTGAAGACAGGTCTTCATCTCCACAAGGACTGTGCGGTGATCAATGCTACCAATGCTGTCGTGGACAGGTGCATCTGTGACAAGTAGATTGGTGAGGACGAGGTCAAGTAGGTTTTTCCCTCATTTTGGTTCTCATACCACCTGCTGCAGGCCCAGTCTGGCAGCTACGTCCTTCAGGACTCGGCCAGCTTGGTCAGTAGTGGTGCTACCTGTCTTGTTTTGCACACTTTGTACAAAAATAATAAATTGCAGGACAACGGAGTATTATGGTTTAACTCTTTTCTTAAGCATTAGGTCTGTGATCTTACTCATAGCAGTATCAGAGGGCAAAAGCCTGGCATTAGGACCCCTAGCCTGGGTCTTCAACACAATAGTAGTCCTTACAGATGCCTGCAGGCCAATGACAACTCAGCATGTGATCACGTGAATATAATAGGTATTCCTTACAGATGCCTGCGGGCCAATGATAATTCAATATGCAAATGTTAAACTGCCGAGCCACTCTTGGTAATGAACATTGAAGTCCCCCACCCAGTAGTACATTCTGTGCCCTTGTTCAACATGGAGGAGTACTGATTCATCAGCTGAGGGAGGGCGGTAGGTGGTATATGAACACATGATTGTCTGTTCGACGGGTCTGAACTTTGGAAACTGTTGGACGGGGCGAGGGGCAATTTGCACATGTCTTACAGTGGTAATCAGCAGGAGGTTTCCTTGCCCTGAAGCCATGAGACTTCATGGGGTCCATAGTCAATGTTGAGGACTCCCAGGGCCACTCCCTCCCGTATACCACTGTACCGCCATTTCTGGTCTGTCCTGCCGATGGGACAAGACATACCCAAGGATGAAAGTGTCTGGGCCATTGGCTGAAAGGTATTATTCTGTCAGTATGACTATGTCAGGCTGTTACTTGACTAGTCTGTGTGACAGCTCTCCCAGTTCACTAAAAGACATTAGTGAACCAGATTGCTTTTTACGACAATCCAATAGTTTCATGGTCACCATTACTGATACAGTACTAATCTTTTTATTCCAGATTTATTTAATTAACTGAATTTAAATTCCGCTGCTGCCGTGGTGGGATTTGAACTCATGTCTCTGAATCATTAGTCCAGGACTCTAGTCCAATAACATAACCACTATGCTACCGTTCCATTGCGCTAATAATTACTAGAATTAACTTTCTGTGCTTAGTTTAATGGGCAATTAATGTGCAAATGCAGCTACATGAAAATCATGGGGAGGTTAAGTGTGAGATGTCGTTTTTGTGAAGCTAATGGCCCAAATCGGCCAGCAACTTGTTCCAATTCGCAATTCACGGGGTATCTCTTCCTCACCACAATTTGCTGGCCGATTTGTGCATTAACAGCAAGCGTCGTTCAAACGCCGTTATTTTTTCAGCAAAATCTTGCCCATTATATTTATCTGCTATTTTTATGCCATGAGATTTGTGAATTTCTGCATTATTGTGGTGTATCTATGCCCTCCTTCTAAATGCTCCCTGAACTGAGGGAGGCATCTTGTGGAGGATTACCTGATGATAGATATGGTAATGTCAGTGGCTATTCTCTCTTAACTGGTCCTGTGCATTTTCATTCACGCACTACCGGAAGATATGTTCTCCTGAGATCCACAGAGTGTTAAACAGTGAGCTTTCATTAGGACTTTGAATCCTTCACTCAAGGTTGTCTATAAGCATTCTCTAAATGGATCAAACCAACCCTTGGCAGCTCATTAGTTTTTTGGCTCCAAAGCCTCCATGGTGCAAATTCTCTTATTGCTGCGCCTCTGGCCTCTGTTCTGTGGTCACCACTGCAACTATTGCTGGTGCTTCCTGCACAATGACAGGACTACAGTGCAGACAACTTTTTGTCCACCGCTTGCGCTGCCATGTAGATGGAGACAAGTAACTGCTCATCATGGTCCATGTATTGTAATACCTCTGTAGGAAACTAGGCCTGCTAAACACTTGATCAAAGTCAGCCGATGATGGGCTTTAAGTACACTGGATTTCTGCCCTGCATGTGTTGACCCCTCATATGTACAATTACATACATAGAATCTCTAGCACAGAAACAGGCCATTCGGCTCAACGGACCCATGCCAGTGTTCATACTCCACACAAGCCTCCTTCCAGTCTAATTACCTCTTACCATCCTGCCCCCTTATCCCTCTATTGACTTCTCTCTCATGTATCCATCAAGCCTTCCCTCAAATGATTCATAGCTATATACTTCAACCACTCCACATGGTAGCGAGTTCCACATTCTCACCACTCTCTGTGTAAAGAATGTTCTTCTAAATTCTTCATTTAATGTGTTAGTGGCTATCTTATATTTATCCCCCCTTGTTATGGAGTCACACCTCTTTAAGGCCTTAGTACCTGCACCTTTTGCTTCATCCTGGACTAGTTGATGTAACATAAACTGCAAATCATACAAGATCATATATTCTATAGTGTGCATCTTGTTCAACCCAAGTAGGTCCAAAGCTTTGCAATGCCACACTCCATATTAGTACACTAAATGTATTCAAAAGCAGTTAAAGGCTTCTCCCTGTGAAGGTCCACAAGCTGTGCAATTCATACCCTTCTACTTTTTTGCGAGTTTGGCCTTTATCAGGGTCTGGATTAAGACACAATGGGGTAGATTTTCATCTTCACTGCCTGGGCAGTGATCGGGAAAAGTGGATCATACGCCAGTTATAGAAATTGCACGAGTTTCAGGACTTGTTATTGTCATCACATTACATGTGATATAATTTATTTCAACCTGATGTTTTCAATTATTCTTACTATGCGCTTAACATGTCAAAAAGCTCATTGGTGGCCTGTGCTGGAGGTAAAAAGTAAAATGGTGATCCCGACAGCAAGTGCCAGCAATGGCAGTGAGTTACTTTTGCTACCAACAACACTTGGAGGGCAGATGCAGCAAAATTACTTCCAGTGCCGATGTCAAACACACTACAGAAGTGCCTCTACTAGCACGTGTGCCATCAGATCCAACAGTATAAGGTAAGTGGGATATGAGATCAGTAGCATTTACTTCACTGCAGACCAGAGCTTTTCATTCCAGCTGTGCTGGGGTGAAGCAAGAATGAGTGTACAGTGACAAAGTGCCACAAAAGTATTCTGCTTCCTACAGACATGCAGAGCACATCAAAGGCTCAGTCCCATGCAAGACCAGCAGCCTGTTTACACTACACTTATACAACAACCATACCAATAGATTTAGTAGGGCGAGATTGTGTACTGGACTAATATTAATCTGAGGCGCTTACAAAACACAAGGTTCATTTTTTGAGTGGGGTGGAGTCCCCACTGGGCTCACTCCAGCACAATCTTTGCTGCGTAAATTATTGGTAGTTGCAACTCAACCATGTCAGCTCTGGTCCCAAGTCCAATATACCTCAATTCAAAGTTCATAGTTGTTGAGAAACATGATTTTTATACAACTACATCTATGATTATAAATTCCTAAATATAGGAAAAGGGTCATTCCAGTTCACTCTACTATATCCATCAAAGGGATTAATTAAAACATCACTCAGAAAAACGTGATTCCAGACCACAGTTCCAGAATCTTTCTGACACTTAATATATTTATTTTTCAGAACTAGCCAATATTTCCAGAAAGCAGCACTTCCAAATGTCAACATAGCCTCACAGAATAAGCAACAGATCCCTAGCATGTCCAAAGATTATTACTGAAGAGGGGTTTGTAATTTAAGCCATTAGCAAATAAAGTACAGTTTCCTCACAATTTTCAGAAAATAGTTGACAGCTGACATAATGACTATGCCTTGCCACACATGATGGGGTAGAAATCCGCCTCGGGCGGTTGTGCAAAACCTGCAGTGTAGGATTGGCAGCCCGTTATACGCAGCACTTGATATTTCATTCCATTGACTGCAATGGAACTGAATATTGGGCGCTGCGTATAACAGGCGGCCAATGCGATACCGCCCGTTTTGTGCCACCGCCCGAGACAAATTTCTAACCCGGTTAGTTTTAAGGGTTTTTTTTCTCTTACTTATTAAAATATATTTTCAGTAAGCTGAAATCAACTGGAGCTAATACTTATGCAGGACTAATCCAATCTCTGTAGGCTCTACTTATTCAGCCCATAGCATGAAATTATCTGGCTTCCCAAAGTTCAGTACAAACTAATTCCGCAGCTCTTCTCACACACAACGGTAAACTTTGCACAAAACAACAAAAAAACACTCAGCAGGTGCCAATAAACTGGCATTTCATTTTTGCTGGCATCCTTTTCATACTTCCCCATTCATTTCAAAAGCAGTTACTTTAACATCAGTTATATGATTCAAAAATCACAGAAGTTACAGCAGATGGCTTTGAAAAACAGAAGTTAAAACAAAGTCTTTTCAGCAGCACAGAACAATCTTTAAATGTATTCCCAAACTGAGATTAATTTGGCCTACTTCATAAACGTAATTGCACTTCAGACTTAATAGTTCCGCAGACTACATGATTACCATAACAAGTCAGAAGTTAACTGAACTCAGGTTGTGAAACAAACTTTCAAAACAGTTCTAAAAGAAAGTTCTGTACTTACAGGATAACAGTCTGCGGTGCTACTTTGGGGATGTGATCCAGCATCAAGTGCATACAGCGGACAGTCGTTCTGAAGCACAGACACCGGCTTGGGCAGGAGGAGATTGCAGGGAAGAGGAGAAAGAAAATAGTTACGAAAAGGAAACATTTGCGTCCCATCCTGAGAGAGATCAGAGCAGTGGCAGTGCCTGGAGCTGCAGAATCTGAACTGAAAGAGTGAGTGGGGTCTGGGCAAGTTTAACTCAGCCTGAGCATCCAATCAGACCACAACCAGGATCATATTACAGCACAGGGAGCAGAAAGAATCCAGCAACTTTATCCACAAAACACTGCCAGGATTAGGGTAGTCCTAATGCTGGGATTTAAAGACACAAAATTACCAGTACAGTTTCGACAAAAGCAAGGGAAGAGCCAGGGTGATTTATGGGAGGGACAAGAAGAGATTCACTTCAAAGTGGGATTTAAAAACCGATGTCCTTTATACATACTCCAACTTATATGTTGTAGAGGATGGAATCTTCCACATTACAAACAAGTCTAAACATTAATTCATCTTGGTATCTAGGATTGTAGATGGAGAACATCAGCCTTTATGAGAAGGTATTTTCTTATCCCTCCCCTTTTGGCCCCAACCTCAGATACTATGAAAACATTTTGGAAACTAAAACTGGACAAGGTGTTCTTGATGAACGTTGGCAATGATTGAATATAATACAAATGTGATACACTCTACCTACATTGAGGTTTTTAATTATAAAGCTAATCATGGTAAATTTCATTTAAATATTAATAATTGTTTATGCACAATAAATTAAGCTAAATATAATTACTAAAACATTCATGATGGGATGTTTCTTATTTGCTTAGATTAACACTGTAATATCATTGCATTCTACAGGCTATTCATTTTAGAATATAAATGGTTAAAAATTCAGGGGCTTAACGCCACTCGTTACCGGCAAAAAGCTGCATAAAGAGGGCAGCCGCCGCTCTTTCGGCAGCTGGTGGCAGGCCCTGTGGCGTCCTCCATTTTCCCAGGCCCGGCAGCGCTGCCAGTAAGATCCATCACCCTGCAAAGTAAAATGAGGAAGTGGCGACGGCCGGCGGTGGGCATCGGCAACTTAACGTCACCACGGCGAACTTGGATCTTTGCATTGAGTTCAGCGCTGGGTCTTAAGCTTGCCATGTAAACCTAGCGTGCAGCAGACTGACAGAGGCGCTGTCAGCACCTCTTAAAGGGACACACACATCTTTCAGATAAATTTGCATTTACGCCTTTGGACTGTTTTTTAAAAATTTATTGAAGTAGTGGCTTGCTGCAGTACATGTTAAAAGATTTTCAAGTATATAGGGGGTGCTGCTGGACACTTTCAAGGCCTCGGATCGTAAAGGAAGGCCTATGAGAGGACAGAAAATGCTGCAAATACTCAGCAGGTCAGGCAACATCCGTGGAGAGAAACAGTTCATTTCTCAGGTCGAGATGCTGCCTGACCTGCTGAGTATTTCCAGCATTTTATGCTGTCATTTCAGATTTACAGCATCCGCTCGAAGAGGGAAAAGGAAGATGCAGAAGAGAAAGAAGCTGAAGAGGAGGAAGCAGAAGGAAGGATGCAACCCAGACAGCCCCTTTCTGGCCGGGATATCCGAGATGGAATCATCCACCTGCAGTACTAGTGACCACAACCCCACTTCCCCTTTCAACGTTTGTCCCACACCTTACCTTCCATCTGTTACCGACCATCACAGCATCCACTTGGCCACGATGCTGAAATAAAAGCCACCACAAAGCAAACTTTCCAATCCAACTTTATGCATCTATTCATCCAATATGACATCAAGAAATGAACTCATCACCCTTATGCATTCTCTTAGTGACTGTCTTGTGTGTGCCTTTGCCTATCCTACTGGTGTCAGACAGTGCTACCCCAGTGGCTACAGCATGGCTGGTGGAAGGTTGGTGACTTTCAGTGGGGGAGACTGCAAATGGTCCTGTTGGTCGGCCTTGAGGAGCTGGTGGCTGGGAGTGTCAAATCAAGTGACAGTGTTTCTTCTACTTCTTCTTTCTCCTCTTCCTCTTCTTGGTCACCCACTGGCTGGGCAGGCTGCATTTCTTGGGTGTATGGAATGAGGAAGGTACAAGGGTGGAGTTGTGGTGAGGGGAGGGCGAGAAAGCAAGAGGTGCATGCCAGAAGGAGTATAATAGATGAGGATACCAGCATCTTGTATCCTTTCAGCCCCAGCGCCGGGCAAGGGCTCAGCCATGCCCCTGCCAAGAATGGCCTGCACCGTCTCCTCCAAGGGGGTGAGGTGAGGCTAGGAATCTGAAGTGTGCCTCGTGGTTGATACAGATTGTTGGTAGGTGAGTGATTGTGGGGGTCAGGCAGTCATGCATTGAGCAGTGTGGGAGGCCAGTGGTGCAGTTGGTAAGAGATGGCTTTTGAAGATGCATTCACTGACCTTAACCAGTGCTCTGAGGTCATGAAGCTTCTTTGAGCACTGGAGCCAGGTGATGGGGGCGACACTGCTGGCAGTGATGGCCTCGGTGATGTGGTTCCACATCGTTCTGTCTGGACTGAAGAACCTTGGTTGGACTGTTGTACATCCGTCAACCCAGTTGAACTTGGAAAGGAAGAATATCAGTCATATGCAAAGATTGCATCATCTACTCCGTAAGCTTGAAACCGCAATTGAAGGGGAAAGCAGCAAAACTTGGAAGCAAGTTGCTTTATCTAAAGGTAAAGGTTTGAGTGTCCACGTGGGAAACACAGAATTGAAATGTTCATCTGGAAAACCTGAAACATTACAGGGTCAGAAAAGACTGGAAAATTGATCATCTCGATTGTGCTGTGAGAAGTCCTGAGGCAGGAAGAACTCATTGGAGAAGCTGCGGGTCTGGGAGTTGAAGTAGATGAAGTGGTTATTGGGCATCAGTAATAGTTCTGTAATGGAGATAGATGGTTCAGTCTTTTGCATTAAGATTATTTGGTTAACTCCTGTAACATTTGAAAGGAATTCCACATAGACCAAGAGAGGCTGATTGATAAATATATAATTAGTTTGTACTGGAACAAACCAAGCTGCTGTGCTTGTCCCAATGGTGTTTAATCTATAAAGTGTATTCGTTGAATATTATCAACGTTTTCTGTCCATGCTTAACGTCTGTGTGTGAAGTCCAGACTCTAGTTGGTTTTCCTTTTTCAGTGTCTTTATCCAAAGTGCACAAAACAAATCTTCCTTGAGCTTTCTGGTTAAATTTACAAAAGATACAAGAAAGTGTCCACACTGTACTCACATATTCTGCTCTGGAGTCAGACTGAGACGTTAAGAACAGTTTAAGAGCTGACCCATATGGGGATTTAATTGGAGATCTTAATTTGATAATGGTTAAACTGCCTTTGTTATGCTATCAAAAATATATTCATTATAACTATTTATAACATAACAAAGATGATGGCAACATGCAACAATATGAATGTATTAAAATCACATTTCTGACTTTCAAGGAGTTAATAAAGAACTGTACAGCTGTAATTGTCATATGCACCTCTGTTTTATACACCTCTGTTTTATACACATGATTACTCAGTCATATGGTTTCTCTGCCTTTTAAAATGACACTTTCCTTTGAGGGTTGGTTATAATATCAAATCAAATCTTATTATAAAATCACATTTAAAATTTGTGGGGACCAGAGTTTTTCTCATCAGGGAATCACACTAGTGATGCTCAAATTCCTTTCGGGTTTTAATACTGTCTTTGTTCATAGCCTGGGAGAAGTTTGTTGTAATAACAATGAGGCTTGCACAATTTAGTTAAACCTATTAAAGATCATTTATAGCTCTTTAAATATGGGTTGCTATATAACAACATGTAATATCTAGAGCATTAATGAAAAACTTGCAGCAAGCGGAGCTATTTATCATAACTTTGTTGTATGTGTGAGTACACATGAAAAACACATGACCTAAACACATGAACCTTACATTTTGGCTAGTTTGTTGGATTTGACAGTGTGAGAAGTTTAATAATTAACTTAGAGACAGTTACAAGCACTCTTTATATAAAAAAAAAAAAATATGGCCAAAGCTGATTATGAGCATAGATAGCCACAGAGCTATAAAAACAGAAACTGTTCAATGTCGGTGCAATGAAAATGGCTTGTAACTTTTTAAAGAGTTAAAGTAGCAATCTATTTCAGATTGCAAGCACAGTTGTTATTGTCTGTCAATGCTACACTGTGACTGCACTGAATCAGATACAGCATGTGCCAATCCTGTTTAACAGTTGCCATATTGAAGGAGAGTGCGGGGAACCATGGTGCAAAATGACTGAGTGCAAGTAGTTGGGAACACTAGCAGCAGCACAATGTAACTTAAGTTATCTCCTATGATCAGTTCTGCCAGCAACAATGAAGACTAATTGTGCTCTAACCACAGATATTGTAGTGTTACGGTCCACTCACTGCTAACTTTTATTAAACTAAGTCATGTCATAATCAGAGCAGTTACATATGTCTGCACAGATAGGAGCAAGAAAGTTACAATAACTTTTGAATTTGTTTTAGACAACTCAGGCGGGTGCCATTAACCATGTTAATATCCTGTACCAATGTTCCCTCTAAATTGTCTTTGTTGTCCATGGCCTTATTTCAATGCGCGGTCCCTTTAAATTTCTACGTATGCACGGTATTTCAAATGTGAGCGGCCTGTGCGGTACCTTACAGATTACTGTGTGGTCGCGCACGCACGCAGTTTAGAGGGAGCATTGTCCTGTACCATCGCAGTGCACCACATATGGGTTTATGTCCAACATGTGTTCAGAGGTCACAAAAGCCAAACTATTTGTCATGTGATGCTATCATTAATGTCTCAATGACAGGCTGGCTTGGAGTGCCAACACCATCAATTACAATTGCTGTAATATTGCTAAACACAAAACCTTTGTTATTTATTCCAAACTCTTGTGCCTAGAGAGCAACTGACACCACTGAACCGGAGAAAGAATCTACTACAACCCAAATCGGAGAAAGAATCTACTACAACCCAAATCCATAACATACATCAACAACTAACTTTTACTTAAATGATGTAGTGGTCAAAATAAATTTATCTTTAGATTTGTAAAACATCTATTTAACCTTGTGTGTGTCAATTTCAATCTGTTTTTGCTGCATACAAAAACCCTGTAAACAGGTACAAAACTATTTTATGGTTTGCATGAAATAGTGTGATGGGATAAAATGTTTGATTTTTCTTTGAAAGGCATATTGCTGCTGCATTGGGAAGTTTTCGCGTTGGATAAATTTATTTGAACAAGCAAAACAACGCTGCTCCTAAACAATACACAAAATGTCTCCTGTAGTTGCCAAAGCACTTGTACACTTTTACAGTGAGTTTTTCTTAGCTTTTAATATAAACTAAAAATTATTGCATTTGTCTGTGTTTATAAAGCTAGTAAAGCAACTTACATTATGTTTTCCTCTCCTTTCAGTTTTCTTGAATTTCTATACTTCTCCTGAAGGCAACTGCTCATCCATCAGCTGAACTGGTACCTCCCAGGAACCATTTTCAATGTGTGACCCCGGACAGTGATCATAATAAGCAAGCCAATCAAGCATTAAAGTCATTATAGCCAAGCTTAAACCACCCTTGCCTGCAGTCCATACACTCATCTAGCAGGTGTCACTGGTTAGTAATCAGGAGCAGGTTAGTTGGGACTCAGTAGGATCAACACAATTTTGAAATCAGTGGCTCTTAATCAGGATTTATTTTTATTGCACTCATGGTGCATGAGCTTAAATTCAATGTAAAATCTCCATCACAACAAAGGCAAGTAAAATAATATAGCTCAGTCTGCACAATTGTTATGTAAACATTTATAAATCTTTATGTCTGGGTAAACATATAAATATTTACAATGATGGCACCAGCTTCTAATTGATACAGGAAATGTATTCTGCAAACAAAGGTTTGCAATATTGTGAAAACCTTATTGGTGTTCTCAAAGCCAACACTGCCCTCTTCAGGTAGGATTACTTTAAGAGATGCACTACTTTATCTTGGCTGCTGTATACTGTAATACCGGTGGTGACCACACCGGTATATAAGTGCTGTGTAATGATTTATTGGGCAGTTCAGCCTGACCTCCGACTAGTAAAGACCTGTTGAATTTACTCTTGTGGTCTGTGTGCAGTGATTCTTATTAACAATAACTAGAACACACAGACTTAACAGTGGCGACGATGACGATCTTACCCTGCGGCAGAGATATATCCAAGGCAGTTTAACGGGCATCGAGAAGAGGCATCCGCCCTCATCATCCTGCTGAGAAAAGACTCGGGTCTGAAGAGCAAGGAAGAATCCTGACACGAAGCCTTCCATCAGCAATAGGCAGTGATCATCCCTTCTATCACGGTGGTGGGTAAGCCGATCAGCGACGAGCAGCAAGTCGGCCACGTTGGCTGTGAAGTAGGGGAGGGAAAAACGGAGGATATAAGGGCGGAGAACTCGACCACAGCCGGGGAAAAGAGCCGGACAGAAGTCGGGGCCAGAGGCACTGAGACAGCGTAAGGCACGGGAGCCGCGGTGAATGCAAACACAGCCGGTGTAAAAGACCGGGCTGCAAGCGGGCTGGGAGACGCAACAGCGTCGAGAGAGAGCTCGACCGCGACCGGGGAAAAAGGCCGGGCAGCTACCGAGGCCGCGAGGCGCGGGATAAAATTTAAAAAAACTGCGGAGAACTCAGCCGCAGCCGGGGGAATGGACCGGACTGCAAGAGGGGCTGGGAGGCACGATTTGAGAACCGCTGGGGAGGGCGAACGCAGCAATACGGCAATCGCCATTACAGCCAGCGGGGGAGAAAGGCAAACGCGGGAAGCCACCATTTTCGTAGGCGGGGGAAGAAGACAAGCGCGGGAAACCGCCATTTTGAAAAAAAAAAGAAAAGAAAAATTTCTTTTTGTTTCTCAAGAAGATTGCGAGGATGCCTAAGCGTGGTAACATCAACGATTTCGATCCCGATGTTGAAGATTGGGCCACGTATGTAGAACGCATAGAGATTTATTGTAAGGCAAATAAAATATCAGATGAAGATCCGGTCCTTTCCCCCGGCTGCGGCTGAGTTCTCCGCAGTTTTTTTAAATTTTATCCCGCGCCTCGTGGATATACAAAAATGCATTAGAAATAAAAGGGGGGCTTTTGGCAGTTACAAAAGACTAAAGACAGAAGAAGCCCTAGAGGAGTATAAAAAGTGCAGGGGCATACTTAAAAAAGAAATTAGGAGGGCGAGGAGGGGCCATGAAATAACACTGGCGAGCAAAATAAAGGAAAATCCTAAGATGTTTTATAAGTATATTAAGGGCAAGAGGATAACCAGGGAAAGGGTAGGGCCCATTAGGGACCAAAGTGGCAATCTGTGTGTAGAGCCAGAGGATGTAGGCGGGGTTTTAAATGAATTTTTTGCATCTGTGTTCACTATGGAGAAAGACGATGCAGACATAGAAATCGGGCAAGGGGACTGTGACATACTTGAACATATTAGCATCGAGAGGGAGGAGGTGCTAGCGGTTTTAGCGGGCCAAAAAGTGGATAAATCCCCAGGCCCGGATGAGATGTATCCCAGGCTGCTGTGGGAGGCAAGGGAGGAGATTGCAGGGGCTCTGACACTAATTTTCAGAACCTCTCTGGCCACAGGGGATGTACCAGAGGACTGGAGAACAGCTAACGTAGTACCATTATTCAAGAAGGGTAGCAGGGATAAACCAGGGAATTACAGGCCAGTGAGTCTAACATCTGTGGTGGGGAAATTATTGGAAAAAATTCTGAGGGACAAAATTAATCTCCACTTGGAGAGGCAAGGATTAATCGGGAATAGTCAGCATAGCTTTGTCAAGGGTAAATCATGTCTAACAAATCTGATCGAATTTTTCGAGGGGGTGACTAGTGGGGTGGATGAGGGAAATGCTGTGGATGTGGTTTACATGGACTTCAGTAAAGCTTTTGACAAAGTCCCACATAGGAGACTGGTCAAGAAGGTAAGAGCCCATGGGATCCAGGGTGCCTTGGCGCGTTGGATCCTAAACTGGCTGAGTGGCAGGAGGCAGAGGGTGATGGTCGAAGGTTGCTTTTGTGACTGGAAGCCTGTGTCCAGTGGGGTACCTCAGGGATCGGTGCTGGGTCCCTTATTGTTTGTGATCTACATAAATGATTTGGATGAGAATGTAAAAAGGTATGATCAGTAAGTTCGCAGATGACACGAAAATTGGTGGGGTGGTAAATTGCGAGGAGGAAAGCCTCCGGCTACAGGACGATATAAACGGGTTGGTCAGATGGGCGGAAAAGTGGCAAATGGAATTTAACCCTGAAAAGTGCGAGGTGATGCATTTTGGACAGACAAATAAGGCAAGGGAATACACAATGAGTGGTAGGACCCTAGGAAGTACAGAGGGTCAGAGGGACCTTGGTGTACATGTACATAGATCCCTGAAGGCAGCGGAGCAGGTAGATAAGGTGGTTAAAAAGGCATATGGGATACTTGCCTTCATTAGCCGAGGCATAGAATATAAGAGCAGGGAGGTTATGATGGAGCTGTACAAAACGCTGGTGAGGCCACAGCTGGAGTACTGTGTGCAGTTCTGGCCGCCTCACTATAGGAAGGATGTGATTGCTTTGGAGAGGGCGCAGAGAAGATTCACCAGGATGTTACCTGGGATGGAGCGCCTCAGCTATGAAGAGAGGCTGGACAGGCTGGAGTTGTTTTCCTTGGAGCAGAGAAGGCTGAGGGGGGACCTGATTGAGGTGTACAAAATTATGAGGGGCATAGATAGGGTAGATAAAGAGGAACTTTTCCCCTTAGTGGGGGGGTCAATAACAAGGGGGCATAGATTCAGGGTAAGGGGGAGGGGATTTGAGGAGGAACTTTTTCACCCAGAGGGTGGTTGGAATGTGGAACTCAATGCCTGAAAGGGTGGTGGAGGCAGGAACCCTCACCACATTCAAGAAGCATTTGGATGAGCACTTGAAATGCCATTGCATACAAGGCTATGGACCAAATGCTGGAAAATGGGATTAGACTGGACAGGGATGGATGGGCGGTGCAGACACGATGGGCCGAAGGGCCGAAGGGCCTCTTTCTGTGCTGTAAAACTCTATGACTCTTTGACTCTATGACTAAGATAAAGCACTAACCTTACTAAACTCAATGGGTGCGAAGACATACGGGCTATTGAAGCATCTTCTATCACCAGCTAAACCGACGGATCAGGCTTTCGCTAAGATTGTTGCTGTCCTGAGAAATCATTTGAACCCCACACCGCTGATGTTAGCGGAACGATTTAAATTTTATGCGAGAACGCAACTGAAAGAGGAAAGCAACGCGGAGTATTTAATTGAACTGCGTAAGCTAGCGAAATACTGTCAGTTTGGGGAAAGACTGACAGAGGCACTGAGAGACAAATTCGTGTGTGGATTGTCGAAAGAAGGAACACAAAAGCGGCTGCTTGAAGAGAATGATCTTACACTTGATAAGGCTGTCACTATTGCAGCATCGTACGAAGCCGCAGCGAGAGGCACTGCGGAAATGCAGCTGAAGGCAGCGGTACTCAGCGTAGATCAAATGGCTTTGGGTACATCGAAATGTTATCGTTGTGGAAAGACAACACACGATCAGAACCAATGCTGGTTTAAAAATCAGGAATGTAGAAAATGTGGCAAGCTTGGTCACATAGCTAAAGTATGCCGGTCAGGAAAGAAGACCAGCAACAAAAAGTCACCGCAGGAAAAGTGCAGAAAGGTACATAAGGTGGCTGAGAAGAGTTCGGATGAACAGAATTCGGATTCAGACTCCAACAGCAAGGAACTGGGTAGTCTGAGAATTCACAATGTGAGTAAGGAAGCTGACCTACAAACTATCTGGGTCACACTTCAGATAGCAGGAGTCCAAGTGAAGATGGAATTGGACACCGGATCGGCGTTGACGGTCATGAATAAGCAAGATTACAAAAGGTTATTCACACATATTCCCCTACGGGATACGGAGATAGTATTGCAGACATACACGGGGCAAAGAGTATACCCCATCGGAAAGATAAAAGTCAAGGTGGTACACAAGGGCAAAGAACACCAAGGAATGGACTTATATGTACTACCTGAGGGAGGTCCACCACTTCTGGGACGGGAGTGGATCAGGAAAATAAATATGGACTGGCACTCCCTAAAAGCAATAACGGTAGATTCCGGAAAAAAAGATGTCAAACCTGAACGATTGTCCAGAATATTGGATGAGGCTAAAGAGGTGTTCCAACAGGGACTGGGAACACTGAGAGGAATTACGGCAAAAATCAAGATTGCAGAACATGCAAACCCAAAATTTTTCAAAGCCAGACCGGTACCTTATGCGATACGACCTGCTGTGGAAGCTGAGCTGGAAGGGCTAGAACGTTCAGGAGTACTGTCTAAGGTGGACTGGAGTGAGTGGGCCACACCCATTGTTCCCGTCATGAAGCGTTCATCGAGTAACAAGCCAGGGGAACCGGGGAAGGTCCGCATCTGTGGCGACTTCAAGATCACGGTTAATCCGGTGCTTCACACGGTGCAATATCCGCTTCCGCGGATTGAGGATATCTTTGCTTCATTGTCTGGCAGGAAACACTTCACCAAGATAGACCTGGCGCAAGCGTACTTACAGATGGAAGTTGAGGAAGAGTCGCGCCAGTATCTCACAATCAACACGCACAGAGGCTTGTATCGATATAATAGACTGGTTTTTGGAGTGGCTTCGGCTCCAGCAATTTGGCAGAGGGCCATGCCGCAGGTATTACAGGGAATTCCAAGCACTCAATGTTACTTGGACGATATCCTGATTACAGGAGATGACGATGAGGAACACCTTGCAAATTTGAAACTGGTGCTCACCAGATTGAAGGAATATGGACTTCGAGTTAATCGCCAGAAATGAGAGTTCTTTCAGAAACGGATCTCGTACTGTGGGTATGTCATTGACCAGGAGGGGCTGCACAAGTCACCTGACAAGATCGAAGCTGTTGTGAAGGCTCCCGCTCCGGAAAATGTATCCCAGTTGAGGTCGTTCCTAGGGTTGATTAACTATTACCATAAGTTTCTGCCAAATCTATCCACGGTGCTGCACCCGCTGAACGCTCTTTTGCAGAAAGAAGTACCATGGAAGTGGAGCGAGGACTGTAAGAAGGCCTTTCGCAAAAGCAAGGCATTGATCACCTCAGAGGAAGTGTTGGCTCACTTCAACCCAACGCTACCTATTCGTTTAGCTTGTGATGCTTCTCCTTATGGTATTGGAGCAGTACTCTCACACAAGTTGCCAAATGGCTTGGAAAGGCCAGTTGCATTTGCATCCAGATCATTGACCTCCGCTGAGCACAACTATGCTCAGATAGATAGGGAGGCTCTCAGCCTTGTGTGGGGAGTAAAGAAGTTTAATCATTACCTGCAGGGCCAGAAGTTTACACTGCTGACAGACCACCAGCCGTTGGTATCCATTTTTAACCCTAAGAAGGGTGTTTCGGTGATGACAGCACAGAGGCTCCAGACATGGTCCCTTTTCCTAGGGGCACATCAATATCAGATAGAATTCAAAGGTACAAAGCAGCATGGTAATGCTTGTAGGGGGTTTCTCTTGCTCTTTCTGGTCTCCTGCCAGGCTTCGTGCAATAATTACCCTTGAGTGGTTCGACCCACTCCCCCCTACGGTTCTAGACCTTGGACTTAGGTGCAGAGAACAGTAGTGCAGAGAAAGAACTCAATAGACCAGGTTGAATAGCACAAAATGGATGCTTTTATTTTTAAACAGTTTGAAGCATTACAAAATACATGTCATAGGCACAGATTAAAGTTACTACAATCATGCACAAATTTATGAACTTGACTCTATGGAAATGGGGAACACACGGCACATCGAAAAAGGGGAAACACATTACGATTTCCCTTAACTCCCTCCCCTATACCTAAACTAAGTTTCGACCTGGGGAACTTGGGATCATGCTCACCACTCTCGAAATCGCGAGAAAGGGGGTTCGCAGCCTTTTTGGCACCGCTTTCCGTCGTCACGTGGATTTGGAAACTTCTGGCGCAGTCGATATTCTCTCCTCCCTCGAGGCAGTGGGGTAGACCCAGCCTCGATGAGCGCTCGTTAAGGTTGAGATCCACTAAGTCAATTTGGGTTCATGGAGCAGACCCAGATGCAGGCTATGCAGTTGGGAGAATCTTGTGGCATCGATCGCCGGTTCTCCAGAGGGCTTCGTCTCCGTCGGCCTGGGTCGTCGATGATCTCCCGACCCCAGTACCCGGGCCACCCTCGTCGTCTTCTCGTCGTGGCCGAGCCTTGTTTGGCTGAACACCGACCACGTTGTCCTTTTACCGAAACCGTCCGTCTTTAAAAAGACGAAAACGTTTTCATCGATCTGCCGAAGTGGAAGAGGCGCCGATCCGGGCACCGTCCGCCCTTCGTTCGTTCCTCGTAGAAGAAAGTTCTTGAAGAAATGGAAGCCTGAAGTCGCCCAACAAGAAGCCGTGGCAGTGAAGAAGAAGTTGTTCAAGTAACCCGAAGTCCGAAGTAACTTAGATGGACTTTCAATCCATAGTTATACTCTTTTGGGACAGTCTTATCTCCCGCCAAATCATAGTCCTGTCTTTGTATTAATTTTGGCGGGCAGAAATCTCTGCAGGGGCGCTTTGTCTTGTAACGGAGCCGGTGATAACTTAAACTGGCCTTCCTGGCCGATAATGTCTTTCAATGTCTTTTGCATTGTCACCGTGGCTCGGTTCGCATATTGATCGGTCCGGACATTTTCCTTGATGGCTGCTAAATGGTTTTTCCTTTGTACGATAAATGGGTATAAGTGTTTTTACATTGTCCGCCCATATCTTGATGGGCCCCATCCTGTACTTATAATCCATTGAATATGTATGCTGTTGCTCTGAGTTTCGGTTCCCAGAGACTGGCTTTCGTGGGCTCACTGTCTTCAATCCACAAGCCTGTCTGGCTTGCAGTAACAGAAATAAAATGGTTCATAAACTGATCACGGGGCCTGGCGGCCATTTTGTATGCCCTTTTATCAAAGGTTTTTCTGTGCAAGCTTACTTTGGTCAATAAACAGTCTTATTTTATCCAGTTTTCTTGCGTGATTTTTGCTGAAAATTGCGAATCTTACAGGCCCCCCTGTGATACTGATAGCTTGCTTAAAGTATCAATAATCCTTGATGAGCAAATTTTCCCTGATTCCCCACATCCAAACATTCCTGGCACTTAACTATCTATGCCCCTCACGACACATGCAGTTCCCATTTCCGGAGAAAATGAAAATTACCTCATGCACATTTGGAATCATAGACAGCAAATCTTAAACTATAACACCTTCACCTGTCAGATGGGCAGGGGTTGATACCCTTTTGCGCCATCTGCATGCATCTTTTATTAATCCAAAAAAACTTAAGAACAACTAATAACATGACAATACTTATTTCCTTATAACCCAAAACAATCAAAAAAAAAAAAAATTTTTAAATGGAGGGACGCTTAATCTTATACTAGCAGCTTAGAGTGGGGTATCTGCTTCCCCCATCCGCACATAGCGTTCTCTCCATTCTCCTGTGTTCTCGTGCCTCTGGAGGCGTTTGCCTCTTTTGCAATGCACGAAGAGCAAATATATCACAATCAAAACCTGACATACTACTAGGATATGGGATGCTATTCTAATCCAGGCGGGGACCTCTATGTTGGTGAACAAGTCCCACCATGGTGGGACGGTTATGTCCAATATGTCTTTTCCTATCTCTAAAGTCTTCTGCTCCAGTGTGTAGAAATGTTTCTGCGAAATTATAACGGCTTTTAAAATCTTGGTGAGGTGTTCGGGAAGAGGGGGAATGACATAACCAAAATGCGCGACAAATCGTTGTAAGTCTGTGAAATTCTCTTTGATAGTGATGTGTACGGTGGAGGGCGCAGGAATGGGAACAATTCGTTGTTGTGCCACTTGAACCTCGGCCCTGGGTTTGCAACAGAAACTGCTATCACCGACCGAACACCACTCGTGTTGTCCATATCGGTACTGAGGCGCTGCAGTGGTGACGCAGTATGTCCCACCCCCGATATATGCTACCTGTGGGGGCACATGGTCCTCTGCCATTGCCTCCATGGTGCAATTCACCGGCTTCGCGCTAGCGGTTCTGAACCCGCACTGTGGTTTCAAAAAGGCATTCAAGTGCTGGGGACACAGGATGATGTGTGCTCCCCGGCTCCGACATCCCGAGAGGTCGGTGCCTGTCATCGTACGCTCCCATCTGATGACGTAAGGCGGGACCACTGCGTAACGAATGTGTGCGCCCCCCTGAATGACTCCAATGTTCTCTACTCTGTATACCGGGGCGGGCTTTGCTGCGGGACCCAACACCGGCATTCTTACTACTATTCCCATAATAGTGTGATTCGAATGTCCGCAGTCCACTGGAACTGGGTATGCTTCTGCAGCTAGTCTGAGCTGGCACGGGCTTAATGCATTCTCAAAAGGGTGGAGCGCTTGCAAGTGCTTGTTGCTGATCCAGGACGGGACCAAACCCTGTTTTAAATCTTCAAGATTACTGCGGCCCTCGCCCAATAACCACGCCCCATACAGCACACAGGCCTCGTTTTGCGCAGCTTGATCGGACGCATTCCGATCCTCCTTAATGAGTGCATTTACCGTTCTCGCGTGTTTCTCCAGCTCAGCAATTATGTCCTTAAAGTGTAGTGTCATGGCCTGGTCCTCATGCAACTCAGAACCCACGACCTTGTTTTCGTCTGTCAATATGTTCCTTAACTGGGCTTTTAAACCGTTGATCTGTGTCTGCAGCTCCACGTTATCTAGAGCGTTGACAACAGATGTCCCGGTATTAAAAGCAGTGAATATGTCATTTACAGTACCCCTTCTTTGCCTCCCGACTCGATCCAAAACTTCTGGCGGTGTGGTGTATAATTTGTCTCTGTCGATGTCGGCAAAGTCAAATTCGTAAAATTGTCTAAACATACTGGTTAACAGGACTTGGTATAATTGTTCCGTTTCTTTGGGACACCACTCCGGCAATCTTACCTCAGTGAGATTTAAAATCACTGAGGCCACCGCGTAGTGTACCCCTTGGTACAGCACCTGACCGGTGGGTACCAATACTAAACCGTTCCCGGGTCCCTTGGTGGTGGTTGGGCACCCTCCTTTCTGGGCTAGTGCTACCGGAAGCGTGGGCAGGGGCTTGCGTGGGCGGGTGATGAGTTCAGTGGCGTTCACCGGAATAGGGGAGTATGGGGCTCCGCACGCTCGAGTGCTAACGTCCCATCTCATCCCCTTCCCTTCATCCTGCCACTGCCTCTGGAAGAAGATGGACACGCCCTTGGGGCAGACGCGTCTCGAACCCCACATACAGACATATATTCCCTCATCCGGTTCCCACCATTTGTCCCAACACACACGTAATTGTCCGTGAGTTCCCGTAATAGTCCGATGGGTATTATTACCCAGTCGCTCCCACTCGACCGTAGAGTTTCTCATGTCCTTTCCCAGCTTTCGTAGCCACCACCATTGCCTTGGTGGTACGTTCCCATTGCACACCAGACAAATCCTCTTTCCCATGGTGACGCTGACTCTGGGCGCTAGGATCCTCACTCGAGGGCACGTTAATGAAGTCTCTTGGTAGGCAAAACCGAAATTGCTGGAATATTCCGTAGAATTCGTTCCCAGCCAACCTGGCCATCTCCCTTGGTGGAAGTAGGTGGCGGTTTCCTCTACCTCTCGCTCCCCCGTCCCATCCGTTGCGATGGGGGCCGTGTCCCCGGAGCACCCGAAAATGATGACGTCCTTGGTGCGGCCTCGGTAGGCCCACCCGCACCCGATCGCCATGAACGCGACGACAATCCTTTCCATCATATCCCAGGTTTCTGTAACCAACAAAATGATGTAGCCGGGCTCCCGATAGGTGCTGGCCTAAATTAATTGGACGCGCGGGTTCCTGGACCCCGCTCCCTAACAAACACACATACCGGGCAGACTTCAAAATTGTACTCTTAACACCATATACTTTACATTCCTTAAACTATGACCATAATTACCTATCTTAACTTATGTACAGCGCCGCCCTCCGTGGGGTGGCTTTCCGAATCCCTGTGAGGTCTGTCGTGTGCCACACCCTGCGGTGGGGCTGCATTGATCTTTGGCCTTGATCCCCCGCAGCCTGTCGCTGCTGAACGGGGATCATGTCTTCCTGGGGCTGCTTTAAACCGTGGTTGGGGAGGATGGGGAGAATCTGGCCAAAATTTTCTGGGCTGGGGCGTTCGAGCTGACCTACGAGGGGCTGCTTTGGGTTGGGCTCCCGGGGCCGATGGACCTGGGGTCGTGACTGTTACCGTTACAGCCTGTGGTTCCTCCACAGCTGCCGGCTCCAGCTCCCCTCCCTCAGGCTCCGCCCCCCCGGGGTCGGGATCTGTGGCTTCCGACTCCACCTCACCTGTCCCTACAGGTAACGAGTCTCCACCCCCACTCCCTACCTCCCCCAAGCTTGAGTCGAGGGCGGGACTGCCGTCCTCTGACTCTTCCTCCTCCGTGATTGGGTCTAAAGCGAGGTTGAGCTGTTCGGGCTCTCCCCTGCCTAAATCCCATTCAAAAGATGAGACCTCCCACTCCAATGGGATGGCCTCTCCCTTCACGCAGGCTACTGCTCCAGCCTGTGTGGTCTGTGACTCTGTTACAGGCTGAGGATCTTTGTTCTCAGACCTGGTCCCCTTTGGTGGCCCTTGTGTACCCGGTTTAAACAGTTTACACTGGTTGATGTGAAACCATTTGGTACGTCGGGGCGTCTTCACTGCATAAACCATGGGGCTGGCTTTGTCTACAATGCTGTATGGCCCCATGTACAGTGGTTCAAAACTCCCTACCCTGGCGTAGTTTCCGTCCATGACCTGGTCCCCGACTACCCACTCTTGTTGTTTCCGAGGTTCCAACAACAGTTTATTTCCCTGGTGCTGTCTTCCCATGTTCCCAGCCGCCTGCCCATAAATCTGTCTCAGGCGCTCCAAGAGGGTTTGGGCGAATTTGTCCCATTTCACCTCTCGGAGCTGGCCCTCAGTGAGCACCGGGGCTAGCACATGGGTGGGTGTTCGCATGATCCTTCCAGTCATTAACTCGTGCGGGGAATACCCCGTGCTTTTGGACTGGCTGGCTCGGATCCCCATGAGGACTAAAGGCAGGACCTCCGCCCATTTCTGGGGCGAGCCCATTGTCTCTTTCCTCAGCTTTTCCTTGAGGGTCCGATTCATACGCTCAACAATCCCGGATGACTGGGGATTGTATGCTACGTGCCACTTTCCCTCAATGCCCAAGAGCCTGAGGGCGTTCTGCATTACTTGACCGGTGAACTGACTCCCTTGGTCGGACTCTACAAAACGGGGGAGTCCCCACCGTGAGAACACTTCCCGAATCAAGATCTTAGCAGTACCCAGTGCCGTAGCTGTTCTGCACGGGAAGGCTTCTACCCATTTGGTGAACACATCTACCAGGACAAGGCAGTACTTATAGCCTCCCTGGGCGGCGGGCAGGGGCCCTATGTAGTCGACCTGAATCGACTGCCATGGTCCCTCTACCCTCCTGATGTGCCCCATGGGCACCTTCCTTTTGTGGGGGTCTGGGTTGTTAGCAGCACACACAAGACAGCTTGCGCAGAACTCGCGGACATCGTCCCGAAGTCCCGGCCACCATCCCGCCTGCTCCACCCGTTGCCAGGTGACCTCAGGTCCGGGGTGTCCCGCTCCTGGACCCTCGTGGGCCAATTGCAGGAATTCCCTTCGGTGCTGCTGCGGCACAACCCACTGCTCCTTTCGGAACAGCATACCTTCTTTGACTGTGAGGGCTGCCGTACTGTACGGACCTTCTACCTGTTTGCCCTCTGTGATGGCTTTTAGGACTGCTTTTAGGGCGGGATCCAGGGTTTGGACGGTCTTTAGGTCTGGGGGCGGTGTCACCCCTGTGTTCCCGGGAATTCCCTCCCTGCCTTGGATCGCCGCCACGGGTCCGGGTTCGTATGGGTCCCAGAGAATGCCGTTGCGGGCACCCTCCCTGGCTAGCGCATCCGCCTGCTGGTTGCCCTGACTGCGGGGTTCTGTAATGGAGTGAGCCTTCACCTTATGGATGAACACCTCTCCTTTCTCCCCCACAGCTGCTAGGATCTTCTCCAGCAAGGGCTTAACTGTTAAAGGCCGCCCGTCCGCGGAGGTGTACCCGCGTCGGGACCAGATGGCGAGGTACTCTGTACACGAATTGCACGTGAACATGCTGTCTGAGCAAATCGTGTATGGGGTTGGGAAAATCTCGGGGTGGGTAACCACGTACGCCACCGCGGACAGTTCAGCCTGCTGCGCGCTCATAGTGCTGGGGAGCTTAATTGCCAGGGCAATGTTTGCCGCAGGGTCATAAACTCCACACCCTGTGAGTCGCTTGCCGTCAGCTACAGTGCTAGAACCGTCTACGTAGATCTCGCGGCCCGTGGGATGTATCCCGGCCCGTAAACCTATGTTAACTTCCCATACCCCTTCTACGGAACATTGATGGGCTGTCCCGGGATATGCCATATTGGCTGCGAGCCTTGGCGCGCAGAGGCCTTTAACTTTGAGATCCATCTGGGAAAGGAGGAGGGTCCAGCGCGCAATCCGAGCGCTGCTTATGGTCCCATCCTTAATCCTCCCATCCAGAAGCATCTTCGTGGGGGTGTGATGGGTGAGGAGCGTAATGGGAGAGGTCCCTGTGAAGATCACTGATCTGTTCACAGCCCAATGCGTGGCCAGGAGATGCCGTTCGCAATTGGAGAAACTCCTCTCCACATCCGTGAGCACCCTGGAGGAATAAACTACTGGTCTTAGCTTGCCGTGCCGCTCTTGGAGCAGCACTGCGCTCAGGCTGTCCCCACTAGCGGCTACCTCCAGAAAGAACTCCTCTCCCCCATCTATGGCCCCTAGGGCTGGCGCGGTCTGCAGATCTCTTTTCAACTTCTCGAATGCTGCCTGGCACCCCTCGTCCCAAGACCACTCGACTCCCTTGTGTAAGAGTCGAAGTAGCGGGGCCGCTGTGGCAGCATAGTCCTCGATGAAATCTCTGCAGTACCCGGTCAATCCCAAAAAGGACCTTACACCCGTTACTGTGTTGGGAATCGGCAGATCTTGTATAGATTCCCGTCTGGCCTTATCTATGGCTCTTTCCCCAGCGCGGATGGCCAGACCCAGGAATTTAACTTCCCGCTGGCCGATCTGGGCTTTCTTTGGGTTTACTTTGAAACCCTTCCTTTCTAACAGTTCCAACAATTCGGCTAACAGTGGGCCGTGCTGCTCCCTTGTATCTGTGAACAGGAGTAAGTCGTCCACATACTGCACTATCTGGTTGGGCTGGCTGAACTCTTTCAAACTCCCCGCCATACACTGATGGAAAATGCTGGGGCTGTTGTGAAAACCCTGTGGTAAGCAGTTCCAGGTGTACTGTTGCCCTTTGAAAGTAAAGGCAAACTTGTACTGGTCCTCCCGCCGCAGCGGAATGGACCAAAAACCGTTCGAGATGTCCAGCACCGTGAATGTGGTCGCCGATGCTGGAATACTCCCTATTAAGTCTGCAACTGCTGCTACCGTGGGCGCGCAGGCTGGGATATTACTATTGAGGACTCTATAGTCCACCGTGGCTCTCCACGAATTGTCCGGTTTCTTTACCGGCCATAATGGGGAGTTCACGTGGGTGGCTATCGTCCTCAATACGCCCTGCTGTACCAATGAAGATATTGCTGTCTCCATGTCGGGTTCTGCCTCCTTGGGGAAATTATACTGCTTTTGGGGTCGGATCATGGGGTCCCCGTCTACGCTGACTTCGAACCCAGTGACTCTCCCGCAGTCGTGCTTGTGGGTGGCGAACGCGGTCAGATTTTCTGACACACGCGCCTGCAAGTCCGTTGGGACGTTTGTTATCATGAGCTCGAGATCGTAACCTCCTGATGGCTTCATAGTGCACAGGGCCCCCTTTTCTTCCTTCCCCGGGATTACGACTACCTTACCTAAACCGCCTTCGGCTCCCCAGAGACAGTGATTTCTCAGGTCCACGAGGATCCCGTGTTCCACCAAGAAATCAGCCCCGAGGATGCCTTTTCCCCCCCCCCTCTTTCCACTTCAATAGGATGCACGTCCATGTGGTGTGGAGCGCTCCCAACTGAATGGAGAGCGGGAGGGAGTGCGCGCCAGCCTGTGCTCTACCTGTGAAACCCGCTACTAAATATGGAGCCTGGGCGGACAGAGGTGAGGCAAAAGGTTTGTCCGTGTGGATCACGGTACACGAAGCTCCCGTATCCAACAGGTAACTACCCCTTTGTTTCTCCACCTCCATCTCCACCACAGGTCTTCTCCAAGCGTCATAGCGGAGCGGACACAAGTAGATGGGCTGCGCGGGCGTCAGTCATTTAGGTGTTTCGGCTGGGGTCTCGGGGGCGATAGGGCTGTTAGCAACCGCTACCTTCCCCTGCCAGGTCATCAGAGACCGCATAGTCTCCAAGACTGACTCGATCGCAGCGGGGTCCACAACCGCACCACCCCCTTTATTCGGGGCAGAGGCTACGGTTGGGTTCTGGACTGGTGTTGGGGCAGCGGCCTGCACTTGTGGTTGTGCTGGTGTTGGGTAAACTCTCGGGCCGTTGGCGACTCGGGCTTGGGCTTGATCTTGGGCTGCGGCGAACGCTCTCTCCCTCTTATCCTTCCAAGGATTCCTACAGTCCTTGCGCCAATGACCCTCCTTCCCACACCCGTAACAACTGCTATTTGCTTGGGGATGGCGATTTCCCTCCTGACGCCATTCCTTTTTAGCAGAGGCTGCGGGTCTCACCTCATGCACCTTTCCTTTCACAACAGGCGTTTTCTTGCCCTTGTTGTTTCTATAACTGATCGTGAGCTGATCTAGTACTACTTCCTCCGTGGAGCGGGCGTTAGTGGGGTCAAACCATGCTTTGGCCTGTTCCTTCACTACTGGCAGGCAACCTGCTACCAGGCACCGAAGCCAGTGAGCCCTTTGTTCGCCATCCAGCCCGGCCCGGGCCGGCCCGCCCGGGCAGCTGCGCCGATACACTGGCCACAACCTGTCGGCGAAAACCCGTGGGGGTTCTCCCTCTAGCTGCACTGTCTTTTCTAAACGGAGGAACGGAGTTCCGTCCCCCTCTCCCATGATCTCCAGAATCTCATCCCGTAGCAACTCATAGTCCCTGTGCCCTCTCTTGCTCTCGTCAGGGAGACACTGGAGGAGCGAACTGTCCAGGGAGAACAGCAGCATTTTAGACTGTTCAACCCCGTCGCAGTCATTGACTGCTGCGGTCTGCTCCACGTCCCTGAAATGCACGGAGGGATCTCCTGACTCGGAGAGTTTTCGGATGTGACTTATCATCTCTCTTAGCTGTCGTGCGCTATGAGGCATTATGATCTGACTCTCAAGGGGTCCGTCATCGCCATTTTCTTAATTTGGACCGATCCTCCGGTGTCTCGTTGGACACATTGGCGCCGACCCCGACTCTACTGTCTGGGGTTGCTCTACCTCAGGGCTCTCTTCCTCTACCGTCTCCGTCTCCTGTCCCGGAGTCCAAGACTCCTCATAGGCAGGAGGCGCAGAAGGTTCGGGGGTTGGTACCCCAACTGCCTCTTGTGGAATCGGTCTTTTGGATTCCTTGGCTAGCAACAGCTGACTCGCTGGTGGATTTATGAGACACACCAACCCGTTTGCCTTCGCTAGGGCCTTTCTCAGGTCCTCTAGCTCCCGGCGGCAAGTGCTGTGGTCGGTGTTCTCAGATCTATCCTCCATGGCCATCTTATATGCTGCCCTGGCTCCCAGGAGCTTTTCCTCTTGGGCATCTACTTGTTTGGCTAGACGGGAACACCTCTCTCTCATTCTACCTTCACTGGCCTTGGCCTCAACGACCTGACATTTTAAATATTCTACCCGGGTTTCGTGGCAGCGAATTACAGAGCGGCGTTCCTGGTTCAGCGCGTCAAGCGATTCAATCAGTTTTTGACCTCCCGCAACCTTTTCCTCCACGCCTTTAAGCAAGCCGTTGATCTGGACTGTCTGTGCTGCAACTACCTGGTCCAGAAGCTGGACTTGCTTCTTGTAGCACATCAGCCAGACCGCCTTTTCTACAGATTTCTTATGCTCTCTACCCGCTGTCCACTTGATGGCTGCGTCTAGCGGGCGCCTATCCCTTAGTAGATCAGATATCCATTGTTTTGTGAGGTTGACTTTTCCGAAAACATAATCTGCTATTCTTTCATCCATCACATTTCGTTTATTCAGATCTTGATCTAACACACTACTTTCCTGCTGCCAAGGTCCTGCCGCGGTCGCCATTTCTGTGGGGGGGTTTCTCTTGCTCTTTCTGGTCTCCTGCCAGGCTTCGTGCAATAATTACCCTTGAGTGGTTCGACCCACTCCCCCCTACGGTTCTAGACCTTGGACTTAGGTGCAGAGAACAGTAGTGCAGAGAAAGAACTCAATAGACCAGGTTGAATAGCACGAAATGGATGCTTTTATTTTTAAACAGTTTGAAGCATTACAAAATACATGTCATAGGCACAGATTAAAGTTACTACAATCATGCACAAATTTATGAACTTGACTCTATGGAAATGGGGAACACACGGCACATCGAAAAAGGGGAAACACATTACGATTTCCCTTAACTCCCTCCCCTATACCTAAACTAAGTTTCGACCTGGGGAACTTGGGATCATGCTCACCACTCTCGAAATCGCGAGAAAGGGGGTTCGCAGCCTTTTTGGCACCGCTTTCCGTCGTCACGTGGATTTGGAAACTTCTGGCGCAGTCGATATTCTCTCCTCCCTCGAGGCGGTGGGGTAGACCCAGCCTCGATGAGCGCTCGTTAAGGTTGAGATCCACTAAGTCAATTTGGGTTCATGGAGCAGACCCAGATGCAGGCTATGCACTTGGGAGAATCTTGTGGCATCGATCGCCAGTTCTCCAGAGGGTTTCATCTCCGTCGGCCTGGGTCGTCGATGATCTCCCGACCCCAGTACCCGGGCCACCCTCGTCGTCTTCTCGTCGTGGCCGAGCCTTGTTTGGCTGAACACCGACCACGTTGTCCTTTTACCGAAACCGTCCGTCTTTAAAAAGACGAAAACGTTTTCATCGATCTGCCGAAGTGGAAGAGGCGCCGATCCGGGCACCGTCCGCCCTTCGTTCGTTCCTCGTAGAAGAAAGTTCTTGAAGAAATGGAAGCCTGAAGTCGCCCAACAAGAAGCCGTGGCAGTGAAGAAGTTGTTGTTCAAGTAACCCGAAGTCCGAAGTAACTTAGATGGACTTTCAATCCATAGTTATACTCTTTTGGGACAGTCTTATCTCCCGCCAAATCATAGTCCTGTCTTTGTATTAATTTTGGCGGGCAGAAATCTCTGCAGGGGCGCTTTGTCTTGTAACGGAGCCGGTGATAACTTAAACTGGCCTTCCTGGCCGATAATGTCTTTCAATGTCTTTTGCATTGTCACCGTGGCTCGGTTCGCATATTGATCGGTCCGGACATTTTCCTTGATGGCTGCTAAACGGTTTTTCCTTTGTACGATAAATGGGTATAAGTGTTTTTACATTGTCCGCCCATATCTTGATGGGCCCCATCCTGTACTTATAATCCATTGAATATGTATGCTGTTGCTCTGAGTTTCGGTTCCCAGAGACTGGCTTTCGTGGGCTCACTGTCTTCAATCCACAAGCCTGTCTGGCTTGCAGTAACAGAAATAAAATGGTTCATAAACTGATCACGGGGCCTGGTGGCCATTTTGTATGCCCTTTTATCAAAGGTTTTTCTGTGCAAGCTTACTTTGGTCAATAAACAGTCTTATTTTATCCAGTTTTCTTGCGTGATTTTTGCTGAAAATTGCGAATCTTACATGCTGATGGGCTGTCGCGCCTGCCACTACCTACTGAGGAGGAGGCACCGACGGTTGACCCGGTGGAGTTATTTCACTCGACCATCATCGAATGTTTACCTGTCACCAATGCAAATATTGAAAGGGAGACTAGGAATGACCCGACACTGTCCCGGGTCTACGAATTGACAGTAAAGGGATGGCCAGCCCATGGTGATCCACTGTTACCGGCATTCTCAGCAAGACGAGAACAGCTGTCCATCTCTCAGGGAACATTGATGTATGGAACAAGGGTGATTATCCCTCCTAAGTTAAGAGAGAGAGTTCTAAAAGAACTACATGAAGGTCATCTGGGGGGAGTCAAGATGAAAAGCCTTGCTAGGGCTTATGTGTGGTGGCCGGGTATCGACCAACAGATAGAGGATCTGACGAAAAGCTGCTCAGGGTGCCAAAAAGTCCAAAATGCACCTCCAATTGCACCGCTGCATCCATGGGAATGGCCTTCAACCCCATGGCAACGTGTACATATTGACTTTGCTGGTCCATTCATGGATTCCATGTTTTTAATTGCGGTGGACGCACATTCTAAATGGCCAGAAGCGATTAAAATGACTACCACTACCTCGGAGAAGACGATCGCGGTGCTAAGAACGATATTTGCAAGAAATGGATTGCCAGAGCAAATATGTTCAGACAACGGACCACAGTTCGTGTCAGAGGAATTCCAGAAATTCCTGAAGAAGAATGGGGTGAAACATTATACCTCTGCCCCATATCATCCAGCTACGAATGGGCTGGCCGAGAGGTTTGTACAGACGTTCAAAAAGGCAATAAAGGCCATGAGCGAAGATCAGATTCCACTGCAACACAAGGTGGACAATTTCCTACTGGCATATCGAAACGCCACCCATGCAACAACAAACCAAAGTCCTGCCATGATGTTCTATAACAGGAGGTTGCGGTCCAGGTTGGACTTGTTAAAACCAAATGTGCGGAGGGAAGTCGAAAACAAACAGTTCCAGCATATCAATAACAAGCCCACTCGGAGTTTTGAAATAGGACAACCGGTGTTAGCCAGGGACTATAAAATCGAGAAATGGCAATCTGGAACAATTCGGGCCAGACAAGGACCCCTGATGTACACGGTAGATGTTGGTGAAAATGTAATGCGACGTCATGCTGACCAACTGGTGGGACCGAGAACAAGGGTCGAGCCCATGGTTACGACAGAGACAACCGTGGAGGAAGTTAGTGAACCTGAAGCATCTACCTCAGAAGTGAATATACCTGATGATGATGTCCTATCCATAGGGGATCAACTAGATGAGTCACCCCAGCAACGAGAACCAGAGACCCCTGAAAGGCGTTATCCGTCTCGGATCAGGAGGCCTCCTCAGAGACTGAATCTGTGAACTGTTTTTACATGAAGTTGTGTATATATGTTATTATGTTATGTTTAATGGGGAATATATACTGTTAAGCTAAAAAGGGAGGATTGTGGTGTATGTAACCGTTCCACCTTTAAGAGAACTATTTTAAGAGATGCACTACTTTATCTTGGCTGCTGTATACTGTAATACCGGTGGTGACCACACCGGTATATAAGTGCTGTGTAATGATTTATTGGGCAGTTCAGCCTGACCTCCGACTAGTAAAGACCTGTTGAATTTACTCTTGTGGTCTGTGTGCAGTGATTCTTATTAACAATAACTAGAACACACAGACTTAACACCCGACCTCAAATTCAGTTTCTGTTTCTAGGTGTTCGTTATTTTTTCCATTTTCAGTGCTTATGTTGAGCCTTTTCTAATTTTCATAAACATTTTATCAGTGCTTAAATATGGCGAAGCAACTATTGTCGTTAGAAATGCACGATGTGCTGGCTTTGCAGGTATAAAATGGTTCATTGACCAGGCATGTTTTCGGTTCATAGGAATTCAGCACTTAAAAGGGGACTCATTGATGGGAATTTTCTCTTTCGGCCGCAATTCAACTGGATACCATGCCTACGTTTACCACCTCCCTCATAGGGGGTAGAATCTGCTGCAGATGGCCCTGGGATTGCCGGGTGAATCACAGAGTATGAGTGAACAGGAGAAAGTGGTAATGCAGGAACAGGAACCTGCTAGTTCTAGAGTAAACTCATGCCCTTATCAGCTGCTAAGCCCAGACAATTTTTTTTAATGTATTCATTCGCGGAATGTGGGCATCACCGTCAAGGCCAGGATTTATTGCCCATCCCTAATTGCCCTTGAGAAGGTGGTGGTGAGCCGCCTTCTTGAACTGCTGCAGTCTGTGTGGTGAAGATACTCCCACAGTGTTGTCAGGTAGGGAGTTCCAGGATTTTTACCCAGCAATGACGAAGGAGCCGCAATATATTTCCAAGTCAGAATAGTGTGTGACTTGGAGGTAATAGTGTTCCCATGCGTCTACTACCCTTGTCCTTCTAGGTGGTAGTGGTCACGGATTTGGAAGGTGCTGTCAAAGAAGCCTCGGTGAGTTGCTGCAGTGCATCTTGTAGATGGTACACACTGCAACCACATTGCACTGATGGTAGAGGGAGTGAATGCTTAAAGTGGTGGATGGGGTGCCGATCAAGAGGACTGATTTGTCCTGGATGGTGTCGAGCTTCTTGAGTGTTGTTGGAGCTGCACTCATCCAGGCAAGTGGAGAGTATTCCATAACACTCCTGACTTGTGCCTTGTAGATGGTGGAAAGGCTATGGGGATTCAGGAGATGAGTCACTCACTGCAGAATACCTAGCCTCTGACCAACTCTTGTAGCCACAGTATTTATGTGGCTGGTCCAGTTAAGTTTCTGCTCAATGGTGACCCCCAGGATGTTGATGGTGGGGGATTCGGCAGTGGTAATGCCATTGAATGTAGAGGTGGTTACACTCTCTCTTGTTGGAGATGGTCATTGCCTGGCACTTGTGTGGCCCGAATGTTACTTGCCACTTACAAACCCAAGCCTGGATGTTTTCCAGGTCTTGCTGCATGCGGGCATGGACTGCTTCATTATCTGAGGAATTGCAAATGGAACTGAACACTGTGCAATCGTCAGCAATCATGCCCACTTCTGACCTTATGATGGAGGGAAGGTCCTTGATGAAGCAGCTGAAGATGGTTGAGCCTAGGACACTGCCCTGAGGATTACATCAAAGTGCTGGGGCTGACATGATTGACCTCCAACAACCACAACCATCTTCCTTTGTGCTAGGTATGACTCCAGACAGTGGAGTACATGCACTACATGCGGCCTGCATATAATAGAATTTGATATCTGAGCACCAACATTTCATTTCATAGTGTGCAGAGCTCCCTGCGAAATCTGGCAGCAACTGCAGCCTTTGTGCACTATTATATAAAGAGTTAACAGAATTGCACATGGCAACTGCAGAACCATCTGTAGAACAGCCCTCATCCTAATAACAGTCACAGTATCCCATCAATTCTCAAATTACTTCTATAGAGGTGAGCTCCAATCTACAAAGGGTTCTTCTATCCAAGTTCAACCTACGGGAGGAGTCAGGTGCAGTGAGCTATTAAACACGGCTTCACTCGCCCAGGAGTCTGCTCCTGCACAGATTACTGGACATGCTGAGGCAGTGCCCCACAGGAAGGGGCATCACTTGAGTAAGTACAGATGTTGCTACTGCTTCTCAGAGATGTAACATCCAGTCCATCCAGCATGTTTAAACCCCCCTGCCTCCACCCCGCCCCCCCCCCACCCACACACAAGATACAAGGAGATAAGTTATGCTGGAAGGATTGTGGAAATTTGGCAGGACTCATTAACATATTTAATTCAGGCTCCCACAGTGCAATTGGGAGTCTGATTTAAATTTAACAGCTGCTGCCCGGGTTTCCCAAGGCTCGGGAAACCTGGCAGTAAAGGGGAGGTGACAGCTTCTGGCTCAAGAAGTTAAGTGCCTTTTACAGGGCTCCTTGTGGGCCAGGAGCAGAAGTGCTGCCCCGGCCCACAAGGAATTCTTCGGCCTCCCATCTACCGATTGCGGCCTCTCTTTCTCCCACGCCGCGAATGCAGACTTCTGCCCAAGCCCTGATCTGTGGTCTTCTCCCATCCTGATTACCTCTTTCTCCCCCCCCACCCCCCCTCCACGACTCGATCTCCAGCCTTTCCCCTTCCCAATTGCAGGGGCCCGTCCCCAATGGTCCCAGGCTGCGGCTGCTTGTCTCTGTTTTCTCCACCCAGCAGACGGCCAGGCTGTCAAGTTGGAAAACAATGGCCCAGAAATTCGAGTCGGGAGCTTGCCGCGCGTGTAAGCCCCCGATCTGCACTTACCCGACGCGCCGGCCGTTGAGCTTCAGGGACGCCTGGAATTGCTGTTTTAAAATGTTGACTCCCGGGCAGCGTCTGACATCACACCGCCCAGGAGTGCAGCCAGCGCGAAGCCTGTAGCACGCTGTGCAACTGAGACACGCCCCTTGAGGTCTCAGTTTAACAGGACACGCCCCCATGTTTCTGCCAAGCTGCTAAGCATTTTTACATGCAAAGCAGCAGTTTAAATAGGTTTTTGGAAGTTTTTTGAAGCTTTTGGTAACTTTTATAAACTTTTAAAGACGTTTACATTATTTTGAAGAATCTGAAGTAGTTTTAAACAGAATTAAAGCAATTTAAAGACTTTTAAAAGCCCTAAAAGAATTTTTTAAATTCCATTTATTTATTTAGCAATGTCGTCGTCATACGTGTCTTCACACTGTTCCCTTTGGGGAACTGTATGAAGTGGTGGAAGGATTTATGGCCATGATTAACGCTCATTCCGTGACCGTAACCATCTTTGAACCAGCCATTAGGGCGGTTAGTCCTATGGCGGGAGGGTTTTACGGGCTCCCACAAGCTATACAAGGAGGGGGGGCCACCCACACCCACGGACGCAAATATCCCACTGGATGTCAACCCAGAATTTAGAGCCGGAGCTCTGACTCCACTTGCCGGGACTGTCTGGAGCGGGGTTCGAAACCCTACCCTGATCTGGCCCAGCGGCGGGGATCCTACCGCTATGCCAAAGGCCCAATCCAATTAGCAACGTGAAATGGCTGGAATGAGCACAATTCACGGCATTAAAAGAACTCACAATTGAACTGATGATGACCTCAGCAATCTCCTCAAGGAGGTGGAGGCGCAGCGCCTGCTCATCATTGGTAATGAGAAGTCAAAGGCGCCGCAAAAAGGGCAGATGATAGCTTGGTCTTTCAAGTGGCAGCACAGGGCTCCAGTCACGGGGAGGGAAAAGGCGCAGGAAACGTATGGGTGTCACCTTTTGTGCGGAGTGGGCCTTTTGCGTAGCAGTAAGCATCCCCGCCGCTGGGCCAGAAGGAGTAGGGTTTCGAACCCCACTCCAGACAGTCCCGGCAAGTGGGGTCGGAGCTCCAACTATAAATTCTGGGTGGACATCCAGCGGGATACTTGCGTCCGTGGGTGTGGGTGGCCCCCCCCCCCCCTCAGATGGGTTGTGGGAGCCCGTAAAACCCTCACGCCATAGGACTAACCACCCTAATGGCTGGTTCAAAGATGGTTACGGTCACGGAATGAGCGTTAATCACGGCCATAAATCCTTCCACCACTTCATACAGTTCCCGAAAGGGAACAGTGTGAGGATACGTACGACGATGACCTCTTGCGCAATGCACCTCCTTGGACCCTCAGTCGCAGATGCGAGGGGGCAAATAGTGCAATTGTTAAATTTTTCATTTTATTGACATGTAAAATGTTGGCCCAGTAATTCCCTTCCAAATGCGCGAGTACGGTCGGGGTACTTACGTGTCTGGCCGGAGGAAATGCCGGTTTTCAGCATGCACAGCGCATGCGGGGAAAACCGGCCTTTCCTGTCCTCTGAACGAAGGGGTTCAGAGGCAGAACGCGTGCGCAGTAAAATTCGCCGCTTTCATTCATGCTTTCACTGAGGTCAAGTCCTTACAACTTACACATGAAAAAAGCATGGGTACAGTTGCTCCAGAGGCTGCGGAGGAAGATATTTCTTATCGTGGAGCTTCTGAAAGTATGTATGTCTGTATATATTCCTTTGCGTGTTATGTATATATTCCTTTACTTATGTGTATGAATGTATTATTTAATTATGACTTTGAGAAAGTAACTTATTGGAAAATCATAATTAAAAACGTACATTCATACACATAAGTAAAGGAATATAAAACATACATACATATACGTAAAGGAATATATGCGGACATACATACATAATTACTTATTACTGATGAAAAGTTTCTTTCTTAAAAGTGCTGGAAATGTTACATTACTCATTTTAGAACACTCATTCTCACATTCAATTCACACAGCCACAATTGCTCCTTCTACCTACCGTTCTGAAAACCCGTTTAAAAAAAAAAATTTAAACTTTAAAACTTACTTAAAATTTCTTAAAATAACTTCCCTCCCTTTCCCAAACAAAAATATTGCCTTTCAGAAGCTCCACGATAAAATATATCTTCCTCCGCAGCCTTGGAACAACTTTACACATGCTTTTTTCAAGTGTAACTTGTAAGGACTTACCCTCACTGAATCCATGAATAAAATCGACGAAGTTCACTGCGCAAGCGCTGCCTGTGCAGTCGCACGCGCTGTGCCTATGAACCCCTTCGTTCCGAGGACTGGAAATGCTGGCGTTCCCCGCATGCGCTGTGCATGCTGAACGCCGGCATTTCCAACGGCCAGATGCGTGAGTACCCAGACCGTACTCATGCATTTGGTGACGAATTTCTGGCCCATTAAAATGTTCTGCAAGCTGTAGTATTTGTTTAAGAAACCAAATTTATTAGTACTTAGTAACAAATTAACAGTTTCAGGCAGGAGAAGACCGTCTGTCCATCTAGCCCACCTACCCACTGTATTCCCCTGGTACAATTCTAATAATTATGAATCCCATTTGTTGACAAGAACCTGTCTAGTTCCTTCTTGAAACCCATTACGGTTTCTTATTCCACCAGCCATGCAATCTATTTCATAAAGAACATTCAGTTATTGGAGGGGATAAATCTGTCCGACATACTTTGCACCTTTTTCGGAAAAAATGTTTTTCCTACATTGCATGATTTCATTTTGTTGTCCTTAATTTCTAAATATGGATCCTTGTGCTTAAATTCTGAACATGACAGAAAAGCTTACTTGTATCGAATTTGTTCAAACTGTTGATAATTTTAAACAGTCCTATCATATCTCTTCTCAGTCTTCTATCCCATGGGCTTGGACCTTATGCAGTAGCCTATTATGTGGAACAGTATCAAATGCCTTCCTAAACTCCAGGTAGATAACATCGCGGGAGGTAATTGTAACTTTTATCGCTGGGTGGAAAATGGACGATAGCAAATAGTTCACCGTTTTTCACCTCCATTGAAGAATAAAATCAAATCGGATTGTGTAAAATGGGAAGTCAATTCGCCATTATTCATTTTTTGCTCGGCAATAAAAGTTAAAATGACCCCCACTGTCTCTCCCCTATCTATTAAGTCTACCATCCCCTCAAAGAAATCATGGCCCGGATTTTGCGGTGGTAATGACAGCGAATTATCAGCGTTCGCCGTCATTACCCCTCTGAAACTCACCGTAACTTCAGGATTCAACACATGCGCAAATAAACGTGGAAATCCTGAAGCTGCGGTCAGTCATTCACTGCCCCGACACAGGCTGTGCTGAGGAACTCCCCATAGCCGGCAATCGTGAAATCAGTTAAACTGATGAAAACTTAAGCTTTTCCGATCTAATTACACTGTCAAACACCCAATTAAAAGTTAAGCCTTGTTGAAATAGATGTACCTGGGGTTTTAATGGCGTATTGACTGCTGAACAACTGTTCTGGCCCTGAAAAACACATTTTATATTTGTGGAATATCAAATTTCTCCATTATGATAGAAAATGACTAGATTTTTTAAATAATAAAAAAAAAAAAATTTTTAAAGTTTGTTTATCATATTTCAGATTCTACCTTAACCCAATGTGTAAGTCCCAATCTTTATTTCGCACTTTGTAAAAATTTTTAAAAAGTGAAATGATAATCAGAGCTTTTTACTTTCTAGTTTGCTGTCTGTGAGAATTCTTAAATAGCTGTGCTGGGAATACCCTTTTGACAGCGCTACAATCAATTTAACGTCGAGAAGCCTAAAGTTTTCGTCACAGAGATCGCAAGATCTTTGTGGGCAGCTTTCTTTGAGGTCAGCGGCAATCACTGTCATTTCATCACTGATCGCAAATTCTGGGCCATGATATATTAATCAAGCATGACATCCCACTCATAAAACCATGTTGTCTCAGAGTAGCTCATGCTCCTCAAGATGTTCCCTTATATTATTCTGCCTAATACTTTCAAACACTTTCCCAACAGTGGTAGTAAGGCGTACAGGTCTGAAATTTGATGGTTCATCCCTTGCCTCAATTTTATAGCTGGGGGGGTGGGGGGAACATTTGTTATTTTCCAATCGTCTGGAACGATTGAGCCAATCATTTGAACCAATACCTTCAGAACCCTGGAATAAAAGTTATCAGAGCCAGGAGCTTATCTACCATCAGCAACCTCCCAAATAAGTCCAGTCTTTAAACTGTACTCTCAATTCTGGCATTTCTCTCCCTCCACCCCCCTATTTCTTTTGTGAGGTCTATTTTTCGATTAAAATTAGAGTGGGTCACAACATTACTCTTCAAAATGCATTGAGAAGTCTTATGCTCGAGAGGCTGAATGGCCTACACCTGTTCCTCGGGCTAAGTCTAGGGGAAAACTCATAGTAAAATTAACAGTTTACTGCAGTTTTGTCTGTAGGTGGTGCTGTTTTACAACATTAACTGCAGCTACATAGGGGCGTAGAAATTCCACTCCATTATCGGTGTAATTTCAGCATATAATTGCGGCAAGTAACTTTTTTGGCAGCATAATGGAGCGGAAACCATTTATGCCTGACTGACTTTGTATTGTTGTGCGAACTATTGCAATTTTCTGACATTAAATGGTGGTCCACTGTCTGATCATAACCTCATTTGGAATACCATGGCATGCAAAATGAGCTTTCATCGTACCAATGACTGTTTAAAATATCAGACAGGCTGTCTATTTCAAAGGAATCGGAGCAATAGTTAGAACATATGTTAAGTGCCAAGGCAGCAGGGAGCATCCCTGGAGCCATCTGTCCATTCATCCTGCTCCTTCAGAGAGTTGTAGCACTGTCAACCATTACAAGATGAAAGCACCATGGCTGCTGTCAGGGTATCTTGCAGTCACGAGTACTATTTGGCTTTGGTGGTCCAAGACCACCTACTCATTCTTCAAACAAAATCCTTTGCAGTTGATATATGCCACAAGGTTGTGGTTCGGCACCCCGATAGCAGCATGGCTACCATCAATAATGTCCTATAATTGGGAACCCAGCTACCTGCTAGAAGTGCTAAGCCCTCTCCAGTTACTTCTGTTCCAAGGTTGCAGTGACCTGCTTGATGCATTGATATATGACCAAAGTCACCAGTAGTGGCTTGAAATGAGCCTGTAGCATTAAAGTTCAATGTTTTGGCAACTTTACCTGGAAAAGTCTGGGCTGTCCCTGTGCTGGATGTCCTCTACAGGTCACGCTCCAGTATATAAGACACTCGATAACTGCTTCTCTATTGAAACACAGACAGGTCTCTTCTAACATGCCCAGGTAGCTTTGCCATATGACAGAAGTCCTAGGTTGCCTGCAATTGATGGCAAGATACTTGCAACTCCCTGCAAGCATAGAAGAGAAACATTTACATACTGGCCATGCCTTCTGTTGGCGAAGAGCAAGCATGTATACAGCGCTCCCTTCGAAATTCTTGTACACCTCCTCCCAGGTACAACAGAACTGGGAGACTGCAATCACTTGCTATGCTATCTTCATGTGCAGCTTTCACCAAAGAGTGTTAACCTCTTTCACGGAATCCCCCAAGAGTGCTATATATGCAAAAGCCTTTCTGTAATTTCTGACATTGGTGATAGGTACTCGATTGCCTTGGCCTGAGCACATGGAGTTTGATAGTGCTGTTATCATTGTATTGTGTACAGGTATTTGATTGCTTTTGCCTGGGAGTGTGTGTGGAGCGGCCATTAAAAAAGCAACATGAACTGAACTCTGCTTACAGTCTCTGGATTATCTTTGCAAACTTCACAGCTCTAACAAAACACAAGCTCACACTGAATGGCGAAAAGTGTGTCTTTGCTGTTTCAGAGATCGAATTTGTGGGGTTTCGGTTGTCGGTATATCCCCAATCCAGTCAAACGTGGATGCCAGTCACAGCATCCCAGAACCCAGCTCTGCAGCACAGGTTGCCTCCTTCCTTGGCATGACTGGGTACTACCTGAAGTTTTTGCCCCAGTACTCAGCCACCACAGCCCCACTGCGCCAGCTCCTGCGAAAGGATGAGCCCTGGGTGTGGTCACAAGCCTGTACGGAAGCGGTTCGCCTCCTCAAATCGCAGCTCACGTCGCCTCCAGTGATGGCTCACTTTGACGTCGCCAGCCCCAGCCTCGTCACCTGCGACGCATCCGCTGCAGCTGTGGGGGCGGTGTTATCGCAGATACAGAATGGAGTGGAGAAACCAATCACCTTTGCCTCCCGAGCCCTTAGCCCCACCGAACAGAAGTACTCAGTAGGCGAGTGTGAGGCGCTGGCGTGCGTCTGGGCATGTGAGCGGTGGCACCTGTACACGTATGGCCGTGCCTTCACCCTGTGAACTGATCACCAGGCTCTCACTGCCCTGCTGTCGACATCCGGCACGGGCCACAGACCACTGCGTCTACACCGCTGGTCTGACCGCCTCCACCAATACAATTTCAGTCTCCAGTTCACACCAGGACGTGACAATGTTGTTGCAGATCTGCTCTCCCGCACTGTCTCTGCCCCAGCCCCACTCGTCGGGTCTGACCATGTGGAACAGGATATCGTCCAGATGCTGCACACGCCTCTCCAAACCACAGTCTCTCTCCAGGAGCTCAAAGAGGCCTCTGAACAGGATCCGGCCCTATCCCAGCTGTGCACCTTCATCAGAGATGGCTGGCCTCGCAAGGTGCCTGAGGAACTGTCTGCCTACTCCAGAGTTAAAGAGGAGCTCTCCTGCTGGAATGACTCCTGTGTTGCACGTGGGCTCTGCACTGTGGTCCCAAGTGCCCTTCGTGCGCGTGTTTTATCCATGGCGCATGAGGGCCACTTGGGCATAGTGAAGCTTAAACAACGATGCCGAGACCTAGTGTGGTGGCCGGGTATCGACAGGGAAATTGAGGCCCTGGTCAAGGACTGTGCAGCCTGCCTTGTAAGTGGCAAGACTGGCCACCAAGCTCCTCCACCCCTGCAACCCCTTGCCTGGCCCTCTCAGCCCTGGGAGCACCTGCAGCTGGACGTCTGCGGGGAGATCCATGGTGTCCCCCACCATCAACGGTTCCTTGTGGTGACCTATGACCTGCACTCAAAATGGCCAGAGGTCACTGCCGTGGGCTCCGTCACCTCTCGGGTCATCATTGATATCCTTGAGTCCCTCTTCTCCCACTGGGGGCATCCAAAGGCCATCACCACAGACAATGGCCCCCAAATGGTCTCTTCGGAACTCTCCTCTTACCTTGAGAGCAAGGGCATCCATCACGTACGCGTACTACCACCCCGAGTCAAATGGGGGGGTGGAGCGTTTTAACCAGACACTGAAAAATGGCCTCAGAGCACACCTATCCCAGGGGTGTGCATTTGACAAGGCCCTCCTCCACACACTGCTGCACTACAGAGCCTCCCAACATTCCACTACAGGGGTCTCACCCGCATCCCTCATGCTAGGCCGTGAGCTCATGCTGCCCCTTGGCAGGCTCCGCCCCTCGCTAGCTCAGAGCCCTGCTCCACCGGCTCAAGCCACTGTCGCTAGACAGCAGGAGATGAAACTCCGCTTCGACCAGTCGAAGAGGGCCAAGGTGCCCAACATCTCAGTCTCTGATTGGGTCAGAGTCCGCAGGCCTCACCGCAACAATAAGATGGCATCATTCTGGTCCTCCCCTCTCCAAATCAGCTGCCAATTTGGACCAGCCACTTTCTGCCTCACTGACGGCTCTCGGTGGCATGCCAGCCGCCTTCGGAAGGTGCCAGCACCCCCTGATGCAGGATTATACGGACCTAATCCCCAAGCCTTACCCCCAGAATGGCAGGATGCACATGTGGCTCAGCCAGCCAACCCTCAAGCAGATATTGTGCCTCAGCCTGCTCCTCACCAGTCCCCACTTCGGCCTGCTCTTCACCAGTCTGCACCTCGGCCTGTTCGTACACGTTCTCGCCCTGGCCACCTACAGGACTTTGTCACTACATTTCATGTTTGAAATTCTGTGAGGGGGGAGGAAATGTTATGTCTGACATTGGTGATAGGTACTCCATTGCCTTGGCCTGAGCACATGGAGTTTGATAGTGCGGTTATCATTGTATTGTGTATAGGTATTCGATTGCTTTTGCCTGGGAGTGTGTGTGTGGAGCGGCCATTAAAAAAAGCAACATGAACTGAACTCTGCTTAGTCTCTGGATTATCTTTGCAAACACAACACTTTCTCATTGCCATTATTGCACATATTTTCCTCCCAGGTACATCCTTCACAGTGATGCTGAAAATTAGTATATAACTTCTCTTTAATTATAAGCAGCAATCCTTGAAGAGCTGCAACTACCAGCCAACTGGCATACAGGCCTGCCTTCTGTGCACATTTTCCATATGAAAATGAAGAGCAGGGGCTTGCCTCATGTAATTTAACAAGGCTGGTCTTCCCTGCTGTTGCTTTGGTTGCCCCTGCACGTAGGTAGCACAATCCTGATTTTGCCAGTCTTGAAAATTGGGTAAATTTCCACAGGAAGAAAAAGCTGGTATGTAAGAAGGTGCAACAAAAACTATTGTAAAAAAGCTTACTACAAAATTCAAAGTTGTGCTAATAATGTACTTTATAGCAGGTGCAGTGACATACTGCTTTTGAATGGGGATCAATAAATTAAAAGAAAGAACTTGCATTTATATAGTAATTTTCACAACCTCCGTCCCAAAGTACTTTACAGCCAATTAAATATTTTTAAAGTGTAGTCACTATTGTAATATAGGGAAACGTGCCTGCAAATTTGCACACAGCAAGACCTACAAACAGCACTGTGATAAATGACCAGATAATCTGGTTTTTTTAAGTGATGTTGATTGAGGGATAAGGCCAGGATACGAGGTGAACTCCCCTGCTCTTCTGAAAGTAGTGCAATTGAATCTTTTATATCCACCGGAGATGAAAATTATCCACAAGTTGTTTCTACAGGTTATAAGCCCTGGTACTTTAGGTTATATCAAGTCTATTTCAATATTTTTGTTGGCTACAGTGGATGATCTTTTGTAAAGTTATGCTGTGGGATTAATGCATGTGCTAACTCTTCACTAATCAAAATGCTCTAAGAAAATTAGCACCGTAGAAATATAGGACTCCAATTTCCTCTATATTTGCGCCCAGAAACAATAAATAACCTGGGTGCGAACCAATTATGCGACTTAAAAGAACGCAGAATTTGTGGCGTAAGTGAGTTACACACATAACTACAGTACGCCCAAATCTCCTTGGTCTTTTACGCTATCGAATGCATCACTGCCCATAAAACTGGCCAAGCCACCAAGTTACAGAGCCTCATATACCAGTTTACTGCAGTTGCGCTTGCTCAGAGGCTCCCTTAAAATTAGGAGCAGGTTTTTAGGCGCAGCAGGAGCAGTCATTTTTCTGGTATTTTATTGCAATATTTTTTAAAGCATTTTTAAAAATTATCCTCACTAATACTGGCACTGTATTTTCTGTTCCATTTAATGCATTTTTATGGCATAAGTATAAATCATATTAAAAAATGAAAAGCTTTCACGATTGCAGGTTCTTAAACATGAGTTTCAGCTCATTCAACTGTCATTCATGCACATTAGGCACACATGTTTAAGAATCTGCAATTGTGGGGAAGGTGTCAATAGCACTTTCAGGATGAACGTTTTGCACCTGTAAGGGCACATTAGCACTGCCTGCCCTAATAGAAGCTTGGAACTTCAGAGCAGTTGCTTCTCTGATACAACAGAAGAGGCCAAGGATGAACATCATACTTAAGCAGCTGCGTAACTCTACTGCTCCCAAAGGAGCTAACAGGCAGGCATTGGTTCTGAGGCGCCAAACAGATGGCGGATAGGATGGAATTTCCTGGGAACCACTAAAGACATGCCCCCTTGATGTAAGAGGATGGATATCATCATTTTCCAATCCTCTCTGGCTACAGGTATGGTGCCAGAGGACTGCTAACATGGTACCATTGTTTTAAAAGGAAGAAAGGGATAGACCGAGTAATTACAGGTCAGTCAGCCTAACCTCAGTGGTGGAAAATTATTGGAAACATTTCTGAGGGACAGGATAAATCTTCATTTAGAAAGACACTGATTAATCAAGGATAGTCAGCATGGATTTGTTAAGGGGAGGTCGTGTCTGACTAATTTGATTGAATTTTTTGAGGAGGTAACAAGGAGGGTTGATGAGGGTTGTGCATTTGATGTAGTGTATATGGATTTTAGCAAGGCTTTTGATGAGGTCCCACATGGCAGACTGGTCACAAAAGTAAAAGCCCATGGGATACAAGGCAAAGTGGCAAGTTAAATCCAAAACTGGCTCAGAAGTAGAAAGCAAAGGATTATAGTCATTCACTTTACTTCCACTTTCCACCCTGCCCTCACCTTCACCTGGTCCATCTCCGACTCTTCCCTTCCCTTCCTTGACTTCTCCGTCTCCATTTCTGGTGATCGGCTTTCAACAAACATCCACTACAAGCCCACCGACTCCCACAGCTACCTGGACTACACTTCCTCCCACCCCGCTTCCTGTAAGGACTCTATTCCATTCTCCCAGTTTCTCCGTCTCCGCCGCGTCTGTTCTGACGATGCCACCTTCCATACTAGTGCTTCTGACATGTCTTCCTTTTTCCTCAACCGAGGATTCCCCTCTACTGTGGTTGACACGGCCCTTGACCGTGTCCGTTCTATTTCCCGCACTTCTGCTCTCACCCCTTCCCCTCCCTCCCAGAACCACGATAGGGTTCCCCTTGTCTTCACCTTTCACCCCACCAGCCTCCACATTCAACGGATCATCCTCTGCCATTTCCGCCACCTCCAACGTGATCCCACCACCAAACACATCTTCCCCTCACCTCCCCTTTCAGCATTCCGAAGGGACTGCTCCCTCCGCGACACCCTGGTCCACTCCTCAATCACCCCCAACAGCCCTGCTCCTTCACCTAGCACCTTCCCGTGCAAGCGCAGGAGATGCAACACATGCCCTTTTACCTCCTCCCTTCCCACTGTCCAGGGCCCCAAACACCCCTTCCAGGTGAAACAGGATTTACTTGTACTTCTTGCAATTTAATATACTGTATTCGCTGCTCACGATGCGGTCTCCTCTACATTGGGGAGACCAAACGCAGATTGGGCGACCGCTTTGCGGAACACCTCCGTTCAGTCCGTACGGGTGACCCTGAGCTTCCGGTCGCCTGTCACTTTAATTCACCGCTTCACTCCCACTCTGATCTCTCTGTCCTCGGGCTATTGCATTGTTCCAATGAAGCTCAACGTAAGCTCGAGGAACAGCACCTCATCTTTCGATTGGGCACTTTGCAGCCTGCTGGACTCAACATTGAGTTCAACAATTTCAGATAATTATCCCTGCCCCCATTTTTCATGCAGTATGATTTTTGCCATTCCCATTTGCAACATTTTATCTTTCCTGCCTCTTACAAAAGTACAGGATGTTCTTTCTATTTCTTCCTCCCCACCCCCCCTCCCCAGTCCCCACTTCGGCCTGCTCTTCACCAGTCTGCACCTCGGCCTGTTCATACACGTTCTCGCCCTGGCCACCTACAGGACTTTGTCACTACATTTCATGTTTGAAATTCTGTGAGGGGGGAGGAAATGTTATGTCTGACATTGGTGATAGGTACTCGATTGCCTTGGCCTGAGCACATGGAGTTTGATAGTGCTGTTAGCATTGTATTGTGTATAGGTATTCAATTGCTTTTGCCTGAGTGTGTGTGTGGAGCGGCCGTTAAAAAAAGCAACATGAACTGAACTCTGCTTAGTCTCTGGATTATCTTTGCAAACACAACACTTTCTCATTGCCATTATTGCACATATTGTCTGTATACAACTCCCACTAACGTTTTCTGTCTCTTGGTATTTCTCAGCTCTACCCATACAGATTCTACATCATCAGAGCTAATATCCTTCCTTACAATTGTGTTAATCTCCTCTTTAACTAGCAATGCTACCCCACCTCCTTTTCCTTTTTGCCTGTTTTTCCTGAATATTGAATACCCCTGGATGTTGAGTTCCCAGCCCTGGTCACCCTGGAGCCATGTTTCCGTTATCCCACTCATATCATATCCGTTGACATCTATTTGCACAGCTAATTCATCCACCTTATTACGAATGCTCCTCGCATTAAGACACAAAGGCCTAGAAATTCAGTTGTTAGTGCCAGCCGCTAGCACCTTAGAAGGAGGGGAAGTGGGGCGCTGATGTGCCTCAATGAATCCGAGACTTGATGTTAACGGAGCAAAGCAAGGCTTTTATTAACTCAGAAAGTAATACACATTGGAGAAGTGTCTCTCATCCAGAGATCTGCTGTACTGCTGTGAGACACGCTGGGGCTTGCTTAAGTAGGGGCCAGGTATGGGCGGAGCCCGACACACAATACAATACAGGTAAGGAAATGAAACTGAAACTAAACTAAACACAGGGAATACAGTGCCTGATGAATGGCATATTTCATCACATTCACCCCTTCTACAGATTTAGTCTGTTCGGGGGTTTGATAGTCCTCTGTGACCGACGTAGCTGTTGTGGTGCCGCGGGTGTCGGCTGGGTGTCCCCGGTGGCCTCCTGGGTCTCTGCCGGGGGCGCCGCCAGGGTTGTTGAAGGGGTAGTTGGTGGGGGCACCGTTGGTCGATGTTCTTCCGGGGGTGGTGAAAGGATAGTGGGTGGGTAAGAATTGATGTGATCGCTGTTGCTGTTGTTGTCGTGGTTGTTGTCGTTACCGGCTGGGGCGACGTCTTTTATGCACATGGTGTCCTCCCTTCCGTCGGCGTGCCGGACATACGCGTATTGGGGGTTGGCGTGGAGTAGGTGCACTGACTCCACGAGGGGGTCCGTCTTGTGGCCCCTCACATGCCTTCGTACAAATACCGGACCTGGGGTGGAGAGCCATGACGGCATGGATACGCCGGAGGTGGATTTCCGGGGAAAGACAAACATTCTTTCATGAGGCGTGGCATTAGTGGCAGTACACAATAGCGACCGTATCGAATGGAGCACATCTGGGAGGACTTCCTGCCAGCGGGAGATAGGGAGGCCCTTGGTCCTTAGAGCTAGAGTGACTGCTTTCCATACTGTCCCGTTCTCTCGCTCCACCTGGCCGTTACCCTGGGGGTTGTAGCTGGTGGTACGGCTCGTGGCGATCCCCCTGGACAGCATGTACTGGCGTAGCTCTTCACTCATGAAGGACGCCCCCCTATCCGTATGGATGTAGCTCGGCATACCGAACAGGCAGACCAGGCTGTTGAGGCATTTAATGACCGTGGTGCTGGTCATGTCTGGGCAGGGGAAGGCGAATGGGAAACGGGAGTATTCGTCCACAATGTTCAGGAAGTAAACATTGTGGTCGACTGACGGGAGGGGGCCCTTGAAATCTAAGCTGAGCCGCTCAAAGGGCCGTGTGGCTTTGATTAAGTGGGCTCTATCTGGGTGGTAGAACCGAGGCTTGCACTCGGCGCAAGTGCGGCAGTTCCTGGTCAGAGACCGAACTTCCTTAATCGAGTAGGGTAAGTTGCGGGACTTTAATGAAGTGGAACAGCCGTGTGACTCCTGGGTGGCAGAGGTCGTTGTGGAGGGTCTGTAGCTGATCCCCGGTGGCGCTGGCACACATCCCTCGTGAGAGGGCGTCGGGGGATTCGTTAAGGGCCCCTGGCCGGTAAATGATGTCATACTCGAAGGTGGAGAGCTCGATCCGCCACCTAAGAATCTTATCATTTTTAATCTTCCCCCTCTGTTTATTATTGAACATAAACGCTACCGACCGCTGGTCGGCAAGTAGGGTGAAGCGTTTGCCGGCTAGGTAGTGCCGCCAGTGGCGCACTGCCTCCACGATGGCTTGGGCCTCCTTTTCCACGGAGGAGTGTCTGATCTCGGGCCCTTGGAGGGTCCTCGAGAAGAAAGCTACGGGCCGCCCCGCCTGGTTGAGGGTGGCCGCCAAGGCAAAGTCAGACGCATCACTTTCCACTTGAAAGGGAGTGTTCTCGTCCACTGCCTGTAGCGTGGCCCACTCAATATCCCGCTTAATGCTTTTGAAGGCGGCGTGGGCCTCAGCAGAGAGCGGAAAAGAGGATGCTTTCAAGAGGGGGCGGGCTTTGTCAGAGTAGTTGGGGACCCATTGGGCATAATAAGAAAATAACCCCAGGCACCTTTTAAGGGCTTAGGGAGTGTTGGGCAGGGGCAGCTCCCGTAGGGGGCGCAATCGGTCGGGGTCTGGTCCGATTTCCCCATTCTCCACCACGCTGCCTAGTATGCAGAGGCGCGTGGTGTTGTAAATACACTTGTCCTCGTTGTAGGTGAGGTTGAGTTTTTGTGCGGTTTTCAGGAACCTCTCGAGGTTCGAGTCGTGATCCTGCTGGTTGTGACCGCAGATGGTGACGTTGTCGAGGTAGGGGAAGGTTGCCTGCAAGTGGTGGTCATCGACCATGCGGTCCATCTCCCTCTGGAAGACCGAGACCCCATTCGACACCCCAAAGGGGACTCTGAGGAATTGGTAGAGGCGTCCGTTCGCCTCGAAGGCGGTGTACGGGAGGTCCTCTGGTCTGATAGGGAGCTGGTGGTACGCTGACTTGAGGTCGATGGTGGAGAACACCCGGTATTGGGCGATTTGGTTCACCATCTCGGATATGCGGGGTAGCGGGTAGGCGTCTAGCTGGGTGTATAGATTAACCGTCTGGCTATAATCTATCACCATCCGCTTCTTCTTGCTACCCCTCACCACCACCACTTGGGCGCGCCACGGGCTGTTGCTGCGTTCGATAATGCGCTCCTTCAGGAGCCTGTCTACCTCGGTCGCGATAAACCGCCTGTCCTCCCAGCTGTACCTCCTGCTTTTGGTCGCTATTGGCCGGCAGTTGGGAGTAAGGTTCGCGAATAGCGAAGGCGGCTTTACCTTCAGGGTAGCCAGACCGCACACTGTGAGGGGCGGCTGGGACCCACCGTAATTGAGCGTGATGCTTTGGTGGTGGCACTGGAAATCCAGGCCCAAGATCACGCTCGCACATAGATTCTTCATGATTAGTAATTTAAAATTATCGTATACAGTTCCGTTAACGGGCAATTGTACCGCGCAGTAACCCATAATAGTCGATGTCTGGGTTTTATCAGCCATAGAGATGGTGCCCCGAGCAGGGACCACCGTTAGAGAGAGTTGTTGTGCTAGTTCAGGGTGGATAAAACTCTTTGTGCTTCCACTGTCAATTAAACATTTAACCCCGCACCCGTTTACCTCGATGTCCACCATTGATTTGGATAGCGGGTGCGGTCTGGTCTGGTCCACTGTGACCGATGCCACTGTAGGGCCCTGATCGAGACAAGATGGCGTCCACGCTGTCTGCTCACAAGATGGCGGACCCCACGAGGTCGGGCAAGATGGCGTCCAAGATGGCCGCTCCCACGGCGCACACGCGGCGGTGGCGGGTTTTCCAGCGGGGTTCCCTCTGCACACCTTCCCGAAGTGCCCCTTCTTACCGCACTTAAAGCAGGTGGTGCCTTTCGCCGGGCACAGGTTTCTGATGTGCTTCGGCTGCCCGCAGAAGTAGCAGTTGGGGCCCCGACGCGTCGCGGCTGCCGTAGGGCTTCTGGGGGGAGAGCGGGGCCCCGACGGTGTCGGGCTGCCGGGCGGGGAAGATGCCTTCCAAGATGGCGGCGCCCTTGGTGCACGCGTGGCGGCGTGGGCGGCGCGGGCCGAAGAGTAGGCGTCTGAGTTTCTCTGGGCCACATCCAGGGATCGCGCTGTGTCCACAGCCTGTTTCAGGTCCAATCCCGTTTTTTCCAGTAGTCTCTGCCGGATGTAAGTGGAGCTGAGGCCTGCGATAAAGGCATCACGAACAAGCTCATCAGTGTACACAGCGGCTTTTACATCTTGGCACTTGCAGTCTTTGCCAAGCGTTTTCAGGGTGACTAGGAACTCATCCAGCGATTCCCCAGGTCGCTGTGTGCGAGTAGCGAGCAGATGCCTAGCGTACACCTCGTTCGTAGGCTGCTGGTAATGTGCCTTTAGGATGTTGCAGGCGGCCGGGTACGTGTCGGCGTCTTGGATGAGGGGGTAAACCCGGTGGCTTACCCAATTCCGCAGGATTCCGAGTTTCATACTCTCAGCGTCCGTAGCGCCTGTGATGGCTGCGGAATTGTCCAGGAAGAATTCCATACACTTAAACCAGTGTCCGAATCGTGCCGAGGCGTCCGAAGCATGCGGGTCCAAATCCAAACGTTCGGGTTTCAAGAGTTGGTCCATTGCGTTGAAAATTGAGTTAATAAAATTGATGTGCCTCAATGAATCCGAGACTCGACGTTAACGGAGCAAAGCAAGGCTTTTATTAACTCAGAAAGTAATACACATTGGAGAAGTGTCTCTCATCCAGAGATCTGCTGTACTGCTGTGAGGCACGCTGGGGCTTGCTTAAGTAGGGGCCAGGTATGGGCGGAGCCCTACACACAATACAATACCGTTAAGGAAATGAAACTGAAACTAAACTAAACACAGGGAATACAGTGCCTGATGAATGGCATATTTCATCACAGGCGCTAAGCGGCTAGCTCCCGGGCGTGGCGCGATCTGCGCCTCTTGCGAACTTCACTCAAGATTTAGCGGCGGCGCAAAACCGCAGCGCCCGCTCAGCTGCGCGCGCAGATCTTGACGTCATTTCATGGTGCAACGCCCTTGGTGCGCCCCGAACCAGAACTTCAGTGGCGCCGCCCTTCTGTGCGCCTGGTGCCCCCAGCGACTGGTAGAGGGGAACGGTTCCCAGTCGCTGCGGGGCGCAGGGGGCGCTAATTAAAGGGGACTCCTCCTACAGTATAAGTGGCAGCCATTTTGTTCCACTCCTTTGTGAGAGATGGATATTTGGAGAGAAACAAAGGGAGAGAGCTTTCTGGTTTGACTCAATGCTCGCACAGGTACTTCTGGCTTCAGGCCAGAGCTTTGCACTTGGATTTAACTTTCAGTGCCATAGCCTTGATTCGACACATATAATGGGGGCTGCAATGGGTGGTAACATTGGCTTACTGCATTGCATTCAAAGGGCTCAGGGACGCCATGAGAGAGTGCCAGTCATGGCCAGACGGAGAAGGGCCAACAGGCGTCGGCACAGGAGGCCTTACCCACCCAGGGTATACCGCCAGCAGTTTTAATATCTGAACATGTCTGAGGAGCAAGTGTGTTCGGAGGCTGCGATTCAGAAGGGAGGTGCTCACTGAGATCTGCCACCTGCTTCGCAGAGATCTGCAGCCACAGCTGAGGAGCAGGACGTCTCTGTCGGTGGCAGTGAAGGTGATGGTGGCTCTCAACTTCTATGCCACCGGCTCCTTCCAATCCGCTACTGGGGACATTGCCAACATCTCCCAGTTCGCGGTACATTGCTGCATCCACCAGGTGACCAATGCCCTTTTCAGAAGGAGACGTCAGTTCATCTCCTTCCCCATGACCCTGGACAAGCAGCAAGAGCGTGCAATGGGATTTGCAGTATTAGTGGGCTTCCCCATGGTGCAGGGCCCCATTGACTGCACGCATGTGGCTTTGCAGGCACCTCTACAGAATGCCGAGGTTTACCGCAACCGGAAGGGCTACCATTCCCTCAACGTGCAGTTGGTGTGTGACCACAGGCAGCTCATACTAGCTGCCAATGCCCGCTTTCCAGGCAGCAGCCACGATGCCTTCATCCTGCGCCAGACTTCTGTGGCTGACATGTTCGAAGCCCAGGCTCACCCACGAGGATGGCTTCTCGGGGACAAAGGCTATCGTTTGTGCACCTGGCTGATGACCCCGCTCCGTGCGCCCAGCACCCCTGCTGAAGAGCGATACAATGACAGCCATCAAGCAACCAGGAACATCATTGAGCACACAATCGGCGTGCTCAAGCAGTGGTTCCGCTGTCTGGATCATTCTGGGGGAGCCCAACAGGACTCGCCTGAGCGAGTCTCCCATTTCGTTGTAGTGTGCTGCATGCTGCACAACCTGGCTGTCCGCAGGACTCAGCCACTGCCAGCAGACATTGGAGGACCACCGGAGGAGGAGGAGCACCAACACGGGAGGGAGGCACAAAGTGCAAGGGCCATCCGTCGGCGGCTTATTGCAACTCGGTTCTAGGCACCCTCTCAGGGAATGGCTTGTGCCAATGAAAGAAGATGAATGTAGCCGCTCCGCAAGCCCTCAGCCGGTCAAGGCAACAAATACCTCCAAAAGCAAACATGGACAATGCGATTAAAGAATATTTTTTACTGTGCAAACTCTGTGCCCTTCCCGCATGACAAACTAATTCAGAGACACCCCCCAAAAAACAGTCAGAGACATAACTGGCTCTCACAACCTTCAGAAAATGCCAAAAGCAGTGAAACAAAAATGACTATGATCCTCAGCCTTTATAAAAAACAAACACAGCAGTCTCAGCCTTCATATATCAAAAAACCTTCTCGGCCTCATATATAAAAAAAACATTTGGCCACACCTCCTACTTTTTCCCCTGCGAGGGTGATCCGCCTTGCTGCCACGAGTGGCCCCTTCCCGCTCTGCAGCTCCTCCTCAATGGGACCCCAGTGGCTGCAGCAAGGCTGGGGGAAGGCTGCTGAGGGTCAGATGGTGAGACGGCAGATGCCCTTGGGGGACAGCCTGGACCAGCTCTGGGCCTGGAGGGGCCGGCTGCTGACTGCTCCAACTCTGCTTGGGCGGCAGCAGTCTGTCCTACGGGTGGTGGCAGCTGCAGTGGAGGAGTGACAGTGTTGACTGCAGGAATGCTGCCAACCTGACAGAGCACAGGCACTCCCTGGTCGGCTGATACACTGGCACTCGCACGGGCCAGCACTGCAGCATGCGCAGCAATCTGCTGAAGCACAGACTGCTGGGCTGCTGCGGCGCAGAGAGGGCCCCGTCGATGCCTGGCCGATCCAGCGAGGGTGACAGCAGTTAGTGCCTGTGTGGCCCTGGTCTGTGTCTGCACCACACCAGCCAGTGAATGCACGGCACAACTGAGCACTTGGCTGGAAGCCGCCTGTGATGCAGCGAAGTCCTGCAGACTCCTGGCCTGTGCTGCCGCGAAGTCCTGTACACTCCTTGCCAGTGACTCTTTGGAGTCAGGCATCCTTGCCACTGCAGCCATGAGCTCAGTGTGCCTGCGCTCAGCCTGGGCGCCCATTTCAGCAAGGAGCCGCACCTCCTCTGCGCTCACCGTAGCAGGACTCGAGGCCAGACTCTCCCTCAGGGGAGAAGGCCGCCGAGCTTCCCCACCCCTCCCGCGTTGCTGCAGCCTGCTAGGCCCCGGAGCTTCACTCTCCTCAGACCCTTCCCCCCTGCTCCCCTCCAGAGAAGACGTGTCCCCATCATGGCCATGGGCTGCCTCGGCTGAGGGTGTCACTGATGGGCCGGCTTCCTCTTCCTCCTCCTCGATTTCAGAATCAGACACAGTGCCAGCTTGAGGGCCCGCCTTCTCACCTGGCGATTCACCATCTGAAAGCAGGGAGGCACAAGAGTTGCTTTAGAGTGAGGACAGGGCGGCAGCGAGGGAGGCATGAGTGCTGCTATGCACTGCATTGGTTCGATAATGGCAAAGGATGCTGGTGTGAGGCGCAAGTGGAAAGAGAGAGGTTAAAAAGGTGATGACCTTACCATTGGGGCTCAGAACAGGGTCGGCATCTCCACTGGCGACGGGGCCAATCAGCCGGCCTACCATAATGCACTCCACACGCTGCTCCAGGTCACTGAGCTGTTTGAGGTCAGGACGGCCTCCCCCGGTCTGTCGCTGTTGCCTGCGGTTGTGGGCCAGCTTGCCCTGCAAGGGAAAGGATGGCCTCTAAGTTCAGTGTCAAGCCCTGATCTTGCCTGCACTGCCTCCCATGGTGGAATAGCCCTGACAGTGTATAAAGTGCTGAATGTGCAAGTGATTTTCATGACAGTCCCATAGCTGCTGCATGAGGGCTGGACATTAGGGTTTTCAGGTCCCTTTGGCCATAAAGTGAGGTGCACATGCAGGGATGAGGAGGATACTGGAAAGGGTACTCGGGTACTCACCCTGACAACCCGAGTGAGGTCGCTGAACTTTTTTCTGCATTGCACAGGAGTCCTGCCAACCATGCTGTTGGAGGTCACCCTGTTTGCCACCTCCCTCCAGGCTTTTCGATACTCACTGGGCAGCGGCCTCCTGCCACTATCAGGGAAGAGGACAAGTCACCTGCGCTCCACTGCGCCAACCAGTACCTTCAGGGCACCCTCGCTGAAGCGCTGCGCTCGCTCCCTAGCCTTCTCCATAGTCGTGGGCATTGAACTGTTGAAGCAGCTATGTTCAGGCCTTGATTCAGGGCTGCAGTGTACAGGGCGTGGCAGCCAAACAAATCCACCCTCCCCCTTTAAGAGCTGACTGGCGCCAGCGTGTCTGCCTTCAATTAGCAACTCGCCGCACCTGCGCTGCGCCCGCCCTTGGTGGTAGCGCCCCGGCTCGCCGGCTTAGCGCCTTATGATAGTCGTGCATCTCCTGCTTTAGCGCAGCAGCAACCTCTTGGGGCGATGCAACTGAATATCGGCGAAGGTGGCACTAAGTTGCGCCAGGCGCAAAATTTAGCGAACGCCCGGCTGTAGCGCCCCAAACATGGCTACACTGAATTGTTAGGCCAAAGCCTTCAGGCTTTTAAAAAATTTTTTTAACACTCTTAGACCATTTAGAATTATTATTTACTGTGGCCATGTTTGATTTAAACCCTCGATTTAAACCCTCGATTACTCTGACTGCCACTTTTGCTTTTCTCCTTTCTGTCTTTTGCTTCTATCCTTGTTTTCCTTTCCTCTGTCTCCCTGCACAGGTTCCCAACCCCTTGCCATTTTAGTTTAAACCCTCCCCCACAGCACTAGCAAACACTCCCCCTAGGACCTCGGTCCCAGTCCTGCCCAGGTGTAAACTGTCCATTTTGTACTGGTCCCACCTCCCCCAGAACCGGTTCCAATGTCCCAGGAATTGGAATCCCTACCCCTTGCACCATTCCTCTAGCCACGTATTCATCCGAAATATATTTCTATTTCTACTCTGACTAGCACATGGCACTGGTAGCAATCCTGAGATTACTACCTTTGAGGTCCTATTTTTTTAAAATTTACCTCCTAACTCCCTATATTCAGCTTTTAGGACCTCATCCCATTTTTTACCTATATCGTTGGTACCTATATGCACCACGACAACTGGCTGTTCACCCTCCCCTTCCAAAATGCTCTGTAGCCGCTCCGAGACATCCTTGACCCTTGCATCAGGGAGGCAACATACCATCCTGGAGACTCGTTTGCGGCCGCAGAAACACCTATCACTATAGCTCGCCCACTCTTTTTCCTCCCGTCCTGTGCAGCAGAACGACCCACGGTGCCAGGAAGTTGGCTGCTGCCACCTCCCTCACCAATATCCAAAGCGGTATATCTGTTTGAGAGGGGGGTGGCCACAGGGGACCCCTGCACTACCTCCCTGCACCTACTACACTGCCTGGCGGTCACCCATTCTCTTCCTGCCTGTGCATCCTTTACCTGCGGTGTGACCAACTCATTAAACGTGATATCCACGACGTCCTCAGCATTGCGAATGCTCCAGTATGCATCCATTCACAGCTCCAGCGCCGCAATGCGGTCTGCCAGTAGCTGCAGCTGGATACACTTCCCGCACACATGGTCGTCAGGGACACAGGAAGTGTCCCTGATTTCCCACATAGTGCAGGAGGAGCATAACACGGCTGCGAACTGTCCTGCCATGACTTACCCTTTAATTAATTCAAATTAAATTAAATCAAATCAAAACCCACCAATTACACTACAATTAAATGATATACTCAAGGGCTCTTGTTTAACAGCAGTCCCCGCTACACAACAGAGACCCTATAAAGTATAAACTACAAAATTTAAGTTTGAAAAAAAGAGAGAAATACTCACCAACCAATCACTTACCTGCTTTCTGGAGACGTCACACTTCGATTACTTTTTACTTCTCTCTCCCGCTCTCGGAGCTCTGAGATTGGTAAGCCTACCTGCGCCTCGGGCTCTCCTTTTATCGCCGCCGCTGCTCCGCCCAGGTCCGCACTGCCGCTGCAGCTGTATGATTAAGAAGTTTGCAGATGATACAAAAATTGGCCGTGTGATGGATAATGAAGAAGCTGCAGGAAGATATCAATGGACTGGTCAGGTGGGCAGAACAGTGGCAAATGGAATTCAATCCAGACAAGTATGAGGTAATGCATTTGGGGAGGGCTAAGGCGGCAAGGGAATACACAATAAATGGTAGGACACTGAGAAGTGCAGAGGAACAGAGGGACCTTTGAGTGCATGTCCACAGATCCCTGAAGGTAGTAGGACAGGTAGAGAAGGCATATGGGATACTTGCCTTTATTAACCGAGGCATAGAATACCTTTATTAACCGAGGCATAGAATATAAGAGCAGGGAGGTTATGCTTGAAAAGTATAAAACGCTAGTTAGGCTAGAGTACTGCATGCAGTTCTGGTCACCATATTACAGGAAAGATGTGATTGCACTAGAGAGGGTACAGAGATTTACGAGGATGTTGCCACGACTGGAGAATTTTAGCTATGAGGAAAGATTGGAGAGGCTGGGGTTGTTTTCTTCGGAACAGAGGAGGCTGAGTGGAGGCCTAATTGAGGTGTATAAAATTATGAGGGGCCTAGATAGAGTGGATAGGAAGGAACTATTTCTCTAGCAGAAGGGTCAATAACCAGGGGGCATAGATTTAAAGTAATTGGTTGGAAGTTTAGAGGGGATTTGAAGAAAAAAATTTCACCCAGAGGGTGGTGGGGGTCTGGAACTCACTGCCTGAAAGGGTGGTAGAGGCAGAGACCCTCATCACATTTCAAACGTACTTGGATATGCACTTGAAGTGCCGTAACCTGCAAGGCTACGGACCAAGAGCTGGAAAGTGGGATTAGGGTGGATAGCTCTGTCGGCCGGCACGGACAAGTTGGGCCGAATGGCCTCCTTCTGTGTTATAAATTTCTATGATTCACCCAGTGAAATCCCATCCTCCTAATCACAGGTCAGAATCCCAGCAGAGCTAGTTCCCATCCACCAGAGAAGCACCTAGTGCAAAGATGAAATTTCAAGTCCCAACTATTTTTTAGATGTATACCTTTAAAACTGTACCTTTAGATTTTAAACATTTCAACATTTGTATTCAATTATATGGCTAACCAAAATTCAAAAGAATTAAATCACATTTTCTGAACAAACTCAAATTTTTGACATTTTCTTAATTCCAGATATGTCCAGTCTCTCAGTTTAAAATAAATTGGTCAAAGCTGCACTTCAAATTTGGCAGATTGATGAAAATTCTTCACGGACAGTCTACTTTGTTGGCTTAATACACTTATTGGCAATACAATATGCTCCTTATAACTGTGGCAAACACATTAATTCATCCATTAGTAAAGTCTTTATTTATTTCAACATTCATCAGATATTTTCACTGTTACTTGTTCTTTTTCCAATATCTGCAGCCCTGGGGCAAGCTTGCAGGTGTTATCACAATTGAATCCCTCCCAGCTCAATATTACAGTCAACAATTCCCAACACTTAAATGAATCCAGGGCTTGAATTTGTCTGGTTTATATTTAGGCACTAATGTTCATGTTTTAGGAATCTTGACTTGTCCTCAGATTAAACCAGCTTCTCAAAATTCAGGAAGCTAACCATCATTTCTCTTGACAGCAGTTTATTAATATCCAAAGTGCAGTTTTCACTTTGTAGAGAATGCATAGATCTACAAATCTTAGGATTTGCATCTAAAAAGTTCCTGCTTACCTGGCTACTTAGATGATGACGTAGCAGCTTGTGTTGTAATATTTACTTAATTGTAAATGTGCATCGACACCAATATATCATTCCAAAATCTTTGAATACAAGAAAACGTTGATCTTGAAGACCAGTGTATTAGCTGTAGTTGCTGCCTTTCATCAAGTATCATTTCAAATATAGTACAAGACTAGCTGATTTGGTTTTACAAGAGAATCTTACACTAGACATTTTGTTTTTATTCATTCATGGGATGTGGACGGCACTGGCAAGGCCAGCATTGACTGCCCATCCCTAATAGCCCTGGAGAATGTGATGGTGAGCTGCCTTCTTGAACTGCTGCAGTCTGTGTGAAGATGATACTCCACAGGTAGGGAGCTCCAGGATTTTGGCCAAGTGATGATGAATGAACGGCGATATATTGCCAAGTCAGGATGGTGTGCGACTTGGAGGGGAACTTGGAGGGGCAGGGTTTCCATGCACCTGCTTCCCTTGTCCTTCCAGGTGGTAGAGATCGCGGGTTTAGGAGATGCTGTCGAAAAAGCCTTGGCGAGTTGCTGCAGTGCATCTTGTAGATGGTACACACTGTAGCCACATTGCGCCAATGGTGGAGGGAGTGCAGATCAAGCAGGCTGCTTTGTTCTGGATGGTGTTGAGCTTCTTGTGTTGTTGGGAGTTGCCCTCATCCAGGCAAGTGGAGAGTATTCCATCACACTCCTGACTTATGCCTTGTAGGTGGTGGAAAGGCTTTGGGGAGTCAGGCGAATCACTCATTGCAGAATACCTAACCTCTGACTTGCTCTTGTAGCCACAGTATTTATGTGGTGGTCCAGTTAAGCTTCTGGTCAATGGTGACCTCCAGGCTGTGGATGGTGGGGGATTTAGCGATGGTAATGCCATTGAATGTCAAGAGGAAGTAATTAGACTTTCTCTCGTTGGAGATGGTCAGTGCCTGGTACTTGTATGGTACGAATGTTACTTATCAACCCAAGCCTGGATGTTGTCCAGGTCTTGCTGCATGCGGGCATGGACTGCTTTATTATCTGAGGAATTGCGAATGGAACTGAACACTGTGCAATCATCAGCGAACATGCCCACTCCTGACCTTATGATGGCAGGAAAACAGCTGAAGATGGTTGGGCCTGGGACACTGCCCGGAGGAACTCCGACAGCAATGTCCTGAGGCTGAGATGGTTGGTCTCCAACAACCACAACCAGCTTCCTTTGTGCTAGGTATGACTCCAACCAGTGAAGAGTTTTTCCCCTGATCCCCATTGACTTCAATTTTACTGGGGCTCCTTGGTGCTACTCGGTCAAATGCTGCCTTGATGTCAAGGGCAGTCACTCTCACCTCACTTCTGGAAATCTAATGCACACAAAGCAGTTAAAATTCTCTCTTCACATTATTCCCCCCTCCAAGACTGTTGAAAACTGCTTTCCATCTTTAAAATTTTAAATTCCCCTGCCCTTTTCTAACTGCCAAAATTTTAAACATGTTCCTTCCATATTTCTGCTGATCAAATAGGTTACCTACTCCAATAGTACTGTTGCTCCATGAATGCTTTAAAGTTAATTGGCCCCACTTTCCTCAGGGTGTGCGATGTAATTATAGGGCAAAGACGAGGGGTGAGTCAGAGCAGCCTGGTAGGGGTTGGAAAATCAGGTAGTATCCAGAAATAGCCAGCTTCCACACTGAGAAGCAGCCAAAGGGAATTTCTGCTTGGGGCTCGACTTAACAAAGAACCCAGAGCAGGCGGGATGATATAGCTTGCCTGATACTCAAACTCCTGCTGCTTGTGCGCCTCACATAGGTCCATGAAAGGGTGCAAGCAGGGCCCACAATGTCTTTAGGCCTGAATTGTGCTCTGAATAGCCCCAGATCTGAGCCTTGAAAATTTCTTTTTTGGCCCAAATACTTGCAGAACATCAACATTTTCTGCAGGACTGCCAGCAGCGTCCCCATGCAGCCATACAGCACTGCATCTTGCTCCCCATCTCAACCTCTAACGGGGGCCTACAATGCACCCATGCTAGCACAGGCACCCGGTGATTAAAATTAGGTGACCCCATTCTGACACCAGAAATTCTAGCGGGGTCAGGTGTGGTGATAACAGATGCACCGGGATTCCTGCTTCACTGCCGTTAATACAGCAGAGTGGGATTGCGCAATTTCACCTCCAATGATTCTCTTCCCTTCTAATGTGGAACACTTTACCTTATTCGAAAGCTGATGAGACAGATTGCATATACTTTAGTGCTGGTTGCTAACTAAAATATACCTATAGACGGTGCGGTGAAGAAAGCAAGTTAGCTATTACCTTAGCTGTTCTGTAAAGATTTCATTTGATAACTGTATTTGCATTTTTAGAAATTGCAATAGCTCATTAAAAGGCAGACCATTACACGCACTTGTTTTGTTGGTGTCATTCTGCAGATACTTTTTATTAAAATAAAGTGTGGTTTGTTTCATTTAAATCCAAGCAATCAAAAGGCAGACATAAACTTGTCACTACAACACAGATATGACAAAGAATATCAATTTTATTGCAAAATATTTCCCCAATAATCAATGTTTACAGAAGCAAACGTATTCATTTAAACTGAGCTTTCATAGAACTGCTAGTGTTTACAATTAGTAATTCTATGAAATGAAACAAACCATATTTTCAACACCAAAAAGCAACACCTCTAAACATGAATTTATATTTCTTGATCAAAAAGTTACAGAAAATTACATACCTATGAAAATACATCTATTGTTTGTTTTACTACTGTATATAATAGATCAAATGACAAACAGTGCAGAAAAAAATTGTCTGTACAAAAAGTCTAATATTTACCTGAATATCACTCCAAGTATCATCACCAAGTTCACAATCCACCATGGATTAATCATCTTGGTACACCATTACAACCTACTGTACATGGTATCAAGAAAAGATCCCTCTGTGTCCTCTCCCTGAGCTGTACACAAAGTGTCAAAGGATTCAGGAGAGGTGCAAATGAGCAAAGTACTACAGTAAGCAAATCAGTGGCTGTGGTATATTGCCTTACTTAACATTTTTGCAAGTTTGCTACATAATCCCTAAGGTCCCAGAGTATTGTTTAAGGGTATTTACTATCCCAAAGTAATTTCAAAGTGACAAAGATAACAGCATTTTCACTGTCCTAACACTGGAAGAACAGAGTTCAAAAATAAGTCACAAAGCAAGTTTTTGTCAAAAAGTTTAAAAGTCTTGGCAAACTTAAATTTTCCAAAGTTCTAAAGTGCATCTGCTGTATAAGCACATTATACGATCTTTTGAGTCTAAACATCATACATCCTCATATTAGTAATGAAAGCATTATTTGCGTCAATGCCCAATTATAGGACCTGCCAGATATTACTTGTGGGCAGTAAACACATCATTAAGTAGTTGTACAACTACCAATTACTGCTGGTATAGCTAAATCCACACTTTTGAATTGAACTGCTCAAAAAGGCCGTATCTTTTTTGCATTGCCATAGAAAATTTTTCCTAAGGTTAACACAGTTCTCAAAGTTAAACAAATACATTGCTTTATGGTCTGTTATTTATGGTATGGTTGCGCATGCATGACTTACAAAGGGAACTGGTAATATAGTAAGTAAAAATTGCTAATTGCACTAGCAAATCTGATTAATCAAGTTATATTCAAATGGTACTCACCACTTAAATGTTTAAAACCTTTATGCAACTTTAAAAATAACCTACTTTTCATCTCCTCATAGAAAATGTGAACTTCTTCACCTTCTCAAAATGTTCTTATTGTGCCATCAGAAGTCTCAAGATTAATGTGCACAATCTGAAGAAGTGCTCTGCTTGGATCTTCAAATTTGCATTCAGCATCTGAACATAACCTTTACCAGTGAAGGGATGAATTAAATGTAATCAAGTCAAATCAATTTAGTCATATTTTTAAGGTTTGAAACCTGCTTTCGGTATATTCAAGCAACTGTTTTTTTTGGAGTGATTATTCTATAAATGCTACATTTGAGAACTCGAAGAAGAGACATATCAGTGGACATAGTTACCTTTAGGATTAGTTTTGTTCAGTGCTATTTTTGTCTATAGAATGTTAGGTATGCTTTCAAAGATTCTGGTAGTGGCAGACTCAGAATTCTCTCTCGAAGCAAATTTGGAGGAGCCTCTTCCTGTTTGAGGCCTTCGTTCATTTCTTTTTCTTCCTGCTCTCTATTCTCTTCTTCCATTTTATCATCCTCATCACTGTCAAACGGCTGAGGTATCAACTGATTGCCTACAAACACATAGGTGTCAATTTTGCGCCTGCGGAGCTTCTTGCGTTTCCGTTTTGGTGGAACCTTGTGAGGAATGCCTTTGGCCTGAATCTCTTGATTTATCAAGTTTCTAAGATTGCGACGAATGTAAATTCTTGCCAAATCCTGCAGGCATCGTACAGTTACCGGTGCTATAGAAAAAAAAAAATTAATATACAGCATACTTCTTATTTAATTGCTATATTATACGAGCTAAATCACCCATGGTATTGCACACGGCGAGTCAAGACCATTTACAGTCGTCAGCTGAAGTGGGATTAGAGAATGGGGGATAATTGGTCCAGGCTACGCAGATGTAATTTAGCCCCCATTTTAAAGTCATTCATTCTGTCCATATATTTATATTACTAGCATAAATTTCTATATAATGGAAAATGGCCATGTAACCTGGTCACATTCTATTTTAACTCTCCCGCCAGTGGTGGCTTTGGGGGAAGGATGTGATTACAGCGCGACAAGATTATACAGCCACTTTCCATTATAAGTGTGGAAGTAAGAATTTTGGGCAGGTGCAAGATTTTTAATATGTTAGTAGATAGTTAAGTTAGTCAAGCTGGATACTTGACTATCCAGCTTGACTAACAATTACCATAGCAAGACTTTTAAATTATATTTGATAATCTACAATATGCTCAGGAAAGTGACTGAGAAAGGGGATAAATTAAATGGCGAGAGAGCCAAATTCATAGCAGAGGCCAAAATTGGTAGCTTTGGTTTTCCCAATGTTCAGTTGGAGGAACTTTTGACTCATCTGTGAATTCATGTCACAGAGGTGGTCACGAGGTCAAGGAAAGCGGTGGAAGAGTAGAACTGGGTATCATCAGCGTATACATGGAAACTGACTGCATGTCTGCAGATAATATCACTGAGGGGTGGCACGTAGATGAGAAAGTGGAGTTGGCCAAGGAGACCCCCTTTTGGTACCCTGGGGGTGACGAAGAATGGGCAGGAGGAGAAGCAATTGCTGGAGATGTACTGGCTGCTTTTGGACAAGCAGGAGTGGAACCATGCAAGGGCAGTCCTAACATTTAAACACCAAGGCCTGGATTTTAGCCTAGGAAACCCAGACAACTTGAGTTACAAATAGAATGACTATTAAAATGAAGGAGTGCAGGCTCATTATAATATTTAAATGAACAACCTGTCTTGTGCAAGCAGATTGTTCGCCTGTTCCTCATCCTGCCTCCGTTAAAACTGGAAGTGGACAGGTTTGAGGGGAGTTGGGTTCCGGTGTCAGATCTTTTGAATTTTAATCTCTGACCCAAACCCAACCCACCCGTTTTTGGGAGTTAAGATTCAACTCTAAATGTTGATTGGTAGGATCTATCCAATTGTGCAGCTTTTTCTTCTTAGCACTTCAGTATCTGTGCAACTACTTTCTACTTGTTTTTTTGTCCTGAGGGCCTCAGGTTTCTTAGTAAATTAACAAGTGCAATCCTGATCAATTAAGTCCATAAAACAGTCAATTTCATGTCTATAAACAGCAACTATGGCTTCTATTGTTTAATAAATGCATCTTTCAACATAGACAAGAAGTAGAGACCTAAAACTTAAAAAAAAAACTGGCTTCTATATTTTTCTCTCTTTTGACGCTACTTATCCATATTTACAGCATCCTCCACAAATAGTGCAGAATAGCCTAGCTCCACTTTGATGACCATCACCAGGAACTGCATTTGTGCAATAAAGGAAATAATCTTCCACTACAATTAAAGCAACCAAAAGATTGCATTTATATAGTGCCTTTAATGTAGAAAAATGTTCCAAAGGTTCTTGAAAAAGTGCAAGGATAAAACTGGACACCGAGCCAAAGGCGAAGATATTAGGAGGGGTGACTAAAAGCTGGTTCAAAGAGGGGGATTTTAAAGGTGGACCTTAAGGAAGGACACAGATCTGGAGAGGCAGAAGTGTTTAGGAAGCAAATTCTAGAGTGTGGGACTGAGGTGGCTAAAAGCATGGCCTCCAATGTTGCGCCAGGGAAAGGGTTCGCACAAGAAGCCGGAGTTAGATGGATGACGATTTCGAAGAGGGAGGGTTTTATTACCGAGATATCTTCACTGTTCTCCCTCAGCACTGAACGACTTTTCATACTCGGTGATTTCAACCTTCATCTCAATTCATCATGCTCTCTCTCCTGAGTTCACCAGCCACCTATCCTCCCTTAATCTCTCCCTCCATGTAAACTCCCCAACCCATATTCACGGCCACCCCCTTGACCTTGCTATCTCTCGTGGCCTCGCTACTCCCATTGTGTCAATCGCAGATAAGGCCATCTCTGACCACTTCCTCGTATCGCTCTCCACCCACATCCCCCTTCCACCACTTCCCCCCCACCACCCCACCCCCGCCCCGCCCCACCCAACCCTACTTCCTTCTGTGTCTGGCCGTGGAAAAATCTCTCTCCCATCTCTCTTACAACTGCACTTATGAAATCCCAACTGTCCAGCCTTTGGCCCTCCATTCACCATGACATTTCTGTAGCAACCAATCTGCTCAACCACACCCTCACCACCACCTTTAATGCCCTAGTCCCTATTAAAACAATTACTCTCACCCTGGCCGCTCCTCCTGGTACAGCCCTCATCTTCACTCCCTTAAGTCCAAGGGACGCAGACTTGAACGCATATGGCGGACAACTGGTTTAGCCATTCACCGCCAGATCTGGCTGGACCACAAAGCATTTTCGGGTCCTGCTCTCGTCTGCCAAAATTGCTCACTATTCCAGAACATACGAATTAGGAGCAGGAGTAGATCACTAGGCCCTTCGAGCCTGCTCCGCCATTCAATAAGATCATGGCTGATCCGGTTACTCCACATTCCCGCCTACCCCCGATAACTTTTCACCCCCTTGCTTAACAAGAGTCTATCTACCTCTGCCTTAAAAATATTCAAAGACTCTGCTTCCACCGCCCTCTGAGGAACGGAGTTCCAAAGACTCACGACCCTGTGAGAAAAAATTTCTCCTCATCTCGGTCTTAAATGGGCGACCCCTTATTTTTAAACAGTGACCCCTAGTTCTAGATTCTCCCACAAGAGGAAACCTGCTCTCCACATCCACCCTGTCCAGACCACTCAGGATCTTATATGTTTCAATCAAGTCACCTCTTACTCTTCTAAACTCCAGCGGATACAAGCCTAGCCTGTCCAACCTTTCCTCATAAGAGAACCCGCCCATTCTAAGTATTAGTCTAGTAAACCTTCTCTGAACTGCTTCCAATGCATTTACATCCTTCCTTAAATAAGGAGACCAATACTGTACACAGTACTCCAGATGTGGTCTCACCAATGCCCTGTATAACTGAAGCATAACCGCCCTACTTTTGTATTCAATTCCTCTCGCAATAAACAATAACATTCTATTACCTTTCCTAATTACTTGCTGTACCTGCATTGTAACCTTTTGCAATTCATGCACTAGCACACCCAGATCCCTCTGCATCTCAGAGCTCTGCAATCTCTCACCATTTAGATAATATGCTTCTTTTTTATTCATCCTGCCAAAATGGACAATTTCACATTTTCCCACATTATACTCCATTTGCCAGATCTTTGCCCACTCACTTAACCTATCTATATCCCTTTGTAGCCTCCTTATGTCCTCTTCACAATTTACTTTCCTACCTATCTTTGTGCCATCAGCAAATTTAGCAACCATACCTTCGGTCCCTTCATCCAAGTCATTTATATAAATTGTAAAAAGTTGAGGCCCCAGCACTGATCCCTGTGGCACACCACTCGTTACATCTTGCCAATCAGAAATTAACCCATTTATACCTACTCTGTTTCCTGTTAGCTAGCCAAACTTCTACCCATGCCAATATGTTACCATGAGCTTTTATTTTCTGCAATAACCTTTGATGTGGCACCTTATCAAATGCCTTCTGGAAATCTAAGTACAGTACATCCACCGGTTCCCCTTTATCCACAGTGCACGTTACTTCCTCAAAGAACTCCAATAAATTGGTTAAACATGATTTCCCTTGCACAAAGCCATGTTGACTCTGCCTGATTATTTTGAACTTTTCTAAGTGCCCTGCTATAACGTCTTTAATAAGAGCTTCTAATAACTTCCCTATGACAGATGTTAAGCTAACTGGCATGCAGTTTCCTGCTTTCCGTCTCCCTCCCTTTTTGAATAAAGAAGTTACATTTGCTATTTTGCAATCTAATAGAACCTTCCCCGAATCTAGGGAATTTTGGAAAATTAAAACCAACACATCAACTATCTCACTAGCCACTTCTTTTAAGACTCTAGGATGAAGTCCATCAGGACCCGGGGATTTGTCAGCCTGCAGCTCCAACAATTTGCTCAGTACCACTTCCCTGGTGATTATAATTTTCTTGAGTTCCTCCCTCCCTTCTATTTCCTGATTTACAGCTATTTCTGGGATGTTACTTATATCCTCTATAGTGAAGATCGATGCAAAATACCTGTTCAATTCAACTGCCATCTCCTTATTTTCCATTATTAATTCCCCACACTCACTTTTTATAGGACCAGCACTCACTTTGTTAACTCTTTTAAATATCTATAGAAACTCTTACTAACTGTTTTTATATTTCTAGCTAGTTTTCTCTCGTACTCTAATTTTTCTCTCCTTATTGATCTTTTGGCATTCTTTGCCGTTTCTTATATTCTGTCCAACCTTCTGACCTGCCACCCATCTTTGCGCAATTATATGCTTTTTCTTTAAGTTTAATACGATCTTTAACTTTTTTAGTTAACCACGGATGGTGGGTCCTCCCCTTGGAATATTTCTTTCTTGTTGGAATGTATATATTCTGTGTATTTTGAAATATCCCCTTAAATGTCTGCCACTGCAACTCTATTGACCTATCCCTTAACCTAATTTACCAGTTCACTTTAGCTAGCTCTGCTTTCATGCCCTCATAATTGCCCTAATTTAAGTTTAAAATATGAGTCTTGGACCCACTCTCCTCTCTCTCGCAAACTGAATGTAAAATTCAATCATATTATGGTCGCTGCTACCTAGGGGCACCTTCACTATGAGGTCATTAATTAATCCTATCTTGTTGCACAATACCAGGTCTAGTATAGCCTGTTCTCTGGTTGGCTCCAGAGCGTGCTGTTGTAAGAAACTATCCCGAAAACATTCCATGAACTCCTCATCTATGCTACCTTTGCCCATCTGATTTTTCCAGTCTATATGCAAACATTCAAAGATCGCATGGATGAACTACAGAATTTGTTCATCCCTGTTTGGCATAAAAATAAAACAAAAAAGGTGACTCAACCATGGCTAACAAGGGAAATTAGGGATAGCATAAGATCCAAGGAGAGGACATATAAATTGGCCAGAAAAAGCAGTAAACCTGAGGATTGGGAGCAGTTTGGGATTCAACAAAGGAGGACAAAGGGATTAATTAAGAAGGGGAAAATAGAATATGAGAGTAAGCTTGCTGGGAACATAAAACCTGACTGTAAAAGCTTTTATAGATATGTGAAGAGAAAAAGATTGGTGAAGTCAAGCGTAGGTCTCTTGCAGTCAGATTGGTGAAGTCAAGCGTAGGTCTCTTGCAGTCAGAATCAGGGGAATTAATAATGGGGGAACAAAGAAATGGCAGGCCAATTAAATACATACTTTGGTTCTGTCTTCACAAAGGAGGACACAAATAACCTCCCAGAGATGTCAGGGAACATAGGGTCTAATGAGAGGGAGGAACTGAAAGAAATCAGTATTTGTAGAGAAATGGTGTTAGGGAAATTGTCGGGATTGAAGGCCGATAAATCCCCAGGGCCTGATAATCTACATCCTAGGGTACTTAAGGAAGTGGCCCTAGAAATAGTAGATGCATTGCTGGTCATCTTCCAAAATTCGAGAGACTCTGGAACAGTACCCATGGATTGGAGGGTCGCTAATGCTACCCCACTATTCAAAAAAGATGGTAGAGAGAAAACAGGGAATTATAGACCGGTAAGCCTGACATCGGTAGTGGGGAAAATGCTAGAGTCCATTATAAAAGATGTAATAGCAGAGCACTTGGAAAACAGTGACAGGATCGGACAAAGTCAACATGGATTTACAAAAGGTAAATCGTGCTTGACTAATCTGCTGGAATTTTTTGAGGATGTAACTGGTAAAATAGATAAGGGAGAACCAGTGAATGTGGTGTATTTGGACTTTCAGAAGGCTTTCGATAAGATCCCGCATAAGAGATTAGCATGTAAAGTTAAGGCACATGGGATTGGGGGCAAGGTATTGACTTGGATAGAGAACTGGTTGGCAGACAGGAAGCAAAGAGTTGGAATAAACGGGTCTTTTTCCGAGTGGCAGGCAGTGACTAGTGGGGTACTGCAAGATTGGTCCTAGGACCCCAGCTATTCACAATATATATTAATGATCTAGACGAGGGAACTAGATGTAATATCTCCAAGTTTGCAGATGACACAAAGCTGGGTGGACGTGTGTGTGCTGTGAGGAGGATGCAGAGAAACTCCAGTATGATTTGGACAGGTTGGGTGGTTATACTGAATCTGCCATGCATCTGCCCAATGTGGATAAATGCGAGGTTATCTACTTTAGTTACATCCTCAAAAAATTACAGTAGATTAGTCAAACATGATTTACCTTTTGTAAATCCATGTTGACTTTGTCCGATCCTGTCACTGTTTTCCAAGTGCTCTGCTGTTACATCTTTTATAATGGACTCCAGCATTTTCCCCACTACCGATGTCCGGCTTACCGGTCTATAATTCCCCGTTTTTTCTCTACCACCTTTTTAAAAATAGTGGCGTTACATTAGCTACCCTCCAATCCATGCGAACTATTCCAGAGTCTATAGAATTTTGGAAGATGACCAGCAATGCATCTACCATTTTTAGGGCCACTTCCTTAAGTACCCTAGGATGTAGATTATCAGGCTCTGGGGATTTATCGGCCTTCAATCCCGACAATTTCCCTAACACTATTTCCCTACAAATACTGATTTCATTCAATTCCTCCCTCTCATTAGACCCTAAGTTCCCTGACACCTCTGGGAGGTGATTTGTATCCTCCTTTGTGAAGACAGAACCAAAGTATGTATTTAATTGGTCTGCCATTTCTTTGTTCCCCATTATAAATTCCCCTGATTCTGACTGCAAGGGACCTACGCTTGACTTCACCAATCTTTTTCTCTTCACATATCTATAGAAGCTTTTACAGTCAGTTATTATGTTCCCTGCAAGCTTACTCTCATATTCTATTTTCCCCCTCTTAATTAATCCCTTTGTCCTCCTTTGCTGAATCCTAAGCTGCTCCCAATCCTCAGTTCTGCTGCTTTTTCTGGCCAATTTATATGTTCTCTCCTTGGATCTTATGCTATCCCTAATTTCCCTTGTTAGCCACGGTTGAGTCACCTTTTTGTTTTATTTTTATGCCAAACAGGGATGAACAAATTCTGTAGTTCATCCATGCGATCTTTAAATGTTTACCATTGCCTATCCACCGTCAACCCTTTGAGTAACATTCCCCAATCCATCCTAGCCAACTCGCGCCTCATACCATCGTAGTTTCCTTTATTTAAATTCAGGACCGTAGTCTCTGAGTCAACGACTTCACTCTCCATCTTAAATGAAGAATTCTATCATATTATGATCGCTTCTCCCCAAGGGGCCTCGCACAACAACATTGCTAATTAATCCTTTCTCATTGCATAATACCCAGTCTAAGATGGCCTGATCTCTAGTTGGTTCCTGACATATTGGTCCAGGAAACCATCCCGTATACACTCTAGGAATTCCTCCTCCATGGGATTGTTACTAATTTGGTTAGCCCAATCTATATGTAGATTAAAGTCACCCATGATAACTGCTGTGCCCTTATTGCACGCATCTCTAATTTTCCGTTTAATGCCATCCCCAACCTCAGCATTACTGTTTGGGGGTCTGTATACAACTCCCACTAACGTTTTCTGTCTCTTGCTTTTTCTCAGCTCTACCCATACAGATTCCAGATCATCAGAGCTAATATCCTTCCTTACTATTGTGTTAATCTCCTCTTTTACCAGCAATGCTACCCCACCTCCTTTTCGCCTGTCCTTCCTGGATATAGAATACCCCTGGATGTTGAATTCCCAGCCTTGGTCACCCTGGAGCCATGTCTCCGTAATTCCAATGACATCATATCCGTTTACATCTATTTGCACAGCTAATTCATCCACCTTATTACGAATGCTCCTCGCATTAAGACACAAAGCCTTCAGGCTTGTTTTTTTTAAACACTCTTAGACCTTTTAGAACTATTATTTACTGTGGCCATGTTTGATTTAAACCCTTGATTTCTCTGCCTTCCACTTTTGCTTTTCTTCTTCCTGCCTTTTGTTTCTATCATTGCTTCCCTTTCCTCTGTCTCCCTGCACAGGTTCCAAACCCCCTCCCATTTTAGTTTAAACCCTCCGCAACAGCACCAGCAAACACCCCCCCTAGGACATCGGTCCCGGTCCTGCCCAGGTGCAAACCGTCCAGTTTGTACTGATCCCACTTCCCCCAGAACCGGTTCCAATGTCCCAGGAATTTGAATCCTTCCCCCTTGCACCATTCCTCTAGCCATGTATTCATCTGAAATATCCTTCTATTTCTACTCTGACTAGCACATGGCACTGGTAGCAATCCTGAGATTACTACCTTTAAGGTCCTATTTTTGAATTTACCTCCAACTCCCTATATTCAGCTTTTAGGACCTCATCCCGTTTTTTCTGTATATCGTTGGTACCTATATGCACCACGACAACTGGTTGTTCACCCTCCCCCTCCAGAATGCCCTGCAGCCGCCCCGAGACATCCTTGACCCTTGCACCAGGGAGGCAACATATCATCCTGGAGTCTCGTTTGCGGCCGCAGAAACGCCAATCTATTCCCCTTACAATAGAATCCCCTATCACTATTGCTCTCCCAGTCTTTTTCCTCCCGTCCTGTGCAGCAGAACCACCCATGGTGCCAGGAAGTTGGCTGCTGCTGTCTTCCCCCGATAAGCCAACTCCCTCAACAATATCCAAAGTGGTATATCTGTGAGAGGGGGAATGGCCACAGGGGACCCCTGCACTACTTGCCTGTGCCTACTACTCTGCCTGGTAGTCACCCATTCCCTTCTTGCTTGTGGAGCCTTTACCTGCGGTGTGACCAACTCCATGAACGTGCTATCCACAATGTCCTCAGCATCGCGAATGCTCCAGTATGTATCCATTCGCAGCTCCAGCTCCGCAATGCTTTGTCCTTAGCTGCTGCTGGATACCCTTCCCGCACACATGGTCGTCAGCAACAGCGGAAGTCTCCCTGATTTCCCACATAGTGCAGGAGGAGCATGCCACGGGGCCAAGCTGTCCTGCCATGACTTACCCTTTAATTAATTTAAATCAAATCAATACCGCTAATTACACTACAATTAAATGATATACTCAAGGTCCCTTAGTTACTAGCACTCCCCGGTACACAACAGAGACCTTAGAAACTATAACCATAAAAATTAAGACTGTCTAAATTTTATAAATTAAGCTTAACTGTCGAACTGTAGAGTAGTATAAATACTCACCTGGCCGTACTCACCCAATCAGCTGCTTCCTCTTGCCAGCGTCACTTTTTGAATCGTGATGTGGCTCCGGAATGCCGCCGCCTGTGAGATTGGTAAGCCTTGTACCACCGCTCTCTGCTCCTCCCAACACTGGCCTCAATCAGCTCCCTCCCCTTGTGCTGATGTCACTTTTGAGTTCTGACGTCACTCTTTGAAAATTCTGCCGGTGCTGAGTTGGTACCGCCGCGGTCGCCTCACCGCTCTTCCCAGGTCCGCACTGCCGCTGCTGCTGCGGGGCCTACCTGCGCCTCGGGCTCACTTTATACCGCCGCCTCGCCGCTCCTCCCAAGTCCGCACTGCCGCCGCTGCTGCTGTCCCTCTCTATTGTGCCAATACCATCATTTATTAACAGAGCCACCCCTCCACATTTTCCCACCTTCATGTCCTTCCTAAATGTCAGGTACCCTTCAATATTCAGGTCCCAATCTATGTCATCCTGCAGCCATGTTTCTGTAATGGCCATCAGATCATATTTATTTATTTCTATTTGCGCCATCAGCTCATCTGTTTTGTTTCGAATGCTACGTGCATTCAGATGCAGAGCCTTTAGTTTTGTCCTTTTATTATTTTTGTAACCACTAGCCTTATCTGTTGATTTACTCTTAGATTTGTACTCTCTATCCCTTCCTGTCACAGTCTGTTTATCATTTCCCATATTAATACCTTTCTCTATTGCCTTGTCCCTAATCGTTGAATTACCACATCTTCCCAAATTTGATCCTATTCCCCCCAATATTTAGTTTAAAGCCCTCTCTACCACCCTAGTTATACGACTCGCCAGAACACTGGTCCTGCATGGTTCAGGTGAAGATCGTCCCATCGATACAGATCCCACTTTCCCCAGTACTGGTGCCAGTACCCCAGGAATTGAAACCCATTTCCCCATTTCTCCAGAATCATTCTGGAATGCAAAGATAAGCCCTGGCTCCTATTCTCTACTGCTAACCGACTTAAACCCCTCTCCTCTGTCTCCTCCACCCTCACCTCCGACAACAAGTATGAGGAGCTCATGTACTTCTTTGTCTCTAAGATTGTGACCATCCGTTCAGCTGTCTCTGCCACTTCTCTTCCTTGCACTAGCCCACCGGGTCAAACTTCCTCTAAGGTTCCTCCCTGCCCTAGCCCTGAACTCGCATCTTTCTCCAATTTCTCTCCACTCTCCCCTCACAACCTCTCCGCGCTCATCTTGTCCATGAGACCTACTTCCGGCTCCCTCGACCCTATTCCCACCAAACTGCTGACCACCCAACTTCCTTTTCTGGCTCGAATGTTAGCTGACATTCTGAACGATCTCTCTCCTCAGGTACTGTCCTCCTCTCCGTTCAAATCTGCAGTCATCACCTCTCCTCAAAAAAACCCTTGACCCCTCCATTCTTGCAAACTGCCACCCCATCCCCAACTTCCCTTTCCTCTCCAAAGTCCTTGAATGTGTTGTCGCCTCCCAAATCCATGCCCATCTTTCCCACAATTCCATGTCTGAATTCCTCCAATCAGGTTTCCGCCCTTACCACAGTACCGAAACGGCTCTCATCAAAGTCACAAATGACATCCTTTGTGACTGTGACAAACGTAAACTATGCCTCCTAGTCCTTCTTGACTTGTCTGCAGCCTTTGTCACGGTTGACCACTGCATCCTTCTCCAACGCCTCTCCACCGTCGTCCAGCTGGGTGGGACTGCACTCGCCTGGTTCCATTCTATCTAGTTGCAGCCAGAGAATCACCTGCAATGGCTTCTGATCCCGCTCCCACATCGTTACCTCTGGTGTCCCCCAAGGATCTATCACTGGCCCCTCCTATTTCGCATCTACATGTTGCCCCTTGACGACATCAGTTGAAAACAGAGCGTCAGTTTCCACATGTACACTGACGACACCCAGCTCTACCTCTTCTCTCAACCCCTCGACGGTCTATAAGTTGTTACACTGCTTGTCCGACATCCAGTTCTGGATGAGCAGAAATTTTCTCCAATTAAATATTGGGAAGACCAAAGCCATTGTTTTCAGTCCCCACCACAAGCTCCATCCCGCTCCCTAACATCTGTCTGAGGCTGAACCACACTGTTCGCAACCTTGGTGTCATATTTGACCCTGAAATGAAGTTCCGACCAGCATAACTAAGAACGCCTATTTCTACCTCTGTAACATCGTCCGTCTCTGCCCTTGCCTCAGCTCATCCACGCCTTTGTTACCTCTAGACTTGACTATTCCAACAAACTCCTGGCTGGCCTCCCACATTCTACGCTACGTAAACTTGAGGTCATCCAAAACTCGGCTGCCTGTGTCCTAATTCACACCAAGTCCTATTCACCCATCACCCCTGTGCTCGCTGACCTACATTGGCTCCCGGTTAAGCAATGCCTCGATTTCAAAATTCTCATTCTTGTTTTCAAATCCCTCCATGGCCTCGCCCCTCCCGATCTCTGTACTCTCCTTCAGCCCCACAACCCCCCCCGCCCCCACCCAGAGACATCTGCGCTCCTCTAATTCTGCCCTCTTGAGCATCCCTGATAATAATCGCTCAACCATTGGTGGCCGTGCCTTCTGTTGCCTCGGTCTTAAGCGCTGGAATTCCCTGCCTCAAACTCTCCACCTCGCTACCTCTTTCCTCCTTTAAGACGCTCCTTAAAACCTACCTCTTTGACCAAACTTTTGGTCACCTGCCCTAATTTCTCCTCATGTGGCTCGGTGTCAAATATTGTCTTTTAATACTCTTGTGAAGCACCTTGGGACGTTTTACTAAGTTAAAGGTGCTTTATAAATACAAGTAGTTGTTGTTGTTATAGCGCAGGGGCACAGGAGAGAGATTTTGGGGGGGGTGGGGGGGAGGAGATGGGGGAGAAACCATGGTGCGATTTAACCACAAGGACGAGAATTTTAAATGAGTCATTGGGGGACTAGAAGCCAATGCAAGCACAATGGGCGAGCAGGATTTAGTATGGAATAAAATATGGGAAGCAATGGTTTGGATGAGCTGAAGTTTACGGAGGGTGGAAGTTGAGACCCAGCCAGGAGAGTATTGGAATAGCCAAGTCTGGAGGTGACAATGGAACAGATGAGGATTTTAGCAGCAGAAAGATTGAGGGAGAGTCGTAGGCAGCCAATATAATGGAGGTGGAAGTATGCAAATTTTGTGATAGAGGGATATGCAGTCAGAAGCTCAGCTCAGGGTTGAATAGTATGCCGAGTGTTCAACACTTCAAAAGTGATGCTCTGGTTGCCCAGCCAGCTACCTTGTTGAAGTAAGAAGTATACATATTTTGCAATTGCTTTACGTATTAGGAAGGTGGAACTTTAAGATGAATCTTGAGGCGAATCAAATAACTAGGATGATAGATAGGCTTTAAACTAATAAGGGGGGGTAGAGGGTTCAGATAAGGGTAAATTTATATGTCTGAAGAGAAAAGTCAAGGCTGTAGAGCAGAGTAGCAATTTGGGTAAAATCAAGCAAATTGTGTCAAGCAGGGACAGAAAGTTTAATAACGATAATAGGACATTAGCGAGTAAGGCCACATCAGGGAAAAATAGTAAAAAGTTAAAATTAAAGGCGTTATATCGGAATGCATGAAACATTTGTAAAAAGATAGATGAATTAATGGCAGAAGAGATCAATGGATTTTATCTAGTAATCATTACTAAGACGTGGCTGCAAGGTGATCAAGGTTGGGACCCAAGAATTCCAGAGTATTTGACTTTTAGCAAAGATAGGCAAAATAGAAAAGAAGGTGGGGTAGCCCCTCATAATAAAGGATGAAATAAAGACAGTAGGGAGAAAGCATCTTAGCCCAGAAAATCAGGACATAGAATCAGGATGGGCGGAGATGAGAAATAACAGAGCAGAAAACATTGGTAGTAGTAGTTCATAGGCCCCTTAGGGATGAGTTGGCTAAGATAGATTGGGAAACTACATTAAAAGGTATGACAGTAGACAAGCAATGGCTAGCATTTAAAGAATTAATACATAATTTATAACAAATATACATTTCCTTAAGGCACAAAAACCTTACAGGCGTAGTGGTCCAACCGTGGCTAACAAGAGAGGTTAAAGGTAGTATTAGATCAAAGGAAGAGGCTTATAATGTTGCCAAAATACCTGAGGATTGGGAGGATTTTAGAATTCAGTAAAGGAGGACCAAGAAATTGATAAAAGGGAAAATAGAATATTAGAGTAAACTAGCGAGAGACATAAAAACAGACTGTAAAAGCTTCTGTTGGTATGTAAAAAGGAAACGATTAGCTTAAGTAAATGTGGGTCCCTTATAGGCTGAGACAGGAGAAATTATAATGGGGAATAAGGAAATTGCAGAGAAATTAAACAAATACTTTGTGTCTGTCTTCACGGAAGAAGATGCAAAAAACTTCCTGGAAATAGTGGTGAACCAAGACTCTAGCTAGAATGAGGAATTGAAAGAAATTAGTTAAAAAAAAAAAATAGTACTGCAGAAATTAATGGGACTGAAAGCCGATAATTTCCCTGGACCCGATTGCCTACATCCTAGGGTTTTGAAAGAGGTGGCTATAGAGATAGTGGATGCATTGGTTGTCATTTTCCAAAATTCCACAGATTCTAGAACGGTTCCCGCGGATTAGAAGGTAGCAAATGTAACCCCACTATTTAAGAAAGGGAGAGAGAAAACGGGGAACTACAGACCAGTTAGCCTGACATCAGTAGTAGGGAAAATGTTAGAATTGATTATTAAGGATGTGGTAACAGAGCACTTAGAAAATAGTAACAGGATTGGGCAGAGTGAACACAAATTTATGAAACGGAAATCGTGTTTGACAAATCTGTTTTTAAGGTTGTAACTAGCAGAATCGATAAGGGGGAACCAGTGGATGTGGTGTATTTGGATTTTCAGAAGGCATTCGAGAAGGTGCCACATAAGAGGTTATTGAACTGATGGGCCTTCAATAACCACAAAACTAGAAGTTATAGACTTAAACAAGTTGGCTTTTAATCACTAAGATCAGAGCTAACATCTCAACACGCTGACTGGTTCACAGGAATGAGTCATACAGATCCTGGGATCTTTATGTAAGAGAAGTCAGGGGCGGAGCCAAGAGCCAAGACCTGGAACCTCCCAGGTTAGTCAGGAAAGAGGAAGTGAAACTATACACAGTGGGGGAGGGTAATATACATGAGTGCAAAACGAATACAGGATCAAGGCAAACAGATTTCATTACATTCACCCCTTCTATAGATTTAGTCCATCGGGGTGATGTTTCTTAAAAGTTGGTATAAGTGAGTCTGTCAGGAGGTTTTGCAGTTCTCAGTGATCGGCGCAAAGCTGGTTGGGGTGCCTCTAGGGGAGTGGATTCTGGTTCCTCTGCTGTCCGGGCCTCCGCAGTGTCTTCCAGGTTATCTGCAGTGTCCTCCAGGTTAAAGTTGGGTATTGATACCTCTGGGCGTCCTGTCTCTTTGTAGTGTAGGTCTTCATCGGGTAGTCTCCCATCGTTCTCTCCGCTCCCCGAGGGAGCGAGGTCTTTTATGGAAACAGTGTCCTCTCGCCCGTCAGGGTATTCGATATAGGCGTACTGAGGGTTTGCATGGAGGAGCTGTACCTTTTCCACAAGGTGGTCTGTTTTATGGCCTCTCACGTGCTTCCACAATAGTACTGTCCCCGGAGACGTCAGCCACGCGGGTAGAGATATGCCCGAGGTGGATTTCCGGGGGAAAACGAACATCTTTTCGTGAGGGGTAGCGTTAGTGGCAGTACAGAGGCCTTATGGAGTGGAGCACGTCTGGGAGGACTTCCTGCCAGCGGGAGGTCGGAAGGCCTTTTGACTTTAAGGCTAACGTGACAGCCTTCCAAACAGTAGCATTCTCCCTTTCCACTTGCCCATTACCCCGGGGGTTGTAGCTAGTGGTTCTGCTAGTGGCTATCCCCTTCGAGAGCAAGAACTGGCGCAGCTCGTCACTCATGAATGACGTCCCCCTATCGCTGTGTGTGTAGTTCGGCATGCCAAACATGCAGAATAGATTACAGAGACACTTGATGACCGTGGCACTCGTCATGTCTGGGCAGGGAATGGCGAAGGGGAAGCGGGAATATTCATCAATGATACTGAGGAAGTATACGTTACGGTCGGCAGAGGGAAGGGGTCCCTTGAAGTCCAGGCTTAGGCGCTCGGATGGCCGTGTGGCTTTGATAAGGTGTGCACGGTCAGGCCTGTAGAAACGAGGCTTGCATTCCGCACAGATGCGGCAGGCTCTGGTCATTGCCCTGACCTCCTCGATGGAGTGGGGCAGATTGCGGGACTTTATAAAATGGTATAGTCGGGTGACCCCTGGGTGACAGAGGTCGTTGTGGAGACCCTATAATTTGTCCGTATGAATGCTGTCACACATTCCCCGCGATAGGGCGTCTGGGGGTTCATTAAGGGCTCCCGGCCTGTACATAATATCATAGTCGAACGTGGATAGTTCGATCCTCCACCTGATTATTTTGTCATTCTTGATTTTCCCCCTTTGTTTGTTATTAAACATGAAAGCCACCGACCGCTGGTCGGTGAGCAGGGTGAAACGTTTGCCGGCTAGGTAGTGTCTCCAGTGCCGCACTGCCTCCACTATAGCCTATGCCTCCTTCTCGACAGAAGAGTGCCTGATTTCAGGTCCCTGAAGGGTTCGGGAGAAGAAGGCCACAGGTCTCCCAGCCTGATTGAGGGTCGCAGCTAAGGCAAAGTCTGACGCATCGCTTTCGACTTGAAAGGGAATGCATTCGTCCACTGCACACACTGCAGCCCTTTCAATGTCCTGTTTAATACTGGTGAAAGCCTCCCGAGCTTCAGCTGATAGTGGGAAGGACGTCGATTTAATGAGGGGTCGGGCCTTATCAGAGTAATTGGGCACCCATTGGGCATAATACGAAAAAAATCCCAGGCACCTTTTTAAAGCTTTGGGATTGTGTGGCAGGGGCAGTACCTTTAGGGGGCGTAATCGGTCAGGGTCCGGTCCAATTACCCCATCTTCCACCACACAGCCGAGGATACAGAGACGGGTTGTGTTGAAGACACATTTGTCTTCATTGTAGGTTAGATTCAGCTTCAGGGCAGTTTTTAAAAATCTCGCAAGATTTAGATCGTGGTCTTGCTGGTTGTGCCCGCAGATAGTGACATTGTCCAGATAGGGGTAGGTAGCTTGTAGTTTATTCTCGTCAACCATGCGGTCCATCTCACGTTGGAAGACTGAGACCCCATTTGTTACCCCGAAGGGCACTCTGAGAAAATGGTAGAGGCGCCCGTTCGCCTTGAAGGCGGTGTATGGGCAGTCCTCCGTTCTAATGGGGAGCTGGTGATACGCGGATTTGAGGTCGATAGTCGAGAAGACTTGGTATTGCGCAATCTGGTTGACCATTTCTGATATGCGGGGTAAAGGGTAGGCGTCCAGCTGGGTATAAATATTAACAGTCTGGCTGTAGTCAATTACCATCCGTTTCTTTTCGCTATTTTTAACTAGGACTACTTGGGCACGCCACGAGCTGGTACTGCATTCAATAATGCCTTCCCGCAGGAGTCTGTCCACTTCCGCCTTGATAAAGTGTCTGTCTTCCAGACTGTACCGTCTACTTTTGGTCGCTATGGGCCTACAGTTCGGAGCGAGATTAGCGAATAAAGAGGGCGGGCTGATTTTTAAGGTTGATAGGCCACAGACTGTGAGTGGCGGCTGGGACCCGCCATATGCTAGCGTGACACTTTCGTGGTGGCACTGGAAGTCCAGGCCCAAGATTACATTAACACAGAGTTCTGGCATCACGAGGAGTTTAAAATCCTTGTAGTCCGTGCCTTTTACAGTCAGTGTTACCACACAGTAGCCCAAAATTCTCGAAGTGTGGGGCTTAGCAGCCATAGCAATTCTGCTCCGTGTAGGGGTTACCGTTAATGAGTGCCGCCGTACCAGGCTAGGGTGGATAAAACTCTCGGTACTCCCACAGTCAATTAAACATTTCGTTAAATTCCTGTTTACCTGTATGTCCATCATGGATTTTGTCAACGGGTGTGGCCTGGATTGATCCACCGTGATCGAAGCCACTGTTGGGCCCTGGGCGGCCGTTGAGTCGGGAAAAGATGGCGGATCCCAAGATGGCGGCCCGCACAGCACGCACGAGGCGGTGACGGAGTTGGAAATCGGATTCCCCCTGCAGACTTTGCTAAAATGCCCCTTTTTCTTACATTTGAAGCATGTAGCGTCCTTCGCTGGGCATCGTTGTCTGGGGTGCTTGGCCTGGCCGCAGAAGTAGCATTTCGGGCCTCGAGACATTGCCGCTGTAGTAGGACTCCTGGGTGAACTTCTGTGTGGGGACTCCGGCGGCGTAGAGCTGGTCTGAGACCTGGATGGGGAAGATGGCCGATTCCAAGATGGCGGCCCCCTCGGCGCGCACGAGGCGGTGAGGGCCGCATGGCTGGAAGAATAAAAGAGTCAGAGTTTTTCTGGGCCACGTCCAGCGATCGCGCAGTGGCCACTGCCTTTTTTAAGTCCAGGACCTCCTTCTCCTTCTCCAGCAGTCTCTGCCGGATATAATTCGATTTGAGGCCCGTGATGAAGGAATCGCGAACCAATTCGTCAGAGTACGCGTTGGCCGTCACGGCCTTGCAGTTACAGTCCCGGACCAGGTCCTTTAGGCCCTGTAAAAAATCGTCCATTGATTCCTCTGGTCGCTGCCTGCGTGTATCCAGCAGATGTCTGGCGTACACTTCGTTTACCGGCCTCTGGTATTGGGCCTTCAGGATAGTGATGGCCTCCGTGTAAGAGGTGGCGTCCTGGATGAACGAATAAATCCGATGACTTACGCGAGTAGTCAGTAGACTCAGTTTATCTACCTCGCTAGCGGATGAGGCCCCCGCGAAGAGTTCGAAGCATTTGAGCCAGTGTCCAAATTGATTTGATGCTTCAGCAGAATGTAGATCCAAGTCCAGACGCTCTGGTTTTAGGAGTCGATCCATCCTAGTATTCTATAATGATTAAAATTGATGGGCCTTCAATAACCACAAAACTAGAAGTTATAGACTTAAACAAGTTGGCTTTTAATCACTAAGATCAGAGCTAACATCTCAACACGCTGACTGGTTCACAGGAATGAGTCATACAGATCCTGGGATCTTTATGTAAGAGAAGTCAGGGGCGGAGCCAAGACCTGGAACCTCCCAGGTTAGTTGGGAAAGAGGAAGTGAAACTATACACAGTGGGGGAGGGTAATATACATGAGTGCAAAATGAATACAGGATCAAGACAAACAGATTTCATTACATGAACAAAATTAGGGCTTATGGGATTGGGGGTAATATACTAACATGGATTGAAACACAGAAGATAGAAGCAGGAGTAGGCCATTTGGCCCCTCGAGCCTGCTCCACCATTCAATGCGCTCATGGCTGATCATCCAAATTCAGTACCCTGTGATATACCTATCAATTCCTCCAATAAAAGGCGAAGAGTTACGAAGGTGACTAAAGGTTTTTATTGACTAAATAACAGAGCCCACTCTCGTGGGTGATCCGATCCAAGCAGGAGGAATACCAGCCAGTCGCTCACCTTTATACCTGGCCTGGTGGGTGGAGCCAAGGCGGAGTCGGCAGTGGTCATCCCAGGTATAGCAGTGTGGCAAGAGGCGACCTCGTACCGTGATACAATAGTGGTCAGTGATACAGTTATAACGAACAGTGGTGAACAGTGCTAACTACTAACAGTGATACGATAGTGAACGTGGTGAATGTCGGGGCAGGGGAAGGCAAAGGGGAAACGGGAGTACTCATCAACGATGTTGAGGAAGTACACATTACGGTCAGAGGACGGGAGGGGCCCCTTAAAGTCGATGCTCAGGCGCTCGAAGGGGCGGGTGGCCTTGATCAGGCTTGCTCGGTCCGGCCTATAGAAGTGCGGTTTGCACTCCGCACAGGTCTGGCAGTTCCTGGTCATGGTCCTGACCTCCTCGATGGAGTAGGTCAGGTTGCGGGCCTTAATGAAATGGTAGAGTCTGGTGACTCCGGGGTGGCAAAGCTGGTCGTGGAGGGTCTGAAGCCTATCGATATGCGCGCTGGCGCATGTCATTCGTGAAAGGGCATCAGGGGATTCGTTCAGCTTGCCTGGCCGGTACAAGATCTCATAATCGTAGGTGGAGAGCTCGATTCTCCATCTCAAAATCTTGTCATTCTTGATTTTGCCCTTCAGCTTGTTATTAAACATGAAAGCCACCGAACGCTGGTCGGTGAGGAGGGTAAATCGTTTGCCTGCCAGGTAGTGCCTCCAGCGCCGTACTGCCTCCACGATCGCCTGGGCCTCTTTCTCGACCGACGAATGTCGGATCTCGGGGCCCTGTAGGGTCCTTGAGAAGAAGGCCACTGGCCTCCCCTCCTGGTTTAGGGTGGCGGCTAAGGCGAAGTCGGATGCGTCGCTCTCCACCTGGAAGGGGATGGACTCGTCCACTGCGTGCATCGTGGCCTTGGCTATGTCTCCCTTAATGAGGGAGAAGGCCGCACACGCCTCCTCCGTGAGGGGGAAGGAAGTGGCTTTCAGGAGGGGTCTGGCTTTGTCCGCGTAATTGGGTACCCATTGGGCATAGTAGGCGAAAAGCCCCAGGGTTCTCCTAAGTGCTTTAGGGCAGTGGGGGAGGGGTAGCTCCATGAGGGGGCGCATTCTTTCTGGGTCGGGGCCGATGATTCCGTTCTCCACTACGCAGCCGAGGATGGCAAGGCGCGTGGTGTTAAACACGCATTTCTCCTTATTGTAGGTGAGGTTCAGCCGTTGGGCCGTACGGAGGAATTTCTCCAGATTCGCGTCATGTTCCTGCCGGTCGCGGCCGCAGATAGTGACGTTATCTAGGTAGGGGAATGTAGCCTGCAGTTCGTTCTGGTCAACCATCTGGTCCATCTCCCTTTGGAAGACCGAGACCCCATTAGTGACACCGAAGGGGACCCTAAGGAAGTGGTATAGGCGCCCATTCGCCTCGAAGGCGGTATACTGGCGGTCCTCAGGGTGGATAGGGAGTTGGTGGTAGGCCGACTTCAGGTCGATGGTCGAGAATACTTTATACTGTGCAATCTGATTGACCATGTCAGATATGCGGGGGAGGGGGTATGCGTCCAGCTGGGTATATCTGTTTATGGTCTGGCTGTAGTCGATGACCAGGCGGTTTTTATCGCCGGTCTTTACGACTACGACCTGGGCACGCCAGGGGCTGCTGCTCCCTTCGATAATGCCCTCTTTCAGGAGGCGCCGCACCTCAGAGCTAATGAAGGCTCTGTCCCCGGCGCTATACCGCCTGCTCTTGGTAGCGACGGGTTTGCAGTCAGGGGTAAGGTTAGCAAACAGAGAGGGTGGCGGGACCTTGAGGGTGGAGAGGCTGCAGGTGTTACGCGGTGGGCGGTTTAACGTTTGCTGGTTGTTGACTGAGTGGGGGGAGGGGTCCACCGTATGCTAGGGTTACGCTTTGGAGGTGGGATTGGAAGTCCAGCCCTAGTAGGACGGCAGCGCAGAGATGGGGGAGGACGAGGAGTTTAAAGTTTTTATACTCCGTGCCCTTAACCGACAGGGTCACGACACAGTAGCCGCTGATGTCCGTGGCGTGGGACCTCGATGCCATCGAGATTCGGCTGCGCGTTGGTAGGACAGAGAGGGAGTAGTGGCTCACCGTGTCTGGGTGGATGAAGCTCTCCGTGCTTCCGCTGTCGAACAGGCAGGTCGTGGCGTGGCCGTTCACTTTGATGTCCATCATTGACTTGGACAGATGGTGCGGGCGGGCTTGGTCCAGGGTGACGGAAGCTAGTGTGTAGCTGAGCGAGTCGTTGTCATCTGCGGGCGAGGCGGTCGGGCGTGGTGAGTAAAATGGCGTCTCCCACGAGGTAGGGCAAAATGACGGAGAAGATGGCTGCCCCCGTAGCTCACATGAGGCACTATTGGGGTCGGTTGCCTTAATCAAAGATGGCCGCCCCCATGACTCATGTGTGGGGATGCTGGCCTCAGTTGCCCTAAACAAAGATGGCCACCCCCATGACTCATGTGTGGGGATGCTGGCCTCAGTTGCCCTAAACGAAGATGGCCGCCCCCATAGTTCGCATGCGGCACTGCTGGCCTCTGAGGATCCGCTCCTGCAGGCCTTGGAGAAGTGGCCTTTCTTCAGGCAGGTTTTGCTTATGGAGTTCTTGGCTGGGCAGCGCGACCTCGGGTGCTTCTCCTGGCCACAAAAAAAACAGCCGGCGGCCCGATCGCGGATGCCCGATGGCGGGGCCGGTCGGGTCCGGGACGCCGACGCAGAGGTAGGTCCCGGGGGCGGCGCTGGGAAGGGTGCTGTGGTAGGGGTCGGGCCCGAGTCCCAGGGTCGCGAGCAGTACCTGGTGAATGCTTCCTGATCTTGGTGGGCCACTTCCAGGGAGATAGCGAGGGCTTCAGCTTTTTCCATGCTGAGGTCTTTAGCTTCCAGCAGTCTTTGCCGTGAGTACTCGGACCGTAGGCCTTTCAGGAATGCGTCGCGGATATTATCTTCAGTATTTTCGGCTGCCGACACCGATTTAAAGTCACAGTTCCTGGCGAGTGCATATAGCGCCTGTGAGAATTCGGCTACTGATTCTCCTGGCTGTTGCGGCCGTGATCTTAGGAGGTGCCTAGCGTACATGTAGTTTACCGGGGTCCGGTACTTCTGTTTCAGCAGGTTGATGGCGGTCTCGTAGGTAGTCATGTCCTCGATGAGAGTGTATACTCTCGGGCTCAGTTGTGCCTGCAGGACACTTAGTTTGGATGCCTGAGGGACGCTGGATTCTCTCAGGTATGATTCGAAGCAGACCAGCCAGTGTTTAAAGTCTGCGGCTGAGTTTGCTGCTCGTGGGTTCAGGTCCAGGTACGGCGGTCTGAGGGCTCGCAGCCAAGCTGGCTGGTGTGGCTGTGCTCCTGGGAGCTGCGCTGGTGGCTCCTCCGCCGGTTGTGACTCGTTGTCGGACATCATTAAATTTAGTCAATAAAATTGATATACCTATCAATTCCTCCAATAAAAGGCGAAGAGTTACGAAGGTGACTAAAGGTTTTTATTGACTAAATAACAGAGCCCACTCTCGTGGGTGATCCGATCCAAGCAGGAGGAATACCAGCCAGTCACTCACCTTTATACCTGGCCTGGTGGGTGGAGCCAAGGCGGAGTCGGCAGTGGTCATCCCAGGTATAGCAGTGTGGCAAGAGGCGACCTCGTACCGTGATACAATAGTGGTCAGTGATACAGTTATAACGAACAGTGGTGAACAGTGCTAACTACTAACAGTGATACGATAGTGAACGTGGTTTACCACACCCTGTCCCTGCTTTCTCCCCATATCCCTTGATCCCCTTAGCCTTAAGAAATATATCTAACTCCTTCTTGACTATATTTAATGAATTGGCCTCAATTGAGGATTGGTTAACGGACAGAAAACAGAGAGCAGGAATAAATGGGTCATTTTCGGGTTGGCAGGCTGTAACTAGTGGGGTACCGCAAGGATCAGTGCTTGGGCCTCAGCTATTCACAATCTACATCAACGACTTGGATGAGGGGACCAAATGTAATATATCCAAGTTTGCTGATGATACAAAACTGGGTGGGAATGTAAGTTGTGAGGCAGATGCAAGGAGGCTTCAAGGGGATATAGACAAGCTAAGTGAGTGGGCAAGAACATGGCAAATGGAATATAATGTGGAGAAATATGAAGTTATCCACTTTAGTAGGGAAAAATAGAAAAGCAGAGTATTTTTTAAATGGTGCGAGATTGGGAAATGTTGGTGTTCAGAAGGACCTGGGTGTCCTTGTACACGAATCACTGAAAGTTAACATGCAGGTACAGCAAGCAATTAGGAAAGCAAATAGTATGTTGGCCTTTATTACAAGAGGATTTGAGTGCAAGAGTAAAGATGTCTTTCTGCAATTATATAGGGCCCTGGTGAGATGACACCTGGAGTATTGTGTACAGTTTTGGTCTCCTTACCCAAGGAAGGATATACTTGCCATAGAGGGAGTGCAACGAAGGTTCACCAGACTGGTTCCTGGAATGGGGGGATTGTCCTATGAGGAGAGATTGAGTAGACTAGGCCTGTATTCTCCAGAGTTTAGATGAATGAGAGGTGATCTCATTGAAACATATAAAATTCTTACATTGCTCGACAGGGTAGATGCAGGGAGGATGTTTCCCCTCACTGGGAACTCTAGAACCAGGGGTCACAGTCTCAGAATAAGGGGTCGGCCATTTCAGACCGAGATGAGGAGAAATTTCTTCACTCAGAGGGTGGTGAATCTTTGGAATTCTCTACCCCAGAGGGCTGTGGAGGCTCAGTCGTTGAGTATATTCAAGACAGAGATCGATAGATTTTTGAATATTAATGGAATCAAGGGATATGGGGATAGTGCAGGAAAGTGGAGATGAGATAGAAGATCAGCCATGATCTTACTGAGTGGCGGAGCAGGCTCAAAGGGCCAAATGACTTACTCCTGCTCTTGTTTTTTATGCTCTTATGTTCCAACAGTAATCATAGCGTTGGACAGACTATAAATCAGGAAATTAGAGGAGCTTGTTACAAGGGTAATGCGATAATCGTGGGGGGACATTAATCTTCATTGAGACTGGGGCAAACCAAATGGGCAAAAGTAACTTGAAGGACGAGTTCATGGGATGCATTCAAGTATTCTAGAACAATACGTTGTGAAACCAACTAGGAAACAGGCGATTTTAGATCGAATATTGTGCAATGAGACCGGGTTAATTAGTAATCTTGTAGTAAAGGATCCTTTGGGGAAAAGTGATCATAATATGATGCATTTCATTTTAAGTTTGAGAGCGATGTGGTTAAATCCGAAACTAGGGTCTTAAATTTAAACAAAGCCAATTACGGAGGTATGGGGGTGAGTTGGCTAAGGTAGATTGGGAAATTAGATTAAAAGATACGACAGTAGATAAGCAATGGTAAACATTTAAAGAAATAATTCATAATTCTCCACAATATACATTCCCTTTAGGAATAAAAACTCCACTGGAAAAATGGTACAGCCATGGCTAACTGGAGAAGTTAAGGGTAGTATTAGATTAAAAGAGGCTAACAATGTTTCCAAAAAGTTGTAAGCCTGAGAATTGGGAGGGTTTTAAAAATCAGCAAAGAATGGCCAAGAAATTGATAAACAGGGAGAAAATAGAATGAGAGTAAACTAGCAAGAAATATAAAAACAGATTGCAAGAGCTTTTACAAGGATGTTAAAAGGAAGAGATTCGCAAAAGTAAACGTGGGTCCCATAGAGGTAGAGAGGAGACATTATAATAGGGAATAAGGAAATGGCAGAGACATTATACAAATATTTTGTGTCTGTCTTCATAGTAGAAGACACAAAGATGATACTGGAAATTGCAGGGAACCAAGGGTCTAATTAATGAGGAAATTAAAGTAATTATTAGTAAAGAAAAAGTACTGGAGAAATTAAATGGAACTAAAAGCCGACAAAAGACCTGGACCTGATGGCCTACACCCTAGGGTTTAAAAGAGGTGGCTGTAGAGATAGTGGATGCATTGCTTTTGATGTTCCAGAATTCCCTAGATTCTAGAACGGTCCCCGTGGATTGGAAGATAGCAAATGTAACCCAGCTGTTCAAGAAAATAGGGAGATAGAAAACAGGGAACTACAGGCCAATTAGTCCGATATCAGTAGTAGGGAAAATGCTAGAAACTATTAAGGACATGATTAACAAGGCACTTGGAAAATTACAATATGATTAGGCAGAGTCAACACGGTTTTATGAATGGGAAATTGTGCTTGACAAATCTATTAAGAGTTTTTTTCAAGGTGTAACTAGCAGGGTAAGTATGGGGGAAGGAAACCAGTGGATGTAGTATATTTGGATTTTTAGAAGGCATTCAATAAGGTGCCACACAAGAGGTCGTTACACAAGATTAGGGCTCATGGGATTGGGGTAATATATTAGCATGAATTGAGGATTGGTTAATGGACAGAAAACAGAGAGCAGGAATAAACTGGCCATTTTTGGGATGGTAGGGTGTAACTAGTGGAGTGCCGCAAGGAACAGTGCTTGGGCCTCAGCTCCTTACAATCTATATCAATGAGTGAGTGCAATATATCCAAGTTTTCTGACAATACAAAGCTAGGTGGGAAAGTAAGCTGTGAGGAGGACGCAAAGAGGCTGCAAGGGGATATAGACCAGTTAAGTGATCGGGCAAGAAGGTGGCAGATGGAGTATAATGTGGGGAAGTGTGAAATTATCCACTTTGGTAGGAAGAGTGGAAAAGGAGAATATTTTGTAAAAGGAGACTAGTAAATGTTGGTATTCAGAGGGATTTCGGGGCCCTTGTACATGAATCACAGAAAGTTAACATGCATGTACAGCAAGCAATTAGGAAGGCAAATGGTATGTTAGCCTTCATTGCAAGTTTGTTGGAGTACAAGAGTAAGGAAGGCCGGAAATTTGCCAGTGTTCAGCGGACGGGATCGGTGGCGGGTCGGCAGTTAAATATGAATTGATTGACAGTGGGTCGGGAACCTGCTGTCAAATCACGCACACTTGCCTTTCCTGATGTCGGGTCTGCCAGCGCTGAGCAGACCCGACAGACAGCGATGAGAGAACCAATTTAAATGATTAGTGGCTTCTTTACAGCCACCTAACAATGGTTTTAAAACTTACCTTTTGAATTTGACAGCCCACCCACGGGTTTCACGCTGTTGCTAGACCACGTCTATGAAGCTGAGGCGGGAGGTCAGTGGCCACTGAAATCAGCTGATGAGTTGACGGCTTCAAATGCCAAGTAAAAGCTACCACCGGACAGAGATATCTTCCCTCAGCCACAAGCATTTCCACAACAGATTCACCATGCTGCAAATCTTTACACAAGTCTCCATCCAGTCTGACCTCATTACCTCACTCACCATTGACAGATTGCTTCTGTCATCTCTACTTTACCTGCCATCTATTCCATCAGCATGGGTGCCCTTGAAACTCTCTCACCTTGGTCCTCAGAAACTCACTATCAGCCCCAACACCAGCAGCACCAGGCACACCAGCAGCAGCAACACCACCAACCATCTCCACAATCAACTGATGCTGCACAGGACACAGGGCATCAGCACCTGACCATAATTCTACCCGGGAAGGCCAGGGATGGCCTCACCATGGCCAGATTTACTTCACTTTACACTGTACACCCTGGCTGTCACATGATGTGCCAGGTTGGCACCACTCTACACCAACACCGTAAAGCATCCCTACAATGCCCAAGCCATTCCTTTGACACTCATCACCATTGCGGGGGGTACCGTTATGTCTCACCATTCACTGCAACTCACTAAGCCACTTCCAAAGGGGCACACAAATATGTCCAAGAATGCAAAGTGTTGAAAATAAAGTTTTCAATGTTTGACACCATATCAACAGAAACTTTACATGAACATTGCATAAAACACCCAACTGCCTACCCTTGTGTGTTGCTAGTTGGTATGACTGCACTAGGACGGCAGATCCTGATGTAGAACTGGAATCAGTTTGGGTAGAGCTAAGAAACAGCAAAGGGAGGAAAACATTGGTGGGAGTTGTGTATAGGCCACCAAACAGTAGTGGTAATGTAGGGCACAGCATCAATCAAGAAATTAGAAGTGCATATAACAAGGGCAATACGGTAATCATGGGGGACTTTAATCTACATATTGACTGGGCAAATCAAATTACCACGAATGGTTTGGAGGACGAATTATTGGAATGCATGCGAGATGGTTTCCTGGATCAGTATGTGGAGGAACCAACCAGGAAACAGGCTATTCTGGATCTGGTACTGTGTTATGAGAAAGGGCTAATCAATAACCTTGAGGCAAAGGGACCTTTAGGGACAAGTGGCCATAATATGATTGAATTTTATATTAAGTTTGAGTGTGATGTACTCCAATCTGAAACTAAGGTCTTCAATCTAAAGAGAGGAAACTGCAAGGGTATGAGGGACAAGTTGGCCATGGTAGATTGGGAGACTACACATGGCTAACAAAAGAAATTAAAGCTAGTATTAAGTCAAAGGAGGAAGCTTTAAAGTTGTCAGAAAAAGTGGTCAGCCTAAGGATTGGGATCTTTTTAGAAATCAGCAAAGGAGGACCAAGAAATTGATAAAGAAAGGGAAAAAGGAATATGAGCACAAACTAATGAAAAATATAAAAACAGATTGTAAAAGCTTCTGTAGGTATGTGAAAAGGAAAAGACTGGTGAAGGTAAATGTAGGTCCTTTACAGTCAGAGACGAGATAATTTATAATGGGGAATGAGGAAATGGCTGAGAAATTAAATAAATACTTTGTTTCTGTCTTCACTGAGGAAAACAGAAAAAACCTCCCAGAAATATGAGAAAACCAAGGGTGTGGCGAGAATGAGGAACTTAAAGAAATTATTCGTAAAAAAAAGTACTAGCAAAATTAATGGGACTAAAAGTCGATAAATCCCAAGGACCGGATGACCTACATCCTAGGGTTTTGAAAGAGGTGGCCATTGGGATAGTGGACGCATTGGTTGTCATCTTCCAAAATTCTATAGATTCTGGAACGGTTCCTGCAGATTGGAGGATAGCAAATGTAACCCCGCTATTTAAGAAAGGAGGGAAGAGAGAAAATGGGGAACTACAGACCTGTTAGCCTCACATCAGTAGTTGGGAAAATGCTGGAATCTATTATAAAGGATGCAATAACTGGACACTTAGAAACTGATAGTAAGATGGGGCAGAGTCAACAGGGATTTATGAAAGGGAAATCCTGTTTGACAAACCTATTGGAGTTCTTTGAGGATGTAACTAGTGGAGTAGACAAAGGGGAACCGGTAGATGTGGTGTATTTGGAAATGAGATGAGAAGAAATGTCTTCACATATGGTGGTGAATCTTTGGAATTCACTACCCCAGAGGGCTGTGGAGGCTCATTCATTGGGTATATTCAAAACAGAAGTCGATAGATTTCTGACTAGTAAGGGCATCAAGGGATATGGCGATAGGGCAGGTGAATGGAGTTGAAGCAGAAGATCAGCCATGATCTCATTGAATAGCGGAGCAAGCTCGAAGGGCCAAATGGCCTACTCCCGCTCCTATTTCTTATGTTCTTATGAGGGTGAGTGTGAGGGGTGGCTAGTGAGATGGGGATGTGATAATGTAGAGAGAGAGGAATGGGTGGAGGTGCAATGTAAGTTAGTGAGAGTAAGGATGTGCAGAGTGGTGGGAGGCACAGCAGGATGATTGAGTGTGGCTTTGTACTAACATTTTGTGATCTACTGAGGTCATTCAAACGTTTGCGCCACTGCAGCCTGGTCCTCCTGATGACATCCCTGCTAGTGCCCTCCTCTGCAATGTGCAACCAGGCTGTGTTGATCTCCTGGGGAGGTCTCTTCTGCCCATGGGAAGGGAAGAGGACCTCCCTGCGTGGTGTGACTCCATCCATAAGCATATGGAGGGAGTCATGGGAGAGCCTGGGTGCAGCCCTGTGCCTTTGTGCAGTGCTCGTTAGTGTTTGCAGCAGCTCAATGCTGTAAAACACTGATAGCACAAATGTCAAAATAAATTTGGACATGGTCCCTTTAAGGAAACCGGCTGATGACACGTCATCAAATGACATCACCAGACCTGCTTCCTCTAAGTGGCTGGGAAACACGCTGGACGGGCTTAACAAGCCCCATCAAGGGAAATTCATTTCAGAGCGGGATGGAGCCAGCAGCGGGGTCGGGACCTGCCACCGACGTTGCTCGCCACAGATCCGCTGAGGTCAGCAAAAATCGCAGCTGAAGTCTCGCTGCAGTTTTGGTCTCCTTACTGAAGGAAGGATATATTTGCCTTACGGGGGTGCAACGAAGGTTCTGTAGATTGATTACTGGGATGAGACGGCCGCCCTATGAAACGACATTGAGTAGAATGGACCTATATTCTCTGAAGGTTGGAAGAATGACAGGTGATCTTGTTGAGATGCATAAAATTCTTAGGGGGCTTAGCAGGATAAATGCTGAGAGGCTGTTTCCCCTAGCTGGAGAGTCTAGAACGAGGAGTCATCGTCTCAGGATAACGGGTTAGTCCCTTAGGACCGAGATGAGGAGAAATTTCTTCAAGCATAGGGTTGTGAATCTTTGGAATTCTCTATCCTAAAAAATGGTGGATGCTCAGTTGATGTGCGAGATAGATTTGTGGGCACACCTATGAAGTGCGGCATCGGCAGCGGGTAGAGGCGGAGCAGCGCGGCAGAGCGACTACAAGAGGCCCCAGAGGCTCAGGTAGGCGTACCAATCTCCAATCTCAGGCAAGGAGAGAGGTAAAAAGTATTCAAGGTGTGACGTCACCACAAAACAGGTAGCTGATTGGTTGGAGTATTTCTCTCGTTTTAAAACTTTAAGTCTGTGGTTTATAGTTTTTAAGGTTGCTGTGGTGTACCAAGGCCTTTCTGGTGCAGTGACTGTTGGTAAACCATTTAACTGGTGTAACTAGAGGGATTGATTTAATTTAAATCCAATTCATTAAAGGGGATACTAGCATCTAAAATCGGGCAGAGGGTGTCCATAACTAACAATAAAAAATTTAATTAATCACATAGAATGGAGCAGGTGATGTGTTACTGTTGCGAGATGTGGGAGCCGGTGAACCCCATTGAGGCTCACAGTGATTTCGTCTGTGACAAGTGTCTGCTGCTACAGGAACTCCAGCTCCGTGTTGATGAGCTGGAGTCTGAGCTTCAGACACTGCGACACATCAGGGAGGGGGAGAAGTACCTGGACTCTATGTATCAGGAGGTGGTCACACCTATGAAGTTAAGTAATTCAGATGTAGCCCATGGTCAGGGACAGGACGGTGTCACTACGAGTGAGGCAGGTGCGGGGATCCAGGAGGTAGAGCTGGAGGAGCCACAGCCCTTGCTCTTCACCAACAGGTTCGAGGTTCTTACTCCCTGTGGGGACAGGAGCAGGGACTGCAGGGAGGATGAGCAACCTGGCCACAGCACCGTGGAACAGGGGGCCATTCAAGAGGGGGGAGTAAATAGAAATGTTGCAGTGATAGGGGATAGTATTATTAGGGGGATAGATAGAGTTCTCTGCAGCCGAGAGCGAGAGTCCCGAAGGCTTTGTTGCCTACCCGGTGCCAGGGTTAAGGACATCTCCTCTGGGCTGGAAAGAAACTTGCAGTGGGAGGGGGTGGATCCAGTTGTCGTGGTCCATGTTGGTACAAACGAAGTAGATAGGACTAGGAAGCCGGTTCTGTTAAAGGAGTATGAGCAGCTAGGGGTCAAATTAAAAAACAGAACCTCAAGGGTAATAATCTCTGGATTATTACCTGAGCCACGAGCGAATTTGGCTAGGACAAATAAAATTAGAGCGTTAAATGCGTGGCTCAAAGATTGGTGTGGGAGAAATGGGTTTTGCTTCCTGGGACACTGGCACCAGTACTGGGGCAGGAGTGAGCTGTTCCGTTGGGACGGGCTTCACTTGGCCAGTGCTGGGACTAGAGTCCTGGCGGATCATATAACCAGGGCTGTAGAGAGGGCTTTAAACTAACTAGTGGGGGGGAGGTTCCTAGAGAGCAAATAATAAAAATGACAACAGAGAAGGTCATAGACTTAGGTAGCAGTGGGGAAATTAAAAACTAGAGCTTGTCAGGAAGGGGCAGAAGGTATGGAGTAAAAGGTAAAGTAATAAAAAGGGCAAAAGCAGGAACTAAGTGTCACAAAACATATTTGAAAGTTCTCTATCTGAATGCACGTAGCATTCGTAACAAAATAGACGAGTTAATGGCACAAATAACTACATATTGGTATGATCTTGTGGCCATTACAGAAACATGGCTGCAGGGTGACAATGCCTGGGAATTAAACATACCAGGTTATTTAATGATCAGGAAGGACAGGCAGGAAGGAAGGGGAGGTGGGGTGGTTATGTTAATAAAGGAAGGAATCACTGTAATACAGAGAAATGATATTGGGTCAAAAGATCAGGATAATGAAACAGTTTGGGTGGAGATAAGGAATAATAAGGGGGGAAAAAACTAGTGGGCGTAGTCTATAGGCCTCCGAACAGTTTCTGCTGGATGGAGTATCAATCAGGAAATAGTTGAGGCTTGTAATAAGGGAACATCTATAATTATGGGGGATTTTAACTATCATATTAATTGGACAAATCAAATTGGGCAGGGCTGCCTTGAGGATGAGTTCATTGAGTGTATTAGGGATGGGTTTCTTGAGCAGTATGTAACTGAACCGACCAGGGGGCAAGCAACCTTAGATCTGGTCCTGTGTAACGAGACAGGATTAATTAAAAATGTCCTAGTAAAGGATCCCCTTGGAATGAGTGACCATAACATGGTTGAATTCCATATTCAATTAGAGGGTGAGAAGGTTGGATCTCAAACAAGCGTGCTAAGCTTGAATAAAGGAGACTATGAAGGTATGAGAGCGGAATTGAGTAGAGTGGATTGGGAAAATAGATTAAAGGGTAAGACGATATATGATCAGTGGTGTACATTTAAGGAGTTATTTTACAACTTCCAAAAAATATATATTCCACTGAGAAGAAAAGGGTGTAAAAGAAAAGACAGCCATCCGTGGCTAAGTAAAGAAATTAAGGATAGTATTCGACTAAAAACAAGGGCATATAAGGTAGCCAAATCTAGTGGGAGGATAGAGGATTGGGAAAACTTTAAAAGACAGCAAAAAATAACAAAAAGATTGATTAAGAAAGGGAAGATAGATTATGAAAGTAAATTAGCAAAAAATATAAAAACAGATAGTAAGAGTTTTTATAGTTATATAAAAAGAAAAAGGGTGGCTAAAGTAAATGTTGGTCCCTTAGAGGATGAGACCGGGAAATTAATGGTGGGAAATATGGAGATGGCAAAAACACTGAATGAATATTTTGTATCAGTCTTTACGGTAGAGGACACTAAGAATATCCCAACACTGGACAAACAGGGGGCTATGGGGGGGGAGGAGCTAAACACGATCAAAATCACTAAGGAAGTGGTACTCGGTAAAATAATGGGACTCAAGGCGGATAAATCACCTGGACCGGATAGCTTACATCCTAGGGTCTTGAGGGAAGTGGCGGTAGGGATTGTGGATGCATTGGTAATAATTTTCCAAAACTCCCTGGGCTCAGCAAAGGTCCCGGCAGACTGGAAAACTGCTAATGTAACACCCTTATTTAAAAAGGGCAGTAGACAGAAGGCTGGAAACTATAGACCGGTTAGCCTAACATCTGTGGTAGGTAAAATATTGGAGTCCATTATTAAGGAGACAGTAACAGGACATTTGGATAATCATCATTTAATAGGACAAAGTCAGCATGGTTTTATGAAGGGGAAGTCATGTTTGACAAATTTGCTGGAGTTCTTTGAGGAAGTAACATATAGGGTGGATAAAGGGGAACCAGTGGACGTAGTGTATTTAGACTTCCAAAAGGCATTTGACAAGGTGCCACACAAAAGATTATTGCTTAAGATAAAAAATCACGGGATTGGGGGTAATATTCTGGCATGGATAGAGGATTGGCTATCTAACAGAAGGCAGAGAGTTGGGATAAATGGTTCATTCTCGGACTGGCAATCAGTAACTAGTGGTGTTCCACAGGGGTCAGTGCTGGGTCCCCAACTCTTTACAATCTATATTAACGATTTGGAGGAGGGGACCGAGTGTAACATATCAAAGTTTGCAGATGATACTAAGATGGGAAGGAAAGTAGTGAGTGAGGAGGACATAAAAAACCTGCAAGGGGACATAGACAGGCTAAGTAAGTGGGCAGAGATTTGGCAGATGGAATACAATACTGGAAAGTGTGAGGTTATGCACTTTGGCAGGAAAAATCGTAGAGCAAGTTATTATCTTAATGGCAAGAAACTGGAAAGTACTGAAGTACAAAGGGATCTGGGGGTCCTGGTGCACGAAACTCAAAAGGTTAGTATGCAGGTGCAGCAAGTGATTAAGGCGGCCAATGGAATGTTGGCTTTCATTGCTAGGGGGATAGAATATAAAAATAGGGAGGTATTGCTTCAGTTGTACAAGGTATTGGTGAGACCGCACCTGGAATACTGCATACAGTTTTGGTGTCCATACTTAAGAAAAGACATACTTGCTCTCGAGTCAGTACAAAGAAGGTTCACTCGGTTAATCCCGGGGATGAGGGGATGGACATATGAGGAGAGGTTGAGTAGATTGGGACTCTACTCATTGGAGTTCAGAAGGATGAGAGGCGATCTTATTGAAACATATAAGATTGTGAAGGGGTTGGATCGGGTGGATGCGGGGAGGATGTTCCCGATGATGGGTGAAACTAGAACTAGGGGGCATAGTCTTAGAATAAGGGGCTGCTCTTTCAAAACTGAGATGAGGAGGAACTACTTCACTCAGAGGGTGGTAGGTCCATGGAATATGCTGCCCCAAAAAGCTGTAGAAGCTACATCATTACATAAATTTAAAACAGAAATAGACAGTTTCCTAGAAGTAAAGGGAATAAAGGGTTACGGGGAGCGGGCAGTAATTTGGACATGAGTCTAGGTTCAGATCGGTCATGGCCCTGTGGGTAGCAGAGCGGGCCCAGGGGCCGTGTAGCCTGATCCTGCTCCTATTTCGTGTGTCTAATTCTGTTAGATTCAGGAGATGGTTCTGTGATAGTAGATTGGCGGTTAGGATCAGATCAGCCATGATCTTATTGAATGGCGGAGCAGGCTCGAGGGGCCGATTGGCCTACTCCTGCTCCTATTTCTTATGTTCTTATGGGAATCAAGGGATATGGGGATAGGACGGGAAATTGGAGTTGATGTAGAAGTTCAGCCATGATCTTATTGATGGCGGAGCAGGCATAAAGGGTCATTTTCCTCTTTCCTATTTCTAAAAGTATTGCTAATGAAAATAATATAGCTGTAATTATGAGAATTTAAAACAGCAGAATTTCTACACTTGAAAGTGCAATAGCATTACAATTTAGCATAATTAAAGATTTGTATAATGTTGTAGAAGGGTATTGCTGATGAAGGTCCTACAATGACCTCGTCTTCAATTACCTGTCCAAAAATATACCATGAGATGGCTGACCTCCTGACTAGATCCAACATTTTAGCTTCATTTGTACAGTCAAGTCATTTAAACACGATGGGATAGAGTTTCTGCTAGTTTTATCAACACAATCCAGGTGAAAAGAAAATCAGGGAATTTTAAACATAATTTATGTCAAGCTTAAATCTAGTTTCTGTGATCTTTAATGTTGGTTTTAAAAGCCAGTCCCACCCACAAAACTGGCTACGCCCTCAAATTGAAACAATGAGGATTCCGAGTTTACTCCAATTACGGCCGTTTGAGGAAGGTCTTCAAATTGAGTTCATTGTCTTAGGCGCACAGGCACTAGTAAGCACATTTTATAAGTTTTTACAGATTAAAAATACTTAATTTAATAAGAAACTGACCAGTATACATCAATGAAACTACTAAATGGTTTAGTAGTTTTTTAAAGTTATTTTCAGTGATTTAAAATCAGGTTACTCACAGGTGGAGGACTAGACATTCTTATTAAAATGCTTAAAAATTTACCACTCAAATACATCAATGACTATTTTTTTAATGCAAAAAAAAACCCAATTACATTCTATTACATTGCCCGATTGCGCTGGTTCATGGAAGATTTTATGTTTGTGATTATGGAAATGCATTTTAGTGGAAACTTGAACTGTAACCTAACCAGTGCAATTTCAAGCGCAATTTGCGCCCGATTTCCCAATTGCACCCAAGCAGAAACTTCCCCCGATGTCACTTACCCTTAGCGCACACTGCTGAAAACAGCAGTCCTAATCAGGAGGAAAGCCACATTTTATTTTTTTTTTAAATAACACTCAAATGTAAATTAAAATACACAAGTGTAATTTCCAAATGCGGGGTAAGGCTATAGGAAAATCAAATCGAGGAATACATTTTTTTAAAAACACATGATTGTTATGAATTCTACTAAAATAGCACAAAAATGACATGATAGAAAAGCATCAAAAGATTACTGCAAGACTGGATTGTTAAATGTAATTGAGGACCAAAATCCATAGATTTTTTTTTTAATGTATAAGGCTCCCTGCATAAATGATTTTCCCCAAATCTGTAAAGTTATTATAAAGTACATAAATTGCAATTGCTAAATTAACAATAATTTTAATTAAAAACACCATGATCCTACAAAGTTTAATTAGGGCTTACAAAAAGAAAAATTACAAATAAAAAACAGGTGTAATCATTTAACTGAAAGCCTGCTAAGTTGAATGATCATTTTTATAATGTTAAAATTTATTCAGCCTGAAATACAATATAAATAAGAGCACTGGGGTTTTGACAAAAGTGTAACTTAGAAGACAGATGCCTATACCAGTTTGGATCATAATAATGAAAAAGATGAAATGATTATTGCTGTTGTGCAAGGGAAACATTGAGTATCAATCAGAACATTGCTAGACACAGCTAAGGTTGAAGATAATTGAATATTTATATTTTTATTTTAGTTAACATCAAAATGTAGTCAGTGTGCAAAAAACTTAGAAAGAAATACAAACAACCCTTAATAAATTCTACAAAACTTAAAAATTTAGACTAGATCATTTATTACGATCAAATAAATGAAGTGAATGGGAAAAGTGGTTTTCAGTAAAATTAAAAGCGTAGCTAGATTATGAAGCCAGTAACTGCAACCTTTCACTATCCCTTCATTGATTTCTAGGCAGAAAATATGACAGCAACTACTCCATCCTGTCCCCAGCTATGTTCACATCCATTGGAGTTCCCACTGGAAGTCATTAGTGACATCATACATCCATAGGGCACACATCCAGTGGGCATATTGAAATGATAGTCAAACGATAGTAAATGTTATCCCATAGAAACACGAGGTGCAAGGAATGCTTGTTCACCCCTGGTACTGAACGTTGCGGAGGGAGGATTTGAACTTTAAAATATAGAGCCTGCATAATTGCTTGCATTGATCGGTTGTACAGGATAGGAGATCAGATTCAACAACTTTTAAATGTTTTTATTCCATTTCAATTGGCGGTGAATCAGTGATTTTCTGAGAAGCCCCCGCTGCGTGTGAAGCTACACTGGTGGCACAGGGTTTCGACAAAATTACCCCACAAGCTATAATTCTAATTGCTTTTGTGTTAAAATTATGAAACTCTCAAGTTATGTTTTGAAACTCAAGACTTTTCTTGCGGCATTTTAATATTTATAATCCAGGTCAAGTATATTAAGAACAGCACGGTGGATCTCAGATGATTAAGTAAATGTACTTATTTACGCTGAATGCATGCTATTAGTACTATAAATGAGCTGCATATTATTGATATGACACTTGTTCCTCATGCCCCCATGGCTTGAACCAGTGAAATATTAGCCAGGCCCAGCTAACATTATCCTCTTTTTAAAGAAAAGCATCTTGCATACTTACGTAGCTTTACATTCTCTGACTTGAAGCAATCTGATCGGTTTGGTTGGATAAGAGGAGCAAATGAAACAGCCAATATGTTTTTGGTTTCCCATGTGTTTTGTCCTGTGCGTATTATCTGGGTAAGCTGTGAAGAAGGATGGCACTAGATAAGTAATGCAGTATTTTTTTACAGAATGTTAAATTCAGTACAAAATATATTTTTCCCACAGTATAGTGGTTCATAAACAGAGGAACAAACTAATCCCATTCAGGACATAGCAAATACAAGTGCTATATATAAACATGCAAGTAGTGTTTACCACTAAACTCCAGTTTTTTTTCCTGGGGTGCCTATGAATGCAGACCAAGTGTTTGGCAATTACAGACTTATTTAAGCAATGGGAGTCTTGGACTCTGCAGCATACACAAGCCTACTCCTACAGCAAGTTACTTTTATTTGTGGTACGGTCTATTTCAAACTCAATGGACTGCCTGTTGGTTCATTGACAGTTGTATTAATGGACAGGCCATGAAAAGTAAATGGATGAGGAGGTTAAAACCACCCTAAGAAATTCTCAGAGGCCGAGATGAGGTAGGATAAGTTGCGTTTTAGATCCCATTAAAGAACCTAAAATATAAATTAAAATGTTATATGATGCTTACTTCTACATTTTTGGATCATTTTTATGTTTGTGTCAATGCTTAAGTAAAGGACAATTTCCCATTTTTCATACTCTGTAACTGAATCAAGCACAGCAAAGTACAGAAATAACAATAGAAAATGCTGGAAACACTCAGCAGGTCAGGCAGCATCGAGGAGAGAGAAACAGTGTCAACGTTTTGAGTTGAGGATCATTCGTCAGAACGTTGACTCTGTTTCTCCCTGATGTTGCCTGATCTGCTGAGTGTTTCAAGCATTTTCCGTTGTTATTTCAGATTTCCAGCATCCGCAGTATTTTGTTAAGGTAAAGTACAGCATGGGCCTGACCTGACAATCCCTACTTCATGAATGGGATTGTTCCCCCCCGTCCACGTCCACACAATTCCCAAATCAGTGATCTAGGCAAGCCTGATAATTTAATGCTAATTAGTGGCAAATTATGGGCAGGCTTATCCTGTAGATCTGTATAAGAACATAAGAAATAGGAGCAGGCCTGCTCCGCCATTCAATAAGATCATGAGAATGCGGTTAGCAAAGCATATGGGATCTTGGGCTTCATAAATAGAGTTATTGAGTACAAAAGTTATGCTGAATCTTTATAAAACACTGGTTAGGCCACAACTGGAGTATTGCGTCCAGTTCTGGGCACCACACTTTAGGAAGGATGTGAAGGCTCTTGAGAGGGTGCAGAGGAGATTTACCAGAATGGTTCCAGGGATGGAGGATCTCAGCTACAAGGACAGGTTGGAGAAGTTGGATTTGTTTTCATTAGAGCAAAAGGAGATTGAGGGGTGATTTGATAGAGGTGAACAAGATTATGACAGGTTTGGATAGGCAAGACAGGGAAAGGCTGTTCCCACTAGTTGATGGTACAAGGACTAGGGGACATAGATTTAAGGTTCTGGGCAAGAGATACAGGGGGGATGTGAGGAAAAACTTTTTTACGCAGCGAGTGGTGAGGATCTGGAACTTTCTGCCAACGGAAGTGGTGGAAGTGGACACACACAATGTTTTCCAAGAGGAGACTGGATAGACACTTGAGGGAACTAAACTTGCAGGGCTACGTGGATAGAGCGGGGGAATGAGACTGACTCGATTGCTCTGCAGAGAGCTGGCATGGACTCGATGGGCCGAATGGCCTCCTTCTGTGCCGTTATGACTCTATGGGGGCACTTTTGCCAGCCCTGGGGAGGCGGGACTGCCGGGAAAAAGGCAAGAATCTGCGGGCGGGTACCCATCTCACCCCGCCTACATGCCATCTTCCCAGGAGGTGGGTACCCGACCCGTGCCAAGTGCTGTCGCCTGGAGGCGGGAAGGGGATTACAGCCACTTAACTGCCTGTTAACAGGTAGTTAACAGGCAGTTAAGAGGATTATCCCCATTTTTCCAACAGAGGTGCGGGCTTCCCGACGTCTGTAACCCCCGCCAGGGCCAGCGAGGCAAGCAGTGGGTCTGCGGGGGTGAGGGGGGTCCAAAAGTGCGCTGTGGAGGTGAGTGATGGGTGCAAGTGCGGGGAGGTAAGTATGTGAGGCGAGTGAAAAGTGTTAGAAAAAGTTTACTTACCTTTGTTTCTTCCTGCAGGCTTCAATCGTTGGGGATCCGGAGGCTCCGGAATCTCCATGGCAGAGTTGACAGAATGGCTGCTGCATTCTCTGATGCAACAGCCACCTGCTTTCTGCTCAGGAAATAGGTTTGGTGAGCCTTGAGTACAAGAACTCACCAAACAATAGAGAATGTCATTGTTTGACAGCTTCTCAAAGCTGTCAAACGATGACAATTCATGTGTAAAAATTTTTGACAGATGAAACGTCATATGCTGACGTTCTCGATCACCGGCTTTCCCTTAATTGGCCTGCTAAGCCTGCAGGGGCGGGCTTAACAAGGTCAATCAAGGGAAAATAGCGTGGGTTGGCCAGACATCGATGGTGGCAGGACTGAAACCAGATAAGCAGCAGTCCCGCCTCCAACGCGCCCCCATTGGCAAAATCACCCTCTATGACTCTGTTTGATCTTCGACCTCAATTCCACTTTCTCACCCAATCCCCATATCCCTTGATTTCCCCTAGAGTCCAAAAATCTATCTATCTCAGCATTGAATATGCTCAACGACTCAGCATCCACAGTCCTTTGGGGTAGAGAATTCCAAAGATTCACAAACCTCGGAGTCAAGACATTCCTCCTCATTTCAGTCTTAAATGGCCAGCCCCTTATCCTGAGACTATGCCCCCTAGTTCTAGACTCTCCAGCTAGGGGAAACCTCCCAGCCTCTACCCTGTCAATCACCCTCATAATCTTACATGTTTTAATGAGATCACCTCCCATTCTTCTAAACTCCACGACTAAGTGACAGGAATCAGAGAGGACGGTTGTTTTTCGGACTGGAGGAAGGGATACAATGGTGTTCCCCAGGTGTCGGTACTAGGACCACTGCTTTTCTTGAATAATAACTTGGATTTGGGTGTACAGGGCACAATTTCAAAAGTTGCAGATGACACAAAACTTGGAAGTATAGTGAACATTGAGGAGGACAGTGATAGACTTCAAGAAGACATAGACAGGCTGGTAAAATGAGCGTACACGTAGCAGGTGAAATTTAACGCAGAAAAGTGAGAAGTGATACATTTTGGTAGGAAGAACGAGGAGCGGCAATATAAACTAAAGGGTACAGTCCTAAAGGGTGTGCACGAACAGCGAAACCTGGGGGTATATGTGCACAAATCATTGATGGTGGCAGAGCAGGTTGAGAAAGCAGTTAAAGCATATGGGATCCTGGGCTTCATAAATAGAGGCATAGAGTACAAAAGCAAGGAAGTTATGAACCACCTTTATAAAACACTGGTTCGGCCTCAACTGGAGTATTGTATCCAATTCTGGGCACCACACTTTAGGAAGGATGTGAAGGCCTTAGAGAGGGTGCAGAAAAAATTTACAAGAATGGTTCCAGGGATGAGGGACTTCAGTTAGGTGAATAGACTAGAGAAGCTGGGGTTGTTCTCCATGGAGCAGAGAAGGTTGAGAGGAGATCTGATAGAGGTGTTCAAAATCATGATGGGTCTAGACAGAGTAGATAGAAAGAACTGTTCCCATTGGCGGAAGGGTCAACAACCAGAGGACACAAATTTAAGGTGATTGGCAAAAGAACCAAAGGCAACATGAGGAAAAACTTTTTTTTTACAAGTGGTTATGATCTGGAATGCACTGCCTGAAAAGGGTGGTGGCGGCAGACTCAATCGTGGCTTTCATAAAGGAATTGGATAAGTACCTGAAGGAAAAAAATTGTAGGGCTACGGGGACAGGACAGAGGAGTGGGACGAGCTGAAGTGCTCTTGCAAAGAGCCGGCGTAGGCTTGACAGGCCGAATGGTTACAGCACAGAAGTAGGCCATTTTATGAACTCCAGAGAGTATAGGCCCAATCTACACAATCTCTCCTAGGACAACACTTTCATCCCATGGATCAATCTAGTGAACCTTCATTGCACTGCCTCCAAGGCATGTATGTGCTTTCTCAGATAGGAGACCAAAACTGTGCACAGTACTCCAGGTGTGGTCTCACCAAAGTCATGTACAATTGTAGTAAGACTCCTTACTCTTGTACTCCAACCCCCTTGCAATAAAGGCCAACATGCCATTTGCTTCCTAATTGCTTGCTGTACCTGCATGCTAACTTTCTGTGTTTCCTGTATGAGGACACCTAAATCTCTGAACAATTAAGATCAATTAAGGCTGCCCAAACTCATTTTAGATGGAAGACTTAGATTTTGTAAAGAGACACTCATCCTAGTAGTTGGATTCAATTTGAGCCTAGGCCCAGAGATGAGACGGCAATATGCAAATCCATAGTCACAAACAAGTTCCCATAATTTATATTTTTCAAGAGCAACATTATTCCTCAAATTACTGTATGTGAATTATAATATAATTTTCATACTTTTTCCAGTGTATAAAAAAGTAGTCACTACAGGCTATACAAAAAGCAAAATACTTCTGGTAACCAATGAAATGACGAAAACTACATCTTCCAAGAGCTTTAGATATCAAACGATGTGCTAACACCAATGTGCAGGTTGGGTTTATGGCAGCCAATAACCCCCTGTACTTCAATAATTGTAACCACATCAGGTTATTGGAAAAGGTGCCACACAACAGGTTATTACACAAAATTAGGGCTCGTGGAATTGGGGATAATATATTAGCATGGATTGAGGATTGGTTAACAGACAGAAAACAGTAGAAAAACGGGTCATTTTCAGGTTGGCAGGCAACCACAAGGATCAGTGCTTGGGCCTCAGCTATTTATAACTTTTAGCAATGACTTAGATGAAGGGGCTGACTGTAATGTACCCAAATTTGCTGACTGTGCAAAGTTAGGTGGGAAAGTAAGTTGTGAGGAGGACGCAAAGAGGCTGCTTGAGATATAGACAGGTTAAGTAAGTGGGCAAGAACATGGCAGATGGAATATAATGTGGAGAAATGTGAAGTTATCCACTTTGGTAAGAAAATTAGAAAAACAGAATTTTCTTTCCCAATGGTGAGAGATTGGGAAATGTTGGTACATTTGTGGTACATCTGGGTGTGCTTCTACATGAATCACTACAAGTTAACATGCAGGTACAGCAAGCAGTTAGGAAAGCAAATGGTATGTTATACTGTAGTACTTTTGTAATAAAAGCTAAGAGTAAACAAGTCTTACTGCAATTATATAGGGCCTTGGTGAGACCACACCTGGAGTATTATGTACAGTCTTGGTCTCATTACCCAGGGAAGGATATACTTGCCTTAGAGGGAGTGCAACAAAGGTGCACCTGACTGATTCCTGGGATGGGGGGATTGTCCTATGAGGAGTGATTGAGTAGACTCGGCCTATATGCGCTAAAATTTATAAGAATGAGAGTTGATCTCATTGAAACATAAAATTCTTTCAGGGCTTGACAGGGTAGAAACATAGAAGATAGGAGCAGGAGTAGGCCATTCGGCCCCTCGAGCCTGCTCCGCCATTCAATGAGATCATGGCTGATCATCCAAACTCAGTACCCTGTCCATGCCTTCTCCCCATATCCCTTGAGCCTTAAGAAATATATCTAACTCCTTCTTGAATATATTTAATGAATTGGCTACAACTGCCTTCTGTGGTAGAGAATTCCACAGGTTCACCACTCTCTGGGTGAAGAAATTCCTCCTCATCTCTGTCCTAAATGGCTTACCCCTTATCTTTAGACTGTGACCCCTGGTTCTGGACTCCCCCGACATCGGAAACATCGTTCCTGCATCTAGTCTGTCTAGTCCTGTTAGAATTTTATAAATTTCAATGCGATCCCCTCTTATTCTTCTAAACTCTAGCGAGTATAAGCCCAATCGACCCAATCTCTCCTCATATGTCATTCCTGCCATCCCAGGTATCAGTCTGGTGAATCTTCGCTGCACTCCCTCCATGGCAAGAACATCCTTCCTCAGATAAAGGCGACCAAAACTGCATACAATTCTCAAGGTGTGGTCTCTCCAAGGCCCTGTACAACTGCAGCAAGACATCCTTGTTCCTGTACTCGAATCCTCTCGCTACGAAGGCCAACATACCATTTGCCTTCTTAACCACCTGCTGCACCTGCATGCTTACCTTCAGCGACTGGTGCACAAGGACACCCAGATCTCGTTGCACTTCCCCTTCTCTTAATCTATTGCCGTTCAGATATTAATCTGCCTTCCTGTTTTTGCCACCAAAGTGGATAACTTCGCATTTATCCACATTATACTGCATCTGCCATACATCTGCCCAATCACCCAACCTGTCCAAATCATACTGGAGTTTCTCGGCATCCTCCTCACAGCACACACGTCCACCCAGCTTTGTGTCGTCTGCAAACTTGGAGATATTACATCTAGTTCCCTCGTCTAGATCATTAATATATATTGTGATTAGCTGGGGTCCTAGCACCGATCCCTACGGTACCCCACTAGTCACTGCCTGCCACTCAGAAAAAGAGCCATGTATTCCAACTCTTTGCTTCCTGTCTGCCAGCCAGTTCTCCATCCAAGTCAGTACCTTGCCCCCAATCCCATGTGCTTTAACTTTACACGCTAATCTCTTATGCGGGACCTTATCGAAAGCCTTCTGAAAGTCCAAATACACCACATCCACTGGTTCGCCCTTAGCTATTCTACCAGTTACATCCTCAAAAAATTCCAGTAGATTAGTCAAGCACAATTTACCTTTTGTAAATCCATGTTGACTTTGTCCAATCCTGTCACTGTTTTCCAAGTGCTCTGCTATTACATCTTTTATAATGGACTCTAGCATTTTCCCACTACCGATGTCAGGCTTACCGGTCTATAATTCCCAGTTTTCTCTCTACCACCTTTTTTTAAATAGTGGGGTAACATTAGCTACCCTCCAATACATGGGAACTGTTCCGGAATCTATAGAATTTTGGAAGGTGACCAGCAATGCATCTACTATTTCTAGGGCCACTTCCTTAAGTACCCTAGGATGTAGATTATCAGGCCCTGGGAATTTATCGGCCTTCAATCCCGTCAATTTCCTTAACACCATTTCCCTACAAATACTGATTTCATTCAGTTCCTCCCTCTCATTAGACCATATGTTCCCCAACATCTCTGGGAGGTTATTTGTGTCCTCCTTTGTGAAGACAGAACCAAAGTATGTATTTAATTGGTCTGCCATTTCTTTGTTCCCCATTATAAATTCCCTGGATTCTGACTGCAAGGGACCTACGCTTGACTTTACCAATCTTTTCCTCTTCACATATCTATAGAAGCTTTTACAGTCAGTTTTTATGTTCCCTGCAAGCTTACTCTCATACTCTATTTTCCCCCTCTTAATTAATCCCTTTGTCCTCCTTTGCTGAATCCTAAACTGCTCCCAATCCTCAGGGTTGCTGCTTTTTCTGGCCAATTTATATGTCCTCTCCTTGGATCTTATGCTATCCCTAATTTCCCTGGTTAGCTACGGTTGAGTCACCTTTTTTGTTTTATTTTTATGCCAAACAGGGATGAACAAATTCTGTACTTCATCCATGCGACCTTTAAATGTTTGCCATTGCCTATCCACCGTCAACCGTTTAAGTAACATTCCGAAGTCCATCCTAACCAACTCGCGCCTCATACCATCATAGTTCCCTTTATTTAAATTCAGGACCCTAGTCTCTGAGTCAAATACTTCACTCTCCATCTTAATTAAGAATTTTATCATATTATGATCGCTCCGCCCAAAGGGGCCTCACACAAGATTGCTAATTAATCCTTTCTCATTACATAATACCCAGTCTAAGATGGCCTGATCTCTAGTTGGTTCCTCGACATATTGGTCCAGGAAACCATCCCGTATACACTCCAGGAATTCCTCCTCCACAGTATTGTTACTAATTTGGTTAGCCCAATCTATATGTAGATTAAAGTCACCCATGATAACTGCTGTGCCCTTATTGCACGCTTCTCTAATTTCCTGTTTATTGCCATCCCCAACCTCCGCATTACTGTTTGGGGGTCTGTATACAACTCCCACTAACGTTTTCCGCCCCTTGGTATTTCTCAGCTCTACCCATACAGATTCCACATCATCAGAGCTAATATCCTTCCTTACTATTGTGTTAATCTCCTCTTTTACCAGCAATGCTACCCCACCCCCTTTTCGCCTGTCTTTCCTGAATATTGAATACCCCTGGATGTCGAGTTCCCAGCCTTGGTCACCCTGGAGCCATGTTTCTGTAATCCCAATCATATCATATCCATTTACATCTATTTGCACAGCTAATTCATCCACCTTATTATGAATGCTCCTCGCATTAAGACACAAAGCCTTCAGGCTTGTTTTTTTAACACTCTTAGACCTTTTAGAACTATTATTTACTGTGGCCATGTTTGATTTAAACCCTTGACTTCTCTGCCTGCCACTTTTGCTTTTCTCCTTCCTGTCTTTTGCTTCTATCCTTGTTTCCCATTCCTCTGTCTCCTTGCACAGGTTCCCAACCCCCTGCCATTTTAGTTTAAACTCTCCCCAACAGCACTAGCAAATACTCCCCCCCCCTAGGACATCAGTCCCAATCCTTCCCAGGTGCAAACCGTCCAGTTTGTACTGGTCCCACCTCCCCCAGAACCGTTTCCAATGTCCCAGGAATTTGAATCCCTCCCCCTTGCACCATTCCTCTAGCCACGTATTCATCTGAAATATCCTTCTATTTCTACTCTGACTAGCAATTGGCACTGGTAGCAATACTGAGCTTACTACCTTGGAGGTCCTATTTTTTAATTTACCTCCAACTCCCTATATTCAGATTTTAGGACCTCGTCCCGATTTTTACCTATATCGTTGGTACCTATATGCACCACGACAACTGGCTGCTCACCGTCACCCTCCAGAATGCTCTGCAGCCGCTCCGAGACATCCTTGACCCTTGCACCAGGGAGGCAACATACCATCCTGGAGTCTCGTTTGTGGCCGCAGAAACGCCTATCTATTCTCCTTACAAGAGAATCCCCTATTACTATAGCTCTCCCACTCTTTTTCCCCCTGTCCTGTGCAGCAGAACCACCCATGGTGCCAGGAAGTTGGCTGCTGCTGTCTTCCCCCGATAAGCCACCCCCCCAAACAATATCCAAAGCGGTATATCTGTTTGAGAGGCGGATGGCCACAGGGGACCCCTGCACTACCTGCCTGCGCCTACTATTCTGCCTGGCGGTTACCCAGTCTCTTCCTGCCTGTGCAGCCTTTACCTGCGGTGTGACCAACCCCCTAAACTTGCTATCCAGGACGTCCTCAGCATCGCGAATGCTCCAGATGCTGGGAGGGTATCTCCCCTGACTGGGGAGTCTAGAACCAGGGGTCACCGTCTCAGAATAAAGGAGTCGGCCATTTAGAACTGTGATGAGGAGAAATGTCTTCACTCAGAGTTGTGAAACTTTGGAATTCTCTGCCTCAGAGGGCTATGGATGCTCAGTCGTTGAGTATATTCAAGACAAAGATTGATAGATTTTTGTATATTAAGGGAATCAAGGGATATGGGGATACTGCGGGACAACGGAGTTGGCGTAGAAGATGATCAGCCATTTTCATATTGAATGGTGGAGCAGGCTCGAAGGGCTGAATGGCCTACTCCTGTTCCTACTTCTTTTGTTTTTATTTTCTATGCAGAACAACCTTTGCCATTTAACTGAACCATTCTGGACTTAGCTTTCCTGCTGTCATTTTGTGCCTCCCATCTTACAGAATTTGCCCAGAAATATTAAAGAACTTCTCCAGAAATATTGAAGAAAACACAAGAATATTTTCTTTGGTGATTCTGTTTTCACCTTTAAATTAATACAGCCCTTGTCACCTTATCCTTTCTGCCTAACTGTTTATCATACAAACCTTCATGGCTACTGCTTTTAACAAAATATGATGAGAAACTTTTCTGAATGTGCGCTCTTGGCACAATTTTACATACGATAAAATTAATGGATAGAAAATCAAGGGGAACGAGCCAGTGCTTTTCTAATATGTGTTCCATGAGGGCACGGCTCTGCACTTAAGAGTATGCATCCAGAAAACTAGCTGTAAATTTTTCAGATAAATGACATTTTGAAATACCTTGGAACCAGAGAACAAGGCACGAAGTTCATTATGTGTTCTGGAAAAACATCAGTTTTCAAAGAAAGAAATTTGACTTGGAACAATAATGCAGACTCAAAAAAAGGAATGATACATAGGGAGGTGGAGGAAGAGAAAAAACGACAAAGCAAAATGAGGAGATGGGAGGGCTATTTGGGGCCAAACTGAGTTCATATTGAAAAATCTAAGCTGACAAATATAAAAACTACACACAATGTCCTATTTTGCCCAAAAAGTTAATCTTTGGACTGAAGCACTAGTGCTACAGACTCAGCTCTGTGAAAATTCACTGGCAGTAAGAAAAAGTGTATCCAGAGAACCTATCTGTTCCACGAGAATTCCTTTCTCCGTCTGCTTAAATAAGTCTGTAATTGCCAAAGACTCACTCTGCATTATTCAGATTTGCATCTCAATACAACAGTCATTTTGAATTTCTGTGGGTGGAGATATTCTGTAATAGACATCCAAAACTAAAAGTCTAGTGGATTCATTAACAAAAACAAGCTAAAAGCCAATCAAAAGGAAAACCAGAAAAGCCCACTTGTGCAAAAAAAAATTCAGTCCACACACAGATGCAGCAATTACAAAAATACAAGACAAACAGCTTCAATCTAAGTCAGCAATCAATTCCAAGAAAAAAAATAAACAATAGACTTTTTCATGGTAGATAACAGCAGCAAAATACTGTTGACAACAAAGGGAAAAGATCTGTAGAAGCATTCTGGACCAAGGCCCTAATGGAAAATGTATTTGGGATGAAAACAGTGGTAGGAAAGGCTACAATTTGCCAAATATTTTTGTACTCAAGGTGAGAGATCTTAGCGCTGGCAAATGGAACACTTCCCATTTCTGCCATGCCCACTAGAAATTGGTTTGTAACTGCTAAAATTGATTTTGCATACAACCCTTACAAAGGCAACTTTTATTCCATTAGTCTGGGCTGGATTTTAACTCAGGTCCCACAGACAAAAGGCTTTGACTGATTTCTCTGAATCCTAATGTACGTCATAGGATAAATGAATGAGAGTCAATAAAATGAATACATACTAAATCTCTGAATATTGCTTTAAAGGGCAACATCACCTGATCTTCCATAGGCATAACAAGAATTCCACCAACTTTCAGAAAGATTTTCATGTAATTCTCATGATCCTTTTGGACTCCAGCTCCACAATAAACACGGTCATACTGAAGATTGTCTGACAAAACATCTAAGCAGTTCCCAACCACAAAGACCGGCTCACAGAATTCAAACCTATAATTTAAAAATAAACATTAAAAACAAAATGACAAAAAAGTCACTATGCTGGTGGTAAATTGATATAATAAGCATGCCACTAGATCATACATACAATAAACTATGTACAACCCCTTCCCACTTTATAAGTAACTTCAAGTTGACATATAGCAAACCAACATCAATACTTTTGATGTGCAAGAAAGGTATGCTAACTTAAAAAAAGTAAAATGCAGTCAACAGTAACTTTTACCACATTATGCAAACAATCATTAAAATAATGAGAAAAGGATTGGGCTTGGTTGTGATACACTCTACAGTTAAACAGCGTGACGACCATCTTGGCTCGCATGTGAAGATTGGCTACTAGCATATTGTACAGCAGGGCTGTTGGAACCCAACAAAAGTAAAAGCCTTCAAGAGAGGAGGTAAGAAAATTCGTATAAAGTGACTTGCATTATATTGAAAATGCACTTGGATAGTACGGAATTGAAAATAACTGGTACAGTGAGATCATACACCGCTAACCTCAACATACAAGGTCCCAAATCAATTAGCTTTAGGTGTTGTATTTCTAATTCTTTAGTTAGATTATCCATTCAGATTTACGAGGATTCTGTCTGATATAAATATGAATGAAAAATTGGGTCCTTTTTGTTATAACAACATAGATTACGGGGCTATATAATAGAAGTGTTTAAAATGGTGAAAGGGTGGGACAGGGTAGATAGAAGCAGACTGTTTCCAGTAGTTGAGAGCTCAAGAACAAGGGGCCATGGATACAAGATTAAATGTAAAAAATTGAGAGAGTAGAAGCTTCTTCACACATTTGTGTGAATGTTGAATTCACTTTCAGGGTAAGTAGTTAAGGCAAAAACTATGTCAACATTCAAGATATGGGAACAGGGTGGGTCAATGTGATTAGAACCATTTGCTTGCATGGAGGGTAAATGCTGGCAGGGCTGGTTGGGCCAAATGGCCTGTTTCCTTCTATGTATTTCCATGTCTGCCTTTCTTAATTCCTCCAGTTAGACATCTCTTTGGTGGCTCAAAAGGCATCTGGAAATTAATGAGGATCAACAAAAAAAAAGTAGAAAGGAACAAAAAAAAAGGAAATTTATGTAAGCGTTTTATCACCATCATATAAACACTCCTACCCATTTTAACCACCACTTCCTCAACCTGGCCATCTCCTGTAGCCTCCCTATTCCCATGGTATTGATTAATGACAAGGCCATCTCTAATCACTTCCTTGAATCCCTCACCACCCACATTCCCCTAACCCCTTCCAACAACTTCATTCATTTCTGGAAAAAAACACTCCTCCAGTCATTTACCTTCAAACTGTCTAGACTTTGGTCCTGAACCCGCATCTGTCTAGTTTCTCTTCCATCTCACCTCATGCACCTCTGTAACATTGCTGGTCCCTTCCCTGCCCTGCCATAGTCCATCTACTGCCAAAACCATCATCCATTCCTTTGTCATCTCCAGACTCGACTATTCCAATGCTATCTTAGCTGGCATCCGATCTCCACCATTTGTAAACTGTAGCTCATTCAAAACTGCTGCCCGTATCCTATCCAGCACTAAGTCCTGTTCACCCACCACTCCTATCTTCACTCACCTACATTGGCTTCTGGTCCCGTAAAGTCTCAAATTTAATATTCTCATCCTTGCGATTAAATCCCTTCATGGCTTCACCCTTTTCCATCTTCGTAATCTCCTCCAGCCTTACAATCGCCCCCTCTCGCTTCAAACTCTCCATTCGTCTGACTCTGGCCTTTTGTGCATTACCCCCTTCCCTCGCCTCACCATTGGCTGCCATGCCTTCAGTTGCCTCGGTCTAATGCTCTAGAATTCCCTCTGCGTCTTTACCTTCTTCTCGTCCTTTCACATCCTTAAATCCACCTCTTTGACCAAGCTTTTGAATGCCCCTCCTAATATGGCCTTCTTTGTCTCAGCGTACATTTTTTCCTTATGCCTCGGTGAAGCACCTGGAGATATTTTTTCTATACTAAAGGTATTCTATGAATGCAGGTTGTTGCTACCCACCCAGGTTACACCAGTTTGTTGCTGTAACCGAACAAAAACCCCATGGTCTGAGAATCATGTTCTTCCACCGGTTTTGACTCTGCCAGCTATTTTTGGCATTTTGCACTGAATGGCCAAAACCAACAGAATACCAGAATCCATAGCAGTTGAAAAGTGCTTTAAATTTTTCAAGTGTGTTTCACCATCACTATGGATATTAAGATAACACACTTCCTTGTCTTTTGCTTTCTTTGCCTCTCCAGAGGGAGAAACCATAAGAAAACATTTGAAAAAAAAAAGCTAGGTGGTCTGTCAAGACAGAAGGCAGACAGATTTTTTTTTAAATTCACAGGATGTGGGCATCACTGGCAAGGCCAGCATTTATTGCCCATCCCTAATTGCCCTCGAGAAGGTAGTGGTGAGCCGCCTTCTTGAACCGCTGCATTCCATGTGGTAAAGGTACACACACAGTGCTGTTTCGTAGGGAGTTCCAGGATTTTGACCCAGCGACAATGAAGGAACGGTGATTTATTTCCAAGTCAGGAGGATGTGGGACTTAGAGGAGAACTTGGAGGCGGTGGTGTTCCCATGCATCTGCTGCCCTTGTCCTTCTAGGTGGTAGGGGTCATGGGTTTGGGAGGTGCTGTTGAAGCCACCTTTGGTGAATTGCTGCAGTGCCTCTTGTGCACAATGCAGCCATGTTGTGCCGGTGCTGGACGGAGTGACTGTTTAGGGTGGTGGATGGGGTGTTGATCAAGCGGATTGCTTTGTTCTGGATGGTGTCGAGCTTGAGTGTTGTTGGAACTGCAATCATCCAGGAGAGTATTCCATCACACTCCTGACTTGTGCCTTGTAGATGATGGAAAGGCTTTGGGGAGTCGGGAGGTGTGTCACATGCCACAGAACACCCAGCCTCTGACCTGCTCTTGTAGCCAGAGTATTTATGTAGCTGTTCCAGTTAAGTTTCTGGTCAATGATGAGCCCCAGGATGTTGATGGTGGGGAATTGGACGATGGCAATGCCACTGAATGTCAAGGAGAGGTGGTTAGACACTCTCTTGTTGGAGATGGTCATTGGCTAACGCTTGTGTAGCATGAATGTTACTTGCCTCTCATCAGCCCAAGCCTGAATGCAGTCCAGGTCTTGCTACACGCAGGCACAGACTGCTTCATTATCTGAGGAGTTGTGAATGGAACTGAATACAGTGCAATCATCCCCATTTCTGACCTTATGCTGGCAGGAAGGTCATTATGAAGCAGCTGAAGATGGTTGGGCCTAGGACACTGCCATGAGGAACTCCGGCAGCAATGTCCTGAGGCGGAGATGATTGGCCTCCAACAACCACAACCATCTTCCAACCAGTGGAGAGTTTTCCCCAGATTCCCATTGACTTCAATTTTACTAGGGCTCCTTGGTGGCACACTCGGTCAAATGCTGCCTTGATGTCAAGGGCAGTCATCATCACCTCACCTCTGGAATTCAGCTCTTTTGTCCATATTTGGACCAAGGCTGTAATGAGGTCTGAAGCAGAGTGGTCCTTGCAGAACCCAAACTGAGCATTGGTCAGCGCCGCTTGATAGTACTGTCGATGACACTTTCCATCCCCTTGCTGATGGTCGAGAAAGCTGATGGGGCGCTAATTGGCCGGATTGGAATTTGTCTTGCTTCTTGTGGAAAGGACATACCTGGGTAATTTTCCACTTTGTTGGGTAGATGCCAATATTGTAGCTGTACTGGAACAGCTTAGCCAAAGGCGCAGCTAGCTATCAAACACAAGTCTTCAGCACGACAGCTGGGATGTTGTTGGGGCCCATAACCTTTGCTGTATCCATTGCGCTCAGACGTTTCTTGATATCATGTGGAGTGAATCGAATTGGTTGAAGGCTGGCATCGGAGATGGTGGGCACCTCAGGAGGAGGCAGATATGGATAATCCACTTGGCACTTCTAGCTAAAGATTGTTGCGAACACTTCAGCCTTGTCTTTTGCACTCTTTGCTGGGCTCTGCCATTGTTGATGATGGGGATGTTGATGGAGTCTCCACGTCCCGTTAGCTGTTTGAATGCCCACCACCATTCACAACTGGATATGGCGGGACTGATCCGTTGGTTGTAGGATAGCTTGGCTCTGTCTATAGCATGCTGATTCCGCTGTTTAGCATCCATGTGGTCCTGTGTTGTAGCTTCACTAGGTTGGCGCCTCATTTTCAGATATTGAACCAGGGTTGGTCGCCTGGTTCAGAGAGAGAGAGAGAGAGAGAGAGAGAGAGAGAGAGAGAGAGAGAGAAAAAGAGAAAAGGAGAAAGAAATGGAAAAGAGGATGCAAGGAGGAGAAAATACGTCTATACCACTTTCTTGCCTTCCATGAAATCTAAAAACATAGAACCTGTAGTATAGGCAGCCCGCTGAGCCTGCTCTGCCATTCTGTTAGCCACAGCAGCTCTTCCAGCCTCAATTGCCCCATCCATTTTTCCATGTCCATTATAAATATATATCATTTTTTTTTTTTACTCTCTCTTTGGGAAGAAAATGACAGTGTAGAAATTGATGGCTTTAAAAAATAAAGCTTCATTTAATTCAGTAATATAAAAAACACACAAAACCAGCTCAAAATCTGAATTCACATTTGAATAACCACAAATAAGTGAATAATCATTTTACAGATATAGAGCTCAATAAAATACAAGCTTTTATATTAATTTCTAAAACAAAATTTGAAGCTCTTTCAAACAACTCAGCTGGTCACTTTGGAGATTGTATAAACTCTTTAGTGTGCATTCTGCATAAAAAGAAATTACAGCTATGCTCTCCCCAGTGGTGCAATATTTGCAGCATAGGTTGCTTTGAGGAGCAGCATGGCAAATACTACTGTGTAAGTTTTCTGCATGCTCTACCATAATTCCAGAAAATAATTCCAAATAGGTTTCAAGGAATGTAATATTTGCTGGAAACCCTTTGTTTGGTTTTTTAAATTGAAGACAGCAACAATTCATTCTTTTATTTGTTTTTGTTTTTGGTGGTCAAGAGTGTTATCACATACTTGCCATTTCCAGTTTGAAAGAATTAGTTCTGAATGAGATCCAAGAAGCCAATTACAGTAATGGCAAAAGCCTATTTCTTTTTACTAAAACCGGATATAATGTTAAATGCCAGTGCTATTTGAAAAAACTTGTGTCCCAAAAACTAAGAGGGCACAAGTGAATAAAATAAACTAAGATAGAATTAAATTAATCTACTAAGTTTTATATGCATCACAAATATAATTACAACTTAAGGAATATAATGTCATTTTGATCTGGCCTTATTTGAAGAACAGGACACTATTTTTTGCAGTTTGTTTTAGGATATGGGCGACACTGGCCATTGAGTGGTTTGCTAGGTGAGCATCAAGAGTCAACCACATAGTATGGGACTGGAGTCACGTGTAGACCAAACCAAGTAGGGCTGGCAGGTTCCCTTCCCTGTAAGGCAGTAGTGAACCAGCCGTCAGCTTTCATGGTCATTTCTTCTAGTACACAAAGTACCAAATTTATCAAATTAATTTTCACAAATTGCTATGATAGGATTTGAACTCATCATCTGGGTTGCAGTACCATAACTACTACACTAGTGCACCCCAATAGCTTGTAGCTGTTTTTGTGAATCCTTAAGAAATTCTTCCTTGCTTCAAAATAAATTTATATCATCATCAAATAGCTGTATTTGGTAGGTCTTGATGAGACAAAATAGACCAGCATATTGCCACAAGAATGTAGTGCAATAATGTCGCTTCATACAAAAGGTTGCACTTGCAAAACATGGAAGTTATGCAAAATCAAGCATGAAAATCATCCATTGAAAATTGATCCACATACTGGACATGTACCCAGCTCTTAGAAAAAAAATCATCACATTTGAATACTACGCTTGGAGGAAAAATGGCTGTTGAAAACAAGCTCGAAGCACACCTTACTTACTTATCAAAGCTGTCACTGTTTTTTATAAAACTGTCCAACTTTTCTCTGGCGTAATCTACCACATCAGTGTGAATCTCAACTCCATGGTTTATCCCAAAAGGGCCTATAAAGCAAAGTATTTTTTAAAAATCAGAAGATTGTAAACTTTAATAAATTTAAGCTCAATATAAGCAATAATCTCTTTTCACAACACCACAATATAGATCTGGATGAGAAAGGCCAATTAATCTATTTTATCTCATCAATTCAGAACAAACACATAATTCGAGGTTTCAACATTTTCCTAAATTATTTTTAAAATTCAGCTCGACTCAGTTGTTAGTGTGCTCAGAATCAGAGCTTATGGGTTCAAGCGCCACTGCAAGGTTTGAGCAAATAATCTAAAATGACACTCCAGTACTGCTTTATTGGATGTTCCTTTTTATGGACGAGATGGCCGAAAATGGCCCAGTAATTGGGGTCCCAGCGCGTGAGTACACACGGGGTACCCACGCGTGGACCCGATGAAAGTGCCGGTTTCTTGCATGCACAGCGCATGCGCGGGAAAACGGCACTTCCGGTCCTCTGAAAGCAGGGGTTAAGAGGTGAAACGCGTGCGACGTATGAGGCAGCGCGTGCGCGTTGAACTTCCTTTTTTTTTTGACAGGTTTGCCCGTGCGTGAAGGCCTCCACTTTTTACACATTAAAAAACCAGACGTAAAGACTTCATTTTAAAAGGTAAGTGGTCAATTAATTCAAATTAGAACATTTTTTCCACAGGTTTATTATTTTTAAATACTTTACAGTAAGGTAAACGTATTTTTAGCTCCTATTTTTAATAAAATTATTTTTTTCAAAAATTTAAATTATTGTTTAAAATGGTTATTTAATGTTATTTATAGTTGATTTAAATAGTGTGATTTAAAAAAAAAATATTTTAAGGTTATGTGCTGTTTTGGGCGCCCGGAGTTTTCATGAGTTTGACAGGTCTTATGTCAAATTCATGAATGGACTTTTCCCTCCTCCGATTGGTTGCCCAGTGCTCACGTGATCCCAGCCGACGCATCGCACTAAGTACGCCGCTGGATCACGCAAGCACAGCGCGCCGGGAGCTGGAACGGGCCACAGACAGGAAATCCACACAGGCCCAGGCCTCAACTGTCGGCGCGCTATGTAAGTGTAGGTCAGGGGCTTGCACCCGCGGGAAGCCCCCGACACGAATTTCTGGGCCATTATATTCACACAAAAGGGTTAATAGAACATGGAACGATTTACCACAAGTAGCTATTAAGGCGAAAACTATAAACATTATTCAAAAGGGAATTTGATAAGTATCTGAAAAGAAATACAATAGGATATAGGAAAATGACAGGAAATGTAATTAAAGTAGACAGTTCCTGCTGAAGAGCTGGCACAATGGGCTGAGTGGCTTCCTTCTGCGCTGTATTTTATGATCCTAATATTTTTATGATTTTAATGAAGATAGTCAATATGCTTTAATGTTTTATTTATGCATCAGAAATCTTCTATAAAAAAGGATGCAAGTAGCCAAATGTATTTGTTGTGCTGGTATGTCAATTCTGAATGGCATGATAAATTTAATTCAATATTTCTACATCAATTAAAATGTTATAAAGTGATCAATTAGGGCAGCTCCACTAAACACAAACAATTTGTGCCAATATCTATATACTATATCACCAAAAACGACAAGTATCAAATCCAATTGAATCTGAACAGAACTGTTCACATGACAACAACCTTCTACTTGACCAACATTCTTAGACCACTGAGGGCCAAGTACAAGATTTCTCATAGCGGGTGTTGGTCAAATTGCTGGGAGTAACAAATTTAGGCCAGCATCAAAATAGCACAAGGGGAAGAGATTCTTGCAACAAGCAAACACTCAAACTAGGAAAGCCCTAATGGTAACAAAGCAACAGAATAAGAACTACTGAATGTGGTACAAGATTGCATTATGTATTAAGAATTCCAATTTCATCCATTCCCAGTTTTTATAAACAAGGATAACATCCCTAATGTAGTGGAACCTCTAGAGACTAGTAGTCACAATATAATTAAATTTATTATTTGGTAATCAGCAAATATAAGGATCAGGACAGAAACACATACTATTTTAAAAACACATATCAAAAACAACAATGGATAAACTTAAGAACTTATCCTTCAACAATAGAAGTTGGCTAAAATAAAAAGCACTGCTCAAAACGAGATTACCTACCTTAGGGTCTTCATTTTTTTGAATTGACATAAATCTTCCACACACTACAGGAGTTAAGCTTAGCTTCGCTGGCTTCCTAGAAACCATGTGATTTTAGTACACAAAAAAATTGTCATGTCAGGGATGGGCAGTGTAACATGCGATCTTCTACTATTCAATACAGCTGTAGTGCTAGTTTGTTTTGATTTGAAATGAAACACTTAACAGTAGCCATAAACCCCAAAACCTATACCTGCAGACGCTGAGGAGGACCATGGTGGGTGGAGGATGCATATCAAAGAATAAAGACCTAAAAATGTAGATAATCCACCTTCCAACACCATAGATGTAGAATTCAGGGATGGCAGAGGCCCCTATAGAAAAGCCAAAACACCCACTGCCAGACAGATGACATTATCATGTGCAACAGTCAACCCTAGACAATAATGCTCAGTAAACATGTGTAAATTATTCCAGGTGGCTGCATTGCAAATATCAATTGGAACTTGATCTAGAGAAGCCAGGAAGCTGTTAGGAGTGAGTGGAAGGACTTTTAACCTGACTATAAATGTTCTTTCCTGAAAGATGATACCAGTGCAGAATGCATTCCACCCACCATTTATCCACTGCTCAGTCATTAGCTTACCTTGGGTCTTTAAGCTTTAGGAAACAAGTAACAGGCTGGACTTGTGAAGATACTCAGTATAGGCGTCACAGCAGCTTAAGGCTCTGTGAGCATCCTCACAGTGAAACCTACTGATGTGATTGCAGATAAAACATAGGAACAATTTCTTTACTCAACAACTTGTTGGAACTGCAAGTCATATGCTCAGAGGTTAGAACAGTGATCACAGTTATGTTTGGGGGTCTTTTCTACCTTATTCTAGATTCTTTAGCTTTTTTATTTTTGATCATTTTCAAAGGCAAGTCTTACTTCACTAAGTCAGGAACTTATTAACTCACCCTGATAGAGGTAAATTTCTTATAGCGTGCCAGGTACAATGAACAGGAAACCTTACTGTTAATGACTTTAGCTACTAGGTCTGTGCCTACCCAGGAAGTTATACTTCTTCAAAAAGCACTACAACATCAGACCTTGTTTTAGGTTATTAACTATGAAGTGAATTTATTGAATAGATGAACAAGTGAATATAATATATAAATAATATATCAACTACTCTAAATGAAAAATAAAAAGAATCTATATACTAAGCTATTATTTTGTGAATAACTTTTATATCTGCAGTTCTTTTCTGGTAGTCTTTTCTAGCGGCAGCATCTAGTTAGTCTAACCTACCTTTTTCTGAAGGTTCCAACTGATGTGACTCAACTCAACTTGTTGAGCAGCTTAAGCTTAAATACCCCTGAAAACAGTTGGCAAGGCTTCCTGGATTTCAATTAACTGCAAGATACATTCAAAGGTAACTAGCAGTCAGTCATGCACATTATTGAGCAAATCACATGTTATGCATTTGTTTGAATGTGACTTGGCTGCTCTCCTGTTTCAGTTAGAAAGCCAGACCAAACTGTCCTCAACAGCTGTACCAAATTAGGTTGAGAGATGGGATTTTACCACAGTGGGTTTTTAAAACTCCTTGGCCTAGATTTTCCGATCCGGTTGAATTACTGCCGGATTGGCGGCAGGCAATGTGCGGCAGGCTCTGTGAGCATTGATCCTGGCAGGTCTTCTAGGTTCAAGCTCATTTATTGTTTTTGGAAGGTTCTTGGAAGTATTTTTGCAGTTACATGATCATGCACCTCAAATCATGGGAAAGGAAATGGCTGTGGCATCAACGTAAAGTGACCAACAGCCCTGGGGTGGAGGGAAAAAAAGATTTTTTTAAAATTACACCTTGCCTACTGCCCGAAATCTGGCATTATTGAGGCAGAAAAACGAAGTCTTTATGTTGTATGACTCAGCCTTCAAAGCACATTTGTTTTGTGCCCACAGAAAATAACTGGGTTTTCCACGCTGAGAGAGCCGGGTCTGTTATTGCCATCTGTTGTGGAGGAGATTACTGCAAGGGGGATCCTTGCAAAAACATTATTCTCCTGAAACCAAAACTTAGAGGCTAAGCCTGAATAATACTTATCAACCAAGAAATGGGAGAATTCCAGGAAAACCATTAATTAAGCAGATTCATCTGAAGCGTGTCAAACAAGCAGAAGCCAAAGAGGGTATGGTGGTGTAGTGATTATGTTACCAGACTAGTAATCCTGAGGCCTGGACTGATAATCCAGAAAAAATGAATTCAAATCCACCATGGTAGTTTGAGAATTTGAATTCAGTTTTAAAAATCTGGAAATATAAAGCTGGCATCAGTAAGAAAAGGTGACCATGAAACTGTCGGATTGTCATAAAAACCCAAGTGGTTCACTAATGTCCCTGAGAGAAGGAAGCCTGCAGTCCTTACCCAGTCTGGCCTATAGGTGATTCCAGTCTTACACCAATAAAGGACCCCCGACGTAACAGCATTGTGGCATCACCTTCACCACATGGAATGCAGCAGTTCTTTTCATTGCAATTAGGGATGGGCAATAAATGTTGGCCTTGCCAGCAACACTCACATCCAGAGAATGAATTTACAAAAGACCAAATAGCCATATCACATTTCTGGCCTGAATATACTTGTGTTGTCTGCAAAGAGTATATCAAATTCTGAAGCATTGCAAACTGGTCTGGAGGCAGAAAACTGTTAGATAGTTTGGAATAATGCCCCCAAATCCATTACGCCTTGCTTGGGGAACACTTCTTATAATTAAGTAGAAAGAAAAGTTTCAAGACGCCAATGAATATCTGCTGCATGACTACGCCAACAATCACCTGACAAGCACTCGTAACCAGATATAAATAGAAATGAAGTTACACCTAACCTGAGACAGGAAGCAAACATTTTATGAATGCCCTTGGTGCTTAATGCGGGCTAAAGAAGTACCTCTTACTATTCAAGCCTTGTCCTTGAAACCAAGCCCAAGAAATTGTAGTGCCAAGCCAGGAACCATATTTCCAACCTTTAGATCTGTAACAACTAGCCAGTCACCGAACATACTACTTGAATAATCAGATGCAAGGGGTAAACATCATAAACCTCTCTCTTTTGAGAACTAAATAAAACAAGCAAGCATTTACATAGTGTTTTTAAAGTAGAAAAATATCCCAATGTGCTTCATGGAAGCATAATCAAAAACAGAAACCGAGCTAAAGGTGGCGATATTAGAGAGGAAGGCCAAAAGCTTGGTGAAAGAGGTTTTGAAGGAGGTCCATAAAGCAGCAGGAGAGACAGAGGAGTTCACAGGGGAAATTCCAGAGCAGGGGCTATGGCAGCTGAAGGAACAACCACCAATGGTGGGGCAAAGAGGGGGTAGGGTGAGGCACAAGAGGCCAGAGTCAAATGAATGGAGAGCTCAGGGGGAAGATTCAGCCAGAAGTGTCAAGTGGATGATCCATATCGGCCTTCTCCCGAGGTCCCCACCATCAAAGAAACCAGTCTTCAGCCAATTTGATTCACTCCACGCGATATCAAGAAATGGCTAAGCGCACTGAATACAGCAAAGGCTATCGGCCCCGACAACAACCCGGCTGTTGTGCTGATGACTTGTGCTCCAGAACTAGCTGTGCCTCTGGCCAGTACAGCTACACCATTGGCATCTATCCGACAATGTGGAAAATTGCCCAGGTATGTCCTGTCCACGAAAAGCAGGGCAAATCCAATCCGGCCAATTGCCGCCCCATTAGTCTACGCTCAATCATCAAAGTGATGGAAAGTGTCAAGTGACAGTGCTATTAAGTGGCACTTACTCACCAATAACCTGCGCACTGATGCTCAGTTTGGGTTCCGCCAGGACCACTCGGCTCCTGACCTCATTACAGCCTTGGTCCAAACATGAACAAAAGAGCTGAATTCCAGAGGTGAGACAAGAGGGAGGTGGGATAGCATTACTGGTTAAAGAAGGGATTAACACAATTGTAAGGAAGGATATTAGCTCTGATGATGTGGAATCTATATGGGTAGAACTGAGAAATACCAAGGGACAGAAAACGTTAGTGGGAGTGGTATATAGACCTCCAAACAGTAATGCGGAGGTTGGGGATGGCATTAAAAAGAAAATTAAAGAAGCATGCAATAAGGGCACAGCAGTCATCATGGGTGACTTTAATCTACATATAGATTGGGCTAACCAAATTAGTAACAATACTGTAGGAGGAATTCCTGGAGTGTTTATGGGATGGTGTCCTGGACCAATATGTCGAGGAACCAACCAGATATCAGGCCATCTTAGACTGGGTATTATGTAACGAGAAAGGATTAATTAGCAATCTTGTTGTACGAGGCCCCTTGGGTCGGAGCGATCATAATATGATCGAATTCTTCATTAAGATGGAGAATGAAGTAGTTGACTCAGAGACTAGGGTCCTAAATTTAAATAAAGGAAACTACGATGGTCTGAGGCACGAGTTGGGTAGGATTGATTGGGGAATGTCACTCAAAGGGTTAACGGTGGATAGGCAATGGCAAACATTCAAAGACCGCATGGATGAACTACAGAATTTGTTCATCCCTGTTTGGCATAAAAATAAAACAAAAAAGGTGACTCAACCGTGGCTAACAAGGGAAATTAGGGATAGCATAAGATCCAAGGAGAGGACATATAAATTGGCCAGAAAAAGCAATAAACCTGAGGATTGGGAGCAGTTTAGGATTCAAAGGAGGACAAAGGGATTAATTAAGAAAGGGAAAATAGAATGAGAGAGTAAGCTTTCAGGGAACATAAAAACTGACTGTAAAAGCTTTTATAGATATGTGAAGAGAAAAAGATTGGTGAAGTCAAGCGTAGGACCCTTGCAGTCAGAATCAGGGGAATTTATAATGGGGAACAAAGAAATGGCAGACCAACTAAATACATATTTTGGTTCAGTCTTCACAAAGGAGGACACAAATAACCCCCCAGAGATGCTAGGGAACATAGGGTCTAATGAGAGGGAGGAACTGAAAGAAATCAGTATTTGTAGGGAAATGGTGTTAGGGAAATTGATGGGATTGAAGGCCAATAAATCCCCAGGGCCTGATAATCTACATCCTAGAGTACTTAAGGAAGTGGCCCTAGAAATAGTAGATGCATTGCTGATCATCTTACAACATTCGATGGAATCTGGAACAGTACCCATGGATTGGAGGGTAGCTAATGTTACCCCACTATTCAAAAAAGGTGGTAGAGAGAAAACGGGGAATTACAGAGCGGTAAGCCTGACATCGGTAGTGGGGAAAATGCTAGAGTCCATTATAAAAGATGTAATAGCAGAGCACTTGGAAAACAGTGACAGGATCGGTAAAAGTCAACATGGATTCACAAAAGGTAAATTGTGCTTGACTAATCTACTGGAATTTTTTGAAGATGTAACTGGTAAAATAGATAAGGGAGAACCAGTGGATGTGGTGTATTTGGACTTTCAGAAGGCCTTTCGATAAGGTCCCGCATAAGAGATTAGCGTGTAAAGTTAAGGCACATGGGATTGGGGGCAAGGTATTGACTTGGATAGAGAACTGGTTGGCAGACAGAAAGCAAAGAGTTGGAATAAATGGGTCTTTTTCCGAGTGGCAGGCAGTGACTAGTGGGGTACCGCAGGGATCGGTCCTTGGACTTCAGCTATTCCCAATATATATTAATGATCTAGACAAGGGAACTAGATGTAATATCTCCAAATTTGCAGACGACAAAAAGCTGGGTGGGCGTGTGTGCTGTGAGGAGGATGTCGAGAAACTCCAGGATGATTTGGACATGTTGGGTGATTGGGCAGAAACATGGCAGATGCAATATAATGTGGATAAATGTGAGGTTATCCACTTTGGTGGCAAAAACAGGAAGGCAGATTATCTGAATGGCAATAGATTGGGAGAAGGGGAAGTGCAATGAGACCTGGGTGTCCTTGTGCACCAGTCGCTGAAGGTAAGCATGCAGGTGCAGCAGGTGGTTAAGAAGGCAAATGGTATGTTGGCCTTCGTAGCGAGAGGCTCGGAGTACAGGAACAAGGATGTCTTGCTGCAGTTGTATAGAGCCTTGGTGAGACCACATCTTGAGTATTGTGTGCAGTTTTGGTCGCCTTATCTGAGGAAGGATGTTCTTGCCATGGAAGGAGTTCAGCGAAGATTCACCAGGCTGATACCTGGGATGGCAGGAATTACATATGAGGAGAGATTGGGTCAATTGGGCTTGTACTCGCTGGAGTTTAGAAGAATGAGAGGTGATCTCACTGAAACTTATAAAATTCTGACAGGACTGGGCAGACTAGATGCAGGAAGGATGTTCCCGATGGTCGGGGAGTCCAGAACCAGGGGTCACAGTCTAAGGCTAAAGGGTAGGCCATTTAGGACAGAAATTAGGAGGAATTTCTTCACCCAGAGAGAGTGGTGAACCTGTGGAACTCTCTACCACAGAAGGTGGTGGAGGCCAGTTCATTAAATATATTCAAGAAGGAGTTGGATATATTTCTTAATGCTAAAGGGATCAAGGGGTATGGGGAGAAAGCAGGGACCGGGTACTGAATTTGGTTGATCAGCCATGATCGCACTGAATGGCGGAGCAGGCTCGAGAGGCCGAATGGCCTACTCCTGCTCCTATCTTCTATGTTTCTATGAGTGACCATCCTTGACATCAAGGCAGCATTTGACCGAGTGTGGTATTAAAGAGCCCTAGTAAAACTGAAGTCAATGGGAATCAGGGGGAAAACTCTCCACTGGCTGGAGTCATACCCAACACAAAGGAAGATGGTTGGGTTGTTGGAGGCCAATCATCTCAGACCCGGGACATCATTGCAGGAGTTCTTCCAGGCAGTGTCCCAGCCCCAACCATCTTCAGTTGCTTCATCAATGACCTTTCCTCCATCATAAGGTCAGAAGTGGGCATGCTCGCTGATGACTGCCCAGTGTTCAGTTCCATTCGCAACTCCTCAGATAATGAAGCAGTCCATGCCCACGTGCAGCAAGGCCTGGACAACATTCAGGATTGGGCTAATAAGTGGCAAGTAACATTCGCACCACACAAATGTCAGGCAATGATCACCTCCAACAAGAGGACGTCTAATCACCTCCCCTTGACATTCAATGGCATTATCTTTGTCAAATTCCCCACCATCAACATCCTGGGGGTCACCATTGGCCAGAAACTTAACTGGACCAGCCACATAAATACTGTGGCTACAAGAACTGACCATTTTGCCGCAAGTGACTCACCTCCTGACTCCGCAAAGCCTTTCCAACATCTACAAGGCGCCAGTCAGAAGTGTGATGGAATACTCTCCACTTGCCTGGATGAGTGCAATACTCTAGAGGCTCGATACCATCCAGAACAAAGCAGCTCGCTTGATTGGCACCCCATCCACCACTGGCGCACAGTGTCTGCAATGTGTACCATCTGCAAGATGCACTGCAGCAACTCACCAAGGCTTCATCGACAGCACCTCCCAAACACACGACCTTCACCACCTAGAAAGGCAAGGGCAGCAGGCGCATGGGACCACCGGCAGATACCACCATCTCCAAGTTCCTAAGTCACACACCTTACTGACTTGGAAATATATTGCCGTTCCTTCGTCACTGGGTCAAATTCCTTGCACTCCCCAACAGCAGTGTGGGAGTACCTTCACCACACAGACTACAGCGATTCAAGGCGGCGGCTCACCACCACCTTCTCAAGGACAATTAGGGATGGGCAATAAATGCTGGCCTTGCCAGCGATGCCTACATCCCATGAATATTTTTAAAAGGCTGTAGGGCTACGAGGAGGTTACAGATAGGGAGGGGTGAAGCCATGATCAGATTTAAACATGATGACAATTTTAAATTTGAGGTGTGCAGGATTGGGAACCAATGTAGGTCAGCAAAGACGGCGGTGATAGGTAAGCATGATTTGGTGTGGGATAAGATACGGGCAGCCAAGTTTTGTATGAATTGAAGTTTACAGACGTTAGAGGTTGGAGACAGCTAGGAGACCACTAGAATAGTACCTGGAATAACCTGAGATCCAGAATCAGAAAGTCCCTGTGTATTTCTGGGAACTACAAAGTACTGGGAGAAGAGATAGACTCTCTTTTGCATGGAATGAGCTCTTTCCATTATTCCCAATGGTAACAGTTTGCCGATTTTGGTAGACAATAACACTACCATGAAAAAGTCTTGTAAATGAGTCTATCAGATTGCCTCACAAAATGAAAATGAAGAGGACAAAGCTCTCTGGTAGTTTCCAAGATAAGTGAAGTATCAGAAGTTACTGTTTCTCAAGCTGCCATGAATTGTTGCAAGCAACTCCAACCTGTGTGCGTCATTCCTTGCCAAGATCCCTGCAAGTATATGCATCAGCCAAGCGAATCGATATGCTTGGAAATAACATCCTGTGGAGTAGGCTTCCCACATCAGGAAAGAACTTTAGGTTAACTGTTCAACTGGCAAGTGGAGTGGTGTAGAAAGATTCATGGTGGACCTGAGAGAACAAACTATTTTGAGTACTGATCCAGTCAATTTTCATATATCAAATCATATTTTTTTCCATGGCATGGTACACAGGGATTTGGGTGTAAGAGTCTCCAGGAAAGTGGTCAGTTGAGGTTGGTGTGGGATCCCCTCCAGAATTGAAAACCTCTACAGCAAGCATGTTGAGCGTCTGGATGGCATGAGCATTAGAAACCTAAAACAGTACAGGAGCTTAGTTGCTTTTTAAGTGCAAATTTAAAACCCAAACCAAATGCATCAAGTAGCCAGGTTTAGGTGACAGGTATTTAAGGCATCATGCATTCCCATTAACAACAGTGAATGTTTTATTACATTTTTGCATTTTAAAAAAGTTAGGGAGAAGCTAGTGCAAAAATGTCATTCCATCTTGTACAATACTAGGTATTTACAATGTAGGCAGCATGGAATATTTACATGGGTCAATGTCACTGGACAACAATGGCCCATCTTGGCTGGGGTGGGGGGGTGGTGCAGGGGGGGGTGGTGCGGGGGAGAGGGGTGATTGGCGAAGAGGAGAAATAGAAGGAATGGGAAAACAGTCCACCAATAGCTCAACACCACCCCCCACCCCTTTTTTTTGTTTCTGTCCATTTCCTTTGTTTAGTCCCTTTATGGCTGCCTTATAAATCACGACTGGACCAGTGGTAATACTGAGTGACCTTTATCAAATAGTACCATCTGCTCTGTGCCTATGAACAGGCCTGCACCAATTTTGTGAAATGTACCCTAACATTGGCAGCAATTAGACGATTGTTATTTCTGAAACCATGATCTGATACTAGTCAGTGCCAATGACTTCAGTCCCAACAAGAAAGCAAAAGAGCTTGCATTCAAATAGTGCTTTTCACAACTTCAGTAAGTCCCAAAAGCATTTCACAGCCTAATAAAATACCTCTAAAGTATAGTCACTGTAGTAATGTAAGGAAATGTGGCAACCAATTTGTGCACAAGGTTCTATGAGATAAATGACTAGATAATCAGTTTTAGTGATGTTGGTTGAGGGATAAACATTGGTCAGAAGAACTCCCCTGCTCTTCTTCAAACAGTGCTATGGCATCTTTTACGTTCACTGAGAGGGCAGGCAGGGCCTCCGTTTAACAACTTGCAGCAAAATGTGAGGAAATGGCAAGAGACAGGAAAGAGAGCAGTACAGGTAAGCAAAACATGATGAATGAAAGCTTAACTGACTCAAAAGGACATAGGCAAAACAGTGGGGTACATAAAATGATTAAGAGATGCTGGTACTGGTTTTGTAGTGAGCTCATATTGATCTTTCTTCCGTAGAATGCTAGAGAACACAGCAAAGCTAAACATGGCATTACGTAGATTACATAGAGTACTAGCAGGAGTGCCTGGCGTTGCCAGGGCAATTTTGGGCCGCGCGGTCTCCCTGCCCCTGTCTGTCCCCCCTCTCTCTCCCTCTCCTCGTCTCCCTGTGCTGTCCTCCCCCTCCCTCCCCTCTCCCTGCCTAGCGCCCGAGGCCCGGTGCCGTTGTGATAGCGGCCGTGCGGGGCCTAGCGGTTGAGGCGCAGCCGGGCTGTCGGGCCGAGACAAACCCAAGCTGAGCTCCCCCGCGGATCGCGCGGCTGATGGCCGGCCGCTGCCGCTCCCCCGACCGCTGTGTGTGTCGGGCCGAGCGGTTGCGAGGCACGGCCTGAGTGAGCCCAACTTGCCTGTCGCTCCGGCGGGGCGGGAGCGGGATCGGGAGCCGCAACGTGGGGGTTTCTTTTGGTGCTGCTGTCCCTGTGGGGATGGTAAAAATGGCGGCGAAGTTTAGGGAGACTGGAGGATTAGGACCCACCCGTGACGCACTGATTGGTCAACCATCAGGTGAGTGAACTGTAGGATTGGTCAAGCAGCAAGTCAGTCAACGCTAATGACGGGTAGGATTTTTGAACCTTTTTTGTACACTGTCCTAACAATTTTTGTGTGACGAAAAATACACCTACGAGAGTCCCCTAATGATAAGCTTTCTTTTGATATAACATATGTGTAGGTACGCTCTATAACTTTTGATTGTATAGCCAGACAGAGAGACAGAGAGAGACATATATATATATATATATATATATAATGAGAGAGAGAGATAGATAGATACAGCACATAAGCAGGCCATGCCAGTATTTATGCTCCACTCAAGCCTCCTCCCAGCCTCCTTATCTAACTATCAGCATAACCCTCTATTCTCTTCTCCCATACATGCTTATTTGGTCTCCCCTTAAATGCATCTATACTATTTGCCTCAACTACTCCATGTGGTAGCGAGTTCCACATTCTCACCATTCTCTGGGTGAAGTTTCTTCTGAATTTCCTATTGGATTTCTTGGTGACTATCTTATATTGATGGCCTCTAGTTGTGCTCTTCCCCGCAAATGGAAACATTCTGTATCTGTATCAAAACTTTTCATAATTTTATTAGGTCTATTAGGTCACCCCTCAGCCTTCTCTTTTCAAAAGAAAAGTGACCCAGCTGGTTCATCCTTTCCTGATAGGTATAGCCTAGCATTTCTGGGATCATCCTTGTAAATCTTTTTTTGTACCCTCTCCAGTGCCTCTATATCCTTTTTATAATATGGTGACCAGAACTGTACACAGTACAGCCTAACCAAGGTTTGATACAAGTTTAATGTAACTTCTCTACTTTTCAATTCTATCGCTCTAGAAATAAACCCTAGTGCTTGTTTTTTTTTTAATGGCCTTATTAACCTGCAATGCTATTTTTAAAGATTTGTGTATTTGTATTCCCAGATCACTTTGCTCTTCTACCCCATTTAGATTCTTATTTTCCAAGTAATGTGAACTAATTTCTTACCAAAATGTAAAACCTCACACTTGTCAGTGTTGAAATTAATTTGCCAATTATATGCCCATTCTGCAAGTTATTAATATCTTCCTTAATTTGTTGCAGTCCTCCTCAATATTGACTATCACCCCAAATTTGGTGTCATCCACAAATTTAAAAATTGTATTTTTGATTCCAAAGTCTAAATCATTAATATAAATTGTGAACAGCAGTGGTCCCAGCACTGATCCTTGTGGAACCCCACTTTCCACCTGCTGCCACTCAGAATAGCTACCCTTTACCCCATCTCTGCTTTCTATTTTGCAGCCAGCTAGCTACCCACTGGAATCAATCAGGACAAGTAACAGTAGCAAAGCAGTGAAAGGCAACTACTGCAGTTAGTGATATTTGCTAATTGTGCACAAAGGGTGTGATATGGCTTGCAACAGTGGATCAACACGCTCTAAAACATTCAAAAACTTTAGCTCCCTCCACTGATGCCCCAATCATCACATCATACCTAATATTTTAGAAAAAAGAGCATGCGTTGATACAAAAATGAGAGAAACAAACAGAAGAGATAGAATCAAAAGCAGCATCTATGCAAATATGACACCGGTAAAAGAAACACTTCTCCGACTCGCTGTGAGCAGTGCCACAGGAGATCCACTAGTATAAAATTTGATGACTCACTGATCAACAACTTGTATTTTCACCAGTATAAATAAGTAGCACTTTCTCTCATTACACAATAAGTATAAAACTGCACCAGGTGGATCAACACATCTGGGATCTGGGTGCAAATCCAATCCAGCATTATGCCGCCTGTAAGGGTGCTTCACTAAATAAGTTTGCATAGTTTCAGTTCCATTCTGTGTGAGCTCGAGCCACAACACAACATGGCTGGTGTGGAAAGTGAAAAAATATCGTATTACTGGAGTACGGTTGCAATGGAAACAGAAATCGGTCATGCTTCCAACAGAAAAAAGTTCTATTTTTTAAAAATATAACTTTAAAATGACTTTTAAAATCGTCTTCAGTTAGGTGTGACTGTAACAGAGTTCTTGGGGTAGCTTTTCCACTGGAGTTCATTTGGGGAGCCAGCAGATGTGGGCAGGAAGTTGATTCTGAGCTACCCCATACTACCAGCCATTTCCATACTTTCCAGCTGGAAGTGACGGGCATACAATGCGTCTACCCGTATTTGGCAGGTGCATTGAAATAATAAGCTATTGACAGCAAATACGTCATCTGACGCACATTACATAATTTGTGCTATTGTAATGCTGAACTTCAGTGAAGGCTGTTCATCCCGAGCATCAAGTATTGCTATGAGCAGCCAGAAAAAGTCAGCCAGAATTGGGATACAGCTTCAGCACAGTGGGTAGAAGCTCTATTACACAGTGATGCTCTACCAACTACATAAAAGTCTTTTCCTTTCAGTGTAAAGGCAGACAACAATACACAAATGCCTGGAAATAACTATTAGCTTTGTGGGGAGAATGTGGCCAGCGTTTTTTTTGTTACTACATAATCTGAAGCTATTTAGAGTAAATTTGTTTTGTTTGTCCATTATGTCCTTCATATGCTACTGGCCCGGAATTTGCAGTCAGCGGCGAAGAGAAAGCATTCGCTGCTGGCCCCGAAGTACCCTTTGCACCAGCATCTCACGATCCCCGTGTCAAGAACTTCAGGTTTTCCGCCCTTCAATTCAAATCAACATAGTGGGGATCCCCTTGTACGAATGATTCCTGCTCCATTTAAATTTTACCTTGTAAAAATTCATTAGTCTCAATTTAAAGGATTTGGAAAAGAATTTTGATGGTGCTATGATCCAAGTAGCTTCTTGAAGAGTGTGCTCTGGGCCCTAATGTCAATTTGTGCTTTAAATCACCTCTCCACAGGGTTTAACAAAAACACAAGAGATAGAAGATAAATCTTCTCAAATAGGATGTTGCAGAAGCGCCAGAAAAGACTCAATTGTTTACAAATCTGGAGTATCGACGCAGAGCACACATCACCCCTCCCCCAGCAATCTCAGTTAAAGCCCATTAATGGCTCCCAAACTTGGTATCACTCATGAGTCCGCCTTATCCAAGAAAGCATCTCAACCTCGAGTCAGTCACCACACAAAGCTGACAAAGAGCTGATCTTCTCACTTCCTGTATTTTATATCCTGTATTCAGAATACATGAAATATCTCCAGCAGTGTTGGCCAGAGCACTCACTAAAGTACTGATCATGTCCACTCACTACAGTGGCTCCCCATATTCCAGGCTGAACCATAATGGGAGCTCTAATAGAGGCACATGCTACCGCTGAAATATGCTCATCTCTCAGCAATGTGCCAGTAGCTCCAGCAACTCTTCCACCAGTGGGGCTCCTCAACTAGTCTTCCACTAAATGAACAAGGATCCTGATGCCTGGGTTGGGGGGGGGGGGCGGGGGGTGGGTGGACATTCCCTTCCCCCATATAACAATTTTATTTCCATTTCCCCAGAGAGGCAAAGACCCCTAAAACCAAGTATATTCTGTCCCCTGACCTTTCAAGGACTGCTCCACCTCACCCCACACAGTGGACCAGGGTATAAGCGCCTCTCCCCATTCCCCATATCTATTACAGAGTGATGTCCAGACCAATAATCACTATATGAACACCACAAACAAGGAACTGGATGGGCCATAGTAGTTAGCCTCCTAGTCATACAAGAACAGTGAAGTAGCAATATGGCTTAACAAGAATACCCCTTTCACCCTAAAGACAACATCCCTGTAACAGGTAGCTGCTTTGCATTGATATACAATTAAATAAGTGTGCATCTAATATTTCTATATGCCCTGAAGGTGGACTCCTACATTAACATTCCTTTCACCTGCTCCCCACATAGTTATTATGGAACAGGCACTTAAATATCACCTTCACGCTCCCAGCAGATGTGGGACACCCACAGTAAGCCACCAAATCAGGCTGTATAGATTCCAAGCAAGCCAAACATCTCAGAAAAGGGATTCAATCGATTTGCAAAAAAAAAGTTGAATAAATACAGTGAGTTTGACCTGAATTGTAGAGTGGGTAAAGACTATTTTTTGACAGCTGTTAATTGTGTTTTTTTACAAAAACTGATTGGGCTAGATTTATTGGCAACCATTAATTAGATGTAAACGTACCGAGAGGTTATAACAATCAGGAAAGATTGAACAGGCTGGGGCTCTTTTCTCTCGAAATGAGAAAGGCTGATGGGTGGCCTGATAGAGGTCTTTAAGATTATGAAAAGGTTCAATAGGGTAGACGTGAAGAAGTTGCCACTTGTGGGGGAGACTGAAACTAGGGGCCAAAAATACAAGATAGTCACTAATAAATTCAATAGAGAATTCAGCAGAAACCTCTTTAGCCAAAGAGTGGTTAGAATGTGGTACTCGCTACCACAAGGAGTAGTTGAGACAAATAGCATCGATGCATTTAAGGGGAAGGTAGATATACACACGAGGGAGAAAGGAATATGTGGTTATGCCGATAGGGTCAGATGAAGAGGCGTAGGTGGAGATTCGTGTGAGCATAAACACCGATATGAACCAGTTAGGCTGAATAGCCTGTTTCTGTGTAGGACATTCCATTAACGTTCCCTCTAAGCTGCGCAGCCAGGGACCAGTTTTTTCAATGTTAAGTTTCTCACGCGAAACTGTAAAGGGGCCGCGCATCCAACAAAATTAGGGGGAACATTGCATTCTAAGCAATTCTATGTAATACTGGTGGCTGGGTGCGATTTTTTATTGATCGACTGTTTGAGAAGTCATATCCGTGTCTCAATTGGCTGTTTCTATTGACAGCATTGAGAATTTGATTATATAAGCTACAGGCCAGTGAAGGCAGAAGACAGCTGAATAAGTTTGTGCTGATTGAATAGGAGTGTGGCACTGAAGTATTGTTGAGTTGCAACTACTTTGTTACTTGGATCTTATTATGGCAGCGTGGGTGGAATTTGTATGATACGCGAGTTTCTGGAGATGAAGGGCCAAAATTCTAGGTAATAAGAACATAAGAAGTAGGAGCAGGAGTAGGCCATACGGCCCCTCGGGCCTGCTCCGCCATTCAATAGGATCATGGCTGATCTGAATCTAGACTCACGTCCACTTCCCTGCCCTCTCCCCGTAACCCCTAATTCCCTTATCTGCTAGGAAACTGTCTATCTCCATTTTAAATTTATTTAATGTTGCAGCTTCCACAGCTCTCTGGAATAGCAAATTTCATAGATTTACTACCCTCTGAGTGAAGAAGTTTCTCCTCATCTCAGTTTTGAAAGCGCAGCCCCTTATTCTTAGATTATGCCCCCTAGTTCTAGTCTCACCCATCAGTGGAAACATCCTCCCCGCATCCACCCGATCAAGCCCCCTCACAATCTTATATGTTTCGATAAGATCGCCTCTCATTCTTCTGAACTCCAATGAGTAGAGTCCCAACCTACTCAACCTTTCCTCATACGTCAACCCCCTCATCGCTGGAATCAACCGAGTGAACCTTCTCTGAACCGCCTCGAGAGCAAGTATATCTTTTCTTAAATATGGAAACCAAAACTGCACGCAGTATTCCAGGTGTGGCCTCACCAATACCCTGTATAACTGCAGCAAGACTTCCCTGTTTTTATACTCTATCCCCCTTGCAATAAAAGCCAAGATTCCATTGGCCTTCCTGATCACCTGCTGCACCTGCATACTAACTTTTTGTGTTTCATGCACCAGGACCCCCAGATCCCTTTGTACTGTAGCACTTTGCAGTTTCTCTCCATTTAGATAATAACTTGCTCTTTGATTTTTTCTGCCAAAGTGCATAACCTCACACTTTCCAACATTATATTGCATCTGCCAAATCTCTGCCCACTCACTTAGCCTGTCTATGTCCTTTTGCAGGTTTTTTATGTCCTCCTCACTCACTGCTTTCCCTCCCATCTTTGTATCATTGGCAAACTTGGATATGTTGCACTCGGTCCCTTCCTCCAAATCGTTAATATAGATTGTAAAGAGTTGGGGTCCCAGCACTGACCCCTGCGGAACACCACTAGTTACTGATTGCCAGCCCGAGAATGAACCATTTATCCCAACTCTTTGTTTTCTGTTAGATAGCCAATCTTCCACCCATGCCAGTATATTACCCCCAATCCCGTGATTTCTTATCTTGATCAGTAATCTTTTGTGTGGAACCTTGTCAAATGCCTTTTGGAAGTCCAAATACACTACATCCACTGGTTCCCCTTTATCCACCCTGTATGTTATGTCCTCAAAGAATGTGAGCAAATTTGTCAAACATGACTTCCCCTTCATAAAACCATGCTGACTCTGTCCTATTAAATTGTGTTTATCCAAATGCTCGGTTACTGTTTCCTTAATAATGGACTCCAACATTTTGCCAACCACAGATGTTAGGCTAACTGGTCTATAGTTTCCAGCTTTTTGTCTACTTCCCTTCTTAAATAAGGGTGTTACATTAGCAGTTTTCCAATCTGCCGGGACCTTTCCTGAGTCCCACTCAGTTGGCACAAGTGTGTTCGAATGGATCTCCTGTCCGTGTATATTCATAGGCTTAGACCACATTCCAAATTGTGGGGATGAGGTAAATTTCAGAGTCAGTGCAAGCCACCTGTGCCTGCAAGCCTGGATCAGAGGCACCCATCCTGGTCCAAGGCAGAGGCCCACAGGTTCTCTGCCAAAGGTCTTCCCCTCCGACCCCCTTTCCCAGGCCAAGGTGACACGAGTTAAGAACAATCTTAAAATCCTTGAGCTGTTGCAGCTGCAGTTTCTTTTTAAAAAGGTAATCAATCTACTTCAAGATCAATTACCCACCTCTGCAGAGCTCTCTGCTGGCATGACTTCCATGGAGGCCGTGTAAGGGCATAATGGACAAGACTCTCAGAGTAGCCAAATTTCTAGACACACACCCTTCACATAGGGGAAAGTTTGCGAGAGGAAGAATTGCCCTCTACACCCACCAAACTGAAAATAAACTGGAATAAGTGAGGCATAATCCTGACAGAATCAGGATTAAAATTTCAAGGATAAGTGTCTAAGATAGCCACAGATTTAAGAAGTAAATGCAACATGAGTCTGAATGTTTTGTTGCCTTCAAGATGGTGGGTTAAGGTACATAACGGAGTGGGAGCAGAAGATCTCACGAGAGGGGGGCCAAATCATCTAGAAATCATGGAAGTCATGGTTTGTGTTGGAACCAACAACACAGTAAATAATAGGATTCAGGTCCTGCAAAGTGTGTTCCAGGAGGTAGATTAATAAGCAGGTCACATTCTGCCCAGTACAGGAACAGTCAGATTAGGCTGGAAAATCATGGCCAGAGCCATGGCTAGAATAGTAGGAAAGAGTTCAGGTTCTTGGGGAGCTGCAACCAATTCTGGAACAGAGGTAAGCTGTACCGAAGTGATGGTCTAACAAAGGATAGTGTAATTTTTAAACTCTACTTCCAAAAGGCTGTAGATGCTAGGTCAATTGAAATTTTCAAGACTGAGATCAGAGATTCATTAGGTAACGGTATCAAGGGATATGGCAGGTAAAGAGTGTTGAGGTATAGATCAGTCATGATCTGGTTGAATGGCAGAACAAGCTCAAGGTGCTGAATGGCCTACTCCCATGTGTCCCTATGTAAACCTGAACACAGCTGAGATCAATATCCTCAGCCTTAATGGCTGACAGTTAGAAGGATGCAAGATGATGCTGTCTCTTAGGATAGTAGTTAATGTGCTCTCTTGACAGCCCCTAAGAAAACTGCTGCAAGTAGAAATCATCAGTGAGGGTCAGGTTGGCCTCACAAGTGGTGCAGCTAGCAGTTGTTCCTTTAGAGTTCCAGCTGCTTTGAGATGAGGCTCACCTCAGTCCCGGGAGGCTTCTGCTTCAACCAGTCACTTCTGAACCTACTGCAACAGAGAGCATTGGGGGAAAAGTCAAAGGTTGGGCGTTAAAGGGCGTTAGGTAGGCAAGTGTATGCACAGTGGGAACAGGGAAGAGTTTAACTGTACTTGTTGTACTAAAGTATTATTTCCTCTGATCATATCTGTTCTGATTGATTAATGGGGAGAAGGGGGTCCAATGTCTGGAAGAATATGGACATGCTTTTAACATGGTGTTTGTGCTAGAGCTGCTCAAGAGCACGTGGTTGAGATGAAGCTTTCGTCATGGAGGTCAGCAGAAAGGTACCACTATTAATGCATAGTGCTTGGATCTTATTCAGGCAAGGTTGTCCCCAGTGAGCTGCTGCCGCCTCTATGCGGCATTAGGAAGCTGTTTGTCCTCCAGTTCCATGTCTTCAGCCTGTTGAACCCAATTGCCTTTGCCTCCATGCACAAGCTCTTTGGGATCATAAATGACATTGTGCAATATACAGCAGACAACTATGATGTGGGAGATCATTGCTGGATATACTAGAGAGCTTCCGCTGATCTAACCAAGCACCCTGAAGTATGCCTTCAGAATACTAAATCTGGACCATCACAATCTGGGTAGTATCACGAGCCTCACTGTATGTTAGCTGCCCGAACATCCTTGGGCTTTATAGTGCCATCAGAAGCCACTGGTAGAGGGTAACCCTAGTCATTGAGTAGTCAGCTGGGTAAGTGCTGCTCATCTGTGAATAGGTGGATTGCCTTAACATCAAGGCATTATAGTGGCTTCCCAGGTAGCATAAATTCATATGCACTGATGTTCCTGGCATCATACACCAGCTGCTTGTATGGCAACATAGGCCCCATTGATAGCCCCCTGAACATGGGGAAATCCATCTGGTCTGAAAAACCATATCCCTCTTGATATACCAGGTCCATAGTCGAATCAGATGTACTGTGCTGATCATGGAAAAACGGCAGTGAATGGACGATTGACTACTGTTACAAATGGCACCCAAAGCTGCCTAAAAGGTATATACTGAATAGAACATTAGTGGCGCATTAACTTTTACTGCCACTGGTATTGCAGGGGATCTGATGGCGGTAGATTCCAGGTTTGCGGCAAGCAACTGGCAGAAATAATTGCTTCTGGTGGGAAGCACAGAATTTATGAGAGGTCAAGTTCAGGTATAATCTCCTGGGTCTGCAGACATGATGCAGAGGGTAACTGTACTGAGGATCCCACGTGACAGATAGGCATCTTTTTAATTCCTTAGTTGGTCCTACTTGTTCTCTTCCTCATAATGCTAATAAAGATGAATTCCCTAAAGGAAAGATTGCAGTAAATTGGGAGGTCAATAGCTGCTGCTCTTAAAAATAAAATCACAGAACCACCACTGCAGATATGGCTCCATTAACATTCATGCAGCTCTGACCAACTGCAGCTATCGGTGGTCACTATTAAAGAAAATGTTTCAATTGGAGCACTCCAGTGAGTTGGGACAGAACAACTGGTTTGGTTTTTTTTTTTGGGGGGGGGGGGGGAGGAAAGTGGAGGCAAGTAAATGGCAACAGGTGTCAGTAGTGGTGTAAACTTGGCAGTAGCCCTTAATGCCCAGTTTCCCTTTGTAGCACCAGAAACAAGCCACAACAAGGGTGTTAAATATAACTTATATTTTTTGAGCAGAGTGATCAGAAACTACACAGCTGTAAGCAGAATATTCAAGTTAATCACAACAAAGATATTCAGAAATATTTTGTTCAAAAATGTTGTTCTGAAAAATACAGCATCCAACAGTCTTTAGTGTAAATTACGACATTCACCATCCTCAGAGATCTTCAAATCAATAAAAGGCTTGATAACCTTACAATCAACCATTGATAACTTTATAACTAACCAACACAAACATTCATTATAACTATAAAATTCATGGCATAAGTCACAACAACCTCACAGGTTTTTAAAATCACCAGCAAACATGGGGATGCTACATTTGCACCCTTGTGATGTATAAATGGATTTCTTTTAAAAAAAAACGTACTCCAGGGATCATAAGAAAACTTTGCAAAGAGCGAACTGCATTAAGAATGAACAATTGTTTTGGACAAACTGTTATTTTTAAATAATCCAGGGCTTTTGTTACATAAAAAGCTGATTCTAAAAAAATTTATGCCACCCCCATGCATAATCAATCATGCATTAAATATTTCAGTTACACTGACTGTAGTCTTTGAAGGACTACATCTTGCACAGATCTGTTGTGATTTTTTCTTATATAGCTTATTCATAATACAAATTTTAATATCAAAGGAAAAATAGTAATAACAGAGTTTATCCAATGAATGAGCGAGTGAGTGAAGACTGACCAGCTCCCAAATGCTAATGTTGCAAGCAAACAGAATAGGTCTGGCCCATGAGTGGAAGAAATTCACTTAGAATATTGTAGTTTTTTGATAACATATGAACAATTTGCACATTTATTTTAGCCTGGGCTATTGTAAACATAGAGCATGCTTCAATACACTAGTCTATCAAATAGTTTTCATCTCTTTTTGGTCTTCCATTTTGAAAAACTCATTAAACTTCAAAATTATTGGCAGGTACATCACAACTGTAGATGTTAAGCAAGGCATAGAACCAATTTAGATTTCTAGTTGCACCACTGTTGGCACTTTAAAATATCACAAGGATATAATAAGTTAGACATTGTAGCATTAGTGGTCCAGTTAATGACCACAATTATGTTTCCATCTTCACTCATTTCACAAACTACCCATTTCAAAATATTATCTTTACACTGCCAATGATTCATGGAGATTATTTTTTTTTTGAAATATACTGTTTGCACGTTAACTGGAATAAGAGGAAAGTAGGCCCACCATCTAATTGTACAAACTATGCAAATGCAATTAATGCCCATTAAAATATATTCAACAGTCAGAACCTAACATGAGCGAAAAGAAACTGTACACTACTTTTTGATCAGGACAATGTTATTCTTACACAGCCAATGTTCTTTCCATGGGATTAAAATACTTTTACAAAAGACTTGCACAGTTACTGCGAGATGGACACTACGGATCAATAAATACATCTGAAGAGTTTTATAGAGGCAGGTTAAAAATTAAATCCTTACTATACATGAAAGACAGAGCAAGTTCTGTTCAGATTAATTAGTAGGCATATTAGATGATTCGCATTATGAAACAATACTGATCAAACGAACCAGTATCTTCACCTTAATGTGAAAAACTGTATAACTATATAGGATAATCAATGTACGTTTTGGTGAATATGATGAAACCTACCAAGTGCATGAACTCAGTTATTCTATACTGAATACCTGTAAATTCTTGCACAACTGTTAACATAGGAATAGCTAGACAAGAAAGACCAAGGTCCATTTAGATCACCATCTCTCACCCCGGTAGTCGCATGATACAATCGCAATAGTTGTTGTCTAATCATAGCAATCAATTAGTCTACAACAGATCCAGACATGAGGCGAGGAAACCGCCAGTGGTGAAAAGCTTCAGGAAACATAGGTCCAAAGTCACTTGCTCCTCCCAAGCATGCCACACTTATCATATGGCCCGTAATTTCTGATAGGAGGCATCCTGTGCGTGGATGCCTCCTATCAGGAAAAATTTACGCCCTTACCAGAGGGCTCCCGCTCCTGGGCCTCTCCTGGTGCACGCGCGCACAAAAACCCAAGTATCCCAGGGGCGCAGGCAGTTCGCAAGCGTCCCTGGGATCACGTGGGCCAGGCGAGCCAATGGGAGAAGGGAATCCCCTTCATACTTCTGACAGGTAGACCTGTCAAAGGTATGAATGGGGATCACTGAAAAAAGACACGACATTAAATTAAAAAAAATTTTAAATCACGTTTTTAAAATGAGTTAAAATTACATTAAATTAAATATTTTAAACAAAAATTAAACTTTTTTTAAAAATTAATTATTTTTTTTTTTTAAAAACAGGGCTAAAAATAAACACCATTTTTAAAAGTATTATATTATAAATGAGTGAAAAAAATGTTTTTCTACTTTTTTAAATTCTTATACTGGTAAAAGCAAGCCTTACGCCTGCTTTTACCAGGCGTAAGGCCTGCTTTTACCAGGCGTAAGATTTTTAAGGATTTCAGCAGGCGGAGGCTCTGCAGAAAGCGGAACTCTCCACCCGCAGAGGAACTTCTCCAGGGCAGGCGTGCGATCTATCAAGAGGATTCTTGACAGATTGGAAGTGCCGGTTTTTAGCGCATGCGCTTCACATGCCTGAAACCTGCACTTGCGAGGTCCCTACAGCTGTGTATACACCTCGTAGGCATCGGAAATTACAGGCCTTTATCTTGTCTCAAATTACCCATATATTGTATCCCAAAATATTATTTTCTGATAGACTGACCACTTGCTCATAATGTGGAAAAAATGTTTCCGCTGATTAATTTCAAATTTAGCCCCCCACCCATCCCTGCACTCAAGTGCAGGCTTGTTTGAAGATTTTGATTTTTTTTCTACACAGGTGTGGGCTGGGACATGGTCAGCAGCTTTGGCTTTAGGCAAATAGGAGTTTCATTGCACCAGCAGAGCAGAATACAGCCTGGAAACTCGGGCCCACCTTTCTTTTTAAAAATCGCAAGACTATTCAACATTGTTAAACCGAGTGACATATTTTAGCACTAGATTTTACAATAAATTATTGCTTACCCACTTCATATTAGTGGGCAACTCTTTACAATGACAACTTTGAATCTAAATTTTAAAATATAACCTGAAAAATGTAAAATTGAATTACCTAAAATTAAGCCCACCATTGTACTCAAATAGCCAGTTCCACTTCCAAGGTTCAGGAAAGACAATCCTGGCTGAAGTTTTAGTGCTTCCATAACTTCAGAGTAGATACAAGGTGCTGACAGGTGTATGTTGCCATGCTTCCAAGCCAGGTCCTTATAAGCATTGTCCCTATATCCCTCCAAATAATAATCTGCACGATCGATGGCCCTGAAGGCTTGTTCCACTCTCTCGGTACGAATGTATTGGGCCTCTTTTAAGTTGTCAATTAAATCATCATTGTCTTCACCAGCACTCACAGCTCCTCCCATGACTTCTTGTATTGGGAAATCAGATCAGACCCACGAAATGTTAGAATGCTGAATGTAATGGATAATGCATGAGCAGACAGTGACAACAGTGTATCACTTCACCAGTCTGGATATTGGGGCCTTAGTACATCATCGCAGTACCACAACACAGTGTAATATGTAGAAACCTGCAAAAGACAATTACAGTACATGAAAATTAACAATGTAATTAAATGCATTCAATTTACAGTAATTAGAGGTGGGGATAAAAGATGCTGAGCCTTATACAACAACCTGAATTCCCTCTTAACATCCCCTCTCCCATCTTGTAAGATCTTTTCTTGAAAACCCTCACAGGCTGTTTCTGACCAACAAGGTATAGCAGATATATGAAGGGAATTCCCAAGGCAGCTGAAGACACAGTCATCGATGGTGGCGGGGAAAAGAGAGAAGGGGGGTGGTGCTGACGCACAAGAGGCTGAGGGAATGGAAAGTTCAGTGGTGCAGGGGTGCTGGGAGTCTAAGAGCCAACGTAGCTCAACAAAGAGGAAGGTTTACAGGCAAAGATGACTTGATGCAGTTTTACATGAATCATCAATCCCAGGCTGTTTAGCCAGTTTTCCCTTCAAGTTGAATACAGAGGGCTTGGAAACATCAGTCTTTTCAAAACTAACTTCTTTTGGACCATTCCTGAAACATCGGCAATGCATTGATTTGTATAGAAAGTATGACAGCGAAGGTATTTTACAAAAAAATTCAGTTTTATACGCCACAACTTAGCATATTAAAAAATCTTGTATAATTTTTCAGTTGGAATCTTAAAAGGCAATACAAAAATAAATTCACAAGCCCATAGTTTTAAATAAAGCATAATGTTACAGACTACAAGGAAACACCACAATGTAAATAGAGAAGAAAGACCAAATGAGGGTGCTATATCAAAGGACGAGTAATAGAGTCATAACGGCACAGAAGGAGGCCATTCGGCCCATCGAGTCAGTGCCGGCTCTCTGTAGAGCAATCCAGTCAGGCCCATTCACCTGCTCTAACCCCATAGCCCTGCAAGTTTATTTCCCTCAAGTGCCTATCCAGTCTCCCCTCGAAACCATCGAGTATCTCCGCTTCCACCACTTCCGTCGGCAGCGAGTTCCAGGTCCTCACCACTCACTGCGTAAAAAAGTTTATCCTCAGATCCCCCCTGTATCTCTTGCCCAAAACCTTAAATATGTGTCCCCTAGTCCTTGTACCATCAACTCGTGGAAACAGCCTTTCCCCATCTAGCCTATCTAAACCCATCATAATCTTGTACACTTCTATCAAATCATCCCTCAACCTACTTTGCTCTAATGAAAACAAATCCAGCTTCTCCAACCTGTTCTTGTAGCTAAGATCCCCCATTCCCCGAACCATTCTGGTAAATCTCCTCTGCGCCCTTCCAAGGGCCTTCACATCCTTCCTAAAGTGTGGTGACCAGAACTGGGCGCAAACTCCAGTTGTGGCCTAACCAGCGCTTTATAAAGGTTCAGCATAACTTCTCTACTTTTGTAGTCAATACCTCTATTTATGAAGCTCAAGATCCCATATGCTTTGCTAACCACACTCTCTATGTCCTGCCACCTTCAGGAACCTATGCACATTAACTCCCAGGTTTCTCTGTCCCTGTACACTCTTTAAAACTGTGCCATTAAGTCAGAGTGTATACTGCCTCTCCCTGTTCCTTCTGCCAAAATGTATCACCTCACACTTCTCTGTATTAAATTCCATCTGCCACTTGTCTTCCCATTCTGCTAGCCATTCTATGTCCTGTTGCAGTCGATTAGTATCATCCTCACGGTTTGCCATACTCCAAGTTTGCTGTCATCGGCATATTTAGAAATTCTACTCTGCATTCCAATATCCAGGTCATTTATACATATCAAAAGAAGCAGTGGCCCCAGCACTGACCCTTGGGGAACACCACTGTCTACCATCCTCCAGTCTGAAAAATAGCCATTTACCACAATTTGCTGTTTTCTGTCCTTAAGCCAATTCCTTATCCAAGCTGCCGCTGACCCACCTATCCCATGAGCCTCAATTTTGTTAACTAACCTTCTATTTGGTACTTTGTCAAATGCCCTCCTAAAATCCATGTAGACAACATCCATTGCATTCCCTTCATCGATCCTCCCTGTTACTTCATCAAAAAATTCAATTAGATTAGTCAAACACGATCTGCCTTTTACAAATCCGTGTTGGCTCTCCTTAATTAGCTTAAACCTCTCCATTTACCCGTTAATTTTTTCCTTGATTATTGTTTCTAAAACTTTATTCATGACTGATGTTAAACTGACCGGCTTGTAGTTACTAGGATTGTCCTTGCACCCTTTCTTGAACAATGGTGTCACATTTGCCACTTTTCAATCCTCAGGCACCTCCCTACAAAAATCTCAGAGAAAGGCATCTCTTATGATCATCCCATTCTCACTCTAAAGTAAAGTAAATTGGGAACAAAATCTAAAAGTATACGACACCAAAGTCACAAAGAAAAATTGTATATTCTGGAAATTCTCAAATAAAAACCATGTCCATCAGCATCGGACAAGTGACAGGTTAATCTTTCGGATGGAGAACCTTTATTCGCCCAGAAAAAAAACAAGCCCCTTTATAGAATGGATCAAAATAAAAAAGGGTGGGGAAAACACAGCAACTTTGGAGTAAACCACAGTGGAGCAAGGGGAAAAAATTAAAGAATATCTTCTCAAAGCTTACTCATTACCAGAACCAAGTAAATTATAATCAAATAACAACTTGCAATAAATATAGCACCTTTAATATAGAAAATAACATCCCAATAAATCATAAAACAGCAAAAAGCTAGTTTCATTTAAAAACAATGATGGAAAAAAATACAGCAGAGGAAACTATTCTACACATTGTTTTCTACACTGACCTCATCAATTGAAATTAAGTTATCAAATGGCATTTATCTAAACCTTTGAGTACTGAATACTTTCACCACTAATCTATACACTTAGTTAATACAGAAATTAGAGTGGAGATTATAGCAAATACAGGGGCAAAGTGAGAGGCATTGGTACTTGAGAATGGAACATTTCCCCCCCGCACCACCCCCACCCACTTTTGTCACCCAGTTTCACCATCACTCAATTTTCATGAGTTATATCATAAGCAAGGTTCAGAACAAAGTTCAGCAGCTTTTATTGTGCCCAAACACCAACATCAAATTAGTGTCTACATTACAACAACAACTTGTATTTATATAGCATCTTTAACGTAGTTAAAAAATGTCACAAGGCACTTCACGGGAGTGCTTGCAAACAGAATTTGACACCGAGGCGCAAAAGGAGATATTAGGACAGGCATTAGTGCGAACTATGTACTTCCCATACGAGCCATCTTTACAGCCTCTCAAATGAGACTTCCTAGGATCCTACCAATGAATGGTAGGATCCTAGGAAGGACAGAGGATCAGAGGGTCTTTGGTGTGCATGTACACAGATCCCTGAAGGCAGCAGGGCAGGTAGATAAGGTGGTTAAAAAGGCATGTGGGATACTTGTATTCTATGCCTCGGCTAATGAAGGCAAGAACAGGGAGGTTATGATGGAGTTGTACAAAACGCTAGTTAGGCCACAGCTGGAGTACTGTGTGCAGTTCTGGTCGCCACACTATAGGAAGGATGTGATTGGAGAGGGTGCAGAGGAGATTCACCAGGATGTTACCTGGGCTGGAGCGCTCAGCTATGAAGAGAGACTGGACAGGCTGGGGTTGTTTTCCTTAGAGCAGAGAAGGCTGAGGGGGGACCTGATTGAGGTGTACAAAATTATGAGGGGCATAGATAGAAAGGAACTTTTCCCCTTAGTAGAGGGGTCAATAACCAGGGGGTGTAGTTTCAAGGTAAGGGGCAGGAGGTTTAGAGGGGATTTGAGGAAAAACTTTTTCACCCAGAGGGTGGTTGGAATCTGGAACTCACTGCCTGAAAGGGTGGTAGAGGCAGAAACCCTCACAACATTCAAGAAGCATTTAGATGAGCACTTGAAATGCCTTAGCATACAAGGCTACGGACCAAGTGCTGGAAAATGGGATTAGAATAGACAGGGCTTGATGGCAGGCGCAGACACGATGGGCCTCTTTCTGTGCTGTGTAACTCTATGACTTTATTTAGTGCCAAATTATGAATGGTTCACACCTACTCAGGAACCGAGTTGAGAAAGTTCAAACTTATTTCATATTACAGCCAGAGAGGAGACTTTGATTCCATTAGTCTGAAATAGATTCAAACTCATTACCTAAAGGTAAAAGGTCAGTGTGCTAACCCACTTTAGGGCCCAATCCCATGAACTTACAACATAATGGGCTGTATTTTCCGATCGGAGGCTTCCCGTGTGCGGAAGCCTCCGATCTGGAAAAAATCTACGCACTTACCAGAGGGCTCCCAAGGTGCGTATAGTTCCGATGCTGGGCCTCTCCAACTCCAAGTGCGCAGGGCCTATGTATCCCAGGGGCGCATGCGGTTCGCAAGCATCCCTGGGATCACGTGCGCCATGGGGAGACAATCAAAGAAGGGAATCTCCCTTCATACACTTGACAGATAGGCCTGTCAAATATATGAATAGAGATCACCCCAAAAACACTTTAAAACATTAAATAATTTTTTTTTAAACCATCACATTTTTAAAATTAGTTGAAATTACAATAAATTAAATATTAAACAAAAATTTAATTTTTAGAAAAAAATTGAAGTTTTTTTACGGGGCTAAAAATAAACTTACATTTTTTAAAAAGTATTTTTAAATGATAATTTTTTTTTACTTTTTTCAACTCTTATCCTGGTAAAATCAGGCCTTATGCCTGCTTTTACCAGGCGTAAGAATTCTAAGGGTTTTCTGCGGGCAGAAGGTCTCCAGAAAGCGGAACTATCCGCCCGCAGAGGCCCTTCTCCAGGGCAGGCATCCGATCTGTCAAGAGCATTCTTGACAGATTGGAAATGACTGTTTTCAGCGCATGCCTGAAACCGGCATTTCCGATGTCTCTACGGGTGGGTACCCAGTGGATACCCACCTGTAGGGATCGGAATATCCAGGTCAATAAAATTGCTTTTTTTTGCATTTATTTTTCGCCTTGCATAGTCTATCCGTAGATCAGTACTGCTACTATATGTACCTACAACAACAGCTTGTATTTATATATTGCCTTTAACATAGTAAAACGTCCCAAGGCGCTTCACAGGAATATTATAAGACAAAAAATTTGACACCGAACTAGATATGGAGAAATTAGGGCAGGTGACCAAAAGCTTGGTCAAAGAGGTAGGTTTTAAGGAGCATCTTAAAGGAGGAAAGAGAGGTAGCGAGGCAGAGCGGTTTAAGCAAGGAATTCCAGAGCTTAGGGCCTAGGCAACAGAAGGCACAGCCATCAATGGTTGAGCAAATAAAATCAGGGATGCTAAAGAGGGCAGAATTACCTAAATCAAATCATATCTAGTCATCACAAATGAGATTACTTGTTTGGGCACCATCAAGCTACAGAAGCTGCCAACATCAAATACACATTAGCAGCAACCCTTCCAGATTTCAATGTGTGAAAATACATCAACATAGGTCAAATGTTCACATTCTAGACTTTTGAATGTATGTAAAAGTCAGCCAATAAAGCCAATTTAAAACAAGATGTCCAAAATAGAGAATGGGCCAGAAAGAAAAACATACAAACTAAAGCTTTAAAATGGAGGTGTTTTTTTTAAAAAAGCTACATTAGCTGAAAAAAGTAAAATTGAAACTGTTGGCCCAGGGAGATAGGAGATTCCTTAGTCTGCTAGCAGCCTAAGGATTAAAACTACTATCTAATGTGCGGCCACCTTATAAATAAGCAGTTTGCCATAAAGTTGAGAAAGAAAATGAGAGAGGATGTCATTCTGCATTACACCAAACTCCTTACATTCAGTCAGCTGAATATAAGCATTAGCAGAGGCCTGCACGTAGGGCAGCACGGTGGCATAGTGGTTAGCACTGTTGCCTCACAGCGCCAGGGACCCGGGTTCAAATCTGGCCTCGGGTGACTGTCTGTGTGGAGTTTGCACATTCTCCCCGTGTTTGTGTGGGTTTTCTCCGGGTGCTCCGGTTTCCTCCCACAGTCCAAAGAAACCCACGCAAACCCTATCCCCCCTAACACTAAGGGCCAATTTTTATCATGGCCAATCAACCTGGCCCTTAGTGTTAGGGGGGATTAAATACGTGGGGTTATGGGGATAGGGCTTGGGTGGGATGGTTGTAGGGACCGGGTGCTAGGGTTTGGATGATCAGCCATGATCTCGTTGAATGGCGGAGCAGGCTCGAAAGGGCCGAATGGCCTACTCCTGCTCCTATCTTCTATGTTTCTATGTAGGTCACTGCATTATTTCTTTACCACTTTCACCACCAGCTCACAACACAGAAATATAACAGGATCTACAAATGAAAATCACCTGCCCAATGCTTGTAACTCAATTGAGGATAAAAATTAGTAAGTACACAATACCTCACTCAGCCAATGGTACTGAAAATCCAATTTTAAACATACAGTGGAACACCACATATACTTTTCAAACCCAATGATATTAACTAATCACAAAAAAACTCAAAGCCCAGCAATATTTTTGCTTGGCAGTTATTATTGGTTTTGCTAAATGTGGCTTTATATTCTTAGCACTTAAATAATTTGCTATCCAGAGTGTGCTGTAACCGGTCATTTACAAGCATACAATGGCAAATTCTAAATAAATGCTTGAATTTAGATGCAGTAGGCTTCATAGGCTTTTTCTGTTCAAATTTTAAACTTCACATTATCTAGTACATATCAAATGCAGAATTCTACAGTTCAGAAGGTAAAACTGAAACTTCTATGACAACAATTTTTTAAGACTGAAATACATTGCAGGTATTTAGGTTCACTATTTTGCTACCATTTGTAAAATAAAGTAATTTAAGTAAGAAACTCCATAGAAATTACAAATAAAATAGATAATCTGTTCTGTTTTCAACCAGTTCCATTCCACTTTGGGTGCTGGGGGTTAAAATGCATGGCAATGTTAAGCATATTTCTTAGTTCAAGTGTAAATCCTCAAGGTTTAGAAATGGTTCTACCTATGCTAAGGTATTAATTGATGCATGCATACATACATACATACAAGTGTCTATATAAATAACACTATATAATATATACACATAAATGCAGACAAAATTTTAAATAGTTTATACTGAAGATAGGCAAAACCCTTGTGTTAATACAAGTCCACCTACCTAAAGCAGTGTGCATGCATGATAACTTAAAATAACCATGAAATGTGAAAATAAAATAAATATAAGGATAGATAGAATGGAACGAAACAGGAGCAAGAAATAAAAATGATGAGAGAGAGAGTCTGGAAAATTGTTTTGCGTGCAAATCCAATAATCATTGGTCATTACTGTTCTACATTACTAATCTTACTTGCAAAATTATTTTGGGGATCATTACAGTTCTACTACTTCTCACATTTGTCTCTCCTGCTACTTGTTGACCTAATTATGCACATGTTGGCAGTACAGCAATAAGGTGTATCGAAGAGGCTCAAGCACGTGGGGCGATCCCGTCCGAACTGACCCCCGTTCGGACGGAATTCCTCATCGGCGCGCGGCCCCGAAACCCCTCTTGGGAACTGGCGCCTCACAACTTGAGCCGTCTCGGGGAAATGCCCTCCGTGCCTTTTAGTTCTGCGCAGAGAGGTTTCCTGTACGGGCTGCTCCTGCACACTCGCCACTTTACCATCTTCGCCTGCCGTCCGGACACACCTTGGCGTGTCATCTTGCTGTCTGGCGAAGGTCCCCAATGGAGGGCTCTCTACGTGGGAGTCCTCCCTTTATCTATTTGGGACTTGGCCTGGAGGGTGTTGCACGGAGCAGTCCCGTGCAATAAGATTTTAAACAAGTTCACGGACTCCCAGGCCGCTTGCTATTTTTGCGGCCTAGAGGGGTCAGTGTTTCACATCTACATCGAGTGAGAGAGGTTGCACCCCGTTTCATTTTTTGAAAGGGCTGCTCCTCGATTTTTGGCTGCACTTCAGTCCCACGCTCCTGATCTACGGCCACCACCGGTGCAGAGGGGAGAGGGCAGATCGGAGGACCTCCTCGTAGGACTGCTCCTGGGCCTGGCCAAAGTGGCCATTAATAGGTCTAGGCAGCGGGCGGTCATTCGGCCCGATTGCCTGCCTCTCTTCCGCGGCTATATTCGCGCCCGGGTGGCCCTGGAGATGGAGCACGCGGTGTCCGCCGGCAAGCTCGAGGCCTTTCGAGACAGGTGGGCGCCGTGGGGACTGGAGTGCATCGTCACCCCGGCCGGGGTGATTATAATTTAAATTGATAAGTTTTAAATATTAATCTAGCATTTTTTAAGCTTTTTTTTTTAATATACAGTCCACCTGTTGGGTCAGGAGAGCGGGAGGCTCCGCTCAGCGATGCAGAGAGCCCTGCAGATGGAGAAGAGTGTCAACCAGAGTCTGCCGGATCTGCACAACCCTCCACTGGGAGCGCCGACCCTCATCTGTATGAATTCCTGGAGACACGCTATCTGGATGAACAAGTGAAGATGACCAAGAAGCTTGTAGGCATGAGGGCTTGTGACTTTGTACAAAGAGCTGAATGAGCTCTGTAAATGTGATTTACTGTAAAATGTTCAATTTTAAAATTTAAAAGAACTACAAATTTCAGAAGTACTGGCCGTCATTGGGCTAGTTCTGCTACAATTAATTCAAATTGCAGGTTCTAATTGGAACAATCAAAGGCTGAAATTAAACTAGTCAGAATCAGGAGCTGTAGTTCAGGTTTCAACCAGGCATTACCCTTTTTACACTGCCTGGCTGTAACCTTAATTCTGCTGTCCGCAAAAGCACCCTACATACGTGGTTACCAACATTCCATTTTGGGCACCTCAGGAAGAACATACTGGCCTTAGAGGGGATGCACCGCAGATTCACCAGAATAATATCGGAGATTAAATCGTTAAATTGATCAGGGAGGCATGCAAGCTTCAAAGCCTCTACAAGCTCTCACTTGAAGGGATAGGACAGTGCAGAATTGACTTGCTCGTCAGTTTGTTTTTCCCAAAGGAGAATTGGAACTTACCAAGTACAGAATCCAAGAGGTGAATTTACATTTTAAAATGCTCATGGCAAAACATGCATGTGACCAACACATCTGCACAACTGAATTTGTAATTTCTACTAATTAACTAATTAATTGCTCCCAAGTTATTCAGTCAGTCTCACGCACAATAATAGAAAATGTACTAAAGGAGGAGGCATGAACATCGTGTTTGAGCAGTTCACTGCATCCATTTTCAAAAGTGATGCAGTTTCAAGATCCTGATGAGGCTATGTTTTTAGGTGCATCTTTATAACATTATAAGTGTCATGAATCAAAGCATATGAAACACTGCATTGTCCCCAACAGCAGAGATTATACATATTGCAAATCAGCCCAGAAAGTTTAATTGGTAGGTACTTTGTAATGTCTGGAGAGCTGCTTTCTTACCTGTGAAAAAGGTGAGGTCAACCCATCCTTGTGAGCTGCATATAGTGACACCACTATTCCCGGCCAGAATGGAGATGATTGGCTAATTTCCCCCATATATCACACCTGGACACCACACTGCTGTAAGTGACTGGAATTGACTTTACACACATAATTAGCATTGTGTAACTATCCTCCACTCACTGCATTTTGCTGGAGAACTTACGTGCTTTTATTAGGAGAAGTTGCTGCAACTTTGGTCACGAGTTCTGTTTGCTCCAGACTCTTTATAAAGTCTCTGCAAATCGACGTTGTTTGCTGTAAAATACATTGTTTGTTGCAAGTCCTGCCCCACCTTAAACTCATTGGCTGACACAGTGGTGTCAATAGACACTCTCATCCTTTTGTGAGAGACTGCGAATTACAACTTGATAAACCTGCACCGATGATTGCAATGAGCCGTACAAACCAGTAAGATCCTAGATTCAAACACTGGTTTGTGTTGAGATTGCCCATTTTAACCAGGCATTATACTTGCCTTTAGCATTCCTGGGCTACACTTGGCCTTCTTGGCTGGACTAAAGATGAAATAAATCAGCCAGAGTAGCCAATATCCCCCGGCCTTGTTGGTAAGTGTCACAGGAAGTTTGCATGATGTGCCCCTGATGCAGGAGTACTGAATCAAATCCAATTGTGATGCACAACAAATTGCTGGTCAAAACTTAGTATCTAGCTACATGCATGAAGAATGGTTATTTAAATGAGGTATCAATGGAATCAGACTCTAGCTAAGGACAGGAAAGGAGAAAACTGGAAAAAAAAAACTTGTGATTAATGACTGATAAAATTTGTCGTGATGAAAGTCATCAACATGCAAAGTGCCTGTGCCACCGACCAACAAAATAAGGCTGGGGGATATCCAGTATATTGTAGCACAAGGAATGTTGGGACAGCAATTCCCAACTTCATGGCATGGAGTAAGGGAATGTGAGTAACCCATCAAAGGACTCATCATGCAGCAGGCAGGTCAGGAAGGGAAAATCAAAGGTATTAGGCTTGGGAAGAACTTAAGAGGTATTTTGTGGCCAAAAAGGGATCCATAGGAAGACCACGTATGGACTAACTGGAGGCAGTTAGGCAATTTGCATCACTGAGACGGCCATACTGTGGCCAATTTAATTATGCAAATCACTACAGCTATTTTAAGGAAAGCAGAGTCAGCAATCTAAATTAGAATTAAAATTATTTTGTTGTCTTATTTAATATTGCTTGTTTTGTCAGTTATTGCAGGGGTTTCTTCACATCATTTATTAAGTTCATTAACCCTTTGTAAGAGGATCAATATCAGTCATGTGTGCATGATGCCAATCTTTACTTTTTTTCCCCCCATTTCTAGCTCAACTGGAAAGCAGAAATAACGAGTGAAAGACAGCACCTGAAGTGCATAAACTCCACATTATTTGCTGTTGCAGAAACATCAAATCTTAAAAATGATATGGTGTGGAAAATGACTTCCTTACCTCCTATCTGCATCTGAAAACTTAATTTAAAGTTAGGTTCTGCAGTTTTAAACTACACTGGTATCAAAAAGGGAAGCAATTCGTGTTATGAGCTGTGCCTTCCTTTAACCCTGATCAAATTCCTGCTCCAATAAACACATGCAAGTATTGGTAAATGCATTTAAACTTGCAGTGCCCCACAAATAACCTTCTGTAACATTGAAGTTACAAGCTAAAATAATTTTGTTTAGGAAAATTAGAAAATCACACAAAGCAGCTCATGCATTATTACAACTTCAATACTGACTGAAAAATTCACTAATTGAGCATGCTTGTTTTCAAAAACTGCACTTCCACTTGTATCAACACATTTACTTTGCAAGTCCTAACATGCAGGTGAACCGACAATCACAGTTACTACTAAAGTTAACCAAATCAGCACCTTTGTAATACAGGAAACTCTCGATTTACCGGCACCTAAATAACCGGAAATCTCTGTTAACCGGCAAAATTCAGTAGTAGGTTCAGGTAAGTTTTACTGCATATTAGTGGCAGTTCCTGGATCTGTGGCTGTGTAACTGGGGTTCCTGCACTTGTTGCTAAGCAACAGGGACGCTTGGTCTGTGGCCGGAGTTCCTGCACATGTTGCTAAGCAACAGGGAAGCCTGGATTTGTTGCTGTGTACGGAGCTCTCGTACCTTTTAACTATACCTCTCTGTAATCCGGACTTTTTGATAAACCGGCACCACGCTGGTCCCGTCGGTGCCGGATAATAAAGAGTTTCCTGTACCTAGGAAGGGTAAGGGAACCAAAGCAAGGGCTCCTTGGATGACGAGGGAGATAGAAAAGATGATGAAACAAAAAAAGAGGGTGTATAATGCATGTCAGGTGAATTCTTCAAGGGAGAACCAAACCAAATACAATTAAGTTGAGAGGGGATGTGAAGATGAAAATAAAATTGGCAAAGAGAGAATGAGAGAGTAGAATGGCGGTTAACATAAAGGGGAACCCAAAAATCTTCTACCGGCATGTAAACAGTAAGCAGCGAGTACAAGGCGGGGTGGGGCCTATTAGAGACAAAGAAGGTGCTATATGCTTAGGGCAAGGCTAGAATACTCAATGAGTACTTTGTATCAGTATTTACTAAGGAGGTGGATGCTGCCAAATATCAGTAGAAGTGGAAAAGGTAGTAGCAATGGAAGGGGTGAAAATTGATAGACAGGATGTACTAGAAAGGCTGGACAAGTTGCCTGGTCCAGATGGCTTGCATCCCAGGTTGCGAAGGGAATTGGGGGAGGAGATAGCGGAAGGGCTTGCCATAATTTTCCAATCTTCCCTAGATGCGGGGGTGGTGCCCGAGGATTGGAAAGTGGCAAATGTGACACCATTGTTCAAGAAAGGGTGCAAGGACAATCTTAGTAGCTACAGTCAGTTTAACATCAGTGGTGGGTAAAGTTTTAGAAACAATAATCAAGGAAAAAATTAACGGGCACTTGGAGAGGTTTAAGCTAATTAAGGAGAGCCAACACAGGTTTGCAAAAGGCAGATCGTGTTTGACTAATCTAATGAATTTTTTGATGAAATAACAGAGGATTGATGAAGGGAATGCAATGGATGCTGTCTACGTGGATTTTCGGAAGGCGTTTGACAAAGTACCACGTAGAAGGCTGGTTAACAAAATTGAGGCTCATGGATTAGGTGGGTCAGTGGCACCTTGGATAAGGAATTGGCTTAAGGACAGAAAACAGCGAGTTGTGGTAAATGGCTGTTTTTCAGACTGGAGGATGGTAGACAGTGGTGTTCCCCAAGGGTCAGTGCTGGGGCCACTGCATTTTTTTTTATATAAATGACCTGGATATTGGAATACCGAGTAGAATTTCTAAATTTGCCAATGACACCAAACTTGGGGGTGTGGCAAACAGTGAGGATGATACCAATCGACTGCAACAGGACATGGAAAGGCTAGCAGAATGAGGTGATGCATTTTGGCAGAAGGAACAGGGAAAGGCAATATACACTTAATGGCACAGTTTTAAAGTGTGCAGGGACAGATGGACCTAGGAGTTAATATGTATAAGTCCCTGAAGGTGGCAGGACATATTGAGAGAGTGGTTAGCAAAGCATATGGGATCTTGGGCTTCATTAATAGAGGTACTGAGTACAAAAGTAGAGAAGTTATGCTGAACCTTATAAAGCGCTGGTTAGGCCACAACTGAAGTATTGTATCCAGTTCTGGTCACCACATTTTAGGAAGGATGTGAAGACCCTAGAGAGGGTGCAGAGGAGATTTACCAGAATGGTTCGGGGGATGGGGGATCTTAGCTACAAGGACAGGTTAGAGAAGCTGGATTTGTTTTCATTAGAGCAAAGGAGGTTGAGGGGTGATTTGACAGAGTTGTACAAGATTATGACAGGTTTGGATAGGCTAGACAGGGAAAGGCTGTTCCCACTGTTGATGGTACAAGGACTAGGGGACACAGGTTTAAGGTTTTGGGCAAGAGTTACAGGGGGGATGTGACGAAAAACCTTTTTACGCAGCGAGTGGTGATGACCTGGAATTTGCCGACGGAAATGTTGGAAGCGGAGACACCCAATGTTTTCAAGGGGAGCCTGGATAGGCACTTGAGGGAAATAAACTTGCAGGGCTACGGGGATAGAGCGGGGGAATGGGACTGCCTGGATTGTTCTACAGAGAGCTGGCGCGGAATCGATGGGCCAAATGTCCTCCTTCTGTGCCGTTATGACTCTGTGACTTCTTCCTGGTTTAATGTATCTGGTTAATCACTAACCAGGTACATTAAACCAGGGTGGTAGGGGTCTGGTACCCACTGCCTGAGTGTGGTAAAGGCAGAAACCCTCATTGCATTTAAAAAGTACTTGGATATGCCCTTGAAGTGCCGTAATCTACAAGGCTACGGACCAAGACCTAGAAAGTGGGATTAGGCTGGATAGCTCTTATTCGGCCGTCACATACACAATGGGCCTTCTATGCTGTAAATTTCTACAATTCTATAAACCTCCAATCAGAAATGGTACAAGAGTATGTGGACATCACTACATTACATTGGGCTGTTATTTTGCCAAACACTCCTGACCCGCTTTTTAAGTCATTTAGTAACAAAACAGCAATTTGCAGGCTGGTATTATAAGTGAAGTGCCACCTTTCAACAGAGTCTTTTTTATTAGGCACAAAAATTGAGCTTACAAGCCATTTTAAAATCTTTATGCAGCTTTTTTCATTATCAAAGTTTCATCAAACAAGAGATCATCTGCAAGCTGGTCATACTGCAGCATCACTACGATAAAGTGTTTTACATACTGGGGCAGCAACCAGTTTTTTCACTGAAGGTAATGGTGATGGTTATAGTTGACCTGCAGAAGGTGCTATCTGCAGCAATAACCTCCCAGGCAGTATTATAAGTGTACACATGTCAACAGCTGACCAACACTTCAAGAAAGTTCACATAGTCCCCATAGTCCCCAAAAAAACTGTCAACTCAAGAATGGCCCCAACATGCAAAAACAAGTAGTTGCACAAGCCTGGTAACTGGCTACAGTGTCAGAAGTGCTGTCTTTTAGATGAGATATAAAAATGCTTGTTCAGGTGGATGTAAAAATGCTTGTTCAGGTGGATGTAAAAATGCTTGTTCAGGTGGATGTAAATGATCCCATGGCACTTTGAAGATGAGCAGGAGCCTGCACCTATTGTAGGTACAGGTTCTAATCTTCCCATTTGGGAAAAACCACCTAAAATTGTGGGGCAACGGAAAGGGGGTACAGACCCACCATCACAGGTCCCCAACCCTATATTGAGATCCAGTTCCATAAGTGGGGCACAGCATTTCAGATTACTGCTATTCACAGTACATTTGCTGCAATTCCAAACTGGCCAACACCATCCCTGTCCTCCCATCACCTGATCTCCTTTTGCATACATTTGCTTTAGCAATTTTTTTTTTTTTTTTAATCTACACGTACACACACAAAAAATACATTAGTAGCTTTTGCTACCTTGCTCAAGTGGCCATGTTTCAAATGTGAGCCTAAATGTACTGGGAAGCTATTAAAATAATTTTGTCCTCATTCAATGCTTCTCAACAGCATACCTAGATAGTAGAAAAGAGACCATGACCAATGTTACCCCTCTTTAGCCACCCAGAATGGAATCCAACTGTAGCTTGTTCATTCATTTAAAAAAAAAAAATTTTTAAAGCTTCATTTCTGCTCTGCTTGGCATTTCTCCACCTGTCCTCTTTGACACTCAGTGGTTTAACTTATTATTTCCAGCTAACTTTATAGTTTTAAAATCCCAGACTTCTCAGTTGATACAGACAGCATACAACGAAGCATGCAGACCGGAAAGTCCCAGGTTTCATTCCAAACATCTTTACTGGGCCAACATATACATTAGTCATTCATATGCAAGCATCCATATCAACCCAGGATGTGACATACACAAGGTGGATGGGTGCTGATTGAAGTGTTCAGGTGGTTGGTAGCAGCAAAAGGAGGGTGCATTTCAAAATAGATCTGGCTTACTTTTGGTAATCTGGAATCTAATCCACATTGACATAAATGAAAAAAGCTATCCACTTACAGCACTAACACTTAGTGAGGAAGAAATATATCAGGTATGCATCAACATTTGATCACTAAAACAAAATAAAGTTGAATGGTCAAAATGTAAGAGGCATTTGCAGTATACCTTGGAGTTGAATCTGCTGTGAAACTTACCCCTGAAGCAGGTTAAGGTTATTGCCAGAATTGATATGTAGCACACAGAATTAGGCTAGTATATACCGGCAAACAGGATTTCTATTTAGGCAGACATAGGGCCTGCTCCCACCTCCAAAGGCCAATGCAAGCGATTCCCAAAAGTGAGCTTCTGAGAACTGTAGGAGCATTTCTACAGCACCGTTACTTGTTTCACTGCAACAACAAAAAAAGTACAATTTTAAGTTCATTCTATTACTAGGAATTAAATATCCTTTATTTCTGCACATTTCTCTCTAGATAACAGTCATCTTAAAAATCTTGTAGTGGGGTGATTTTTAAATACATATCTCAAATATAGCAAAAATAAAGGGGTTCTTCTAATGGGAGATTTTAATTTTCACATACAACGGGAGAAACAGAACAGTACAAGTAGTAAAGCCAATGAATTTCCTGAATGCATTCAGGATAGGTTTCTAGAACAAAATGTTTCAGAACCAACAAGAGGACAGACTCCATTGCTGGGGTAAAGCCGTCAACCAATATCTACTATAAGCCCACCGATTCCCACAGCTACCTTGATTACACTTCCTCCCACCCCACCTTGATTACACTTTCTCCCACCCCACCTTTATTACACTTTCTCCCACCCCACCTTTATTACACTTTCTCCCACCCCACCTTGATTACACTTCCTCCCACCCCACCTTGATTACACTTTCTCCCACCCCACCTTGATTACACTTTCTCCCACCCCACCTTGATTACACTTTCTCCCACCCCACCTTGATTACACTTTCTCCCACCCCACCTTGATTACACTTCCTCCCACCCCACCTTGATTACACTTCCTCCCACCCCACCTTGATTACACTTCCTCCCACCCCACCTTGATTACACTTTCTCCCACCCCACCTTGATTACACTTTCTCCCACCCCACCTTGATTACACTTTCTCCCACCCCACCTTGATTACACTTTCTCCCACCCCACCTTGATTACACTTCCTCCCACCCCACCTTGATTACACTTCCTCCCACCCCACCTTGATTACACTTTCTCCCACCCCACCTTGATTACACTTCCTCCCACCCCACCTTGATTACACTTCCTCCCACCCCACCTTGATTACACTTTCTCCCACCCCACCTTGATTACACTTCCTCCCACCCCACCTTGATTACACTTCCTCCCACCCCACCTTGATTACACTTTCTCCCACCCCACCTTGATTACACTTCCTCCCACCCCACCTTGATTACACTTCCTCCCACCCCACCTTGATTACACTTTCTCCCACCCCACCTTGATTACACTTTCTCCCACCCCACCTTGATTACACTTTCTCCCACCCCACCTTGATTACACTTTCTCCCACCCCACCTTGATTACACTTTCTCCCACCCCACCTTGATTACACTTCCTCCCACCCCACCTTGATTACACTTTCTCCCACCCTACCTTGATTACACTTTCTCCACCCCACCTTGATTACACTTCCTCCCACCCTACCTTGATTACACTTTCTCCCACCCCACCTTGATTACACTTTCTCCCACCCCACCTTGATTACACTTTCTCCCACCCCACCTTGATTACACTTTCTCCACCCCACCTTTATTACACTTCCTCCCACCCCACCTTTATTACACTTCCCTCCCCACCCCACCTTGATTACACTTTCTCCCACCCCACCTTGATTACACTTTCTCCCACCCCACCTTGATTACACTTTCTCCCACCCCACCTTGATTACACTTCCTCCCACCCCACCTTGATTACACTTTCTCCCACCCCCACCTTGATTACACTTTCTCCACCCCACTTGATTACACTTTCTCCCACCCCCACCTTGATTACACTTTCTCCCACCCCACCTTGATTACACTTTCTCCCCACCCCACCTTGATTACACTTTCTCCACCCCACCTTGATTACACTTTCTCCCACCCCACCTTGATTACACTTTCTCCCACCCTACCTTGATTACACTTCCTCCCACCCCACCTTGATTACACTTCCTCCCACCCCACCTTGATTACACTTTCTCCCACCCCACCTTGATTACACTTTCTCCCACCCCACCTTGATTACACTTTCTCCCACCCCACCTTGATTACACTTTCTCCCACCCTACCTTGATTGCACTTTCTCCCACCCCACCTTGATTACACTTCCTCCCACCCTACCTTGATTACACTTTCTCCCACCCCACCTTGATTACACTTTCTCCACCCTACCTTGATTGCACTTTCTCCCACCCCACCTTGATTACACTTCCTCCCACCCTACCTTGATTACACTTTCTCCCACCCCACCTTGATTACACTTCCTCCCACCCTACCTTGATTGCACTTTCTCCCACCCCACCTTGATTACACTTCCTCCCACCCCACCTTGATTACACTTTCTCCCACCCCACCTTGATTACACTTTCTCCCACCCCACCTTGATTACACTTTCTCCCACCCCACCTTGATTACACTTCCTCCCACCCCACCTTGATTACACTTTCTCCCACCCCACCTTGATTACACTTTCTCCCACCCCACCTTGATTACACTTTCTCCCACCCCACCTTGATTACACTTTCTCCCACCCCACCTTGATTACACTTCCTCCCACCCCACCTTTATTACACTTCCTCCCACCCCACCTTTATTACACTTTCTCCCACCCCACCTTTATTACACTTTCTCCCACCACCACCTTGATTACACTTTCTCCCACCCTACCTTGATTACACTTTCTCCCACCCCACCTTGATTACACTTTCTCCCACCCCACCTTTATTACACTTTCTCCCACCCCACCTTGATTACACTTCCTCCCACCCCACCTTTATTACACTTTCTCCCACCCTACCTTGATTACACTTTCTCCCCACCCCACCTTTATTACACTTTCTCCCACCCCCACCTTGATTACACTTCCTCCCACCCCACCTTTATTACACTTTCTCCCACCCCACCTTGATTACACTTTCTCCCACCCTACCTTGATTACACTTCCTCCCACCCCACCTTTATTACACTTCCTCCCACCCCACCTTTATTACACTTTCTCCCACCCCACCTTGATTACACTTTCTCCCACCCCACCTTGATTCCACTTTCTCCCACCCCACCTTGATTACACTTTCTCCCACCCCACCTTGATTGCACTTTCTCCCACCCCACCTTGATTACACTTTCTCCCACCCCACCTTGATTGCACTTTCTCCCACCCCACCTTGATTACACTTTCTCCCACCCCACCTTGATTACACTTTCTCCCACCCTACCTTGATTACACTTCCTCCCACCCCACCTTGATTACACTTTCTCCCACCCCACCTTGATTACACTTTCTCCCACCCCACCTTGATTGCACTTCCTCCCACCCCACCTTGATTACACTTTCTCCCACCCCCACCTTGATTACACTTCCTCCCACCCCACCTTGATTACACTTTCTCCCACCCCACCTTGATTACACTTTCTCCCACCCCACCTTGATTGCACTTCCTCCCACCCCACCTTGATTACACTTTCTCCCACCCCACCTTGATTACACTTTCTCCCACCCCACCTTGATTACACTTTCTCCCACCCCACCTTGATTAGCACTTCCTCCCACCCCACCTTGATTACACTTTCTCCCACCCCACCTTGATTACACTTTCTCCCACCCCACCTTGATTACACTTTCTCCCACCCCACCTTGATTACACTTTCTCCCACCCCACCTTGATTACACTTTCTCCCACCCTACCTTGATTACACTTCCTCCCACCCCACCTTGATTACACTTTCTCCCACCCCACCTTGATTACACTTTCTCCCCACCCCACCTTGATTACACTTTCTCCCACCCTACCTTGATTACACTTCCTCCCACCCCACCTTGATTACACTTTCTCCCACCCCACCTTGATTACACTTCCTCCCACCCCACCTTGATTACACTTTCTCCCACCCCACCTTGATTACACTTTCTCCCACCCCACCTTGATTACACTTCCTCCCACCCCACCTTGATTACACTTTCTCCCCACCCCACCTTGATTACACTTTCTCCCACCCCACCTTGATTACACTTTCTCCCACCCTACCTTGATTACACTTTCTCCCACCCCACCTTGATTACACTTCCTCCCACCCCACCTTGATTACACTTTCTCCCACCCCACCTTGATTACACTTTCTCCCACCCTACCTTGATTACACTTCCTCCCACCCCACCTTGATTACACTTTCTCCCACCCCACCTTGATTACACTTTCTCCCACCCCCACCTTGATTACACTTTCTCCCACCCACCCTTGATTACACTTTCTCCCACCCCACCTTGATTACACTTCCTCCCACCCCACCTTGATTACACTTTCTCCCACCCCACCTTGATTACACTTTCTCCCACCCCACCTTGATTACACTTTCTCCCACCCCCACCTTGATTACACTTTCTCCCACCCCACCTTGATTACACTTTCTCCCACCCCACCTTGATTACACTTTCTCCCACCCCACCTTGATTACACTTTCTCCCACCCCACCTTGATTACACTTTCTCCCACCCCACCTTGATTACACTTTCTCCCACCCTACCTTGATTACACTTCCTCCCACCCCACCTTGATTACACTTTCTCCCACCCCACCTTGATTACACTTCTCCCACCCCACCTTGATTACACTTTCTCCCACCCCACCTTGATTACACTTTCTCCCACCCTACCTTGATTACACTTCCTCCCACCCCACCTTGATTACACTTTCTCCCACCCCACCTTGATTACACTTTCTCCCACCCCACCTTGATTACACTTTCTCCCACCCTACCTTGATTACACTTCCTCCCACCCCACCTTGATTACACTTTCTCCCACCCCACCTTGATTACACTTCCTCCCACCCCACCTTGATTACACTTCCTCCCCACCCCACCTTGATTACACTTCCTCCCACCCCACCTTGATTACACTTTCTCCCACCCCACCTTGTTTACACTTTCTCCCACCCCACCTTGATTACACTTCCTCCCACCCCACCTTGATTACACTTTCTCCCACCCCACCTTGATTACACTTTCTCCCACCCCACCTTGATTACACTTTCTCCCACCCTACCTTGATTACACTTCCTCCCACCCCACCTTGATTACACTTTCTCCCACCCCACCTTGATTACACTTTCTCCCACCCCACCTTGATTACACTTTCTCCCACCCCACCTTTATTACACTTTCTCCCACCCCACCTTGATTACACTTCCTCCCACCCCACCTTGATTACACTTCCTCCCACCCCACCTTTATTACACTTTCTCCCACCCCACCTTGATTACACTTTCTCCCACCCCACCTTGATTACACTTTCTCCCACCCTACCTTGATTACACTTCCTCCCACCCTACCTTTATTACACTTTCTCCCACCCCACCTTGATTACACTTTCTCCCACCCCACCTTGATTACACTTCCTCCCACCCCACCTTGATTACACTTTCTCCCACCCCACCTTGATTACACTTTCTCCCACCCCACCTTGATTACACTTTCTCCCACCCCACCTTTATTACACTTCCTCCCACCCCACCTTTATTACACTTCCTCCCACCCCACCTTGATTACACTTTCTCCCACCCCACCTTGATTACACTTTCTCCCACCCCACCTTGATTGCACTTTCTCCCACCCCACCTTGATTACACTTTCTCCCACCCCACCTTTATTACACTTCCTCCCACCCCACCTTTATTACACTTCCTCCCACCGCCACCTTGATTACACTTTCTCCCACCCCACCTTTATTACACTTCCTCCCACCCCACCTTTATTACACTTCCTCCCACCCCACCTTGATTACACTTTCTCCCACCCCACCTTGATTACACTTTCTCCCACCCCACCTTTATTACACTTCCTCCCACCCCACCTTTATTACACTTCCTCCCACCCCACCTTGATTACACTTTCTCCCACCCCACCTTGATTACACTTTCTCCCACCCCACCTTGATTACACTTTCTCCCACCCCACCTTGATTACACTTTCTCCCACCCCACCTTGATTACACTTTCTCCCACCCCACCTTTATTACACTTCCTCCCACCCCACCTTGATTACACTTTCTCCCACCCCACCTTGATTACACTTTCTCCCACCCCACCTTGATTACACTTTCTCCCACCCCACCTTGATTACACTTTCTCCCACCCCACCTTGATTACACTTTCTCCCACCCCACCTTGATTACACTTTCTCCCACCCCACCTTGATTGCACTTTCTCCCACCCCACCTTGATTACACTTTCTCCCACCCCACCTTGATTGCACTTTCTCCCACCCCACCTTGATTACACTTTCTCCCACCCCACCTTGATTGCACTTTCTCCCACCTACCACCTTGATTGCACTTTCTCCCACCCCACCTTGATTACACTTTCTCCCACCCCACCTTGATTGCACTTCTCTCCCACCCCACCTTGATTACACTTTCTCCCACCCCACCTTGATTAGCACTTTCTCCCACCCCACCTTGATTACACTTTCTCCCACCCCACCTTGATTACACTTCCTCCCACCCCACCTTGATTGCACTTTCTCCCACCCCACCTTGATTACACTTTCTCCCACCCCACCTTGATTACACTTTCTCCCACCCCACCTTGATTACACTTCTCCCACCCCACCTTGATTACACTTTCTCCCACCCCACCTTGATTACACTTTCTCCCACCCCACCTTGATTACACTTTCTCCCACCCTACCTTGATTACACTTTCTCCCACCCCACCTTGATTACACTTCCTCCCACCCCACCTTTATTACACTTTCTCCCACCCCACCTTGATTACACTTTCTCCCACCCTACCTTGATTACACTTCCTCCCACCCCACCTTGATTACACTTCCTCCCACCCCACCTTTATTACACTTTCTCCCACCCTACCTTGATTACACTTTCTCCCACCCCACCTTTATTACACTTTCTCCCACCCTACCTTGATTACACTTTCTCCCACCCTACCTTGATTACACTTCCTCCCACCCCACCTTGATTACACTTTCTCCCACCCCACCTTGATTACACTTTCTCCCACCCCACCTTGATTACACTTCCTCCCACCCCACCTTGATTACACTTTCTCCCACCCCACCTTGATTACACTTTCTCCCACCCCACCTTGATTACACTTTCTCCCACCCCACCTTTATTACACTTTCTCCCACCCCACCTTGATTACACTTCCTCCCACCCCACCTTTATTACACTTTCTCCCACCCTACCTTGATTACACTTCCTCCCACCCCACCTTGATTACACTTTCTCCCACCCCACCTTGATTCCACTTTCTCCCACCCCACCTTGATTACACTTCCTCCCACCCCACCTTGATTACACTTTCTCCCACCCCACCTTGATTACACTTCCTCCCACCCCACCTTGATTACACTTTCTCCCACCCCACCTTGATTCCACTTTCTCCCACCCTACCTTGATTACACTTTCTCCCACCCCACCTTGATTACACTTCCTCCCACCCCACCTTGATTACACTTTCTCCCACCCCACCTTGATTACACTTTCTCCCACCCTACCTTGATTACACTTTCTCCCACCCTACCTTGATTACACTTTCTCCCACCCCACCTTGATTACACTTTCTCCCACCCTACCTTGATTACACTTTCTCCCACCCTACCTTGATTACACTTTCTCCCACCCCACCTTGATTACACTTTCTCCCACCCCACCTTGATTACACTTTCTCCCACCCTACCTTGATTACACTTCCTCCCACCCCACCTTGATTACACTTTCTCCCACCCCACCTTGATTACACTTCCTCCCACCCCACCTTGATTACACTTTCTCCCACCCCACCTTGATTCCACTTTCTCCCACCCTACCTTGATTACACTTTCTCCCACCCCACCTTGATTACACTTTCTCCCACCCCACCTTGATTACACTTTCTCCCACCCCACCTTGATTACACTTCCTCCCACCCCACCTTGATTACACTTCCTCCCACCCCACCTTGATTACACTTTCTCCCACCCCACCTTGATTACACTTTCTCCCACCCCACCTTGATTACACTTTCTCCCACCCCACCTTGATTACACTTCCTCCCACCCCACCTTGATTACACTTCCTCCCACCCCACCTTGATTACACTTTCTCCCACCCTACCTTGATTACACTTCCTCCCACCCCACCTTGATTACACTTTCTCCCACCCTACCTTGATTACACTTCCTCCCACCCCACCTTGATTACACTTTCTCCCACCCCACCTTGATTACACTTTCTCCCACCCTACCTTGATTACACTTCCTCCCACCCCACCTTGATTACACTTTCTCCCACCCCACCTTGATTACACTTTCTCCCACCCTACCTTGATTACACTTTCTCCCACCCCACCTTGATTACACTTCCTCCCACCCCACCTTTATTACACTTTCTCCCACCCCACCTTGATTACACTTTCTCCCACCCCACCTTGATTACACTTTCTCCCACCCTACCTTGATTACACTTTCTCCCACCCCACCTTGATTCCACTTTCTCCCACCCTACCTTGATTACACTTTCTCCCACCCTACCTTGATTACACTTCCTCCCACCCCACCTTGATTACACTTTCTCCCACCCTACCTTGATTACACTTTCTCCCACCCCACCTTGATTCCACTTTCTCCCACCCTACCTTGATTACACTTTCTCCCACCCTACCTTGATTACACTTCCTCCCACCCCACCTTGATTACACTTCCTCCCACCCTACCTTGATTACACTTTCTCCCACCCCACCTTGATTCCACTTTCTCCCACCCCACCTTTATTACACTTTCTCCCACCCCACCTTGATTACACTTTCTCCCACCCCACCTTGATTACACTTTCTCCCACCCCACCTTGATTCCACTTTCTCCCACCCTACCTTGATTACACTTCCTCCCACCCCACCTTGATTACACTTTCTCCCACCCTACCTTGATTACACTTTCTCCCACCCCACCTTGATTACACTTTCTCCCACCCCACCTTGATTACACTTTCTCCCACCCCACCTTGATTACACTTTCTCCCACCCCACCTTGATTACACTTCCTCCCACCCCACCTTTATTACACTTTCTCCCACCCCACCTTGATTCCACTTTCTCCCACCCCACCTTTATTACACTTTCTCCCACCCCACCTTGATTACACTTTCTCCCACCCCACCTTGATTCCACTTTCTCCCACCCTACCTTGATTACACTTTCTCCCACCCCACCTTGATTACACTTCCTCCCACCCCACCTTTATTACACTTTCTCCCACCCCACCTTGATTACACTTCCTCCCACCCCACCTTGATTACACTTCCTCCCACCCCACCTTGATTCCACTTTCTCCCACCCCACCTTTATTACACTTTCTCCCACCCCACCTTGATTACACTTTCTCCCACCCCACCTTGATTCCACTTTCTCCCACCCTACCTTGATTACACTTTCTCCCACCCCACCTTGATTACACTTTCTCCCACCCCACCTTGATTACACTTTCTCCCACCCCACCTTGATTACACTTCCTCCCACCCCACCTTGATTACACTTTCTCCCACCCCACCTTGATTACACTTCCTCCCACCCCACCTTGATTACACTTCCTCCCACCCCACCTTGATTACACTTCCTCCCACCCCACCTTGATTACACTTTCTCCCACCCCACCTTGATTACACTTCCTCCCACCCCACCTTGATTACACTTTCTCCCACCCCACCTTGATTCCACTTTCTCCCACCCTACCTTGATTACACTTTCTCCCACCCCACCTTGATTACACTTTCTCCCACCCCACCTTGATTACACTTTCTCCCACCCCACCTTGATTACACTTCCTCCCACCCCACCTTGATTACACTTCCTCCCACCCCACCTTGATTACACTTTCTCCCACCCCACCTTGATTACACTTCCTCCCACCCCACCTTGATTACACTTTCTCCCACCCCACCTTGATTACACTTCCTCCCACCCCACCTTGATTACACTTTCTCCCACCCCACCTTGATTCCACTTTCTCCCACCCCACCTTGATTACACTTTCTCCCACCCCACCTTGATTCCACTTTCTCCCACCCCACCTTGATTACACTTTCTCCCACCCCACCTTGATTCCACTTTCTCCCACCCCACCTTGATTACACTTCCTCCCACCCCACCTTGATTACACTTCCTCCCACCCCACCTTGATTACACTTTCTCCCACCCCACCTTGATTACACTTTCTCCCACCCTACCTTGATTACACTTTCTCCCACCCCACCTTGATTACACTTTCTCCCACCCCACCTTGATTACACTTTCTCCCACCCCACCTTGATTACACTTTCTCCCACCCCACCTTGATTACACTTTCTCCCACCCCACCTTGATTACACTTCCTCCCACCCCACCTTGATTACACTTTCTCCCACCCCACCTTGATTACACTTTCTCCCACCCCACCTTGATTACACTTTCTCCCACCCCACCTTGATTACACTTTCTCCCACCCCACCTTGATTACACTTTCTCCCACCCCACCTTGATTACACTTCCTCCCACCCCACCTTGATTACACTTTCTCCCACCCCACCTTGATTACACTTTCTCCCACCCCACCTTTATTACACTTCCTCCCACCCCACCTTTATTACACTTCCTCCCACCCCACCTTGATTACACTTTCTCCCACCCCACCTTGATTACACTTTCTCCCACCCCACCTTGATTACACTTTCTCCCACCCCACCTTGATTACACTTTCTCCCACCCCACCTTGATTACACTTCCTCCCACCCCACCTTGATTACACTTTCTCCCACCCCACCTTGATTACACTTTCTCCCACCCCACCTTGATTACACTTTCTCCCACCCCACCTTGATTACACTTTCTCCCACCCCACCTTGATTACACTTTCTCCCACCCCACCTTGATTACACTTTCTCCCACCCCACCTTGATTACACTTCCTCCCACCCTACCTTGATTACACTTTCTCCCACCCCACCTTGATTACACTTCCTCCCACCCCACCTTGATTACACTTTCTCCCACCCCACCTTGATTACACTTTCTCCCACCCCACCTTGATTACACTTTCTCCCACCCCACCTTGATTACACTTCCTCCCACCCCACCTTGATTACACTTTCTCCCACCCCACCTTGATTACACTTTCTCCCACCCCACCTTGATTACACTTTCTCCCACCCCACCTTGATTACACTTTCTCCCACCCCACCTTGATTACACTTTCTCCCACCCCACCTTGATTACACTTTCTCCCACCCCACCTTGATTACACTTTCTCCCACCCCACCTTGATTACACTTCCTCCCACCCCACCTTGATTACACTTTCTCCCACCCCACCTTGATTACACTTCCTCCCACCCCACCTTTATTACACTTTCTCCCACCCCACCTTGATTACACTTTCTCCCACCCCACCTTGATTACACTTCCTCCCACCCCACCTTGATTACACTTCCTCCCACCCTACCTTGATTACACTTCCTCCCACCCCACCTTGATTACACTTTCTCCCACCCCACCTTGATTACACTTCCTCCCACCCCACCTTGATTACACTTCCTCCCACCCTACCTTGATTACACTTTCTCCCACCCCACCTTGATTACACTTTCTCCCACCCCACCTTGATTACACTTTCTCCCACCCTACCTTGATTACACTTTCTCCCACCCTACCTTGATTACACTTCCTCCCACCCCACCTTGATTACACTTCCTCCCACCCCACCTTGATTACACTTTCTCCCACCCCACCTTGATTACACTTTCTCCCACCCTACCTTGATTACACTTTCTCCCACCCTACCTTGATTACACTTTCTCCCACCCCACCTTGATTACACTTTCTCCCACCCCACCTTGATTACACTTTCTCCCACCCTACCTTGATTACACTTTCTCCCACCCCACCTTGATTACACTTTCTCCCACCCCACCTTGATTACACTTTCTCCCACCCCACCTTGATTACACTTCCTCCCACCCCACCTTGATTACACTTTCTCCCACCCCACCTTGATTACACTTTCTCCCACCCTACCTTGATTACACTTTCTCCCACCCCACCTTGATTACACTTTCTCCCACCCTACCTTGATTACACTTTCTCCCACCCCACCTTGATTACACTTTCTCCCACCCTACCTTGATTACACTTTCTCCCACCCCACCTTTATTACACTTCCTCCCACCCCACCTTGATTACACTTTCTCCCACCCTACCTTGATTACACTTTCTCCCACCCTACCTTGATTACACTTTCTCCCACCCCACCTTGATTCCACTTTCTCCCACCCCACCTTGATTACACTTTCTCCCACCCCACCTTGATTACACTTTCTCCCACCCCACCTTGATTCCACTTTCTCCCACCCCACCTTGATTACACTTTCTCCCACCCCACCTTGATTCCACTTCCTCCCACCCCACCTTGATTACACTTTCTCCCACCCCACCTTTATTACACTTTCTCCCACCCCACCTTGATTACACTTTCTCCCACCCCACCTTGATTACACTTCCTCCCACCCTACCTTGATTACACTTTCTCCCACCCCACCTTGATTACACTTTCTCCCACCCTACCTTGATTACACTTTCTCCCACCCTACCTTGATTACACTTTCTCCCACCCCACCTTGATTCCACTTTCTCCCACCCCACCTTGATTACACTTTCTCCCACCCCACCTTGATTACACTTTCTCCCACCCCACCTTGATTACACTTTCTCCCACCCCACCTTGATTCCACTTTCTCCCACCCTACCTTGATTACACTTTCTCCCACCCCACCTTGATTACACTTTCTCCCACCCCACCTTGATTACACTTCCTCCCACCCTACCTTGATTACACTTTCTCCCACCCCACCTTGATTACACTTCCTCCCACCCTACCTTGATTACACTTCCTCCCACCCTACCTTGATTACACTTTCTCCCACCCCACCTTGATTACACTTTCTCCCACCCCACCTTGATTACACTTTCTCCCACCCCACCTTGATTACACTTTCTCCCACCCCACCTTGATTACACTTCCTCCCACCCTACCTTGATTACACTTTCTCCCACCCCACCTTGATTACACTTCCTCCCACCCCACCTTGATTACACTTCCTCCCACCCCACCTTGATTACACTTTCTCCCATCCCACCTTGATTACACTTTCTCCCACCCCACCTTTATTACACTTCCTCCCACCCCACCTTGATTACACTTTCTCCCATCCCACCTTGATTACACTTTCTCCCACCCCACCTTTATTACACTTTCTCCCATCCCACCTTGATTACACTTTCTCCCACCCCACCTTGATTACACTTCCTCCCACCCCACCTTGATTACACTTTCTCCCATCCCACCTTGATTACACTTTCTCCCATCCCACCTTGATTACACTTTCTCCCACCCCACCTTTATTACACTTTCTCCCATCCCACCTTGATTACACTTTCTCCCACCCCACCTTTATTACACTTTCTCCCACCCCACCTTGATTACACTTCCTCCCACCCCACCTTGATTACACTTTCTCCCATCCCACCTTGATTACACTTCCTCCCACCCCACCTTTATTACACTTCCTCCCACCCCACCTTGATTACACTTTCTCCCACCCCACCTTGATTACACTTCCTCCCAACCCGCTTCCTGTAAAAACTCTATTCCATTCTCCCAGTTTCTCCATCTCCGTCACATCTGTTCTGACAATGCCACTTTCCACACCAGTGCTTCTGATAGGTCTTCCTTTTTCTTTAACTGAGGATTCCCCTCCACCGTGGTGGACAGGGCCCTCGACTGTGTCCATCCCATTTCCCACACTTCTGCTCTCACCCCTTCCCCTCTCTCCCAGAACTACGATGGGGTGGAAGGTGAGGACACGGAACCCTACCAGTCTCCACATTCAATGGATCATCCTCCGCCATTTCCTCCACTTCCAGCACGATGCCACCACCAAACATATCTTCCCCTCCTCTCTACTTTCAGCATTTCGAAGGGACCGTTCCCTCCGCGACACCCTGGTCTACTCTTCAATCACCCCCAACACCCACTCCCCTTCCTACAGCACCGTCCCGTGCAAGCAAAGGAGATTCAACACCTGCCCTTTCACCTCCTCCCTTCTCACTGTCCAAGGCCCCAAACACTCCTTCAAAGTGATATAAACAGCGATTTACCTGTACTTCTTTCAAATGAGTATATTGTATTTGCTGCTCACAATTGAGACAACCAAAGGTAGATTGGATGATGCTTTGCAGAACACTGCTGTTCAGTTCGCAAGCACGACCCAGAGCGTCAGGTCACTTGCCATTTTAATTCTACGTCCCACTCCCACTCTGACCTCTCCGTCCTCAGCTTCCTACCGTTCCAATGAAGCTCAGCTTCCTACCGTTCCAATGAAGCTCAGCTTCCTACCGTTCCAATGAAGCTCAGCTTACTACCGTTCCAATGAAGCTCAGCTTCCTACCGTTCCAATGAAGCTCAACAGAAGATCGAGGAACAGCGCCTCATCTTTCGATTAGGCACTTTACAGCCTTCCAGACTCAACATTGAGTTCAACAATTTCAGATCACAAACACTGCTCCCATTTTTTTCAGAGAGGTGCTGGTTCCGCTGTTGCCATTTACAGCTCCTCGAGATTCATCTTTTGTTTCCTTACTTGTCCCATTACTACCTCTTTTTTGCCTTGCACTATCATCCCATTTGTCATTTAATCACTCCTGCCTTCCATCCTATCACAGACCTTCCCTTTTGTTCCTTCTTCCCTTTTCCCTGACTCTGTACTTGCTTAAATCTTATTACATCTGTAACTTTTGCCAGTTCTGACGAAAGGTCACCAACCTGAAATATTAATTCTATTTCTCTCTCCACAGATGCTGCCTGACCTGCTGAGTATTTCCAGCATTTTCTGTTTTTATTTAAGAGAACAGGTTATTCTGGATTTAGTGATGAGTAACGAACCAGAATTAGTTAACAACCTGACGGTAAGGGAACATCTTTCAAATAGTGACCATAATGAGCCAGCATTTGTTGCAGCATCTGCCATTAGTTAGACTTGCCCTTGCACATTTAGGTTTTTAAAGTTTTTTGGGTGACAAGCTGCTGAAAGTGCGAGCTGATAACGTCGCAGGTGAGGGAAACGGGGCATCTGGGACCTGAGTGAACAGGACAAGCAACTGTGTCGCTCCTTAACCAATCAAACTGAGGGATTGCGAAATACAGCGAATACAGAAAGAAATGTAAATTAGAGTGAGTGAATTCAGTGTCAAATCAGGTACAGAAATTAAAATAAAGAGGGGGAAAGAAAGATTGGATGAGAGAGAGTAAAAGACAAAAAGGAAGTGAAAATAAAAATTTTAAATTTGACATTTCTAAAATCTCCCCAAAAAGAAATATCTGATGTAATAATTTTCAGTGTCAGCGAGGTTGATTGGCAGTAATTAACAATTAGCGCATCGTTAACAGGGTACTTGCGCTTGGAGTGACAAGACTTAACTTTCTGTGGCAAGTTTAGTTCGTATCTACTGTGCAAATACAACAACTTCACGCCATTCAATGCATTTCAATGGGGAAGTAGACAGCGAAGTGCAGGTTTCACAAAGCTAACGGTAGAGCATTGCAACTCGGACAGCAGCTTTTGGGTATTTTCATTTAACCGCGCATCTGCCCTTCACCTGAAGTTGTTGTTGTACCATTTACGCTGAAATAACATAGCACCATTAGCCTCACTGGTAATTTGGCAGCAAAATCTGGGCCAATGTGATCACATTTGATATTAGGTTTGAGTGTGAGAAGGGAGTGTCACAAACAAAGGTTTTACATTTTTGTGAGGCAAACTTCAAAGGGGGGGGCAGAAAAGAATTGACCGCAGTAAACTGGGCTGAACCGTCAATGGGTAAACCTACAGATAAATACCGGGAAGTATTCAAAATGTATGTGGTACAATACAAAGCCAGAACACATACCCCTAAAAGGCAAAGGCTCTACTTGTGTAGTTAAGCAAGCATGGTCAACAAATGAGGTAAGAGACAGTATCAAGCTAAAAGGAAAAGGCTCACAAATGCAAGGAAAGTGGAAATCCAGCAGACTGGGAGACATATTAAAAAGCAACAAAGGGATACAAAAGTAAGAAGTTCAGAAAGGAATATGAAAAAATTGCAAGGGATATCAAAGCTAACAGCAAAAGTATTAATAAATATATTAAGAGAGTGGTAAAGGAGAATGTGCGCTAATTAAAGACAGATGCAGGCAAGACTATAATTGATAATAAAGAAACAGCAGACTTGTTGAATCAGTACTTTGTATCCGTTTTCACAGTGGAGGTAGAGAACAAAATGGCAGATGGAGTTCAATGCAGTAAAGTGCGAGGTCATTCACTTTGGATCTGAGAAAGACAAATCAGAATATTTTTCTAATAGAGACTATAAACTGGAAAAAAAAAGGGATTTAGGAGACCATGTACACAAATCACTAAAAGCTAGTGCACAAGTAGAATCATAGAATGATACAGCACAGAAGGCGGCCATTCGGCCCATCTTGCCTGTGCCGGATCTTTAGTCACACTCCCCTGCCCTTTCCCCATAACCCTGTAATTTTTTTCCCTTCAAGTATTTATCCAATTCCCTTTTGAATGTTACTATTGAATCTGCTTCCACACCCTATCAGGAAGTGCATTCCAGATCACAACAACTCGCTGCTTTAAAAGTTTCCTCATGTCACCTCCGGTTCTTTTGCGAATCAACTTAAATCTGTACCCTCTGGTATTGATCCTTCTGCCAATGGATTTCCACTTTCCTTGCATTTGAGAGCCTTTTCCATTAGCTTGATACTGTCTCTTACCTCATTTGACCATGCTTGCTTAACTACACAAGTAGAGCCTTTGCCTTTTAGGGGTATATGTTCTGGCTTTGTATTGTACCGCATAGAAACATAGAAGAAACATAGAAGATCGGAGCAGGAGTGGGCCATTCGGCCCCTCGAGCCTGCTCCGCCATTCAATGCGACCATGGCTGATTATCCAAATTCAGTACCCTGTCCCTGCTTTCTCCCCATATCCCTTGATCCCCTTAGCGTTAAGAAAGATATCTAACTCCTTCTTGAATATATTTAATGAATTGGCCTCTACTGCCTTCTGTGGTAGAGAATTCCACAGGTTCACCACTCTCTGGGTGAAGAAATTCCTCATCTCAGTCCTAAATGGCTTACCCCTTATCCTTAGATACTTTTTGAATACTTCCCACAGTTTCTCTTTATGTACTCGATCAAAACCCTTCATGATTTTGAACACCTCTATCAAATCTCCTCTTAACCTTCTCTGTTCTAAGGAGAACAAACCCAGTCTCTCCACATAACTGAAGTCCCTCATCCCATTCTAGTAAATCTCTTCTGTGCCCAGAATTGAACACAATACTCCAGCTGAGACCTAACCAACATTTTATAAAGGTTAGCCTAACTTCCTTGTTTTTGTACTCTATGCTTCTGCAAATAAAGCCAAGGATCCCATATGCACTTTTAACAGCCTTCTCGATTGTCCTACCACCTTCAAAGATTTGTGTACATACACCCCCAGGTCTCTTTGTTCCTGCAACCACTTTAGCATTGTGCCACTTAGTCTATATTGCCTCTCCTCATTCTTCCTACCAAAATGTATCACTTCACACTTCTCTGCATTAAATTTCATCTGACATGTGCCTGCCCATTTCACCAGTCGGTCTATGTCCTCCTGAAGTCTGTTACTATCGTTCTCAGTGTCAGCTGTGGCTCAGTGGGTAGCACTCTTGCCTCCGAGTCAGAAGGTTACATAAGAACATAAGAAATAGGAGCAGGAGTAGGTCATTCAGCCCTTCGAGCCTGCTCTGCCATTCAATGAGATCATGGCTGATCTTCTGCCTCAACTCCATTCACGGGTCACATCCCTTGATGCCCTTACTAGTCAGAAATCTATTGACGTCTGTTTTGAATATACCCAATGACTGAGCCTCCACAGCCCTCTGGGGTAGAGAATTCCAGAGATTCACCACCCTTTGTGAAGAAATGTCTTCTCATCTCAGTCGTGAATGGCCTACCCTTTATCCTGAGGCGGTGGCCCCTGGTTCTAGACTCCCCAGCCAAGGGAAACATTCTCCCAGCATCCACCCTATCAAGCACTGTAATAATTTTGTATGCTTCAATGAGATCCCCTCATTCTTCTGAATTCAAGAGAATACAGGCCTAGTTTACTCAATCTCTTCTCCTACAACAGTCCCACCATCGCAAGAATCAATCTCGTGAACCTTCGTTGCACTCCCTCTATGGCAAGTATATCCTTCCTTAGGTAAGGAGACCAAAATTGTACACAGTACTCCAGGTGTGGTCTCACCAAGGCCCTATATAATTGGAGTAAGACTTCTTTACGCCTGTACTCAAATCCTTTTGTAATGAAGGCCAGCATACCATTTGCCTTCCTAATGGTTTGCTGCACCTGCACATTCACTTTCAGTGACTCATGTACAAGGACACCCAGGTCCCTTTGAGCATCTGCATTCCCCAATCTTTCACCATTTAGGAAATACTCAGCCTTTCTGTTACTTCTACCAAAGTGGATAACTTCACTTTTATCCACATTATATTCCATCTGCCATGTCCTCACCCACTCACTGAGCCTGTCGAGATCCTCTTGAAGACTCTTCACATCCTCTTCACAACTGACACTGCCACCTAGCTTTGTATCATCAGCAAATTTGGAAATGTTACATTCAGTCCCCTCATCCAAATCATCAATATAGATTGTGAATAGCTGGGGCCCAATCACCGATCCTTGCGGTACCCCACTAGTCACAGCCCGTCATCCTGAAAAAGACCCATTTATCCCTACTCTTTGTTTTCTGTCTGTTAACCAATATTCAATCCATGCTAGTATATTATCCCCAATTCCATGTGCCCTAATTTTGTTCACCAACCTCTTGTGTGGGACCTTATCGAAGGCCTTCTGAAAATCCAAATACACCACATCTACCAGTTCCCCTTTGTCTACTCCACTAATTACATCCTCAAAGAACTCCAATAGGTTTGTCAAACAGAATTTCCCCTTCATAAATTCATGTTGACTCTGCCCAATCATACTATTAGTTTCTAACTGCCCAGTTATTGCTTCCTTTATAATATATTCCAACATTTTCCCAACTACTGATGTGAGGCTAACAGGTCTGTAATTCCCCATTTTCTCTCTCCCTCCTTTCTTAAATAACAGGGTTACATTTGCTATCCTCCAATCTGCAGGAACCATTCCAGAGTCTATAGAATTTTGGAAGATGACAACCAATACGTCCACTAACTCAATGGCCACCTCTTTCAAAACCCTAGGATGTAGGTCATCTGGTCCTTGGGATTTATTGACTTTTAGTTTCATTAATTTTGCTAGTACTATTTTTTTTACTAATAATAATCTCTAAGTTCCTCATTCTCGCCACACCCTTGGTTTTCTTGTATTTCTGGGAGCTTTTTTGTGTCTTCCTCCGTGAAGACAGAAACAAAGTATTTATTTAATTTCTCTGCCATTTCCTCATTCCCCATTATAAATTCTCCCGTCTCAGACTGTAAAGGACCTACATTTACCTTCGGCAGTCTTTTCCTTTTCACATACCTATAGTCCGATTGCGGTAATTACAGAGGAGTTTCCCTGCTGTCTGCCACAGGGAAAGTCATCGCAAGAATCCTCCTCAATCGCCTTCTCCCAGTGGCCGAAGAGCTCCTCCCAGAGTCGCAATGCGGATTCCGCCCACTAAGGGGCACAATGGACATGATCTTCACCGCACGTCAATTACAAGAGAAATGCAGGGAACAGCACCAACCGCTGTACATGGCCTTCTTTGATCTCACAAAGGCCTTCGACACTGTCAACCATGAGGGATTATGGAGTGTCCTCAAATTCAGCTGCCCTCAAAAGTTTGTCACCATCTTCCGCCTGCTTCACGATGACATGCAAGCCGTGATCCTGACCAACGGTTCCACCACAGACCCAATTCACGTACAAACCGGGGTCAAGCAAGTCTGTCATCAACGCTCTTCTCGGTCTTCCTTGCTGCAATGCTCCATCTCACCCTCAGTAAGCTCCCCACTGGAGTGGAGCTAAGTTACAGAACAAATGGGAAACTGTTCAACCTCCATCGCCTCCAGTCCAGATCGAAGGTCGTCCCATCCTCTGTCGTCGAGTTACAGTATGCAGACAATGCTTGCGTCTGCGCTCACTCGGAGGTCGAACACCAAACCATCGTCAACACCGTCACTGAAGCGTACGAGAGCAAGACCTTACACTAAACATCCGTAAAACAAAGGTCCTCTACCAACCTGCCCCCGCCACACAGTACTGCCCCCCCCATTATCAAAATCCATGACAAGGCCTTGGACAACGTGGACCATTTTCCATACCTTGGGAGCCTATGTCAACAAGGGCAGACGTCGACGGCGAAGTCCAACACCGCCTTCAGTGTGCCAGTGCAGCCTTCCGTCGCCTGAGGAAGAGAGTGTTTGAAGACCAGGACCTCAAACCCGGCACTAAGCTCATGGTCTACAGAACAGCAGTAATACCTGCCCTGCTGTATGCCTCAGAGACATGGACCATGTACAGCAGGCACCTCAAGGCACTGGAGAGGTACCACCAACACTGCCTCCGCAAGATCCTGCAAATCTATTGGCAGGATAGGCGCACCAACATCGGTGTTCTTGCTCAAGCCAACATCCCCAGCATCGAAGCTTTGACCACGTTCTGATGGGCGGGTCACATTGTCTGCATGCCCGATACGAGACTCCCAAAACAAGCGCTCTACTCAGAGCTCCGGCATGGCAAGAGAGCCCCAGCTGGGCAGAGGAAACGCTTCATGGACACCCTCAAAGCCTCCTTGAAAAACTGTAACAACCCCACCGACACCTGGGAATCCCTGGCCCAAGACCGCACAAAGTGGAGGAGAAGCATTCGGGAAGGCGCCGAACACCTCGAGTCTCTTCGCCGGGAGCAAGCGGAAGCCAAGCGCAGGCAACGCAAGGAGCGCACGTCAACCCAAGCACCCCACCCACCCACCCCTTCAACCACCGTCTGCCCCACCTGTGACAGAGACTGTAGGTCCCACATTGGACTAAACAGTCACCTGCGAAATCATTTTTAATGTGGAAGCAAGTCATCCTCGGGTCAGAGGGACTGCCTAAGAAGAGAAGAGAAGGTTGTGGGTTCAAGTCCCACTCCAGGGACTTTAGCACAAAAATCTAGGATGACACTCCAGTGCAGTGTTGAAGGAGTGCTGCACTGTCGGAGGTGCTGTCTTTCCGATGAGAGGGGATCTCATTGAAACTTATAAAATTCTAACAGGACTAGACAGACTAGATGCAGGAAGGATGTTCCCGATGGCCGGGAAGTCCAGAACCAGGGGTCACAGTCTAAGGATAAGGGGTAAACCATTTAGGACAGAGATGAGGAGGAATTTTTTCACCCAGAGAGTGGTGAACCTGTGGAATTCTCTACCACAGAAGGCAGTAGAGGCCAATTCATTAAATATATTCAAGGAGTTAGATATATTTCTTAAGGCTAAAGGGATCAAGGGATATGGAGAGAAGGCAGGGACAGGGTACTGAATTTGGATGATCAGCCATGATCGCATTGAATGGCGGAGCAGGCTCGAGGGGCCGAATGGCCTACTCCTGCTCCTATCTTCTATGTTTCTATGACATTAAAACCATCTGCTCTCTCAGGTGGACGTAAAAGAACCTATGGCACTATTTTGAAGAAGAGCAGGGGAGTTATCCCCGGTGTCCTGGCCAATATTTCTCCCTCAATCAACATAACAAAAACAGATTATCTGGTCATTATCGCATTGCTGTTTATAGGAGCTTGCTGTGCGCAAAATTGGCTGCCGCGTTTCCTACATTACAACAGTGACTACACTCCAAAAGTACTTCATTGGCTGAAAAGCGCTTTGAGACGTCCGGTGGTCATGAAAGGCACTATATAAATGCAAGACTTTCTTTCTTTTTCATTGTTTACTACATTTCCGCATGTCATGTCATCTGCAATCTTTGAAATTCTGCCCTATATACCCAAGTCTAGGTCATTAATATTCATCAAAAAGCGCAGTTGTCCGAATACTGGCCTCTGGGGAACACCACTCTTTACTTCCCTCCAGACTGAAACCGTTATCCACACTCTAGGTTTTCTGTGCCTTAACCAGGTTATCCACACTGGCACTGTCCCTTTAGTCCCATGGTTTTAATTTTGCTAACTAGTCTATTATGTGGTACGCTGTCCAACACCTTTTGAAAGTCCAGATACACATCAAGCACACTACCCTCATCAACCCTCTCCATTACTACTTCTAAGAACTCAATCAAGTTAGTCAAACACGATTTGCCTTTAACAAATCCATGCGGACTTTCTTTTATTAGCTCATACTTTTCCAAATGTCAACTAATTTTGTACCGGATATTGTCTTTAAAAGTTTCCCCACTATCGATGTTACACTGACAGGCCTGTATTTGTAGGGCTTATCCCTCTCCACTTTAAAAAAAAACACAGGGGCGCAGAATTTGCAATCCTCCATTCCTCTGGCACCACCGCCATCTCTAAGCAGGATTGGGAGATTGTGGCCACAGCCTCTGCAATTTCCACCCTTACTTCTCTCAGTAACCTAGAATGCATCCCATCTGGACCAGGTGACTTTTCCACTTTGAGGACTGCCAACTTTAAGTACCTCCTGTTTATCTATTTTTATCCTATCCAATATCACGAATACCTCCTCCTTTACTGCTACATTGACAGCATCCTCTGTTCTTGTGAAGACGGATGCAAAGTACTTATTTAGTGCCTCTACAAGAATCTCTCATTTTTGGCCCCCAATTACAAAAAGTAATCAAAAAGGCTAATGGAATATTCGCCTTTATGTCAAGATAATTGGAATACAAAAATGAGGAAGTGATGCTTCAGTTGTACAGCCTTGCTCAGATCCCATGTGGAGTACTGTATTCAGTTTTGGGCCTCAGGAAAGATATACTGGAATTGGAGGAGGTACAGCACAGATTCACCAAAATAATACTGAGTTTTAAAGGGTTAAATTACAAGGACAGGTTGCATAAACTTGGTTTGTATTCCCTTGAGTTTAGAAAGTTGAGGTGTTTAAAATGATAAAGGGGTTCGGATAGGGTAGATACTGAGAAATGATTTCCTCTGGCAGAGGAATGCAGACAAGAGGGAATAATCTTAAAATTATAGCCAGGCTATTTAGGAGTGAAATCAGGAAGTACTTTTTCACACAAAGGGTAGTGGAAATCTGGAACTCAACAACTGCAATTATATAGCACCTTTAACATAATAAAATGTCCCAAGGCACTTCACTGGACAATTATCAAACAAAATTTGACACCGAGCCACATAAGATGATATTAGGTCAGTTGACAAAAAGCTTGGTCAAAGAGGTAATTTTGAGGTGTGTCTTAAAGGAGAAGAAAGAGCTGGAGAGATTTAGGGAGGGAATTCAAAGCTTAGGGCCTAGGCAGCAGAGGACACAGCCGCCAATGGTGGCACTAGGATGGATGCACAAGAGGCCAGAATTGGAGAAGCGCAGAGACCTCGGAGAGTCGTAGGGCAGGAGGTTACAGAGATAGGCAAGGCCTTGGAGGGATTTGAAAACAAGCATGAGAAGTTTAAAATCGAAGTGTTGCCAGCCAGGAGACAATGTAAGTTAGCAAGCACAGGGGTAATGGGTGAACGGGACTTGTTGCAAGTTAGGATATGGGGCAGTGAGCACAGGGGGTGATGGGTGAACGGGACTGGGTGTGAGTTACGACACGGGGCAGTGAGCACAGGGGTAATGGGTGAACGGGACTTGGTGCAAGTTAGGATATGGGAAGAATCGTTTTAGATGAACTCAAATTTACAGAGGGTGCAAGATGGGAGGGTGGCCAGGAGAGCTTTGGAATAGTTGAGCCTAGAGGTAACAAAGACAATGGCTTCAGTCTTCCCAATATTTAATAGGAGGAAATTTCTGCTCAAAAAGAAGCAATGACAAATCAGAGGTAGTGGAAGAGTCGAGAGATGGTGGTGTGGTAGAGCTGGGTGTCATCAGAGTACATGTGGAACCTGATGTGTTTTTGAATGATATCGCTGAGCGGCACATCACCCAAAAGGCTGTGGATCGACAGATTTTTGTTGTGCAAGGGTGACAGGGGATATGGAACAAAGGCAGGTAAATAGAACTGAGGTACACATCAGTCATGATCTAACTAAACAACAGAATAGCCTACTCCTATGTTGAAAGATGATCATGAATTATAGTAGTCAAAGGTTTTAGTGACTCATTGTAGATCTTAAATTTAATTACTACAATGTAACAAATTGTTCCCATTAAAAAGTTTCTATGTACAATATTTAGTGTTTTCTTGGCCGCCCAAAGAAACTGCATCTGCCAATTTCTACCCCTTCAGTGTTCAAACTCCAGCTTCTGCCATAATGTATTTTATCCAGATTTTTAGCATGAAATAACTACATGCAACAGATCTTTTAGATTTTCATGCTCGAGTTATAAGACTACTTATGAGATACTGTATAATCTACCTGTATATCCCAAGAGTATTTGAAATGTGTTTCCTTTATGCTATAGATTTATTAAAAAAAGAGAAAAGTTAAAAGCAAAAAGTTTAATTGTGCACTTTTCAAATTTTTGCCAGAGCAGGCTACTGCTGTGTAATGAGAATATTTATTCTTTTCAATTAGGCTTCCAGAAAGCACTCTGTGATTAGAACGTGATGTCATCATTAGAAAATGTTAAAAATATTTTACGAAAAGGACACGACATAAGATAATATACACAGGAGTAAAGCAAGAGTTCATACATGCAATAATGTATCATCAGAATAAAATTTTAAAAAATCGAGAGTTAATTTGTCTTATTTAAAACATCTTTGCTTTCATTTTTTTTAAAAAGCTGTGTTTCTGATTTTTGGATATTCTGTATGATGTTACCATGCATATCAATACAAAGCCTTTGACTCAATCCACACTGCTAAGCTGTCCAAAAATCTATGAATGAATAATAATTAAGGTTTTTTCCAGTGTCACTTCAGACTTTATTTTCTGTAAACTATAATTTCCTGAAGTACATTCTCCATTTATTCCATGGAGTAAAACATCCTTCCACCGAGCTACAATCTTACCGTGATGTTTTAAGCTCTTCACATCACGTGATACAAAACTACATTGGAAAACATGACTTAATAGTGAGTAGATACAATGCTCCCTCCAAAAAATTCAAAAATAGATGGATCTGTTTAAAAGCATAAAATCTTTAATCATTTTATTTTCCAGATATTAGATATGAATGCAGATTCACTGTATTGTTCTTTTTCTCCTTCCATGTTTCTCTCTCCATGTTGTGCTATTCTCCCTCAGTGTACTGATGCATGGAAACAACTCATTCCAAACTGGAAAAACCTCTGGTTACAAAAAGGAGAAAACTAACAAACTTCAAATCCATGAGATATTTCTCTACAGTGTGCATATATGGACCAATTTTCTAAATGTGTGCTCCTGATGCAGGCCTTTCCTGTTGAGAGCACACTTAAGGAAGCTGCAGGTGCACTGCCCACCATTTTCCAGGATGGAAAATCGTGGGAATGGTGCCTGCAATTTTCCAATATGTACGCCAAGCAGGTGAAGCTCCATGGCAGAAATGCTTGTAAAAAATATTGGCCCTTCAGTTTTTCATTCTACCAATGCCCCTAAAGGCAAGAACTCTGTGGACTTTGGTAGCTTTCGACAAATTTAGCCAAACAATCCTTCTTCATGTGAGTCCTAATAATGATTTGTTTACAAGCTGCTTGACTGAAGTAGGAATAACACAGCCAACAGGGTCACTAGATAGCAATCTAAATTTCAAGCTGAGTATCACCAATCACATCCCAACTGAGATCAGACAGGGCCTTTCACATCATAACATGCATTTACCCAACAAATCAGAGGTGCTCTTGTAGTCTTGTTGATCAACAAACTAGTGATTATAAAACAGTTTTTAAAAAGTGCATCAGCATGCTAGCTGAACTGTCATGTGTCACATATTTTCAACAACATGTGAACGTAAATTCAACAGACGTAGGTGAAAAAGTCCTTATGCATTTCATTTTTTAGAAAAATATATCAATAAATGCAGGTTTGCAAAGGTTTAGTCTTCTTCCTCAAAAATACTCTGGTTAACAGCAGTCTAACATTGATAAGTATATGCTAGAAGTTTGGAAGCAAGTCTCAAAAACAGTTTTTGAAAAATAATGTCAGCAACATTCCTCTGCAGGTCTTTCTTCTTCGTCAGCAACAATACCGAAACAAAAAAATACGATTTTCACAGCAAAAACAAAAGACCGCAGTTTTTAAAACTTTTTTTTCGAATGTTTGTTTTGAGTAATTGAACAGTAAAATAAACAAATAAGTCCCTTTAAAGTTTAACTCCCAGTGCGCCACGTTTGAGATCTCTACCACAAAAAACAATGACGACAGTATCAGAGGCCGTGGCAAAGCCATTTTAAATGCAAAGTTTTCCGAACAATTTTAGTGATAGAAAATTATAATATACAACTCGTTAAAAAAAGTGTTAAGATTAATATTTGTACCAGATAAAACCAAGTATAAAAAGCAGCCTATTGTAGAACTATTTAAAATAAGAATGGAAGAGCTGGCCTGTGTGGCCAGAGATAATTGGGGCTGGTTATCAGTCTGAAGCATCGTGCAGCAAAGCAGACAAAAGCCTGTCTGTCTGTCTGCGCCTCTGCTTTTCAGTGTCTGGGGCGCTGTCAGCAGGCCCCCGGCTGCGTTATGTTTTTAAACTGCGATGCGCCGACTTCCCTCGGACACAACATAAAAAGGGGCCGCCCGGCAGCCACCTATTATTTTCCGGTACGAGGTCACTGGCTCACTTCCTTTCTTCGATGATCCACGCGAACTCACCGCGCTGACTGCAGATCAACCCGAAGCCCCAGGGTTAGAAAGAGGGAGAGGAACGGGGACACGGCGCCGCTCTCCGCCCCGAAACCGGAGCCCAACACCGGAGACAGGCCGATTCATCAAAGCTGGCCGAGGATGAAGACAATGCGCAGCTCACTTTTCTCCCTGCTCTATCTAGTTCTGTTTCTCTCTCTCATTCCCCTCCGTCTGTCTCTGTCTCACCCGCTTCGCTCTCTCTCTCCCCGCCGTCTCTTCTCTCTGTTTTCCGGACCAGGCCGCTCGCGAACAGCTGAGGATGTAAACACTGCGTCACGTGACCCCCGCGCCGAACTCGCTCGGGCATACAAAGCCCCGCCCCCATTTCCCAGCACTGCACCGACCCACTCTGCTCATCACAGACCTGGAACTGCATGAATAAGCCCCGCCCCCTTTACCCAGCACTGCACCGACCCACTCTGCTCATCACAGCACTGGCACTGCAGGAATAAGCCCCGCCCCTTTACCCTGCACTGCACCGACCCACTCTGCTCATCACAGACCTGGAACTGCAGGAATAAGCCCCGCCCCTTTACCCAGCACTGCACCGACCCACTCTGCTCATCACAGCACTGGCACTGCATGAATAAGCCCCGCCCCTTTACCCTGCACTGCACCGACCCACTCTGCTCATCACAGACCTGGAACTGCATGAATAAGCCTCGCCCCCTTTACCCAGCACTGCACCGACCCACTTTGCTCATCACAGCACTGGCACTGCAGGAATAAGCCCCGCCCCTTTACCCTGCACTGCACCGACCCACTCTGCTCATCACAGACCTGGAACTGCATGAATAAGCCCCGCCCCCTTTATCCAGCACTGCACCGACACACTCTGCTCATCACAGCACTGGCACTGCAGGAATAAGCCTCGCCCCCTTTACCCTGCACTGCACCGACCCACTCTGCTCATCACAGACCTGGAACTGCAGGAATAAGCCCCGCCCCTTTACCCAGCACTGCACCGACCCACTCTGCTCATCACAGCACTGGCACTGCATGAATAAGCCCCGCCCCTTTACCCTGCACTGCACCGACCCACTCTGCTCATCACAGACCTGGAACTGCATGAATAAGCCTCGCCCCCTTTACCCAGCACTGCACCGACCCACTCTGCTCATCACAGCACTGGCACTGCAGGAATAAGCCCCGCCCCTTTACCCTGCACTGCACCGACCCACTCTGCTCATCACAGACCTGGAACTGCATGAATAAGCCCCGCCCCCTTTACCCAGCACTGCACCGACCCACTCTGCTCATCACAGCACGGGCACTGCATGAATAAGCCCCGTCGCATTACCCAGCACTGCACCGACCCACTCTGCTCATCACAGCACAGGTACTGCCCCCTTTACCCTGCACTGCACCGACCCACTCTGCTCCTTGCAGCACTGGCACTGCATGAATAAGCCCCGCACACATTACCCAGCACTGCAGCGACCCACTCTGCTCATCGCAGCACTGGCACTGCATGAATAAGCCCCGCCCCCATTACCCAGCACTCACCGACCCACTCTGCTCATCACAGCACTGGCACTGCATGAATAAGCCCCGCCCACTTTACCCAGCACTGCACCGACCCACTCTGCTCCTCACAGCACTGGCACTGCATGAATATGCCCTGCCCCTTTTACCCTGCACTGCACCGACCCACTCTGCTCATCACAGCACTGGCACTGCATGAATAAGCCCCGCCCCCTTTACCCAGCACTGCACCGACCCACTCTACTCATCGCAGCACTGGCACTGCATGAATAAGCCCCGCCCCCTTTACACTGCACTGACGCACTCTGCTCATCGCAGCATTGGCACTGCATCAAGAAGCCCCGCCCCCTTTACCCGGCACTGCACCGACCCACTCTGCTCCTCACAGCACTGGCACTGCATGAATAAGCCCCGCCCACTTTACCCAGCACTGCACCGACCCACTCTGCTCATCGCAGCACTGGCACTGCATGAATAAGCCCCACCCCATTACCCAGCACTGCACCGACCCACTCTGCTCATCATAGCCCTGGCACTGCATGAATAAGCCCCGCCCACTTTACCTTGCACTGCACCGACCCACTCTGCTCATCACAGCACTGGCACTGCATGAATAAGCCCCGCCCACTTTACCCAGCACTGCACTGACCCACTCTGCTCATCACAGCACTGGCACTGCAGGAATAAGCCTCGCCCCCTTTACCCTGCACTGCACCGACCCACTCTGCTCATCACAGACCTGGAACTGCAGGAATAAGCCCCGCCCCTTTACCCAGCACTGCACCGACCCACTCTGCTCATCACAGCACTGGCACTGCATGAATAAGCCCCGCCCCTTTACCCTGCACTGCACCGACCCACTCTGCTCATCACAGACCTGGAACTGCATGAATAAGCCTCGCCCCCTTTACCCAGCACTGCACCGACCCACTCTGCTCATCACAGCACTGGCACTGCAGGAATAAGCCCCGCCCCTTTACCCTGCACTGCACCGACCCACTCTGCTCATCACAGACCTGGAACTGCATGAATAAGCCCCGCCCCCTTTACCCAGCACTGCACCGACCCACTCTGCTCATCACAGCACTGGCACTGCAGGAATAAGCCCCGCCCCTTTACCCTGCACTGCACCGACCCACTCTGCTCATCACAGACCTGGAACTGCATGAATAAGCCCCGCCCCCTTTACCCAGCACTGCACCGACCCACTCTGCTCATCACAGCACTGGCACTGCAGGAATAAGACCCGCCCCTTTACCCTGCACTGCACCGACCCACTCTGCTCATCACAGACCTGGAACTGCATGAATAAGCCCCGCCCCCTTTACCCAGCACTGCACCGACCCACTCTGCTCATCACAGCACTGGCACTGCATGAATAAGCCCCGCCCCCATTACCCTGCACTGCACCGACCCACTCTGCTCATCACAGCACGGGCACTGCATGAATAAGCCCCGTCGCATTACCCAGCACTGCACCGACCCACTCTGCTCATCACAGCACAGGTACTGCATGAATAAGCCCCGCCCCCTTTACCCTGCACTGCACCGACCCACTCTGCTCCTTGCAGCACTGGCACTGCATGAATAAGCCCCGCACACATTACCCAGCACTGCAGCGACCCACTCTGCTCATCGCAGCACTGGCACTGCATGAATAAGCCCCGCCCCCATTACCCAGCACTCACCGACCCACTCTGCTCATCACAGCACTGGCACTGCATGAATAAGCCCCGCCCACTTTACCCAGCACTGCACCGACCCACTCTGCTCCTCACAGCACTGGCACTGCATGAATATGCCCTGCCCCTTTTACCCTGCACTGCACCGACCCACTCTGCTCATCACAGCACTGGCACTGCATGAATAAGCCCCGCCCCCTTTACCCAGCACTGCACCGACCCACTCTGCTCATCGCAGCACTGGCACTGCATGAATAAGCCCCGCCCCCTTTACACTGCACTGACGCACTCTGCTCATCGCAGCATTGGCACTGCATCAAGAAGCCCCGCCCCCTTTACCCGGCACTGCACCGACCCACTCTGCTCCTCACAGCACTGGCACTGCATGAATAAGCCCCGCCCACTTTACCCAGCACTGCACCGACCCACTCTGCTCATCGCAGCACTGGCACTGCATGAATAAGCCCCACCCCATTACCCAGCACTGCACCGACCCACTCTGCTCATCATAGCCCTGGCACTGCATGAATAAGCCCCGCCCACTTTACCTTGCACTGCACCGACCCACTCTGCTCATCACAGCACTGGCACTGCATGAATAAGCCCCGCCCACTTTACCCAGCACTGCACTGACCCACTCTGCTCATCACAGCACTGGCACTGCAGGAATAAGCCTCGCCCCCTTTACCCTGCACTGCACCGACCCACTCTGCTCATCACAGACCTGGAACTGCATGAATAAGCCCCGCCCCTTTACCCTGCACTGCACCGACCCACTCTGCTCATCACAGACCTGGAACTGCATGAATAAGCCTCGCCCCCTTTACCCAGCACTGCACCGACCCACTCTGCTCATCACAGCACAGGCACTGCAGGAATAAGCCCCGCCCCTTTACCCTGCACTGCACCGACCCACTCTGCTCATCACAGACCTGGAACTGCATGAATAAGCCCCGCCCCCTTTACCCAGCACTGCACCGACCCACTCTGCTCATCACAGCACTGGCACTGCAGGAATAAGCCCCGCCCCTTTACCCTGCACTGCACCGACCCACTCTGCTCATCACAGACCTGGAACTGCATGAATAAGCCCCGCCCCCTTTACCCAGCACTGCACCGACCCACTCTGCTCATCACAGCACTGGCACTGCATGAATAAGCCCCGCCCCCATTACCCTGCACTGCACCGACCCACTCTGCTCATCACAGCACGGGCACTGCATGAATAAGCCCCGTCGCATTACCCAGCACTGCAGCGACCCACTCTGCTCATCGCAGCACTGGCACTGCATGAATAAGCCCCGCCCCCATTACCCAGCACTCACCGACCCACTCTGCTCATCACAGCACTGGCACTGCATGAATAAGCCCCGCCCACTTTACCCAGCACTGCACCGACCCACTCTGCTCCTCACAGCACTGGCACTGCATGAATATGCCCTGCCCCTTTTACCCTGCACTGCACCGACCCACTCTGCTCATCACAGCACTGGCACTGCATGAATAAGCCCCGCCCCCTTTACCCAGCACTGCACCGACCCACTCTGCTCATCGCAGCACTGGCACTGCATGAATAAGCCCCGCCCCCTTTACACTGCACTGACGCACTCTGCTCATCGCAGCATTGGCACTGCATCAAGAAGCCCCGCCCCCTTTACCCGGCACTGCACCGACCCACTCTGCTCCTCACAGCACTGGCACTGCATGAATAAGCCCCGCCCACTTTACCCAGCACTGCACCGACCCACTCTGCTCATCGCAGCACTGGCACTGCATGAATAAGCCCCACCCCATTACCCAGCACTGCACCGACCCACTCTGCTCATCATAGCCCTGGCACTGCATGAATAAGCCCCGCCCACTTTACCTTGCACTGCACCGACCCACTCTGCTCATCACAGCACTGGCACTGCATGAATAAGCCCCGCCCACTTTACCCAGCACTGCACCGACCCACTCTGCTCCTCACAGCACTGGCACTGCATGAATATGCCCCGCCCCTTTTACCCTGCACTGCACCGACCCACTCTGCTCATCACAGCACTGGCACTGCATGAATAAGCCCCACCCCATTACCCAGCACTGCACTGACCCACTCTGCTCCTTGCAGCACTGGCACTGCATGAATAAGCCCCGCCCCCATTACCCAGCACTGCACTGACCCACTCTGCTCATCGCAGCACTGGCACTGCATGAATAAGCCCCGCCCCCTTTACCCAGCACTGCACCGACTCACTCTGCTCATCACAGCCCTGGCACTGCAGGAATAAGCCCCGCCCCCTTTGCCCAGCACTGCACCGACCCACTCTGCACATCACAGCACTGGCGCTGCATGAATAAGCCCTGCCCCCTTTACCCAGCACTGCACTGACCCAATCTGCTCATCGCAGCACTGACACTGCATGAATAAGCCCCACACCCTTTACCCAGCACTGCACCGACCCACTCTGCTCATCGCAGCACTGGCACTGCATGAATAAGCCCCGCCCCCATTACCCAGCCCTGCAGCGACCCACTCTGCTCATCGCAGCACTGGCAGTGCATGAATAAGACCCGCCCCCTTTACCCAGCACTTCACCGACCCACTCTGCTCATCACAGCACTGGGACTGCATGAAAAAGCCCTGCCCACTTTACCCAGCACTGCACCGACCCACTCTGCACATCACAGCACTGGCGCTGCATGAATAAAACCCGCCCCTTTACCCAGCACTGCGCCGACCCACTCTGCTCATTACAGCTCTGGCACTGCATGAATAAGCCCCGCCCCCATTACCCAGCACTGCACCGACCCACTCTGCTCATCATAGCCCTGGCACTGCATGAATAAGCCCCGCGCCGTTTACCCTGCATTGCACCGACCCACTCTGCTCATCGCAGCACTGGCACTGCATGAATAAGCCCCGTCCCTTTACCCAGCACTGCACCAACCCACTCTGCTCATCGCAGCACTGGCACTGCATGAATAAGCCTCGCCCCCTTTACCCAGCACTGCACCGACCCACTCTGCACATCACAGCACTGGCACTGCATAAATAAGCCCCGCCCCCTTTACCCTGCACTGCACCGACCCACTCTGCTCATCACAGCACTGGCACTGCATGAATAAGCCCCGCCCCATTACCCAGCACTGCACTGACCCACTCTGCTCATCGCAGCACTGGCACTGCATGAATAAGCCCCGCCCCCATTACCCTGCACTGCACCGACCCACTCTGCTCATCACAGCACTAGCACGGCATGAATAAGCCTCGCCCCCATACCCTGCACTGCACCAACCCACTCTGCTCCTTGCAGCACTGGCACTGCATGCAAAACCTCCGCCCTTTACCCAGCATTGCCTGGTCCGCATTTACCTCCAGCAGTACTGGCACCCCATGGATTAGTTCTGCCCCCTTACTCAGCATTGCACGGACTGCACTCTCTCCACCTTTTCCCTAAGCACTGGCTCTGCCTCCACAGCACCAGCAGTTTAAGGATCAGTTGTGCCTCCTTTTTCTTACAACGCTGGCACTACATGAATTAGCACTGTAAAGAACAGCATCACTCCAACAACACTGGAATGTCACATGTGATTTCCACTCCGGCAGCAGCATTGGCATTCCCCAAACCAGCTGTGTTCCAATAGCACTGGCACTGCTTGGACTCCTTCCATCTTCAGAGCACTGTATGGACTAACTACGCAGCCACAACTCTGGCAATGGATGGGCCAGGTTTAGCCCCGTAGCATTGCATAAACCAGTTTCACCACATGTACACTGGTACTGCATGGACTGGCTCACTTACATCTCTGCCCTGCAGAGCATTGGCACATCAGAGATTGGTTCTGTCTTTTACACTATTCCGAACACTAGTTCGCCCCAGTTTGTAGGGTTCTCAAAATTCCCACATTCCCCAAAGTTATGGATAAAGGGACCCTGCATGGACAAGTTATTAAAAAAGGTACCCAAAATGGCTTCCGAGACCTCGTGACCAAAACCGACAGGATTTTTAAAAGCAAGGCCCTGCAAAAAGGCAGGCCCTGAAATGAAACCTAACATGCATGAATCTGAGAAAAGACTTTGTAAAGCCAGACAGCTAGGTAAACACAGAATATGCATTCTTCACCTTGGAACAGATCAAGCCAGGATGGCTCTAATCTGAAAGCCATCAACTCTTCGCATAAATAATCGGTAACAGCGCACAGGTAGCTGCCAAGTCAGGAAACCCAATTAAGTTTCATAAATGACAAACAGCCAGGATATCGAAGCCATTATACCAGGAGACAACCGCCCCAGAAGTCATTAAAGTAAATGGCTGTAATTATTTTAAACAAGCCTGCCAAAAGTTAGACAAAGGACTGACCTGATTTGGCACGCAGATAAGGGGTGAAGTACCGGGTATAATTGCAGGCCCACCAGTAGTGATCAGTCTCTTATCTCTTGCTCCTGCCACTTGCCGGTCGCTCTCTTGCTCGCCCCGACACCGAGGACGCCCATTGCAACACCGGGGCCAAACGGGGAGGAGAACCAGAACCAAATTCGAAAACGCACAGGACACACGGGGCCACAAACAGACGAGATGAGACGAGAAGCGCGGTAAAACCGGTAAAGGCAGAGAAGGGCAGCGGGAAGGCGCGTTGGGGGACAAACAGCCTAGTTATAAGCTGGCGTTTGATGCATGGACAGTAAAGCCCAATTTAAGAATAAGTTGGCGTTCGAAGCATGGGTAGCGAAATCAAGACAAACGGCCTAGTTATAAGCTGGCATTTGATGCATGGACAGTAAAGCCCAATTGAGAATAAACTGGCGTTCGAAGCTTGGATAGGAAAATCATTAACGGTAAAAACCGCCAACCGAACTCCCAACCGCAGCAATACCGTCGGCGACCGCCCGAAGAAGAAGAAGACCCATCACGGCAAAGTACCCAACGAAGACATTAACGGAGGAAAAGGGGGGTGCTTTGCACAAAGAACTTCTTCGCCACGCCCTATGACCACATGACGACGACGAACCCCAAAGGACAAAAAGAGTGAACCTCAAAACCCACAACCAGTTAAATCAACAGGTTTCGAATTGGGGAGCATGAATTCCTGGCCCCTCGTAGCTTAATCTACTTAGGTATTGGGGTGGGATAAGCATAAGGGGATTTTTAATGTACTTGTTTCCCTCGATGTGTTCCCCATTCCCATATAAGTGTAATTGTTTATGCCTGTAATTATTCCAGTAATTCTCAGTAAAATTGTGTTTTATTGTGCCTTTAACAAAAATTGCAGTTTTCTTGCACCAAACCACTTGTCTACTCGATTTTCTGTATCGTCGCCTGTACCTAAGTCCGGTGTCTAGAACCCAGGGGTGTGGGAACGATTCGAACCACTCAGAGACAGTCAGAGGTGAAGCTGACTGGGCACACGCCACCCCCTACAAGCTGGAGTACTGAGTCCATATCTGGGCACCACACTTTAGGAAGGACATGAAGGCTTTGGAGAGGGTACAGAAGAGATTTACTAGAATGGTTCTAGGGATGAGGGAATATAGTTACCTGGATAGACTAGAGAAGCTGGGGTTGTTCTCCATGGAGCAGAAAAGGCTAAGAGGAGATTTGATAGAAGTGTTTAAAATCATGCCGGATTTAGATAGAGTAAATAAAAAGAAAGCGTTTCCAATGGCTGAAGTTCGATAACGAGAGGGCACAGATTTAAGGTGATTGGGAAAATAACCAGAGGTGACATGAGGAAAAACTTTTTTACGCAACGAGGATTTGGAACGCACTAGCAACATAGAAACATAGAAGATAGAAGCAGGAGTAGGCCATTCGGCCCCTCGAGCCTGTTCCGCCATTTAATGAGATCATGGCTGATCATCCAAATTCAGTACCCTGTCCCTATCCCTTGATCCCTTTACCCTTAAGAAATATATCTAACTCCTTCTTGAATATATTTAATGAATTGGCCTCAACTGCCTTTTGAGGTAGAGAATTCCACAGGTTCACCACTCTCTGGGTGAAGAAATTCCTCCTCATCTCTGTCCTAAATGGCTTACCCCTTATCTTTAGTCTGTAAACCCTGGTTCTGGACTCCCCCGCCATCGGGAACATCCTTCCTGCATCTTGTTTGTCTAATCCTGTTAGAATTTTATAAGTTTCAATGAGATCCCCTCTCATTCTTCTAAACTCTAGCGAATATAAGCCCAATCGAACCAATCTCTCCTCATACGTCATTCCTGCCATCCCAGGTATCAGTCTAGTGAATCTTCGCTGCACTCCCTCCATGGCAAGAACATCCTTCCTCAGATAAGGTGACCAAAACTGCACACAATACTCAAGGTGTGGTCTCACCAAGGCCCTGTACAACTGCAGCAAGACATCCTTGCTCCTGTACTCGAATCCTCTCGCTATGAAGGCCAACATACCATTTGCCTTCTTAACCGCCGGCTGCACCTGCATGCTTACCTTCAGCGACTGGTGCACAAGGACACCCAGGTCTGGTTGCACTTCCCCTTTTCCCAATCTATTGCCGTTCAGATAATAACCTGTCTTCCTATTTTTGCCAGCAAAGTGGATAACCTCGCATTTATCCACATTATACTGCATCTGCCCAATCACCCAACCTGTCCAAATCATACTGGAGTTTCTCTGCATCCTCCTCACAGCACACATGTCCACCCAACTTTGTGACATCTGCAAACTTGGAGATATTACATCTAGTTCCCTCGTCTAGATCATTAATATATATTGTGAATAGCTGGGGTCCTAGCACTGATCCCTGCGGTACCCCACTAGTCCCATTTATTCCAACTCTTTGCTTCCTGTCTGCCAATCTGTTCTCTATCCAAGTCAGTACCTTACCCCCAATCCCATGTGCTTTAACTTTGCACGCCAATCTCTTATGCGGGACCTTATCAAAAGCCTTCTGAAAGTCCAAATACACCACATCCACTGGTTCTCCCTGTTGTATCCGTGTATCTTAATGTTGTGTCCTTCAATAATCAGACAACAGACTGCAGGGAACGATTCAACAGGTGTTTACTGAATGAGGGTTTCTCTAGAACTAACTGTACAGATCACGACTCGGTTTATATACAGGTGTGGTCACTGCCGGTACTACAGTATACAGGAGCTGTAAAAAGTAGTTCTCTCCCTTAAGGTATATATACATTACATACATCACAATTCCTCCCCTTTTAGATTAACAGTGCCATAATACTCATTTAACAATTAACATTTTTAATATACAATGTTATATGAAAATAGTCCATTCATATATTCAGTCTCTGGGGAGGCTTCCTGATTCTTTCTGGATAACGCCTTTCCCGAGTGTCTCGCTCTTGGTGCGGAGGCGATTCTAGCACCCTGTCGTCAGTTGATTCATCAGCTTCCAATGCTATTGTTTCTGAGGTAGATGTGACCTGTACGTCGGGTTCCTCACCAGGTACGTAAGGCCGAGACATGGGGTTGACTCGTTCCTGTGACTCTAGGATCTGGTCAGCATGGCATCTCACAATGTTCTCCCCAACATCCACTGTGTACATTAGTGGCCCCTGCCGTGTGCATATCGTTCCTGGTTGCCATTTCTCTGTTCGGTAGTCGCGGGCCAAGACTGGTTGCCCTACATTGAAGCTCCTTGTCGGCTTCTCATTGATGTGCTGGAATTGCTTACTCTCAACATCTCTTCGTACATTTGGTCTGAGCAAATCCAGACGAGATCTCAACCTTCGGTTAAAGAACATCATGGCCGGGGCCTGGTTGGTGACTGCATGTGTCGCATTTCTGTAGGCTAACAGGAAATTGTCCACCTTATGCTGCAGTGGAATGTCATCATCGCACATCAACTTTACTGCTTTTTTAAAGGTTTGTACGAACCTCTCAGCCAATCCATTTGTGGCTGGATGATACGGGGCGGATGTGTAATGCCTTACCCCATTCCTTTTCATAAGTTTTTGAAACTTTTCGGACACAAACTGTGGTCCGTTATCAGAGCAAATCTGCTCTGGCAAGCCGTTCCTGGCAAAAATGGTCCGTAGGACTGCAATAGTTTTCTCCATGGTGGTGGAGGACATTTTGATCACCTCAGGCCATTTCAAGTGCGCATCCACGGCTATTAAAAACATTGAGTCCATGAATGGACCAGCAAAATCAATATGCACCCATTGCCATGGAGATGAGGGCCACTCCCATGGGTGTAGAGGGGCATGTGGTGGTGCATTTTGGACCTTCTGGCATCCTGAGCAGCTCTTTGTCAGGTCCTCGATTTGCTGATCGATCCCCGGCCACCACACATAAGCCCTAGCAAGGCTTTTCATTTTCACCCCTCCCAGATGACCTTCGTGAAGCTCATTGAGCACTCTCTCCCTTAACTTGGGTGGAATTACCACTCGGGATCCACACATCAAAGTCCCCTGGCATACTGACAGCTGTTCTCTTCTGGATGAGAATGCTGGCAACAGTGAGTCGCCATGTGCTGGCCATCCCTTCACCGTCAAATCATATACCCGAGACAGTGTCAGGTCATTTCGGGCCTCCTTCTCTATACCAGCGTTAGTTACTGGCAAGCATTCAATTATAGTTGAATGAAATATTTTGACAGGATCCACTGCTGGTGCTTCCTCCGCAGTAGGCAGTGGCAGGCGTGATAGCCCATCAGCGTTTCCATGCTGTTTCGTGCCCTTATACTCGATTTCATATCGGTGCGCCCCTAGAAAAAGGGACCATCTTTGTAGCCGTTGCGCAGTCATCACCAGAACGCCCTTCTTTGGATTAAAGATGGAGACAAGTGGCTGGTGGTCAGTCAGCAAGGTGAACTTCTGCCTGTGCAGATAGTGATTGAACTTTTTCACTCCCCACACTAGGCTGAGGGCCTCCCTGTCAATCTGGGCATAGTTACGCTCGGCTGAGGTTAGTGACCGAGACGCAAAGGCTACTGGCCTCTCCAAGCCATCCGGGAATTTGTGCGACAGCACCGCTCCAATGCCATAGGGTGATGCATCACACGCCAACCGAATTGGTAGTGCTGGGTTGAAATGAGCCAACACCTCTTTTGATGTGATCAATGCTTTGCTCTTCTGGAAAGCTCGTTTACATTCGTCACTCCACTTCCATGCTACCCCCGTTTGCAGTAGGGTGTTCAGTGGGTGTAGTACGGTAGACAAATTCGGCAAGAACTTATGGTAGTACTTTACCAGCCCGAGGAACGACCTCAGTTGTGATACATTTTCCGGTGCTGGAGCCTTGACTACTGCCTCAATCTTTTCTGGGAACTTATGTAACCCCTCTTCATCAATAACGTGGCCACAATACGAGATCTGCTTCTGGAAAAACTCGCATTTGTGGCGATTAACTCGGAGCCCATATTCCTTCAATCTAGTGAGGTTGGCGAGGTGATCACTGTCATTTTCGCCCGTGACCAGGATGTCGTCCAAATAACACTGGGTCCCTGGAATCCCTTGCAGGACTTGTTCCATTGCCCTTTGCCAAATAGCCGGAGCTGATGCTACCCCGAACACCAGCCGGTTGTATTGGTAGAGACCTTTATGAGTGTTGATCGTGAGGTACTGTTTTGAGGCTTCTTCTACCTCCATTTGCAGGTACGCCTGGGCCAGATCAATCTTAGTGAAGCATTTCCCTCCAGATAGCGTGGCGAAAATATCTTCAATCTGCGGAAGCGGATATTGTACAGTGTGAAGGACTGGGTTCACTGTCACCTTAAAGTCCCCACAGATGCAAACCTTCTTTGGTTCCCCAGGCGTATTACTCAATGACCTCTTCATTACAGGAGCGATGGGTGTAGCCCACTCGCTCCAGTCCACTTTGGACAGTACTCCTGAATGTTCCAAACCTTCCAGCTCTGCTTCGACGGCTGGGCGGATCGCATAAGGTATCGCTCTGGCCTTAAAAAACTTTGGGCTTGCATTTTCCTCTATTTTGATCATCGCTGTTATGCCTGTTAGTGTTCCGAGTCCCTGCTGGAACACTTCTTGTGCATCAGTTAGCATTTTTGACAGTCGTCCAGGTGTGACGTCGTCATCCTTTTTGGCATCTACAGTCAGTGCTTGTATGGAATGCCAATCTAGCTGTATCTTCCGGATCCATTCACATCCTAGTAGTGGTGGTCCTCCATCTGGCAATACATATAGGTCCATTTTTGGTGTTTCCTTGCCGTTATATATAACGTTCACCCTTATTTTTCCTTTGGGGTAGACTTTTTGCCCCGTGTACGTCTTTGTATCTCTCAAGGGTATATGTGAGAATATCCGCTTGTAGTCCCTTCGGTTTATGACTGTTAGGGCTGATCCTGTGTCCAATTCCATTTTCACTTGGACTCCTGCTATCTTGAGCGTGACCCAGGTCGTTTGGTGATCCTCCATTTTGATCACATTATGTAGTTTCAGACAACCCAGCTCCTTGCTTCCGGAGTCTGTATTACTTTTCTGTTTATCTGAACTACTCTCCGTCACCTTATGTACCTTCTTGTACTTCTCCTGTGGAGATTTCTTGCTGCTGGTTTTCTTTCCCGACCTGCAGACTCTTGCTATGTGTCCTACTTTTCCACACTGTCTGCACACTTTGTCCTTGAACCAGCAATCATTATGGTCGTGTGTTGTTCTGCCGCAGCGATAGCACTTCACTGTTCCGTATGACATTTCATTTGTGCCATATTCTTGCAGTCTCCATTGTATCTCTGCAGCGTCCCGTGCTGCTGCTTCGTGTGATACTGCAATGCTGAAAGCCTTGTCCAGCGTAAGATCCTTTTCTGATAGAAGCCGTTTCTGGGTTCCTTCACTTTGAAGCCCACACACAAACTTGTCCCTTAAAGTATCTGCTAGTCCCGTTCCAAACTGGCAGTGTTTCGATAGCTTGCGCAGTTCCGTTAAATACTCAGCATTACTTTCATCTTTATGCTGGTTCCTTTTGTGAAACTTAAATCTTTCTGCTATCAGCAGTGGTGTGGGGTTTAAGTGGTCCTGTAGGATTGACACTATGTTTTCAAAATCCTTTTCTACTGGCTTCTCTGGGGTTACTAGGTTTCGTAGTAAGCCATACGTTTTTGCACCCATTGAATTCAACAATACCAGCGCTTTCTTGTCATCTGGCACTTCATTCGCCTTGCAGTATACTTCTATGCGTTCGACATATGTCGTCCAATCTTCGACTTCATTGTCGAACGCTGTGATACTGCCACTCTTCGGCATTTTTGGGTGTGGTTAGACTGGCTTAAAATGGCGTCTCCCGCACTTTCCTTTCTTCCCCGCTGCGGCTTAAAATGGCATCTCCCGCGCTTTCCTTTCTTCCCCGCTGCGGCTTAAAATGGCGTCTCCCGCGCTGCTGCCAACGCCTCTCTCGGCGGTCCTCGTGACAAATGGCGACGCCCTGTGGGTTTCGTGTGCTGCTCCTGCGCTGCTGCCAATGCCGCTCTCTGCGGTCCTCGTGGCAATGGCAGCGCCTCGCGTTTTCCTGCGCGCCTCTCTCCCCCGTTGACGCTGCTCGGCCCTTGAACACCGGCTGCGCTCTGCTCTCTCTCTTCTCTCTCCCCGTTGACGCCGCTCGGTCCTGAACACCGGCTGCGCCCTGTGCGCTCTGCCCTCTCTCTCTCCCCTGTCGACGCTGCTCAGCCTTTTTCTGTGCCGCTCGGTCGGGCTCTAGCCGCCTCTGTCCGGGAAGGGTCTGCGCAGTACCTGTTGCCAGCCCGTTTCTGTTAAGTCTGTGTGTTCCAGTTATGGTTAATATGAATCACTGCACACAGACCACAAGAATAACTTTAACAGGTCTTTACTAGTCGAAGGTCAGGGCTGAACTGCCCAATAAATCATTACACAGCACTTATATACCGGTGTGGTCCCCACCGGTATTACAGTATACAGCAGCCAAGATAAAGTAGTGCATCTCTTAAAATAGTTCTCTTAAAGGTGGAACGGTTACATACACCACAATCCTCCCTTTTTAGCTTAACAGTATATATTCCCCATTAACATAACATAATAATAACATATATACACAACTTCATGTAAAAACAGTTCACAGATTCAGTCTCTGAGGAGGCCTCCTGATCCGAGACGGATAACGCCTTTCAGGGGTCTCTGGTTCTCGTTGCTGGGGTGACTCATCTAATAGTCCTTCACTGGACTTAACAGCTTGAACTTTCGTAACTTCAGAACCAGCATTGTTGACTTCTAAAGGCCCGAGTACCTTGGGAAGTTTTTCTGCTTCCAGACTGATTTGGCTCAGTTCGGAGGGACCACGTGCGTGACCTGGTAGCGGTGATAATGGTTCAGATGAGTCATCATCTTCTGCTTCCTCTCTATTGTCTTCTATTTCCTCTATCACTTCAGCTTTTGCCTCTGCCACCAATTCCCTGAGTGGCTTATTACTGCTGACACTGCTCACAAAAGGGTGCTCTTTCTTCTTAGCTTTCAACTGATCGATGAATTTGACATATTCCCTTTCTTGCTCAGCTTTGATTCGTTTGGCCTCATCGCGCAGACGGTTTGTGTGTTCCTGTTCCATTTTCTCAATCAGCTGCTTCTGCTGTCTTTCCAGATTCTCCAACTCTGTGTCAAAGAACTTTTTCTTTGCATTCATCTCTTGCTCAAAACGGCGAATCATTTGTTTTAATTGCTGTTGTAGTTTGAAATTGAGTTGAGTTCGAGCCCGGTGTTCCTCCTTCTGAAGCAACCGCAACTCTCGCAGCTCCTGCCGCCTTAGGAATCGCATTTCCTCCGCTTTCTTCTCATCCTCACCAATAATCTTTGAAGTAGTGACACTCACTTCCACTCCATCGACAACAAATTTTCTAGTTCGTTTCAGAGCTTTGTTGTATGCTTGGTTACCCCGTATTGATAGAGAGCCACTTTCCTTGTTTAAAGAGTGATCACCTGAAAGGGAAATGTTCAAGTCAACGCTATCAGATGCAGATATGCTACCCGAATCAGAATTTCTCTTTGACTTTCTATTGGTAGAATCTACTGCTCCATTGAGAGTTAATGAATCCGGGACCAGAGTGACTTGTTTATCAGATTTACTTTCCTTTTCATTTCTGGTTAGCAATTCTTTTTCATTCTTTGAATCAGCAGTGCCCTCAGAAATGTGCATGTCTGTAGACTGGACAGACTCAGAATTCTCTGTCAAACTATGTTGTTGTTGTTCAGTGGAATTCTGTTCTGATACTTTGTTCTCTTCTGAAGCATTTATGCACTCCTTCGTTTTTCCATCATTAGTCTGCAAGTCCATTTTAGACTTGTCTTTTGCACATGGGCTGGTCTTACCATCATCAGTTCCAGAGTCTGAGCTGATTGTCTTCACCGAGTTCTCACTCTCTGCTTTGTCAGTGTCACTGCTGCATATGCCCTCATCCAATATTCTGGACAATCGTTCAGGTTTGACATCTTTTTTTCCGGAATCTACCGTTATTGCTTTTAGGGAGTGCCAGTCCATATTTATTTTCCTGATCCACTCCCGTCCCAGAAGTGGTGGACCTCCCTCAGGTAGTACATATAAGTCCATTCCTTGGTGTTCTTTGCCCTTGTGTACCACCTTGACTTTTATCTTTCCGATGGGGTATACTCTTTGCCCCGTGTATGTCTGCAATACTATCTCCGTAGGGGAATATGTGTGAATAACCTTTTGTAATCTTGCTTATTCATGACCGTCAACGCCGATCCGGTGTCCAATTCCATCTTCACTTGGACTCCTGCTATCTGAAGTGTGACCCAGATAGTTTGTAGGTCAGCTTCCTTACTCACATTGTGAATTCTCAGACTACCCAGTTCCTTGCTGTTGGAGTCTGAGTCCGAATTCTGTTCATCCGAACTCTTCTCCGCCACCTTATGTACCTTTCTGCACTTTTCCTGCGGTGACTTTTTGTTGCTGGTCTTCTTTCCTGACCGGCATACTTTAGCTATGTGACCAAGCTTGCCACATTTTCTACATTCCTGATTTTTAAACCAGCATTGGTTCTGATCGTGTGTTGTCTTTCCACAACGATAACATTTCGCTGTACCCAAAGCCATTTGATCTACGCTGAGTACCGCTGCCTTCAGCTGCATTTCCGCAGTGCCTCTCGCTGCGGCTTTGTGCGATGCTGCAATAGTGACAGCCTTATCAAGTGTAAGATCATTCTCTTCAAGCAGCCGCTTTTGTGTTCCTTCTTTCGACAATCCACACACGAATTTGTCTCTCAGTGCCTCTGTCAGTCTTTCCCCAAACTGACAGTATTTCGCTAGCTTACGCAGTTCAATTAAATACTCCGCGTTGCTTACCTCTTTCAGTTGCGTTCTCGCATAAAATTTAAATCGTTCCGCTAACATCAGCGGTGTGGGGTTCAAATGATTTCTCAGGACAGCAACAATATTAGCGAAAGCCTGATCCGCCGGTTTAGCTGGTGATAGAAGATGCTTCAATAGCCCGTATGTCTTCGCACCCATTGAGTTTAGTAAGGTTAGTGCTTTATCTTCATCTGATATTTTATTTGCCTTACAATAAATCTCTATGCGTTCTACATACGTGGCCCAATCTTCAACATCGGGATCGAAACCGTTGATTGTAAAGTCTGTGGGTTGTGCAGTTAATAAATACACAGACTTCAGAAGTAACAACAAAACAGGTCTTTACTATTCGAAGGTCTGGGCGAATCTGCCCAATAACTCCTGGCACAACACTTATATACTGGTGTGGTCACTATCGGTATTACAGTATACAGAAGCCAAACAAATAGTGCCACACCTAAAGTAGTTCCCTTAAAGGTGAACGGTTACATTCAATAGTTCCTTTAAAGATAGACGGGTACATACACTACAATCCTCCCTTTTTAGCTTATTACTTACAGAGTCCCCGTTAAACATACATATCTTCAACTTCCTATAAAACAAATTACAGATATAATCTCGGTGGAGTCAATGTCATATAAAACAATTTACAAATATAATCTCGGTGGAAACAGTTCACAGGTTCAGTCTCTGCGGAAACAGTTCATAGATTCAGTCTCTGATCTTGACTCGTTCCGAACAACATTTCTTTGGTGTAGCCGGATTACCTGGCTAGCGTGACTCCTCCATAGCCTTTTTCTTGACGTAACAGCTTGAACCTTCGTCCTGTTGAACCAGCAGTGCGGACTTTTACAGCCAACTGGCTGTCTTGACATTTTCCAGTTTTTCAACTAATTTAGCTCCTTTCGTAATGTCCCGCCTGGAATGGTAGAAGTGCTAATATTTTAGACAGTTATTATCTTCTGCTTCTTCTTTTTCTTTTCTGCCTTTTTGAAACTCTCGGAGCTCCTTTCTCGGCTGCCAGCTGTAGCGCCACTAACTCTCTATGTTCCTTAGACCTTAAGTGCTTCCTCCGGATTTCAGCACTTTGAGAGTTCTCATCACAAGCTGGGCAGACCACATCCTCGTAATATTCAGTGTCACTCAACAGGTCATGGTAATATTCGGGTTCGTCCTGAGTTAGGCCAGCGAGAGAGACTTCTTCTTCCTCCTCACCCGTCTGGACGTTAGCTGACGGTGGTTCCTTCCCTAAACATCTTTCTTGAAAAGCCTTCTTCATGCATTCATATTCATCCCGCTCTTCCTGGGTTATCTGCCATTCCTTCACGACGGACCTCATTTGTGAGTTCAATACCTTCCTTTCCATCGGTAATTGCGTTATCAGGCTATTTAACCCTTCTACTGAAGTAACGGTTTCCACATTCTTCTGTTCACCTTGACATGATTCAACGTACTTTTGGCATCCTTGTAAAATTTGTGTTGCCACCTCAGCTATCTCCGTGACTTTTGAGAGCTCCGAACTCGTTCCCCCTGAAGATTGAAGCTCGTGTTCAGATTGTTCCCCTTGCAGAGTCTTGTCCTTCAGCATATGAAGGAGTTGGCTGACCGTTAACTCTTCCCTGGGAACACGGTGGATCAGAGTCTTCTCCATTTCCTCCACCTCTTTCTCCAATACTTCCACCTTACGTTCCTCTTGAACTTTGGCTTTCAGCGCTCGGAAAAGTTGCGCCCTGATGCTCTCTAGTTCATGTTCAGGGACCATTCTTACAGTGTCCTGTTCTTCCACTGAAAGGATTCCCAGTTGAATCTGTTCTTCAAGTTGTTGAACCTCGGTCATTGCCGCCTCATATTTGTCTTGGGTGTCCTTCAATGTTTTTATAAGTTCTTGGACATCCTGTCTTTCATGCTCTGCCATGATTTTCACCTCTAATTTCTCATCTATGGATGGATCTCCTACCGATGAGTCTGTCTTGGCCTTGAGCTCATCAAGAATTTCCTGCAGCCTTTGGACTTCTTGCTCATGTTCAACCTTTAGTTGTTCATATGCTTCTACTGAAACTAGCTTTTCGGAGGCTGCCGAGTTAACCCCCTCCAGAATTGTAGCCTGGGCCTGTTCATACTGTTCTTTCAGCTTCTCACACTCTGCTTGTAAGGAGTCGTAGAGAAGAACTGGAATAAAATCCTGGCTCCCTGAAGATTCCTCTTCCTTTGGTTCATTCTGTAAATATTCTAGTTCCTGAACAGCATCAGGGGAATGTGATTGGTATTTGACCACGATGGCTCTATGGTCGCTCTCTGCTTGAGCTAGCTGTCTCTGTAGTCTTTCCAGGTTCTCCCATTCGGTGTCCCAGAACCTTTCCATATTTTTCATCTCTTGTATGAGACGGTCACTCAACTGTTCTAATTGTTGTCGTACTTTGACATAAGTTTGCGTCCGAGCTTGGTGTTCTTCCGTCATGGATGAATCCTTTGCTTGAACAGGCTCAGAATTCTCTGTCAACCTGGAGTTCTGCTCTGTAGCTTTATTCTTCTTGGTACCATAAGTCCTTCTGCATGTCTTCGTTTTCTTTCCCATCGTCGGCAAGTCCCTTTTAGCCTTGTCTTCCATATTCGACTTGGTCTTATCATCATCCATTTCAGAATCTGAGCTAATAGCTTGCACCGAGTCCTCCCTCATTATGGCTTTTAGGTAATGCCATTCCATGTCTATTTTCTTAATCCACTCCCGTCCTAGAAGTGGTGGTCCTCCCTCAGGTAATACGTACAAGTTCATTCTTGGGTGTTCTTTACCCCTATCTCTCACCTTGACTCTTATTTTCCCCACGGGGTATACGTTATGCCCCGTGTATGTCTGTAATACGAACTTGGTATTTCTTAAAGGTATGTGAGAGAATAGCTGGTGGTAGTCCCTTCGGTTGATGACTGATAGAGCTGATCCAGTGTCCAGCTCCATTCTTACTTGGACTCCAGCTATTTTTAGTATGACCCAGATGGCCTGTAGATCCGTTTCTTTACCCACATTGTGGATTCTCAGCCTACCCAGCTCCTGGTTGTTTGGGTCTGAGTCTGAATTCTGTTCGTCTGAACTCTTCTCAGCCACCTTGTGTACCTTGTTGTACTTTTCTTGTGGTGGCTTCCTTTGATTATTGGTCTTTTTCCCGGACCGGCATACCTTCGCGATGTGACCCAGTTTGCCACATTTCCTACACTCTTGGTTCTTAAACCAGCATTGATTCTGGTCATGCGTGGTCTTCCCACAATGGTAGCATTTTGTTGTGCTTGAAGTAATTTGGTCCACCCCAAGTGCCGCCGCCTTTAGTTGCATTTCCGCCGTTCCTTTCGCTGCGGCTTCGTGCGATGCAGCTATAAGGACAGCCCTGTCCAGTGTGAGGTCGTTCTCTTCCAGTAGTCGCTTCTGCGTCCCTTCTTTGGACAATCCGCATACGAACTTGTCCCGCAGCGCTTCTGTCAGATTCCCTCCGAACTGGCAGTATTTCGCTAGCCTACGCAGTTCGACCAAGTATTCCGCATTGCTTTCGTCTTTTTTCTGCGTTCTTGCGTAGAATTTGAATCGTTCAGCCAGCATCAGCGGTGTGGGGTTCAAATGGTCCTTCAGCACAGCCACAATCTCTTCGAAGGTCTGATCCGCTGGTTTATTTGGTGCTATTAGATGCTTCAAGAGCCCGTATGTTTTTGCCCCCATCGAGTTTAGCAATGTTATCGCCTTGTCGTCTTCCTCTATTTTGTTGGCTTCGCAATAGATCTCTATGCGTTCCACGTACGTGGCCCAGTCTTCTATTTCCAAATTAAAGTCGTTAATATTCCCTCGCTTAGGCATTTTTCTTCCCTTGGGAGCAGCACCAGTATTTCTTTAAGTATTCTTATTTATTTGTTTGTTTCTAAGATGGCGGTTTTCCCGCGAAATCGGCGGTTTCCCGCTCTTTCCTTCTCTCCCCGCCCACTTCAATGGCGGTATGTCAATCAAGATGGCGGTTTTCCCGCGAAAATGGCGGTTTCCCGCTCTTCCTTTCTCGCCCCGCCCACTTCAATGGCGGTTTCCCGCTTCTGGCGTCTTCTCCGCCTAATGGCGGCTTCCCGCGTTTCTTCCCGGTGGAAGGGGTACGCTTCCCCCACAGCGGACAGGTTCAGCCGCTGGCTGGCTTCCGCACAGCTCCCCTTACTCGGCTATGTCTTTTCCTCCCGCGGCTGCGGCTGGGTTTCTCTTCCCGCGCCTACTCGCAGGCTCAGCGCTTCGTGGCTGCGGTCGCTGCCCGGATTTTTCCCGCCGATCACGGTCCGGCTGTCACCCGACGCCGTTGGACCCGACTTTTGGCCGGCACAGCTCCCCCTCGACCGAGGTCGAGTGCTCTGCCCTTTTCCTCCGGATACTTCTACACCTTCCCCTACTCACAGTCTCTTCGGCCGCCTTGTTCCCTGCTGATCGGCTCACTCCGCACCGTGGTAGAAGGGTAGTCAGTGCCTGTTGCTAATGGAAGCTTTTGCTGCTAAAGTCTTCCACCTTTCTCCTGCTGCAGCCTCGTGTTTTCTTCCAGCAGCACGACGAGGGCGGTTGCCTCTCTTCGACGCTCTTCTTGCTTTGGTAATCTTGCCGCAGGGTACGATCGGACTCGTCGCCACTGTAAAGTCTGTGGGTTGTGCAGTTAATAAATACACAGACTTCAGAAGTAACAACAAAACAGGTCTTTACTATTCGAAGATCCGGGCGAATCTGCCCAATAACTCCTGGCACAACACTTATATACTGGTGTGGTCACTATCGGTATTACAGTATACAGAAGCCAAACAAATAGTGTCACACCTAAAGTAGTTCCCTTAAAGGTGAACGGTTACATTCAATAGTTCCCTTAAAGATAGACGGGTACATACACTACATTGATGTTACCACGCTTAGGCATCCTCGCAATCTTCTGGAGAAACAAAAATAATTTTTTTTTTTCAAAATGGCGGTTTCCCGCGCTTGTCTTCTTCCCCCGCCTACGAAAATGGCGGCTTCCCGCGTTTGCCTTTCTCCCCCACTGGCTGTAATGGCGATTGCCGTATTGCTGCGTTCGCCCTCCCCAGCGGTTTTCAAATCGTGCCTCCCAGCCCCTCTTGCAGTCCGGTCCTTTCCCCCGGCTGCGGCTGAGTTCTCCGCGTTTTTAAAAAATTTTTTATCCCGCGCCTCGTGGCCTCGGTAGCTGCCCGGCCTTTTTCCCCGGTCGCGGTCGAGCTCTCTCTCGACGCTGTTGCGTCTCCCAGCCCGCTTGCAGCCCGGTCTTTCACACCGGCTGCGTTTGCATTCACCGCGGCTCCCGTGCCTTACGCTGCCCCAGTCTCAGCGCCTCTGGCCCCGACTTCTGTCCGGCTCTTTTCCCCGGCCGTGGTCGAGTTCTCCGCCCTTATATCCTCCGTTTTTCCCTCCCCTACTTCACAGCCAACGTGGCCGACTTGCTGCTCGTCGCTGATCGGCTTACCCACCACCGTGATAGAAGGGATGATCACTGCCTGTTGCTGATGGAAGGCTTCCTTGCTCTTCAGACCCGAGTCTTTTCTCAGCAGGATGATGAGGGCGGATGCCTCTTCTCGACGCCCGTTAAACTGCCTTGGATATGTCTCTGCCACAGGGTAAGATCGTCATCGTCGCCACTGTTAAGTCTGTGTGTTCCAGTTATGGTTAATATGAATCACTGCACACAGACCACAAGAGTAAATTCAACAGGTCTTTACTAGTCGGAGGTCAGGCTGAACTGCCCAATAAATCATTACACAGCACTTATATACCGGTGTGGTCACCACCGGTATTACAGTATACAGCAGCCAAGATAAAGTAGTGCATCTCTTAAAATAGTTCTCTTAAAGGTGGTACGGTTACATACACCACAGTTTCGCTGGACCACCGTGACTGGAAAGCCAAGCCTGGCTCTCGACAGCCTCCCCTGCGATGCTCAAATCTCCGCTGGATGACTGGGCGGTTGCCCGTGGTCGACGCCCGTGCTTCTGGACTCGACCTCCTTCCACTGTTCTCCAGGAGCGAATCCCTGGGAGGTGATGCAGAGTTGCAGGTAGGTTCAAATCCCATCCTCGTCGCCAATGTTATATCCGTGTATCTTAATGTTGTGTCCTTCAATAATCAGACAACAGAATGCAGGGAATGATTCAACAGGTGTTTACTGAATGAGGGTTACTCTGGAACTAACTGTACAGATCACTACTCAGGTTTTATATACAGGTGTGGTCACTGCCGGTACTACAGTATACAGGAGCTGTAAAAAGTAGTTCTCTCCCTTAAGGTATACATACATTACATACATTACACTCCCTTATCTATTCTACCAGTTACATCCTCAAAAAATTTGCAACACCCCGGTAGCGCCCCGGACCGGATATTGAGTGGCGCCCCCTGCCTTACCACCTGCCACTAGCAACAATAGGTTGAGGGGCCTTTTGCTGTCGGGAAGGGACTGGGTGAGTACTATTTAAAGGCGACCGCTTCCTGCCTTTTTTTGTCGCGACATTTTTGCACCACGCATTCTGAGAGAGAGAGAGAGAGAGGCTTCTGGAGAGATTCAACGCTGTGTGAAGAAGTTTTGGGTACTGAGCAGCACTTTGCAGGTTCATTTTGATTTGACCCTCCATGCATCAATTTAGAAGAGACTATGGGGGCTGCACTCTGAGCTCTTTCCCTGGGATCTCTCTATTGTTCTTTCCAGCAGATTTGATGTATAGGTCTCTCCAGGCCGAGATTCAAGGCTGCAATGAGCAGGGTGTGGATGGAGAGCAAAATTAACCCTCCCCTTTAAGAACTGGCTGGCGCCAGTGTGTCTGTGTTTCATTGCTGACTGACATTACATGAGCTTCGCCAGTGCTCTGAGGTAACGCCTCGCTCCTCGGTGTTAGCTCCTTAAGAGAGGTGTGTAGCACCTGATTTAGTGCTCCAATCACATCCAGGGGCAAAAGAAGCCAAGTTTGCAGTCAGTGGCGATAATTAGCACCAGGCGCAAAACTTTGCGCCCGGTCGATAATAGCACCCCAAATTGGGCGATACTGAATTTCTCCCCCTATGATTCTATGCTGAGTCAGAGTCCAGCAGCAGGGCAGTCGTAAAAAGGCCATGAATGATGTTGCTGTCTCTCTGGATCACAACACCGATGTACCTTTAAGCTTTCCTCAACTAATCCCTTCAAAGCTGACAAAGCAAGTGCAGGCATAGACACTCCTGGCAGCCACCGAAGTGTAGCAGCCTAAACATAGGCCTTCTCAGGCCTATGTTTACAGATATCAACAACTATCCTCATCTCAGGAGTCTTTCAGTGAAACACAGCAGCCTGCCCTATCCCATGCTCCGACCTATAGGGGAACACCTCATAAAAGCACCATGGAGGCAGTGCTCACCACGGATAAACATTGGGGTGGTAAACAATAGCAATGTAGGGCAAAATAATCAGTTGGCACTTCATTTGCATTGTGTCCAGAGAATACAGGAGATTGTTCCTGTTTGTAGATTGGAAGTAAGTAAGATACATGCTTTGTTTGACAATTGTAGAGTTGGTGTTGCTTGTGGTGGAGAGGGCACATATTTGCAGAGATTGGGTAAGGTGGTTAATAAAGGGACCTAGGGGGCATTATGTGAAGGATTCATTCATCATATCTTGCCAGAATGCTCTGGCAGTTGACAACTGTCATTCCTCAGCAGCCTTATCAGTATCCTCAATGCTGCATGAGTCTTCCCCTTCATAAGGCTGAAGGTTTTTCTTTCTTGGCTGCTCCATGTGTAGTCCTCAACAACAGTAACAACAATTTGTATTTATTTAGCACCTTTGATATAGTAAAATGCCCCAAGGTGCTCCACAGGAGTGTTATAAAACAAAATTTGACACTGAGCCACACATGGAGATATTAGGACGGATGACCAAAAGCTTGGTCAAAGAGGGAGACGGGCGATGTTATGGAGGTGGAAACAGACGGTCTTAGTTATGGCGTGGATATGTGGTCAGAGGCTCAGTTCATGGTCAGACAAATATGACACTAAGGTTGTGAACAGTCTGGTTCAGCCTCAGACAGATGGTAGGGAGAAGGAAAGAGTTGGTGGCTAGGAAATGGAGTTTGTGGCAGGGACCGAAGTCAATGGCTTTGGTCTTCCCAATATTTAATTGGAGGAAATTTCTGCTCATCCAGTACTGGATATCGGACAAGCAATCTGACAATTTAACACAGTGGAGGGTTCGAGTGAAGTGGTGGTGAGGTAGTGGTGGGTCTTGTCAGCGTACATGTGGAAACTGATGCTGTGTTTTTGGATGATTCCACTGAGGGGCAGCATGTAGATGAGAAATAGGAGGGGGCCAAGGATAAATCCTTGGAATTGCACAACAAAGTTGTACAGCTTACAACAAAACATAATGATGCATCACCCTTTGCCTTCTGTACTGGAAAAATCTCCCAGACCAGTCAAGCCATAGGACTTGTTGGTTCACAATTTCTATTGTGTTCTCGATGATGGCTTTCAGAGAAACATGGATCTCATTATACCTCTGTTCAGCAAGTGTAGATGTCACACAGACATCACGAGCCAGGACTGCAGCGGGTCGTTTTAGTCTCCAAGAAGTCAACCTTGTACTTTATATCCAGAGTCAAACATTGGGGGATGGGTGACTGGCAAAATCACATCATCATGGCAGCTGCCAAAAAGATTGCGTGCATGATATTGTGCAGGTGTTGCAAAATAGAAACCCTTGCAATTCATGAAGAATAGAACTTTGTGCTAAGGAGAAAGCAGGGCAACAAGTGTAAAATCTATGATGCCCTGGAATGTGGGAAATCCTACAATCTATGGAAACCACAGGGTCCTCTCCTGCTGCTTCAGGATATCCATAAGAAAAGTGATGAAGGTATTTGGTCTTGCAAATAATGCACCAGCCATCTGTTTGATATATGTATGGACTGCAGATTGACTGATACTATTAATGTTCCCTGTGGCAGATTGGAAGATACTGGAGGCAAAAGAGTTCAGTGACCTTTACAGCAATGGTAGGGCTGAAGGAGTCTGTTAGTGCCTCCCTGAAGAAGCATAGCCTCCTCATGCATCATTCTTCAGTAAACTCAAGGAATCCTCTTGCTCTGTTCACTCATTAGTAGCCCACAATATCTATGAGATGCAATATCCACAATCATTATGTGAATGATGGCACTTCAGCTTAATTGCTTTGCTTTTGAAATTATTTTCTCACTAAAAAATACATGGCGGCTAAAAATCCAAATAAATGTTTGGATGCACCTGCTGGTGACCTCTATGCTGACCCCACCAGAGTTTGTGAAGTCAGAGGGAGGTCACCCCGGTTGCATGGCCCCAGTGGGCACTCGTTCACAAGAGCCGCATCTCGGACTCCAAGCGTCCCCCTGCAGCTGCACAGTGTGAAAGAATCACATTGCTGTTTGTGGGGGCTTGCTGAGCACTAATTGGCTGCTGCGTTTCCTACATTACAACAGTGACTACACTTCAAAAAGTACTTCATTGGCTGTAAAGCACTTTGGGACTTCCGGTGGTCGTGAAAGGCGCTGTAGAAATGCAAGTCTTTCTTTTCTTTCATCTGGAGGCAGGGTGTCAAGCCCATTCCCCCAGAAAGAAGTGACTCTGTCCCCCACCAATCTCATTCTTAGGGAGCCAAAATATCACCCCCAAAGTATTGCTCTCTCTTCAGGGATCCAGGCTATGATCTTGGCCTGGACCCCCAGGTGGGGCCCACATGTGCCCTTTGCCAGCTGATATGGTCTTACCAGACATACCACAAGCATACTGCCACTGATGCTACATTGGGTCCCTCTGAAGGCCAAAGACACAGGAACTTCCACCTTTGGGTGTCGCAGCCCCCAACCTTGCATCCTCTTCTGTACATGGCCTTGGTGGGTGGAGGGCCCTCCCTTACATGACCCCATGGAAATCCTGACGTTTGGCCTGGACCCAGCGTATCCAGGTCTGGCCTAATTTCTGTTCCCCCTGCACCCTCCAGCTGCAGTTATGGCAGTTGAAGTGTCAGCTGTGGCTCAGTTGGTAGCACTCTCACCTCCGAGTCAGAAGGTTGCGGGTTGAAGTCTCACGCCAGAGACTTGAGCACAAAGATCTAGGCTGACACTCCAGCGCAGTACTGAGGGAGCGCTGCACTGTCGGAGGTGCCGTCTTTTGGATGAGATGTTAAACCGAGGCCTCGTCTGCTCTCTCAAGTGGAGATAAAAGATCCCATGGCACTGTGTAGAAGAGATGGAAAAGATCCCGTGGCAATATTTCGAAGAGCCCATGACACTATTTCAAAGAGAGCAGGTGAGTTCTCCCCGGTGTCCTGGCTAATATTTATCTCTCAATCAACATCACCAAAAAACATTTTCTGCTCATTATCACATTACTGTTTGTGGGAGCTTGCTGTGTGCAATTGGCTGCCGCGTTTCATACATCACAACAATGATTATGCTTCAAAAGTACTAAATTGGCTGTAAAGCACTTTGGGATGTCCTGAGGTTGTGCTGCATAAATGCAAGTCTTTCTTTTTTTCTTTGTAGCAGGAGTGTGCTGGAAAGGCCACGGATCTTTGCCGTCCATGGTATTTAATGATCTTATAGATCTAAATTTTTATTACAAAAATTTCTGGATGCACCCATGGAGTGATGTAAACAAAAACAAATCGAGACTTTGTTGCTGCGCATTAATCCAGTCTTTTAACTTGTACAGATGGTTATCCTATTGCACATGATGCATCCTGTTTGTATTCATGTGACAGCAATTTGCATCAATGAGATATATTGATAATCACTTTTGCTAGCACTCTGTACTTAATTTGAAATGAATTTGTCATTGTTTGTCTTTCTGATATTTGTGTTAAGTTTGATGACTTGTTGTTTCTCTGGGTTGTGGTTGTGTCACCTTTAACTCTATTTTGCAAGTGTTACAGTAAACATTGCAGCAACCGCTGGCTGCTTTCTCTCCCTGTGCTTCTGGAACAAGGTATGAATAATCATTGCTGCAGCTCTATGTTTGTGCTCATTCCTTCAGTAAAGGCTGAACAATCTGTTCATGGGTTGAATCCCAACAGTGCGTTTGTAACAGCTCTACTATCATACACTGTTAAAAATCACAAATAACATTAACCAAAGCTGTTACATGAAGCAGTAGTCTTGGGTATAAAATGGGGAAAAAAAGTTGATAAAAAGCTGCTGTTACATTGCACAAGACTTGCACAGTGCGGTCGATTCTTGAAGCGCAGTTCTCGCACAGCCAGCTTAAGCTGAATATAAAACTGCTATGACTCCCAAAACCAGCTGATGGGAAGTCCATATTTAGAAGCTCTTCTGAGCTGCTAGCCTTAGTGAGTCTCAGTAGCTTTACATTCAGTGTGAGTCTTGTACTTTAGAAAAGCAGCTCACAATTATGGTTACTTGGCCCTTGAAATTGTGATATCAGTGTACGAAGTAATGCAGTCGTGTGAAATTCCTTTACTGTTATTTTAAAATAAACAGGATAATGTCTTCTCTAAAATAATAAACAAGGGAATGTTAAAAGAGCATTTAGTGCTAGTGGGTATAGGAATAGGAAGATAGAGCAGATGAATGCGTGGCTAAAGGGATGGTGCAGGGGGGAGGGCTTTAGTTTCCTGGATCACTGGGTCTGCTTCTGGGAAAGGTGGGACTTGTACAAGTCGGACGGTTTACACCTGAACCAGAGGGGAACCAATATCCTTGCGGGGAGGTTTGCTAGCACTGCTGGGGGGTGTTTAAACTAACTTGGCAGGTGGATGGGGTACAGAGTGGAGCTATAGTAGGGGGTGATTTACAGCCAAATACAGAGGAAAAAACAAGTCAGCTGGGAAGGCAGAGCAAATATGTGAAGGCAAAAGGGAATATGGCAGGGCTGGAAGGCATTTATTTTAATGCAAGGAGTCTTGCAAATAAGGTGGATGAACTGAAGTTGTTGTTGAACACATGGGAGTACGATATTGTTGCTATCACGGAGACATGGTTGAGGGAGGGTCAGGACTGGCAGCTCAATATTCCGGGGTATAGAATCTTCAGGCGAGACAGAGGGGGGTGTAAAAGGGGAGGGGGTGTTGCAATATTAATTAAGGAGTCAATTACTGCTGTAAGGAGGGATGATATATTAGCGGGTTCCTCTAATGAGGCCATATGGGTAGAACTTAAAAACAAAAAGGGGGCAAGCACTTTGCTGGGAGTGTACTATAGGCCCCCAAACAGTCAGGGGGAGATAGAGGAACAGATATGTAGGCAAATCTCAGAGAAGTGCGAAAATAATAGGGTAATAATAGTGGGGGATTTCAACTTCCCCAATATAAATTGGGATAGTCAGAGTGTGAAAGGCTTAGAGGGGGCAGAATTCTTAAAGTGCATCCAGGAGAGCTTTTTGAGCCAACATGTAGAAAGTCCTACAAGAGAGGGGGCGGTACTGGACCTAATTCTGGGGAATGTAGCCGGGCAAGTGGTGGAAGTATCAGTAGGAGAGCATTTTGGCGACAGTGACCATAATTCGGTGAGATTTAAGGTGGTCATGGAAAAAGACAAAGACGGCCCGGAAATAAGGGTTCTAAATTGGGGGAAGGCCGATTTTAATATGATAAGGCAGGATCTGGCCAAAGTGGAGTGGGAGCAGCTACTTATAGGAAAATCCACATCAAAACAGTGGGAGACTTTCAGAAGGGAAATAGAGAGAGTACAACGCCAACATGTTCCTGTAAAGGTCAAGGGTGGGACCAACAAGCAAAGGGAACCTTGGATGACAAGGGATATACAAAAATGCATTAGAAATAAAAGGGGGGCTTTTGGCAGTTACAAAAGACTAAAGACGGAAGAAGCCCTAGAGGAGTATAAAAAGTGCAGGGGCATACTTAAAAAAGAAATTAGGAGGGCGAGGAGGGGCCATGAAATAACACTGGTGAGCAAAATAAAGGAAAATCCTAAGATGTTTTATAAGTATATTAAGGGCAAGAGGATAACCAGGGAAAGGGTAGGGCCCATTAGGGACCAAAGTGGCAATCTGTGTGTAGAGCCAGATGATGTAGACGGGGTTTTAAATGAATTTTTTGCATCTGTGTTCACTATGGAGAAAGACGATGCAGACATAGAGATCGGGCAAGGGGACTGTGACATACTTGAACATATTAGCATCGAGAGGGAGGAGGTGCTAGCGGTTTTAGCAGGCCAAAAAGTGGATAAATCCCCAGGCCCGGACGAGATGTATCCCAGGCTGCTGTGGGAGGCAAAGGAGGAGATTGCAGGGGCTCTGACACAAATTTTCAGAACCTCTCTGGCCACAGGGGATGTACCAGAGGACTGGAGAACAGCTAATGTAGTACCATTATACAAGAAGGGTAGCAGGGATAAACCAGGGAATTACAGGCCAGTGAGCCTAACATCTGTGGTAGGGAAATTATTGGAAAAAATTCTGAGGGACAAAATTAGTCTCCACTTGGAGAGGCAAGGATTAATCGGGGATAGTCAGCATGGCTTTGTCAAGGGTAAATCATGTCTGACAAATATGATTGAATTTTTCGAGGGTGTGACTAGGGGGGTGGATGAGGGAAATGCTGTGGATGTGGTTTACATGGACTTCAGTAAAGCTTTTGACAAAGTCCCGCATAGGAGACTGGTCAAGAAGGTAAGAGCCCATGGGATCCAGGGTGCCTTGGCGCGTTGGATCCTAAACTGGCTGAGTGGCAGGAGGCAGAGGGTGATGGTCGAAGGTTGCTTTTGTGACTGGAAGCCTGTGTCCAGTGGGGTACCTCAGGGATCGGTGCTGGGTCCCTTGTTGTTTGTGATCTACATAAATGATTTGGATGAGAATGTAAAAGGTATGATCAGTAAGTTCGCAGATGACACGAAAATTGGTGGGGTGGTAAATTGCGAGGAGGAAAGCCTCAGGCTACAGGACGATATAAACGGGTTGGTCAGATGGGCGGAAAAGTGGCAAATGGAATTTAACCCTGAAAAGTGCGAGGTGATGCATTTTGGACGGACAAATAAGGCAAGGGAATACACAATGAGTGGTAGGACCCTAGGAAGTACAGAGGGTCAGAGGGACCTTGGTGTACATGTACATAGATCCCTGAAGGCAGCGGAACAGGTAGATAAGGTGGTTAAAAAGGCATATGGGATACTTGCCTTCATTAGCCAAGGCATAGAATATAAGAGCAGGGAGGTTATGATGGAGCTGTACAAAACGCTGGTGAGGCCACAGCTGGAGTACTGTGTGCAGTTCTGGTCGCCTCACTATAGGAAGGATGTGATTGCTTTGGAGAGGGCGCAGAGAAGATTCACCAGGATGTTACCTGGGATGGAGCGCCTCAGCTATGAAGAAAGACTAAACAGGCTGGGGTTGTTTTCCTTAGAGCAAAGAAGGCTGAGGGGGGACCTGATTGAGGTGTACAAAATGATGAGGGGCATAGATAGGGTAGACAAAGAGGAACTTTTCCCCTTAGTAGGGGGGTCAATAACAAGGGGGCATAGATTCAGGGTAAGGGGCAGGAGATTTAGAGGGGATTTCAGGAGGAACTTTTTCACCCAGAGGGTGGTTGGAATGTGGAACTCAATGCCTAAAAGGGTGGTAGAGGCAGGAACCCTCACAACATTCAAGAAGCATTTGGATGAGCACTTGAAATGCCATTGCATACAAGGCTATGGACCAAATGCTGGAAAATGGGATTAGACTGGACAGGGATGGATGGACGGCGCAGACACGATGGGCCGAAGGGCCTCTTTCTGTGCTGTAAAACTCTAGGGCCTAGAAATTGAGTTTTGGCGCAGCCAGGGCTTTAGCGCCGGAAGTTAGTGCCGGAGCTAAGTCGCGCTGGTCGGGCCCAAAATTCAATAGTTCTGCGCCCAAACGGCTGCCGGCGCTGCTGAGAGCTGTTTGCGCCTGAAAACTGGCGCAACGCGCTGAATTTCGGCGCTATTCCGGCGCTGCGGCGCCCGCTGCGGTGCGGCAGGTTCGGGAAGTGCAGGCCTCCTCCTTCCCTTAAGGAGGAGCTGCCTGCACCCGGCCGCGGCCCGCGAAAATCTTTTTAAAAATGAGCCCGGCACCTCGGACAAGTGCCGGGCTTGCTTCTGTTCCGGGGGGGGGGGGGGGGGAAGTCCGGGGAGGGAGCTTCGGCCAGGCGGCCGGCGGGGAAAGCGGCCGGCCGCCGCGGGGCCTTTAATGCGCCGGCGCAAAAACATGTTGGACTCTGTTGCCAGAGTCTTAGTTGCGGCTGCCACGGGCGAGGCGGCCGCAACTGAATTTCGGCGCTGGGGCCCGTCGGCATGGCAACCGGGACGCTGCGCACACCGATGACGTCATCGGTGCCGGCGCAGCGCTACCGGTCTACCGCGGCGGAAGGGCCCCAGGCAATTTAGGCGCCGGCGCCAATTGCAGCGCTAGGCCCTCTAGCGCCGCAAAATCGGCGCTAAGGGCACTGAATTTCTAGGCCTATGACTCTAACATGTTAAGTGTCGATACACTATAATTTCAAGGCCAGGAGAGAGAAAAAAGTTGGAACATTGAATAACTCAAGGGGGACTTAGTCATTTGCACTTTTTTGCATCTAAACAAAGGGAAGTGATAGTCAAAAGTACAATTTATTACACAGTCAATTTTTAAAAATGTGCTCTCAGGATGTGGGTGCTGCTGGCAAGGCCACATTTATTGCCCACCCCTAGTTACCCTGTGAATGTGGTGATGGGTCTTTTCCTTGAATGATGGCCCCACAATGGTGTTTAATAGGGAATTCCAGAATATTGACCCAGCAAACTGCTCCGGCCTGGATAGTGGTAAGCTTCTTGCGTGTTGTTGCAGCTGGAGTCATCATATCCTGACTTGAGCCTTGTAGATGGTGAAGAGCTTTGAAGAGGCAGGAGATGAACCACTCATCACTGAATACCCAGCTTCTGCCCTGCTCTTGTAGCCACAGTGTTGATATAGCTGGCCCAGTTCAGCTTCTGGTCAACGGTGAGCCCTAGGATGTTAATGGTGGGGGACTCGATGATGATGTTGCCATTGAAGATGGTATTACGAATCTCTCAGAAGCTGGTTGCCATCGTTCTCTCCAAACGGCCTCCCAAGGCCTGAAGTCCAGTGGTCAAAGCAATTATGTGTAATGCACTGGCTGGTCTGAAGGACTCTCTGTCAGGATGCAGATGTTCCTGGTACTGCCACTTGCTCTAGGTAGCACTGTGTAAAATCCTTCTCAGATACTGGCACTAAGAATGGTGTTGAACTCTGCCGTGATCCATGTCATCAGTCTCAAGTCTTCTGAGATAGTCATCAGTGCCTCTATCTTTGTAAAGTAGGCCTCCAGAGGTACGAGTCTGTAGGCTTGGCAATGAGGAGCTGACTTCCTTGGAGCTTCCGCTCTCCACTGCCAGATCCCATCCTCACCTCTGATTCCTCTGACTCCTCCTGAGAGTAATGAATGAAGGTGTGTCACATATATAAAGAAATTGCAAGGAAGAGTCAGAGGAGCAGATAGCTTGCTTGCTGCTGCAACAGGTTCATGTATCCCCACCATGTATTTTTGCCCCCAAAGGTATTTTCCACCCCCCCTCTGCTCGCTATTCAGTGCTAATTTGGAGCCTAACTTCCTCCTCTGCAGAAAATTTCCACCCCTGATGTATCTGTGGTGTTGCAGGCTATATTTACAGTCTGCATGCCTCTCAGAATTTAGATTAGTTGACCCTCAATTTATGCCAACGTCAATGCCACAACCTCAAGAGTGTTTGAAGTCCCACCCCGTGTCAGTTCCACAGTGCAACAGTGATGTAGAATTTCAAGCCCCCTGTGTGTAGTGCAGTTTTCTGGTGCAGCACTGCAATTTTGTATAAAATGTCACAAATGCAATGAAAATGCTGATATCTGATTTTGAATGAATTCTCTCCCTAAACCCCTCCATCTCCTCCTCCTCTTTTAAGATCATTCTTAAAACCCTCTCTGCCCAAACTTTTGGTCTTCCCTACTAATTTGTCCTTCTTTGGCTCCTTTTCCCTTATATCTATGTAAAGCATCCTGGGATGTTTTTCTACGTTAAAGGCACTCTATAAATGCAAGTTGTTGCTGATAACAAATGACCTGTTGCAGTAAATCGCTTGCCCTAGTAGCCATCAGTGATAGGTCAATAACTAGTCACACTCTCCTCCCTACTTCAGTTACTTTACAAACTATCAGTTTTCTTTTTCTTTTTTAATTATTTTCTCATGTTTTATGAACTTTATGATCATCAAGGCAAGGGATGTCCTTGATGGGGGAGTGGAACGGTTTCCTATTTTGGGCAGCCAGTAACAGCATCAGGCATAGCACAGTTAGATGCGCAGTAAATTTGCGTCTGTTCTGCCCCAATAATAAATATCAATCCCAACCACAGAAGTGCAGCACATAATGCACTAGTGTGACATTTTACCATTTCACACGTTAACTATCCTGTGATCTATCTGAGTGAAATTGTAATTTCTTGCTTAACCAGAGGCTGTTTTGTGCTGTGGACCTGGGTTTGAACTGCTCTAGATTGTTTATGGTAAATGGAGGATGTGCTGACTTATACTGAAACCACTGTGCTATGCAACACACAATGCAATATTCTTGAGCCAGGATGGACCTGTGTTTAGCCCAAGTGTTCCCTTTAAGGCCACAAAGACTAAAGGGCCAAATTTACTGAGCCCCTGCTGCCCAGGTACTAAACAGGAGCAATGCACCAGGAATGCACCTATCCAGTCCTGGGATAATCTGGATTTCCTGCTTTAGTCACTCAAATGGCCCAAGGCAGCCCTGGCACAGGTGGTAAGGCCTGAAAAGTCAGGGGCAGCTGTATTGATTTCTATGTGGGTTCAATGACGACACATTGATGAAAGAGAATGTCTTTTAATCTAAAGCTTGTTCATCTAAGTTAACAGCATTACAGGAGACACCATCTTAGAGATCCATCTAAAGCGAAACTAAAACTAAACTGCTTGTCTCACATGCCCTCTGCTGGTAAGGCATAAATAATCAAACAGGCAAATATGCTGGTAAGGCATAATAATCAAACAGGCAAATACCATCACTATTTGCTGATATCATTACAGCAGCTGCAGGATATAGCGTTATTTTTCTGGATATCCCTGTGCTCGGGCACTCAGCAAGTGTGGAGGACAGGAAATGAAACAGGAGGCTGAGAAATGCCCTCCTATCTCGTCACAGTAGGTCATCTGGCCTGTGTTTACTTCAGGCACAGGCCACACTTCATTCCCTCCCCTCCTCCCCAAGGAGAGCCCCGGAAATCCTTGGGCTGTGTTAAAGTGGCAGAGACCCACGGAATGCTGCTCCAATGTAAGTTAACGTAAACCAAGGGTAAAGGTCATGGAAGTGGTACGATGTAATGGCCTGTAGCTGAGAGTATAATAATCATACCATTATAAAGCGAAGTTAGGAAGATCAAATGTTGGCCACCCCACGACCGAGCTCAGCATCTGTAACATGAGATTTTCTGGAGCCTTCACATCACCACATGTGTTGCCTGTGAGTATCATTTCCTCTGATAAATCTATAAGCAATAGACTCTGATAGTAATCTGGGATGTTATGATTAAGGTTATCCACCAGGTGGTGCTGTAGCCAATGCTGCTGCTAAGTTCAGAGGTTTGCTTCCTGTTAAGGCCAGAGGATTGCTTCCTGTCAAGGTCAGCAAAGGTGGAATGCCAGGATGCAGGCATGATGTTTGTTACTCTGTTTAATAAAATACTCGTACTAGTTCCAAGATATCGTCTCTTTGAGTTCTTGTTCCACTACATGGATTTATCACATTTGGCGACGAGGTAAAAAGGACCCTGGATAAAGAAGAGAAGTCTGCCAAGACTTTTAAACAACAAAATCACAAGTTGAAGTTAGCTACCAGCTGGAAGAGAGCATGGCTGCCATGGTAGGAATGGTTTCCGCTTTTGATAGTCAGGCACAAACCTGGGAGGAATACTGTGAAGTGTTGGGTTATTTTTTCGAAGCAAATGAAATAAATGATGCCAGAAAAAGGAAAGCCATTCTACTTAGTTCAGTGGGAAGCCAGACCTAGTTTGATGAGGAATCTGCTCGGTCCTGAAAAGCCTGGAGACAAATCATTTGTTGAATTAGTGGCTTTGCTAAAAGAACATTTCAACCCTAAGCCTAGTGAGATTGTACAGCGGTTCAAGTTTAATTCAAGGAACAGGAACGAGGAAGAGAGCGCAATGGACTATGTTGCGGTGTTGCGTAAATTAGCACAAGATTGCAATTATGGGAACAACCTGAAGGAAATGCTGCGAGATAGGCTAGTTTGTGGAATTATGGACGACCGAATGCAGCGTAGATTATTATCCGAGACTGGGCTTACTGATGAAAAAGCATTGGAACTTGCTCAAGCCATAGAGACAGCAAGCTGAGATGTAAAAGAAATACAGGGTTCAGATAGGGCTAATGCTATGCAAGTTGCAGGTCAGGTTGTTGAGCACAAGTTGAACATGCGTCAGAAACCACAACGTGAGCATGTGAAGGCATGTTATAGATGCAAGGGCGATCACCTGGCGAGTGAATGCCACTTTCTGGAGGAAAAGTGCTACAAGTGTGGGAAACAAGGACACATAAAACGAGCTTGCAGGGTGAAATCACCTGTGGAGGAATCCAAACCAAAAGGGGGAGGACAGCAAAACCAAGGGAGAGAAGTGAAAAAACATGGAGCACACCACATCAGCGGGGAAGCTGAGGAAGAAGAGGACATGTTCATAATGTATAGCATGTTAGAGAACATTCCAAAAGTGGCTCCTATCACATTGCAACTGACAGTAAATTACTCTAAGGTGAACTTTGAAGTGGATACAGGGTGCGGCGTGACCATAATGAACAAGGCAGAGTATTCAAAATTGTGGAACCGTGCAAAAGTTCCAGAGTTAAAGCCTTGCTCCCTGCATCTTAAAACATATACAGGTGAACGAGTAGCGACATTAGGTACAGCTAATGTAACTGTGCAACACAGGGACACAGTGGAACAGCTACCTGTAGTTATAGTATCGGGTACCGGACCAAACCTGTTAGGTCGGGGCTGGATAAAAGAACTTAAATTAGACTGGGGAGCAGTAAATCAAATAGATGCGGGCAAACAGTTGACTTTGCAAGAAGTGTTGAGTGAACATGAGAATGTGTTCAAGGAGGAACTTGGCACATTTAATGGCCCCCCAGCTAAGATTAATGTAGACAAGGAGGCACCGCCAAGGTTTTTTAAACAACGACCTGTGCCTTATGCCATGAAGCCAAAGGTAGAGGCTGAGCTTGACCGTCTATTGAGAGAGAACATACTGGAGCCAGTGAAATGTTCGGAATGGGCAGCTCCCATAGTACCTGTTTTGAAACCGGACAATTCGGTAAGACTCTGTGGAGATTATAAATTGACAGTCAATCGGGTGTCCAAACTAGAGCAGTATCCAATTCCCAAAGCAAAGGATCTCTTTGCAAACCTGGCTGGAGGAAAGAAATTCACAAAGTTGGATATGAGTCATGCCTACTTGCAGATTACACTGGATGACGAATCAAAGAAGTATGTCACCATAAATACACACAAGGGCTTGTTTACATATAACCGCTTACCGTTTGGTGACTCATCTAGTCCAGCTATCTTCCAGAGGACAATCGAAGGTGTACTGCAAGGGATTTCACATGTTTCCATCTATCTGGATGACATTCTGGTGACGGGAAGAACCGACCAGGAGCATCTGAGCACTCTGAGAGAGGTACTACAGAGATTGGAGAGGGCAGGGTTCTGGCTCAAGAGGAGTAAGTGCACTTTCCTGGGGAATGAGGCAGTGTTCCTGGGACACAGAGTGGACGCCACCGGGCTCCATCCACTCAAGGAGAAGGTACAAGCACTGCAGGACGCCCATGCTCCTACAAATGTGGCTGAGTTAAAAGCTTACCTGGGACTGCTGAACTATAGAAACATAGAAGATAGGAGCAGGAGTAGGCCATTCGGCCCTTCGAGCCTGCTCCGCCATTCAATGAGATCATGGCTGATCATCCAAATTCAGTACCCTGTCCCTGCCTTCTCCCCATATCCCTTGATCCCTTTAGCCTCAAGAAATATATCCAACTCTTTCTTGAATATATTTAATGAACTGTCCTCCACCGCCCTCTGTGGCAGAGAATTCCATAGGTTCACCACTCTCTGGGTGAAGAAATTCCTCCTCATTTCAGTCCTAAGTGGCTTACCCCTTATCCTTAGACTATGACCCCTGGTTCTGGACTCCCCGGCCATCAGAAACATCCTTTCTGCATCTAGTCTGTCCAGACCTGACAGAATTTTATAGGTTTCGATGAGATCCCCTCTCAATCGTCTAAACTCCAGTGAGTATAAGCCCAATTGACACAATCTCTCCTCGTACGTCATTCCTGCCATCCCAGGTATCAGCCTGGTGAATCTTCGCTGCACTCCCTCCATGGCAAGAACGTCCTTCCTCAGGTAAGGTGACCAAAACTGCACACAATACTCAAGGTGCGGTCTCACCAAGGCCCTGTACAACTGCAGCAAGACATCCTTGTTCTTGTACTCGAACCCTCTTGCTACGAAGGCCAATATACCATTTGCCTTCTTAACCGCCTGCTGCACCTGCATGCTTACCTTCAGCAACTGGTGCACAAGAACACCCTGGTCTCTTTGCACTTCCCTTTCTCCCAATCTATTGCCATTCAAATAATAATCTGCCTTCCTGTTTAACAGGTTTTTACCAAACTTGTCAACTGTGTTAGCACCTCTTCACAAACTACTGCGCAAGGAGGCACAGTGGCAGTGGGGAGAGGAGCAGGGGGTTTCATTTGAACAGTCCAAGAAACTGATGCTGTCGTCGGATGTGCTGGTTCACTACAATGCAGAGAAAGACATCATTCTCTCTTGTGATGCTTCACCTTACGGGGTGGGGGCAGTTCTTTCATACTGCATGGAAGATGGAACTGAAAGACCAATAGGGTTTATGTCCCGAACTCTAACACCAGCGGAAAAAAACTATTCCCAGTTAGACAAAGAGGGGTTAGCAGTAATGTTTGGGTTACAGAGGTTCCACAGGTACATATATGGCAGGAAGTTCACCATATGCACCGATCATAAACCTCTTCTCTCTCTTTTCAATGAAATGAAAGCAGTTCCACAGATGGTGCCACCCCGGATCCAGAGGTGGGCAGTGACGTTGAGGGCATATGAGTATGTCATCGTATACAAGGCGGGCAAGCACAATGGGAACGCAAATGCCTTGAGCCGTCTTCCACTGCCAGGCACACCTATCCGTGCAGCTCCAGAGGACAGAGTTTTGATGCTGGAGGACACTGACACGGCACTTGTGACTGCAGAGCAAGTAAGAACATGGACAGGTAAAGATCCAGTACTGTCTAGAGTTCGAGAATATGTGGTGAGAGGATGGCCACAGCATCCGGAAGGGGCTGACTTCACACCCTACAGTGTCAGGAAAACAGAGCTGAGTGTGTAGGATGGTTGCGTGTTGTGTGGAGCATGAGTGATTATTCCACAGCCAGCACGACAGTCTATCCTGGAGCAACTACATCAGTGTCATCCTGGGGTCTCACGTATGAAAACCTTGGCTAGGAGTTACTTGTGGTGGCCAAAGCTAGATGAGGAGATAGAAAATCTAGTCAAGACATGCAGCACTTGTCAGGAACACCGGAAGGCACCAGCAGCGGCTCCTCTCTACCCCTGGGAGTGGCCGGATAAACCATGGAGAAGATTGCACTTAGATTATGCGGGTCCATTCATGGGGAAGATGTTCCTTATAATCATTGATGCACATTCCAAATGGATGGATGTTTATCCTGTAAATTCTGCTTCCGCCACTATTACTATAGACTGCCTGCATCGGAGCTTCAGTAATCAAGGGCTACCGGAGATCGTGGTGAGTGACAATGCCACTTGTTTTGTCAGTACAGAGACAAAAGAGTTCTTGAGAAAATATGGCATAGTGCAGGTGACCTCGGCTCCATATCATCCGTCCTCGAATGGACTTGCGGAGAGAGCCATACAAACATTTAAGGAGATGATGAAAAAAAGTGCAGAAGGGAGTTTAGCAGCCAAAGTGTCACGGGTTCTGTTCAGCTACAGAATAACACCTCAATCCACCACAGGACTTTCTCCTGCTGAGATGTAATTAGGTTGAAGACTACGCTCCACTCTTGACCTTGTCCACCCAGATCTAGAAAGGAAAATGGAAAACAGACAAAACAAACAAAAAAAGAACCATGACAAAAGAACAAAGAGCCGAAGTCTTGGAGAAGGAGATGCGGTCCTTACCAGGAATTTCAGTTATGGACCAAAGTGGTTTCCTGGCTTTATCGACTCAATGACCGGTCCAGTATCATACAAGGTCATGTTGGGAGATGGTAGGGTAGTACACAGACATGTAGATCATATACTTCCCAGACAAGGGGAAATTGAAATGAAGGTTCCAGATGCAATGACTGAAGACAGGGTTGCCCCCAGTTATCCAAGTGCATCTGTATTGCAACCCCCAGGGACAGAGACAATTCCACAGGAACCTATTCGTCAAGAGGAAACCATCGTTGCAGAGTCAGATACTCTGAGCACTGCTCAGCAGCAGCTGGTGGCTTCACCACAAACAAGCAGGGACTTTACTGTTAGACATTCACAAAGGGCTCGCAAGCCACCAGAGTGATTGATACTGAACTGTTACATTCGTCAAGTATGGAACATGATGAATGGAGACTCCTTATGTGACCCTCAGGAATGGTTGTCTGTTAAGAAATTCATACTGAAATCTTAAGTGGGGAGGGATATAGTAATCTGGGATGTTATGATTAAGGTTATCCACCAGGAGGTTTGCTTCCTGTTAAGGTCAGAGGTATGCTTCATGTCAAGGTCAGCAAAGGTGGAATGCCAGGATGCAGGCATGATGTTTGTTACTCTGTTTGTTTAATAAAATACTCGTACTAGTTCCAAGATATCGTCTCTTCGAGTTCTTGTTCCACTGCATGGATTTATCACACTCTGCATTCAAGAACTCTCATTCCTGGCACAGAGACGACTGCCGGAATTTTCCCCAGGTAGGCGGGCTGGGGGCAAGTGGCCTCCGAGGCTGGGTTTTCCGCAGGCCCTGCCGACTTTAACAGCAGGGCCTGATTTGAATGTGAAGCCTTGGATTCTCGCTCACAGCCAGCCAGCTTTAAAGGCTGGCTGGTTGGCTGTGGGCGGGTAGGCCTCAGAAGTGAGGGTCTGGTCCGGGGGAGGGTTCATGGAAGGATGATCAGCAATTGGCAGGGGTCGGGGATCGGGAGTGGGAGAGAGCATTGGCAGGGGTCAGGGATCAGGAGGGGGAGAGATCATTGGCAGGGGTCAGGGATCGGGATGGGGATGAGAGAGCATCGGCAGGGGTCTGGGATCATGGGGGGGGAGAGCGCATCGGCAGGGATCGTGGATCATGGGTGGGAGAGCGCATCGGCAGGGATCGGGGATCATGGGGGGGAAGAGAGGATCGGCAGGTGTCAAGGATCGGGAGGGGAGAGAGAGCATCGGCAGGGGTCGGGGATTGGGGTGGAGCATCGGCAGGGGTCGTGGATCGGGGGGAGCATTGGCAGGGGTCAGGGATCGGGGGGGAGAGCATCGGCAGGGGTCGGGGATCATGGTGGATAGAGCATCAGCAGGGGTCGGGAATCGGGGGGGGAGCATCGGCAGGGGTTGGGGATCATGGAGGGGAGAGCATTGGCAGGGGTCGGGGATGGTGGGAGAGCATCGGCAGGGGTCAGGGATCGGGGGGGAGAGCATCGGCAGGGGTCGGGGATCGGGGGTGTAAGATTCGCAAAATTCTGCAGATCCCCCAAACCAAGAGGATTACCCCAAAAGAAGAGATTTTTGGACTGTTTAAAGAATATTGGGCCTAAAAGGGGTTTAAAGTCAAAACCCCAGGATTTTGGTTATTTTAAACAGGCATGTCCAGACCTGTGAAAGGCTGCGACAAAGGGGTTGGGATGGGCCTCTGTAAAACAAACAGTTTTGGTATTGGCATAAGCCAAACTGTCTGGGAATGTTCTGGACTGTCTCAGTCATTTTACATAATGACAATAGGCCTACGGAAGAGCAGTTCCCACTCAAAAACTACAGAGCCATCCAAAGTATACATAATGCAGAACATGCCACTGACCAACAAAAGGGGCCCTGACCCCAGCAGAAAAAGACAAATCTTACTAATCGGACCAGAGATTAAACAGTCATTTAAAGCCAATTTAGGTTTCGATGGACCATCCCGAAACTAGTTCACACCAACTTAAACCAATTAAGATAGATGGGACCAGCTCGAAACCCATTAAAAAATTCAAAAACTATTAATGTTAATGAGCCCGCCAAAAATGACAATGGGCCAGAGAAGATTTGGCGGGCAGATAAGCAAGGCCTCAAACGGTATAATTGGGGCCTGCTTTTTCAGTTGAGTATGGAAAAAGAAGCGAGAGGAATCAGTTCGTTCGGTCAAGGAGTTCGGTTCGGAGAAAGAAGAAGAGAGCAGTTCAGTTTCGGCCTGTTCGATACAGCACGACTCGTGTAGAAGAGAAGAAGAAGGAAAAGGACTTTAAAATCCAAGTCAAGTCACAAAAGTATCCCATCGAACGCCTCGCGGCAACCAAAGGCCCCAAGAAACAAACAACCGAAAATATTACCAGCAATTAGGTAATATTGGGCCACCGCGACCAACACGAAACCAACCTGGGAGAAACCGAAGATTCACAAGTTTGTTTCCACTCTACAAACTATCCTGACTTACCCCTGGGTAAGATTTGATGAAAAGACTCTAGACCCTATTTCTGACCAAAAGAATTTGGGTACTTACATGGTAGATCCAATACGCACCCGACCACATCAGCGGACACGCGGAGACTGAAACAGCAACGCAGGTGAAGTCTTCTACCACATCCGGGGTATGGCAGGCCCCAACCGCCACATCTAGAGAACCCCGAAATCGCGAACCTCTACAACTGTCAAAAAGGAAGTAGTTTGGGGAGCATTATCCCTGGTCCTCTGGAGTCCAACTTAGTTAGTGTAGTGGGATTGGGAGGGGTGAATTATTCTGTCTATTGTTATTCTCTTTCGTATATTCCGAAGTGTTCCCCCATTTTAGAGTGATAAAATTGTTGTGTTGTGTATATTTTCTTGTCTCAAATAAAGTCCAAGTATTTTCACCAACTCAGTTGTCTGTTGTAATTTCATTACAACCCCCAAATAAGTCCAAAGTCTAGAACCAAGGGAGTGGGAGCGATTCGAACCGCTCAGGAGTCAGAGGTAAAGTTGACCACACACACCACCCCCTTACAGGGGGGTAGAGCATCGGCAGGGGTCGGGGATCAGGAGGGGGGAGAAAGCATCAGCAGGGCTCAGGGATCATGGGGGGGAGAGCATCGGCAGGGGTCAGGGATCGGGGGGAGCATCGGCAGGGGTCGGGGATCGGGGGGGAGCATCGGCAGGGATCGGGGATTGGTGGGGGAGCATTGGCAGGGGTCGGGGATCGGGTGTGGGGGGATCGGCAGGGGTCGGGGATCAGGGGGGAGAGCATCGGCGGGGTAGGGGATTGGGGGGAGCATCGGCAGGGGTCGGGGATCGGGGGGGAGCATCGGCAGGGGTCGGGGTGAGGGTTGAGGGGGGATCAGCAGGGGTCGGGGATCGGGGGGGAGAGCATCGGCAGGGGTCAGGGATCGGGGGGAGGGGGGATCGGCAGGGGTCGGGGATCGGGGGGGAGAGCATTGGCAGGGATCGGGGGGAGAGAGCATCGACAGGGGTCGGGGATTGGGGGGGGAGAAAGCATCGACAGGGGTCGGGGATCGGGGGGAGAAAGCATCGACGGGTTGGGGATCGGGGGGGTAGAACATCGACAGGGGTCGGGGATCGGGGGGGAGCATCGGCAGGGGTCGGGGATCGGGGGGAGGGGGGATCGGCAGGGGTCGGGGATCGGGGGAGGGGGGATCGGTAGGGGTCGGGGATCGGGGACGGAGAAAGCATCGACAGGGGTCGGGGATCGGGCGGGAGAAAGCATCGACAGGGGTCGGTGATCGGTGGGGAGCATCGGCAGGGGTCGGGGATCGGGGGGGTAGAACATCGACAGGGGTCGGGGATCGGGGGGGAGCATCTGCAGGGGTCGGTGATCAGGGAGGTAGAACATCGACAGGGGTCGGGGATCGGGGAGGTAGAACATCGACGGGGTCGGGGATTGGGGTGGGGGAGCATCGGCAGGGGTCGGGGATCGGGGGGGGAATCAGCAGGGATTGGGGATCATGGGGGGAGGGGGGATCGGCAGGGGTCAGGGATCGGGGGGAGGGGGGATCAGCAGGGGGAGGGGATCATGGGGGGGGTGGAGAACATCGGCAGGGGTCGGGGATCATGGGGGGGAGAGCATCGACAGGGGTCGGGGATTGGCGGGGGGGAGGGGGGATCAGCAGGGGTCAGGGATCGGGGGGGAGAGCATCGGCAGGGGTCGGGGATCATGGGGGGGGGGAGAACATCGGCAGGGGTCGGGGATCATGGGGGGGAGGGGGATCAGCCAGGGATTGGAAAGGGGGTCGGCCGAGGATCGGCGGGGGGAGAGAGGATCAGGGCTGGCCACCGGTGGATCGTGGCTGGCCTCAGCATCATTGTTGGTTGCGGGGGGGGGGGGGGCGGGGGGGGGAGGCCTGGGAAGGTGATCGGAGGCCTCGTGGGGGGGGGGGTCTCCGATCGCCGGGGGTGGGCTAGGTTGAAACCCTGGATCCAGGAGGTAGGTATAAAGCCACTTGTCTCCTGGATGCTGCAGTCCCCGCCTCAGTTTAACTGCCGGGTTTCACAAATCATGTGAATCCCATCCCCATGCAGTTAGACACAAAATGGAGGGGAAAAAGAGGCTTCCAGCCTCATTACAATATTTAAATTGAGGTAACGCCCCCTGGGAGTGGGTCGGTCACCTGCCCTCTGACCCACTCCCTTCCCGCCTCTGGTAAAACCGGAAGTGGATGGGTTGGAGGCGGCATCAGGTCAGGAATCCCATTTTTAACACTTTAACTGCCCCCACACTCCAAACCCACCCGTTTTTTGGGGGGAAAATTCCGGCCATCAACTCCAATCTTCCTTCTCTCGCATTTCCCAACAGTACGTTCCACATTATTCAATAGCGATTTGTTGCTGTTTTAGAAACTTGTTATTTGAGTCAACAACGGATTTTTCATGTATGAAACTTTCAAGTGAATGGCCTGCTAGATTTCTCTTTTCAATTTAGTGAGCAAGTCAGCAAGAGAGAAATTTCTTAAAACATACTTTTTCCTGAGCATTGGCTAAGGTCAATCTTGGAAAAGAAGGGAATATTTTCAGTTCCCCTCCTTTCTGAAGCTGAATAAATTATACAAATGAGAGACTTATATAACGAAAAACCTTTCATCAGACTGTGTTTCCAAATAATTTATTCTATATTATAGTTTTACAAAACATCAGCTAAAGATATGGAATACTATTAATCAATAGATTTTAAAAGCAATGCTGTCGTCATTCATTCCACACATTTTCATTTTCTGCAAGAGAACAGGACTTTTAATCATCTAGAATTTTTGAATGATGACTTCCAACATTTAATTAAAATGTATCACATATTTGCAATCCTGTGTTTTCATGTGACTGAATTAGTTCCACAATATGCTTAATGTTATTGCTACGATTACTTAGATTCTCCTGCAAATAATTAATCAGTTTTGAAAGGTTTCAGTAGAGTTCCACAATAATACTTTGGTTAGGAAAATAAGACAAAAATGAGGTTCAATGCATTAAGTATACTGTGAATCAGAGATTTGACCTGAAATTGAGGAAATCCATTCAAAATATCACATATTAAGTACTCCAAATTGGCCAATGTAATCAGAGTCCTTGCAGTGACTGGTTTCAAATGCATCTTGGTATAACCTAGAAGCAGACTTGTCAAAGAATCACCCTCGTTGTTTCTACTGGGTCCCTCCATTGTAACCACTGCCACACTGAATTATATCATACATCACAGTCATCCTAGTCCACCTACTGTCAAGTGTGTTTCAATTTAAATTGTAAATTATACTCCTCATTTCAGCTGTGGAGTTGTTCTGCTGAGAATTATCAGCATAATTGGGCCAGCTCCACAAATCATATTAAATAGACTAATCCCGGGTTACACATGAACTTTCATCATATCCATAGCATGAGAGAGAAGCTGAGATGCACAAAACATTTTGCATTATAATACTGGCACAGATATATGTATCAATAAGTTTTTTTCTAAAAGCAATGGGATATGGAACAATGTTGTCCAATGTGTTAGCCACTAGCCAGATGTGGTAACTTGGGAATCTATATGCGGCCCATTGCATTTCTGATTAGTAAATAAAAATGAGTAATGGACACCATCATTGGGCACACAATCAATCTCAATACTCATCATCGCACAGAGTATGCATGTGCAGTTTAACCTTAAGTGCATTTGTTGGTAAAATGGTAAGACAAAAAGCAGAGCATGTGAGTGTTTTTTGATCATTGTGAGTGCTTTAGTTCCTTGGTTACTGAACAGTGGTAGATGTTTGTTAAGTAAATATACACATGAAGTAGATTTACCTGTATTGTGTAAGTGTATCGGAAGTGCTACGTTCAGTTTTGGACACCGCAGCTCAGGGAGGATATATTGGCCTTGGAGGGGGTGCAGTACAGATTCACCAGAATCTACTGGGGCTTAGAGGGTTACATTATCAGGACAGGTTGCGTAAACTTGACTTGTATTATATAATGGAAGATTATGATAGAAATTGCTGGGATTTTCCCTTATTTCCTGTGACAAAATTGTAAACTATTGTGGATATTTATTGATCATACATTGCCAACAGTCCACATTTGATGCAGACAGAAACCATTTTGAGGGCATTCACATTCGAAAATCTGTATGGACTAGACTCCTCCAATGAGCATCAAAGTGTGCAGCAGCATCAATCAAAACAACAGTGTCACTTTGAGAAAGGGGGAGGGCAGAAGAAGTGTTTTTGGAATGGGTGGGGAAGGGGGAGTTGGTGGGAGAGGAGAAGCCGGGAGCTGCATTTTTGTAGGTTGGGAGAGAGGTGACAAGCTAGGGGACGTGTATTCGTTGGGTGAGAGAGGGAAGAAGTCAAAAGCAGTGTTTTGGGAGAGAGAGGAACTGGAATGGCACTTTGTGAGAGGGAGAGACAGGAGAAACTGGGAGCCGCACTTGCGAGGGAGAGAGCACAAAAAACTGGAAGCAACATTTTAAGGAGGAGAGAGGAGAAAAGCCATGAGGAATGGTTTGTGGGTGAGAAACTGAGAGCAGCGCTTGGAGAGGATGAGGAGAGTACAGCATTAACTGAGGGGATGGGGAGAGATGGAGGAGAGTGCAGCATGAACTGGAGATGGGAGAATGACATCGTACAAGTGGGGATTGGGATTTCATAATTCTCATCCTTGTTTTTAAATCCCTCCATGGCCTCACCCCTTCCTATCTCTGTAATCTCCTTCAGCCCCACAACCCCCCGAGATATCTGCGCTCCTCTAATTCTGCCCTCTTGAGGATCCCTGATTATAATCGCTCAACCATTGGTGGCTGTGCCTTCTATTGCCTAGGCCCTAAGCTCTGGAATTCCCTGCCTAAACCTGTCCGCCTCACTATCTCTCTTTCCTCCTTTAAGACGCTCCTTAAACCTACCTCTTTGGCCAAGCTTTTGGTCACTTGCCCTAATTTATCCTTATGTGGATTGGTGTCAAATTTTTTGTCTGAAAATACTCCTGTGCAGCGCCTTGGGATGTTTTACTATGTTAAAGGCGCTATATAAATACAAGTTGTTGTTGTTGATTGGGGAGGAGAGGAGTGCCAACTTCAATTGAGAGTGGCTCTGTGAGCTGGGACTGGAGAGTTAGAATGCTTCTGTGAACTGGGGGTAAGGAGCCAAAAGGAGTGAGTGCCTGTTGAATTAACTTATGGGGAAGTTGGGTCCTGTTGGTTTGTTGAAAATCCAAAAGGTAACTTTTTTTTTAAATTAAAAATTGTGAAGTATAAAAATATTTAAAATTAATTTAAAATGCACCATTTTTAATGTAAAATTCAAATTGTTCTGGGGAAGCATGCCTCAAACTCCCCCTAGAAATGAACAACTCGTCAAGGGAGGCACAGCATTTAGAAGGACTGTTACAATTCTAAATTTGCTACCTACAGCACTGCATGGAATGATCCTGTGATCAATCAGAAGCTAATTCAAATCTGTTCTTTGGTAAAGGGCAATTTTTTATTTAACAAAGACAATTAAGTAAAACTTTTTTCTTCCAGTAATAGATTATCAGATGCTATAGAGAAGAAAGAAGTTTTAAAATAAGAAGAAAAAATTATTCAGTCCCAAAATAATTTTCAATAAGATTAAACAAAATTCCCTTCCATTACAGCTCAAAAAAGTAATGGCGCCAAAAATCCATGGTTATTCTAGCAGATTTCTGTGTAACTTCGGCAGCTGTCTGAATACCTGGGATAGATCAGGTATTGTCATTAAATGTGAGTAACTGGAATGGCCTTGTGGGAGTGGAATTATAAATTGTTTAGTCTTCTGAGGCCCAGGTCGTGACCCAAGCCTGGGGGTAGTGGCCAGTGTGTCTCTTCTCACTAGGCATACTGGCCGGCACTTGAAGGAAACTCCTGGCCTGGGAGTCTCTGTGGCTGGGCCATGGCTCCCTTGCCATGGGTCACCTTGTAAGATACTGCCTGTTACTTGACTGCGCAGACTGGGACCTGGTGTATCTGTGTCCCAGCTTATTTTCCAGTCCTTCCGCTGCACTCTCACTGGAGTTGTAGGGGGAGGGTGATTTTACCTCACCCCCTCCCCCCCCCCCACCCCCAGAATGGGCAGAGAAGGGGTGGGACAGGGGAGTTAAATACTTAAAAATGGGAAACCCGACCCCAACCTGCCACGAACACGCCTACTTTAGTTTAACTAGGGCAGGTTGAGGGTCGGGTGAGTAACCTGGTCTCGAGAGGCGAGTCAGGAATTATAAATATTTAAATGAGGCTGCGTGTCTCAGATTTTAGCAGCCATGTGAATTTAACAGCTGCGAGCTGGGTTTCCCAGGGCTCGAGGACTGCCAGATTCAGAAGATAAGTGGTTTTCCAGCATTGCTTGTGGGCCAGGAGGAGCAGGAGTACTTCCCCCGGCCCCTCAAGCTTCCCTGCTGTGATCTGCCTCCCTCCCCATGATCTGATGTCTCGCCCCCCGCGATCGCTCCCCTCCCCCGATCTACCCCCACCCCCCACGATTGCTCCCCCCGCGATCTCTCCCTGACTCCCTCCCTCCCTTCTCTCCGGTCACTGACTGCGGCTTGTACAGCAGGCTTTCCTGCCCGGCAGTCAGCCAGCCTCTCAATCTGGCTGGCTGCCATACGGGAAATTGAGTAAAAAATTCAAATGAGGTCCTGCTGTTAAATTAAGCAGGACATCTGCCTTTCCTGCATTTCCGGGTTTCCAGGCTGCTGACAGTTGTCCCTGCTCCCTCCCTGCCTTCCCGTAAATATCGGAGCTGTGGTGTGTGCCTGCTGAAGGACTATGGAATTTTGGTCTCATACATGGCAATCTAGATAATTAGGAAAAACTGACCAACAACTTCACATAATATGACGCAGCCCCAGAAACCGACAGCTCAAAAATATCCCTAAATATAGGGTCTTGTGAAAAAGGATAAAGAAAGACTTGCTTTTATATAGCGCCTTTCACAACCTCAGGACATCCCAAAGTACTTTACAGCCAATTAAGTACTTTTTTGAGTGTAGTCACTGTTGTAATGTAGGAAATACAACAGCCAATTTGCACACAGCAAGATCCCACAAAAAGCAATGTGATAATGACCAGATAATCTGTTTTAGTGTTGTTGGTTGAGGGCTAAGTGTTGGCCAAAACACCGGGAGAGTTCCCCTGCTCGTCTTCAAAATAGTGTCATGGGATCTTTTACGTCTACCTGAGATGGCAGACGGGGCATCAGATTAGTGTCTCATCTGAAAGATGGCTCCTCCCACAGTGCAGCACTCACTCGGTACTACACTGAAGTGTCGGTCTAGATTTTGTGCTTAATTCTCTGGCACATGAAAGGGCATTGGGACCTGGGCAGGTGATAATGTAAGCTGTAGGTATACCCAACTTTTGATCACTTTTCTTATAGGTGAAAAACCTAAAGTGCATAAAAGTGCAGTTTGCAGCAATAGTGAAATTAGAAATTATTGAAAGGGAATGTGAATGCTGGAAGTGTGAGATTTAGGGAGAGAAATTCGGTGGGTTAGTGCCTCCTGTTAGCGCCCCTGGGGGGCAATAATGGGGCGCTAATGACTTACTGCCCGGGTGCGGCGAGATGAACGACTCCCGCTAACTTGGCTGAGAGGTTTGCGGTGATGTAACACTTTGAGCCACGATCTCCTGTGCCCGGACATCGTGACATCATTGCCATGCGCATCGCCCAGTAGTGCCCCGGGTCCAAACTTCAGTTCCGCCCCCTGCAGCATCACCGGGCAACAACACCGACAACTGCAGGAGGCGTTACTCGGGAGGCCGGGCGCTTCAGGGGCAGAAGTTAAAGGGGAGGTTGCTGAGATAAGTAGGAAAATTTCTAAAAATGCTTTAAAAAAAATGTTTTAATTCTCCTGGGCCGCGATCGATCAGCCTGGCACTCTGCTGGAGTGCATGGGCCAGATCAGGCTGGATCATGGCCACCGTCGGGGACCAGCTAACTGGAACAATGCAGAACCTGCAGCGATGGCCCTTCCTTTTAAGGGAGGGAAGAAACCTCGGATCACGGCAGCGCTGCACAGGACATTGTGCAGCACTGCACCACTACGGCCCCGCCTGCGTCCTTTAGTGCTCCAGGAAGGAAGTGGAGCGCTTGATTTAATGCTCCACTTCCTTCCTGGAGTGCAAACACCGAATTTAGACAAAGCTGGGAATCAGTAGCGCCTGCGCTAAGTTTCCCAGCTTTCAAAACGTATCGCCCCCAACCAAATGTCTCCCCCTTATTTTCTGGTGGATTTGGGGACATGCCCCAGAAAGGTTTGATTCTTGATACTTTATTTTGTGCATTGACCAGCACTATGGAGCTTACAATAATTCTACCTTTTAAACCAATTAAATTTCTCCTGGAAGAGTTACAGACATTTTAAATTAAAAAATGGAAGTAGTGTTATGGACTTCAAAAAGTCAACATAAATGGGTTCACACCAACCACTGAAATAACTGCAAGAGGAACGTCATATGAATATATTAAGCACTCATCCACTAATATCACCTAAGTAATTTACAGCATTTGTTAAGTAAAAAATGTTTATTTCCTACTCCTGTAATAGAATCATGAATACACAGAGTAATCATTAAAAATATGTAAAGTGCACCTCATGGCATTGATAGGAAGCCATTCAATTATTTTAACACAATCTGAGGGAAAGTCATTTTAAGATAATGAAGCAATCCATGCCTGCATACAAGAAGACCTGGATGACGTTCAGTCTTGGCTGATAACAAGCGAGAGTCTAACCACTGCCCCTTGACATTCAACAGCATTACCATCGTCAAATCCCCCACCATCAACATCCTGGAGGTCACCATTGACCAGAAACTTAACTGGATCAGCCACATAAGTACTGTGGCTACAAAAGCAGGTCAGAGGCTAGGGAACCTGTGGTGAGTGTCTCACCTCCTGACTCCCAAAGCCTTTCCACCATTTACAAGGCACAAGTAAGGAGCGTGATGGAATATTCGCCACTTGCCTGGATGAGTGCAGGTCCAACAACACTCAAGAAGCTCAACACCATCCAGGACAAACCAGCCCGCTTGATTGGCACCCCATCCACAACCTTAAACATTCACTCCCTTCACCACCAGTGTACCGTGGCTGCAGTGTGCACCATCTACAAGATGCACTGCAGCAACTCGCCAAGGCTTCTTCGGCAGAACCTCCCAAACCCGCGACCTCTAACACCTAGAAGGACAAGGGCAGCAGGCGCATGGGAACACTACCACCTCCAAGTTCCCCTCCAAGTCACACAGCATCCTGACTTGGAAGTATATCACCATTCCTTTATCGTCGCTGGGTCAAAATCCTGGATATCCCTACCTAACAGCACTGTGGGAATACCTTCACCACACGGACTGCAGTGGTTCAAGAAGGTAGCTCACCACCACCTTCTCAAGTACAATTAGGGATGAGCAATAAATGCTGGCGTTGCCAGCGACGCCCACATCCCATGAACGAATAAAGATGTGTTTAGAAGCTGAACTGGTAAAGTCATTAAACTGTTTCTGGCATTGAATTGGTTGGCAGTTGGCGTCATCTGTCCTGGTCATTTCCTTCCTCTCCCTTTAAGTGGCTTTGCTTGGAGTTTGCGTCACTCTCTTCTAAATGGGATTTCCCTCTTCTACCTGATCTCCAGCACTTTACATTCAAGTAGCTTGTGGGGTGGGGTGTGGTGTTGGGGAGGAAGTGGATCTCTGCCCTCCAGCTCACCTCCTCAATGCAATTTTTATCAAAAGAACTTGCTTGGGCACAGCAAAAACAATGATTCCTGGCCCTTTAAATTGATGCAGGCCTTTAAATCTTACAACAGCTTACTGTTTTCAGCTGCCCAATGGGTAAGTTCCCAATCAAAGATGTTTCCGGTGCCCGATCCTCACCATAATATTTTAATGAGGTTAACCCTGGAAATTACAGCAGCATCAGCACTCATGATGTCGGGCAAGCGCGATACACTATCAGAAAATCTAGGTTACTGTGCCCAAAACATTGAATGTCCATGTAGAACATTTGGCATGTATTTCGATAGCTGATTTCCCGAGAGGCGTCCACATTTAGCACTGACAAGTACAATAAAATTCAGACATGAACTGGGTGCTTGCTTGTTAAGTTATAATACAGAATTATCTCTTATCTCCCTACATTTCTTATACATTGTCCAAAAACCAGCTGGACTCTAAGAGGACAGCAAGTGTATGCTCAAAGCTACATATGCACAGGTTGTCCTGACTATTATCTGCCTGATCTCTCCAGCACGATCACCGTTGTAACTTTACCAACACGAAGTTCTCCCCTAGCTGCTTATGGCGCTGTGATCCAATCACGCTGCTCAGACTGCCACAAAGTTGATCCATGATCCGTAATAACAGTACTGAAAACCAGTGACCAGAAAAAGGCATTCAGCCAGCAGGAGAGAGAGCCGCAGATCTATGTACACTCTAGTTACATGCTAAATAGCCTCAAATTTGCTGCTGACCTTACAACTGAGGGAGCCATCTGTTGTTATCACACATATGTGCAGGACAGCATGTGCTGGGCTGCTAATGAGGTAACTTTGGGGCAGCAAGGAAAGTTAAATCCCATGCTGATCTTTGGCAGCAAATGCTAATGAGGCACACCAGGTGATAAATGCTGATTGTCCTCATAAAAAGTGAATTCTTGGCATGTAGTACAGAGATCAGGAATTAATACATGGAAAGAGAAAAGTCAGGTCAAACATATTTTTTAGTATATTTTTATTTGGGTAATTGTTACACTCATCTAGGTGATGTACACCAGTGCTGGGAAGTGAAGTGCTCTTTGATTTGCCTTGGCATCAGTTTCGCGATGGCGCCATAGGCAGAGTGAAGTTCCTTCCATGCTCTATCAACTGTATCCTCTGTTTGCTATTTATCACAAAATTGTAAATGCATTCTTTATAAATGCATTAAAATTTCTCTACAACTACTGAATAACAGTGTGGTATAAATCCGTCTTGGGCGGTAGCACAAAACGGCGACAGCGACTCTATCGCCTGTTTTACACTTTGTCCTATTGTATTTTCCAATGAGGTCGAGATGCTATTGCCAAGACAAATTTCTATCCCACCTTACAACAGAATTATACAGATTTTCAACTGCTGCCTGTCCGTTTCTCACCTGAAAAATGGGCCACTGGCAGAGAAAATTCGAGTGGGCACCTTTAATACCAAGGTCTGCCTGATTCAATTTTCAGACAGGCCTATAAATGGGCAGCCCATACTTAAATATGCAAATCAGGGTTCTACATCAATCGCAGAGCCCCAATTGCAATTTTCATGTACAAATGGCGGTGGGCGCGTGTGCCGTTAACACTAGGCCTAGTTGGACCAGGCATTGAGTGGCTTAATCAGCAATCCTTAATGGGACCAGTGAAGGCTCGTCAGGAAAAGGGAAGTTTTTAAAAGTTTCATGCATCTCCTGGACCCACAAAAATCCTCCTGCCTGTTATAGTCTATACTTGCTCTCCCCAGGATTGGCTCCCCTTCACCCCCCAACAGGCCTGAGCTCCTGGCTGGTTCCGTTTCAAAACTGGCGAGTTGCAGTGAAACATTCGTTTGACATCCGCAGCTCGCTGGCATGAACGCAAATGAGAATGGTTCAGGCCTTTCGTTTGTGGCTTTGGGTGGGTGCCGTGGATGCCCTGCCCATTTCCCGCCTGTTTTGAAATTCGCCCCCATTGTGTCTTACAAGGTATAATACTCTTATTATAAAACAATGTATCACCCGATAACTTGAGCAAAACCATGGGCGAGCTACTATAATGGGGCCAACTAAAATGGACTAATTTTTGCACTATTTGCTTTTATAGTATAGTTGGCATACATTCTGTGAGTGTGAGAAACCTGGTTTATATTTATGCTCCCTAATTCATGGGCAGTGAGACCAATTGTAGCATCTCTAGTAGCATTCCAGATGAGATCAGTTAACTCAGCACAGAGCGGGAGATGCTTTTACATATGTTGGATTTGGGTATTTATTGGCACCAAATGTTCAATATGCTCAAGAATGTAAACAGTACAGCATTGTTCTGTAGATGAAACTATATATAGATCCAATAATTAAAAATGGTCATAGAATTGGTGAAATATCTAGAGTTACTGTATTGTTGGGTATCTTCTGCACGATGACTCGTCAGCTTGGCTCAGTGGCAGGATTTTCGCTTATCAAATCAGAAATGGCTTGAGCTCATATTCTCAGCTGACAGTTCAGTACAGCAGAGAGGGAGTGCTGTATTGTCAGTTTTGCCATATTTCAGATGAAATGTCTGCCTTTTTAGAAAAAGAAAGAAAAGACTTGCATTTCTATAGCGCCTTTCACTACCTCAGGACATTCCTGAAGTGCTTTACAGCCAATTAAGTACTTTTTGAAGTGTAGTCAATTTTGTAATGTAGGAAAGACGGCAGACAATTTGCGCACAGCAAACTCCCACAAACAGCACTGTGATAATGGCCAGATAATCTGTTTTTGTTGTGTTGATTTAGTGATAAATATTGGCCAGGACACCAGGGATAACTCCCCTGCTTGTCTTCGAAATAGTGCCATAGGATCTTTACGTCCACCTGAGAGCAGACAGGGCCTCAGTTTAATGTCTCATCCGAAGACGGCACCTCCGACAATGTAGCACTCCCTCAGCACTGCACTGGAGTGCCAGCCTAGATTTTTGTGCTCAAGTCTCTGGAGTGGGGCTTGAACCCACAACCTTCTGACTTATATAAATACAAGTTGTTGTTGGGAGAGGCGAGGTGGATGTAAAAATCTTATGGCACTATTCAAAGTGGGGCAAGGAGTTCTCCTGATGTCTTGGCCAACATTTTTCCCTCAATAAACATTTTCAAAACAGATTAACTAGAAGTTTACCTCATTTACAGCTGTGGGAACTTGTTGTTCGCACTTGGCTGCTGTATTTGCCTACATAACAACAGTGGCTGCACTTCCAAATTAAGTCATTAGATATAAGACACTTAGGAGGTCATTAGAGACATTGTATAAATGCAATTTCATTCTTTCTGCACCGCTCCAAAAATTATGCTATACAGCAGTGGAACTGAAGTTAAAGACTGCCGGGCCAGGGATTCCATTCTGCACTCGACAGGCCATGATTTTCTTGTCCATTAAAATGAATGGACAGGAACATTGTGAGCTAGTAAACTCATAAATGGAAATCTTGGCCCCTGTGCCAGTATGCTGAACTGCACCATGCAACTACTAATATGTGGAACAATAATAATTCAAAGATTAATTTTGCATACAAAGTACAAAATAGTACACATGGCACAACAATAATTGTCAAGAATCTCAACAGTTAGAAAGATACGGGGGGTATATTAGTGCTTACTTTCACTATGTATTCACAATAGATGCAATAATACTATAACCCAGGAATAGCATTCTTTTTTCCAAAGAAACATTCTCTTCACATTATATCAGAACACATGTTTTATTTTTGATTAAAAACCCAGGGCTAGAAATTCTGTGGTGTACTTTATTTAAATTGGTTAATGCATTCAGGTGCAATTCCTCGTTAACCCATTTTTTAAATAAATGGATTAGTGACTTTGTTAAAATAGAGAATAAGAATTTAATCGAAGCATATTAACCAATTTCTTAAAAATGGTGCACCAAGGAATTTCTACCCTAGGTTTATTATCATAATTTTTTAAAAGAAAGCCTATTGTCACAATTGGGTCACTTCCACTTGAGAGAACAGACGGGGCCTCAGTTTTACAGTTCACCCAAAAGACGGCACCTCCGACAGTGCAGCACTCCCTCAACTGAAGTGTCAACCTAGATTATGTGCTTAAATTACACGGACTGGGGCGTGAACCCACAATCTTCTGACTCAGAGCGAGATTGCTATTAGTAAGTAGCATGGTGGTCACAACAGGCGGGCGGTGGGCACATTCTGTCCGCCGACTGCCCATTGTGTTTCAAAAGTCAAAATCGTCATGGTAGCCAGTTAAGACCACAGAGCACCATATTCCATTGTTAACACATCACAGCTGCAATGCATTGTTAGTCCGCATACTGAACTGACAGAGTTGTTGCAGAGACTGTAGTTTATGACCTGGATTATCTGTGTAGATGCGGTCGGACCTGCTGTGATTTCCAGCCAAAAAAAATGTTTTTTGTCTGTTTTTTTGTTTTTCATACAGACCCCAGCATCTGCAATATTTGACCCCTTGTGACCCCACATCATTGTTCTTTGATGTAATGTTTCCCTGACTGACCTGTTTGGACACCATTCACACCTTTGACTGCTGTGATTATCTCTCTGCCGAGGTGTGATAAATGGCAGTTGGAAAGGTTACCTGTAAACATCTGACATGATTCTCTGACTATATAAGCTGTGTCTTTATGCATTTCTCCACTTCACCTGAAGAAGGAGCAGCACTCCGAAAGCTTGTGATTTCAAATAAAGCTGTTGGACTATAACCTGGTGTTGTGTGACTTCTTACATTTGTCCACCCCAGTCCAACTCCGGCATCTCTACACCATGGATTATTCAAATATGAGCTGGTTTAGTTGAAACTTCAACTTTTTGCACACTATGAAGGTTACATTTTTTGATCAAGTAGCAATTAGCTTGGCAGAGGAGGAGCAGAAAAAATGAGAAAGGACTGTCTGTGATCTAAAGCAGCACACAAAGTGTACCATCAGGTTCTGCCACTATAAAACATAGCAAATCTATCATACCAGATACAGTTACATGGGAATGACAGAAGAGCTGCGAGGCGTGTGTCAGTTAGTAGGAAGGTTGTGTGAACTGTGCTATTTCTTTCAGGGAGAGCTCCAGATAATGGGCCTGAATTTGCGGTCGGTGGCTTCCCGCAGGCAAATGCCTCCGAACCGCAAGTAAAATACAAACTTACCTGATGGTCCCGGAGGTTCGTAGACTCGCGTCCCTGGGATACGTGGGCCTTTATGCATGCATACGCGTAGAGGCCCACGTATCCTGGGGCGCATGTGGTTCGCAAGCGCCCTGGGATCACGTGGGCCAGGCCAATCAATTAGAAAGGGGGATCCCCATTATGCTTATGGGGATTCCATTTACGTACGGAATCCTCATAAGCATAATAGGAATCACCTAAAAAACACAAATTTCACACAACATAAATAAAAATAAATCATTACATGTTCAAAAATAATTAAAATACAATTAAATTAAACATTTAAAACAAAAATTAAATTTTTTGAAAAATAAATTTAAACATTTTCAAGGGACTAAAAATAACCTACAACTAATATTAACATTTTTTTTATGTTTAAATTATTTTTAAAATTTTTTAAATATTTATTTAAACTCTTACGCTGGTAAAGGAAGGCCCTCTATACAGCTTGCAGGGGCCATCAAAGTCGCCTTCAACTTTTATATACTAAACTCCTTCAAGGTCTGTAATCTGCTGTGTTGGCCAGTTTGATGTGCACAGATATCTTCATCACTTTCACTATGGACCAACAGCAGCAATGAGAGAGGGCAATATAATTCTACAGAATTACTGTCTTTCCTGGGAATTATTGGTTTCATGTTACCATTCAAACTCCTGTACACAATCTTGTGCCCTATATAAATCAAAAGGGATAGTATTCACGCAATGGGCATTTGGTATGTAACCACGAGCACACAATCATGCAGGTGAATTCCCACTTCCCAGGGAGCTTTCACAATGCTTTCATTTTAAGGAAATCTGCTGTGCCGCTTTTACTGGAAGGGAAGGGAAGGGTAAAAGGGTGGCCACCCTCTGCAGCCTTGACTTATGACTCTAATTCAAGGTACCTTCTGATAAGTACCACAGCTACATCATTTCATAAAGCTGCAAACCACTTTTGCAAAGTAACCATTCCCAAAACATGTTCTCTTACACTCTTACACTTTCAAGCTCAATACTTCCAATACCATCTATTGTCATCGTAAACTGGGCTCTTGCTATATTGTAACCAATAGAAAAATAAATACTCAGCGCAATGTTAAAATAAAGTGCAGTTCATTTATTTCATTGTTTGGCGTGTGAATGATATCAGTTTGAGTTGGCATGTTGTGCTTGTGCCTTGTTTCAGACATGTGATGACTATCCTATTACTCCTTTTAAGTGAACCCCTCATGCAAGGGGCAGGTGTGCTGGCTGTCTGCCAGGTTTCACTGGCAACTTGCTGGGATTTTGTTGAACTTTGGTCTTGCATTGCGAGGAATCTTCGCCTGAGTCAGCCACGTGCCATGGTGGCTGACTGTTCCTGCCTGCTTTCTGCTACTTTCTTCTATGTCTGCTGAATGAGGCACTTCTGGGATATGAGCATCAGTCCTTTGAAGTGTGTTTGTCTCCTCGACTCGCAGTACGGCTCTCAGTGCCTGGGCAGAAAACCAGTCTTTCCTCACACTCCTTCAGTGCTTTTCTCACTTAACAGCTGTCCTGGCTACCCTGATGCTATTTCAGCTGTTTGAAAACTGTCTAGCTACTCTCCCTTAGGCAGTCCCTCGGAGCCGAGGATGACTTGCTTCCACATTAAAAATGAGTTCGCAGGTGACCTACAGTCTCTGTCACAGGTGGGACAGACAGTGGTTGAAGGGGCGGGTGGGTGGGGTGCTTGGGTTGACGTGTGCTCCTTGTGCTGCCTGCGCTTGGCTTCCATTTGCTCCCGGCGAAGAGACTCGAGGTGTTCGGTACCTTCCCGGATGCTTCTCCTCCACTTTGTGCGGTCTTGGGCCAGGGATTCCCAGGTGTCAGTGAGGATGTTATAGTTTTTCAAGGAGGCTTTGAGGGTGTCCTTGAAGTGTTTCCTCTGCCCACCTGGGGCTCTCTTGCTGTGCCGGAGCTCCAAGTAGAGCGCTTGTTTTGGGAGTCTCGTATCGGGCATGCGGACAATGTGACCCATCCATCGGAGCTGATTGAGCGTGGTCAAAGCTTCGATGCTGGGGATGTTGGCCTGAGCAAGAACACTGACGTTGGTGCGCCTATCCTGCCAATGGATTTGCAGGATCTTGCGGAGGCAGCGTTGGTGGTACCTCTCCAGTGCTTTGAGGTGCCCGCTGTACATGGTCTACACGCTTGCGTCTGCGCTCACTCGGAGATCGAACTCTAAACCATCGTCAACACCTTCACCGAAGCATACGAGAGCCTTACACTAAACATCTGTAAGACAGAGGTCCTCTACCAACCTGCCCCCGCCACACAGTACCGCCCCCCGATTATCAAAATCCACGACAAGGCCTTGGACAACGAGGACCACTTTCCATACCTCGGGAGCCTACTGTCAACAAGGGCAGACGTCGACGATGAAGTCCAATACCGCTTTCAGTGTGCCAGTGCAGCCTTCGGTCGCCTGAGGAAGAGAGTGTTTGAGGACCAGGACCTCAAACCCGGCACTAAGCTCAAGGTCTACAGAGCAGCAGTGATACCCTCCCTGCTGTATGCCTCAGAGACATGTCTAGCTATAGTTCACAGCTGACTATGAAGATTATTGCTTCTGTTTTATTGGCCAGCCTGCTCTACAGCAGTTAAAGTCATGTTAGCCACCTACTGAAAGTAGGGAAATCATGCGTTAACCAGTTTTTTTCTCCAACCCTCAAAAATCCAAAGTAACCCTCAGTTAAACCCTCAATATCACACCAACAGCAACTTCTAAACTGCGCTAATTGATGAATACACATGAAAAGAAATATTGTATTAACCAAAACATGGTTGTAATAGATTACATAGGAACAGGATTAGGCCATTCAGCCCCTCCAGCCTGTTCCGCCAATCAATGAGGTCATGGCTGATCTGTATCTTAACTCCATCCACCTGCCTTTGTTCCATATCCCTAAACACCATTGTCGAACACAAATCTATCAGTCTCGCTTTTGAAATTTTCAATTGACCTAGCCATAACAGCATTTTGGGGAGAGAGTTACAGATTTCCACCATTCTTTGTGTGAAGAAATGCTTCCTGACATCACCCCTTATTGGCCTAGATGTAATTTTAAGGTTTTGCCCCCTTGTTCTGGAGTCCCTCACCAAAGGAAATACTTTCTCACGGCCTACCCTATCAAATCCTTCAATCATCTTAACCACCTCAATTATATCGTCCCTTAATCTTCTGTACTCGAGGGAATACAAGCCTAGTCTATACAACTTGTCCTCATAATTTAACTCTTCTAGCCTTGGTATCATTCTGGTGAATAATGGGCCTGGGATGGGACAACTGACCCTCAGAGTATAAGTTTGAAATCAACATTCCACAAACTAGCTTGTCTGTCTTTAATATACATTTTGAATGCTTGCAGCCTTGTAGCAATTTTGTAAAACCTGCATGAATTAATTTTCTTTTGAAACACAAAACTTAAAGATATCTCATTCCCAAATCCTTTCCACAAAGAATAAAATGACCAAAACTCCCAAAACATGACAGAAGGCATAGTGTGGTTAATAGCGTTACAAAAAGTATGCTCTGAACTTCTCTACACGAATCCATGCATAACTAGATCACATACTGAAGGAGTACTGTATTGTCTTTTAGATGAGATGTTAAGCTGAAGCTCCATCTGACTGTCCCAGTGGACTTTTTCAAAGACCTGGAAATTCTAGCGGTGTCCTCGCCAACATTTATCACTCAAATAGCACCACTGAAACAGCTCATTGCTGTTTTGTGGGACCTTGGCATGCACAAATTGGCTGCTGTGTTTGGCCGTAGAAACAACAGTGACTACACTTCAAAAGTAATTCTTTAGCCGCAAAGTGCTTCGGAACATCTTGAGGACATGAAAAATGATATCTATGTGCAAGTTCTTTGTATTTCTTTCCTGCATTGTCTAATTTATTTTCAAATATATTAACTGGCTCACACAGGAATGCAAGTTAATAAATGCTCCTTTTATTTTTCCCATAGAAACACATGCCTCACATTCTGTTAATATATTTGGTTTGGCATGACATCAGTTCTTTTAGTTATGAGTACTCTGGCCTACAACTCAGTGTCATGTTGTGAACTGGCTTGTAGATAGTCAGCTAGCAGCAGTTTCTGACTGTCACTTGACAGGCCAGGCAGCTGCCGAACAGTTCCATGCTAAGCACATGATCCATTCCCTTTCTATAGTTACCTGAGTCTATTTGAATAAAGTTTGGCAAGTTGTCTTCATGGCAGGGATTGAATTAAAATGGCATGTGATCTGGAGCCGTGACAACACATTGGCACCAGTGATAATGTGCTGACTCAATCTGGCCACTGGCCTGCCTGATTCTGCCAGTCCAGATGCATTGAGCCAGATAGATCACATCCAGCCTTGCAGGAAACATAATGCTACCATTGTACTGAGATCAATGCTGCAATCATAGTTTAGCCCTCAGAATACACATAGATGAAGTGCTGGAGCTGCTATAAATGTACTGAATGCTCTCAGTTGGGCAATTCCACATAGAACTACCATAATGTTTTGCATATAATCCACAATATTGTACACAGTGAACTTGAAATTAGGTGCATGTTATATCTGAAAATTTACATTAAAAATTAACTTCAAAGTGATTTTTTATGTGATGTGCATTATTTAATGTTGGAAGATGGGCTTCAAATCCAGGTACACATATTGTGTGAAATGTTTTACAGAACGCTTTACAGCCAATGAAGTATTTTCTTTGAAGTGTAGTCACTGTGGGCTGTAGGAAGCGCGGCACCCAATAGGCGCACAGCAAGCTCCCACAAAGATCAATGTGATAATGACCAAATAATGGACCAGGAATTCGGGTCCCCACGGGTGAGTACGCGCTGGGTACTCACGCGTAGGGCCAACGAAAGTGCCGGTTTCGTGCATGCACTGCACATGCGCTGGAAACCGGAACTTCCGTTCCCTTGAAGGAAGGAGTTCACAGGTCGAACGCGTGCGCCAGAGAGGCAGCGCGTACGCCTGGAACTTCTGTTTTTTTTACAGGTTTCTCCGGGAGGGTAAGTCCCTAGCAGCTGCGCATTTAAAAAGCAGTCACAAGGCCTGCTTTTAAGAAGGTAAGTGGTGAGTTAAGTAAAATTAAAACATTTTTTCCACAGGTTTATTATTTTTTAAATACTTTAAAGAAAGGTAAGTTTATTTTTAGCCCTGTAAAACTGTAATTAACTTTTTCAAAAATTTAAATTATTGTTTAAAATAGTTATTTTATGCAATTTATAGTTATTTTAAAAATGTGATTTAAAAAAAATATATTTGAAGCTTTAGTTAGGTTTTGGGGCCGATCTCTATTCATAGATTTGACATGTCTTCCTGTCAAATCTATGAATAGAGATTCCCTGCTACGATTGGCTCTCCATGGCCCACGTGATCCCAGGGGAAACTTCGAACTAACTGCACCCCTGGGATACACAAGCACTGCGCGCCGGCAGCTGGAGGAGGCCCAGGATCGGAATCCCACGTGGGCCCGCAGCACAACTGCAGGCGCACTAGGTAAGTGCAGGTCGGGGCTTGCACCTGCGGGAAGCCTCCGACCCGAATTTCTGGCCCATCGTTTTTTAGTGATGCTGATTGAGGGATAAATATTGGCCAGGACACCAGGGATAACTCCCTTGCTCCTCTTCAAAATAGTGCCATGGGATGTTTTATGTCCATCTGAGAGAGCAGACAGGGCCTTGGTTTAATGTCTCATCTGAAAGACAGCACCTCTGACAGTGCAGGGCTCACTCAGTACTGCACTGGAGTGTCAGCCTAGATTTTTGTGCTCAAAGACTCTGGAGTGGGACTTGAACCCACAATCTCCTGACTCAGAGGCGCGGGTGCTACCCACTGAGCCACAGCTGACACAAAGCAATTTACAATCATAAAAAAAGTTATGCATCTGGAACTTTATACGATATGGGCTAGAAATTTGCCTCCTTTGTGCCTCCCGTTAGTGCCTCTGGGGGGTGATAATGGGGTGCTACCGGCTTTGCGACCAGGTGCGACGATAGTACCAACGCCCGTGAATTTGACATGGAGGTTTGCGACGGCGATAACCACTAGCACCACGATCTCCTGCGCCCGGAGAACATGACGTCATCCGGCTGCGCAGCGCTCCGGTCGCGCCCCGGATCAGAACTTCGGTTCCGCCACCTGCAGCATCGCCGCCAAAAACACTGACAGCTGTAGGAGGCATTGTTAGGGTGGCTGGCCACTTGAGGAGTGGTATTTAAAGGTAAGGCCGCTTGTGTCAATGAAAAATTTGTTTCCACCCCTTAGGTTGTTTTTTCAATTTTTTCCGTGCCGCGTTTGACATTTGGATATGGCATTGGAAGATGAATTCACTGATCTTGACCACTCGTGTGAGGTCATTAAAATTCCTCTGGCACTGGATCCATGTCCTGGGGGAAAGACTGGTGGTACTGACGGTTTCAGCTATCTCCTCCCACTGCCTTCGAACAGTGTGCCTGGAAGGCCTCCTGGCCCCATGTGGGTAGAGGATCTGTCTCCTCCAATAAACCCCCCCTGCACCAAGGCCTCCAGTGCTGCATCAGAGAACTGAGGTGCCCTTTCTCTGCCCTGTTGAGACATTGCTAAGTTCCAGCTCCAATCAGAATGAGGCACTTCTCTCACAAAGCACCGCTTTAAAAAGTGCAGACAGCCTTTCACTCTATAGGCAACCTTTAAATACAGAGCAGACTTCCCACGATATTGGGTTCCCTATTGATCGTTGAGCCAACCAGCCGTGCATTTAGAGCTATGTTCAGCGCTACAATCATGTTAATGAGCAGGCAGCAGGAATTTTGCATTCCGCCTACACTACTTTCAACAGGTATGGGCAGAATGTGCATCGCGATCCCTGTGCCTGTTTTTGGGCCTTATCCAATTTAAATCCCTTAATGTTTCCTCTACCTGCCCACCTCATGCCTCAATTATAGTGGGAATTAAAAATAAAACCTAGAAATGCTTAGAAAATTCAATGAAGGGAGAAATATAGTAAATATTATGCAAATGATATTGAGATCGGAGGAAGCACTGGGGGTTTGGTGTTGGGACTCAACAACAACAAGAACCTGTATTTATATAGTGCCTTTAACATTGTAAAGCATTCCAAGGTGTTTCTCAGGAGCGTAACCAGGTAAAAAATGACACTGAGCCAAAATAGGAGCCATTAGGATAGATGACCAAAAGCTTGCTCAAAGATATGGGTTTTAAGCAGCATCCTAAAAGAGAGAGAAATGGAGAAGTGGAGAGGTTTGGGCTGGGAGTTCCAGAGCTTAGGGCTTAGCTGGCTGAAGGCACGGCCATCAATGGTGGAATGAAGGAAGTCGGAGATGGACAAGAGGAATGTAGAGTTCTAGACGTGTTGATGGGTTGGAGGAGATTACAGTGATAGGGAGGGGCGAGGCTGATCCAACCCATGGCTGCGATCCTGCTGTAATTGCCAGGATCGCTGGCCTACTATTTTTCTGGGCTGGCGTCTGTGGAAAATCGTATTCCTGGTAAAGGGAGCATCAGTTTAAATGATAGCAATGAGGGTCATTACTGAAAACAACAGAGCAGGACCAAGCATGTTTCCTTGAAGTGCAGTTATGCACATATAGCAATAAAAAGGCAAATGCATGATTTAATCAAGCCTAACATCATTTGTTATTTTTTAAGCATCCACTGATAAATAGAAGCAACAGATGGGAAAAGTTGTTTCACAAGTGGAAATGATGGTTGTAATGCAATCTCTAGGATCAATGCAAATTGGTCCCCAAGTGCCGGAAGGTTGTCAAGATCAATGTAATTACAGAGACCAAAGGTGATGAATATCCTCAGGTGGGAAAAGTTTGTTGCAGCGTGGAAACAAAGGAAATGAAACTTGTCACAAGGCTGATAATAGTGAGGAAGTTCACATTTGTTAAAAGCCAAGTTGATTTGTAGTGAGACAGTTTGCAGATTAGTGAGATGTCTGTTGAGGAACTATAATGTTTGTACAACATATTAAATTAGCTAGAGCGCTGTCAGAAAATGAGAAATCTCACATTTCCTTAACAGTTCAACTGTTATAGGAGAGTTTCATAATTTGGTTTTGGTGACTTGATTATTATTTTGATTTCATAGAAATTACTGCCACATTACACCGAGGCCTAGAAATTCTGCTTCATGGTGCCCAGTTTTTTGGCGCCACTGGTGCCGTTTTGGGTCAAAAATGGCATCCACGCCGTATGTGCACACTTCTGGTGTGGACCACAAATGCCATTTTGGTGAGGTCATTTGTGTCGGTGCAGGTAGTGTGCGCCAATAGTATGCAGTGCACGCAGATCATAACGTTAATCAGCATGCAACGCTGATTTGACGCCACGCTGCCATTTTTGACCTCAATGCTGGAGCTAATGCCCTCTCTTAACCTCCCACAGCTGAACATTTGTTCAGCAGCAGGAAGGACCTCCGACCAGCCTTATTTAAAGGGACCAGCACGTGCTTTCAGGTTAGTTGCTGGTTGATTTCTACTGGCATTTGGTGAGTTTGTTGACGCGTTTGTTGGTTTTGGTGTCTTATTTGAATTTGCTGAAGTGTCCAGGGAGTGATGTGGCAAGTTATTTCAAGGCTTCTGCTCAGACCAGTTGCTCCCAGACATGGGTGCAGTAGTTTGTATCCCCCTTGGCCTGCAGAATGATAGGGAGAAAGAGCAGAGGTGACACAGAGGAGGACAAGCTCCTCAAAGAGGGCGGAGGAAGTCGGAGAGATGGGCTCTCAGCTGGAGACCATATCCACCCAGGGTCTTCAGGGAGCAATTCACCTACCTCAGTCTCAGTGAGGAACAGTGTATGCAACGTGCCCGCTTCATGAAGGAGATGTTCACTGAAATCTGCCACCTGTTACAGGCAGATCTGCAGCCTGAGAGCAGTGCGAGGGCGGCATTGTCAGTGGTTCTGAAGGTGAGCGTTGCCATGAATTTTTATGCGTCGGGCTCTTTCCAGGCTGGAGCAGGCAACATTTGCAACATCTCAGAGTTCACCATTAACTGTTGCATAAGGGAGGTCATTGAGGCTCTGTATGCAAGGAGAGGTGAATACATTTCAGTCTCTTTTGCCAAAGAGAAGCAGGTGGAGCGAGCATGTGACTTCGCCAGGACAGCAGGCTTCCCCTTGGTGCAGGGTGCCAGTGACTGCACACACGTCACTTTTCGAACACTGCATGTGAACTCGGAAACACACCGCAACTGGAAGGGATTCCAGTCCCTCAGTGTCCAGCTGGTGTGCGACCACACTCACCGCATCATGCAGGTCAACGCTCAGTATCCTGGCAGCAGCAATGATGCCTTCATTCTGCAGCAGTCCGCTTGTACCATCCACATTTGATGTGCCACGACAAACCAGAGGGTGACTAATGGGCGACAAGGACTTTCCGCTGGGCAACTGGCTCATGACTCCAGTGCGCAACTCAAACACGTGTGGGCAGCATGCATATAACAAAAGCCATGCTGCCACACGGAATGTGTTCGAGCAGACCATTGGGGCCCTTAAAGAATGCTTCTGCTGCCTGGACCACTCTGGAGGAGCCCTGCAGTACTCAGCCACGTGCGTCTCAAGATTTGTTGTGGTCTGCTAAATGCTGTACAACCTCACCATCATGAGGGCACAGCCCTTGGCCACCAGACATACGGTGACCAGCTGAGGAGGAGGAGGAGGAGGAGCAGGAGGAAGGGAGGAGGCAACTGAGACAGCCCCTTTCTGGCCGGGTTGCCCGTTATCAACTGGTCTGACTGTGGTATCAGTGAACACAAGCTCAAGTCCCCATTCACCCACAGTCCCACTCCTTCATAGGGCAGGATTTTCATTGGGCCATGGAGGCGGGATTGGAGGCGTGTGGGGGGTTAAAATTGCAAAAACTGGCGTGCGGGCCCAACCCCGCCTCCATCCCGCCTCCAAGCAATTTTCATTAATTCGTGTCTAATGGTCTCGTCTCCGTCCCGCCTCCAAGAGGCGGGATAGGCCATTAAGGCCCTTAACAAGCACTAAATTGCCTCTATAATGCCATTTTGAAAGGTCTTTGCAATTTTAACCCTTTTCCCACGTGAAACATGCCTGTTCTGAAACATGACGGTGAAACCTGGCAGGAGCACATTTGGATTGCTGACTATCAGCTGCAGCTCAACCATTAAGGAGGAGATTTGATCAGCCATCATTTGCAGGTCTTTGTAGTCTCAGGTCTGGGGGAACTTTTAGAAGGCATAACCACAGCTGTGGAAGTTTGGAGCCTGACACCCATCTCTAGTGTGACCTCCTGGAAACCCCTCTCGCCACTCTTACTGAGCGCTTCCTCAACTGAGGCATATACCAGAAGCATGGGAGTCATTTATTTCCTTCCCTTCTGGACATTAGATTAGGATGAACACCAGCCACGGCACCAGCAGAACCAGGAACAACAGCAGCACCAACAGCAGCAGCAACAACAGGAGCGCCAAGCTGCTGCTCACCCACCTGAAGCTGCACAGGCTAGAAGGGGCCAGTGCATGGAAGCCCAATGGCGCAGGAGATACCCCCCAAACAGGGTCTACAGACACAGGGTCAGCTACCTCAACATGTCTGAGCAGCAGTGTCAAAGGCGGCTCCAACTTTCGCGAGAGGTAGTGGGTGACACCTGCGCAATGCTGCAACAACACCTGCAGGCCAGAGGACCAGGTGGACAACCCTTAGCAGTGGCTGTCAAAGTCACAACCGCACTCAAATTTTTTGCCTCAGGCTCATTCCAGGGATCAGCAGCAGACATCAGCGGCATCTCCCAGGCGGCTGCACACAATTGCATCACGCAGGTAACCGATGCCCTCTTTGCCATCGCGCACAATCACATCCATTTCACCAAGGATCAAGCAAGTGTCAAGGTGCGTGCGGTTGGATTAGCTAATCTGGCAGGCTTTCCAAGGGTGCAGAGCGTCGTTGACTGCACACATGTGGCCCTTAAGGCATCCCATTGCAATCCAGGTATTTTTGTCAATCGCAAGGGCTTCCACTACCTTAACGTTCAGCTGGTGTGTGACCACAAGAAGGAAATTTTACATGTTTGTGCCAAGTACCCTGGCAGATGCCATGACTCCTTCATACTGCGCCAGTCTAGTGTGCCTCCACTATTCAGTTAGCCAGACCAACTTAACGGATGGCTACTTGGAGACAAGGGCTATCCCCTGAAGATGTGGCTAATGACGCCATTGAGGAGACCATCCAAAGGAGCTGTGGAGAGCTACAAATCCGGCCACATGTCCACCAGAGCTATAATCGAGCAAACCATTGGTTTGCTGAAGATGCGCTTCAGATGCCTGGATAGATCAGGTGGAGCCCTACAGTACTCAGCAGCCAAGGTCTCCAGAATCGTCGTTTGCTGTGCACTTCACAACATGGCACAGCATCATGGCTTGCAGATTCCTGAGGACCAAGTGGCTCCTCACATATCCTCCTCAGATGAAGAGGAGGAGGAGGAGGAGGAAGAGGAGGGTGAAAATGAACACCTTGCAAAGGCCCATCAACCAGCAGCAGCATTACGCGAGAACATTGCTGCCCGGGATGCAAGGAACGCACTCATCTTAGCCAGGTTTGCTTACCCTAGCCAATCAAGCACTTTTGCCTCACAGCTTCTTACCTGAGTATCGACAATGGCCAAGGGCCAGCGGATTCCTAGCAATTTGACCACCATACTGCCAATTGCAAGTAATCCTAAGCCTTCAATGTGAAAGTCCCATTTGCGAAATGACACACACCACAACTACAGCAGTAGCCATCAGATTTTTTATTTACATTATTCATCTGATGGCTTTTTCACAGAAAACATCAAATTTCACCCAAGTGACTACCCTTGTGACTTTTTGTGCTGTATCTTTCTCTTACGTGTGCTCCTACGTGGTGCTTCCCCTGTGGCTTCAGCAGATGTGGAGGCCCCTTGCTCGCTTTCCTGCTGCTCCTGTCTCGACACCTTTGGCGGGCATCCTCTGGGGTTGCGAACCTGTGAGGGCTCGGCAACAGTCTGCTGCTCCTGCGGCTGTGCAGGGGTTCAGACGCCGATCTCAGGTAGGTGTGGACTCTGGTGGGGCTCTGACCGACGGCTCTGCAGTGGCATGGAAGTGTAAGCGCTTGGAGAGGAGCCCCTACTTCCTTGATGTCTGCCACCAACTTCCCTCTCATGGGTCAGGTCCCCCTCAGCGCTTGCAAGTGGCTTGAGAGCACCTTGCTGCACATCAGGGGGGCCATGGGGATCCGTATCTGCACTGGCAGTCCTACTCAGAAGGACTTCCATGAAGGTCTGGTTTCTCTGTTCAATAGATGACCATCGCTTCTCCAGAGATGTCATTGTATTCTGAACACTCACCATGTTTTCTGCACTCTGGTGACTTATCACCACCATGGAGGTTGCCATCCTTTCCATGGTGATGCATTCATGTGCCAAAGACTCCACAAAGGCTCTGCTCATGTTCGCTATGGACTCCTCTATTCGCTCCACACTCGCAGCGACCCTGGAGACAAAACTTGCCAGAGACTCCTGCATCTGGTCCTGGAGTTCCCACCACTGATCTTATGGATGGACCCAGAGGCAGAGGGTCGACATGCAGCTGAGCCAAGCTGGCAGAGTCCTGCGCCCTCCGACTAGGACTCTCCACTGCTTTCCCTGTCTCCGCAATCTGCTGATGCTCACTTGTGAGCTGTGATACACCAGGTGACAACACTACTCTATGTCCCGAAGGTCCCACCGAGGTGTGAGTGTCTGCGCTGGTGCTGGGTGACGTAAGAAAACTACTAGGCACTTGGTCAGAGTATTAAACAAGGCTCTGATCGACTGTTTCACAACATGGAAGTCCAGTTATCCTTCACTATTTCCTGTTTACAAAATGTCCCTGAGCAAGCTGGGCCTGTGCCCGAGTATTTTTACTCTCCCTGGACAGCACCACCATAGGCCGCCCAGTATATTTCATAAGTCATTTCTACATGAATGGCATGATTTATGTCACTGGGTGATGAATTCTGCTGACGCTGCGCCCTCAGAGGTTGCAGCTTCCTCTGAAGAGTCTGGAGGCTCAGGCTGTTCCTCCTGGCTAGTGGGGACGGATGCTTGCGATGGTCATGTGCGGGAGTAAAGGGAAGAGTCAGCGATGTGATGCCAAGGTTACATGCACGTTGCATATTGCAGATGATCATAAGTCCATCTGTTAGAGCTTCAAAATCATTATCAGCGACTCATGCAATGTCAATGAGAGAGATGGAAAACTATTCTGTCACCAGCTCGCTGTGATGCACCCCTCTGTCCGTCCCCCACTTGCGCATCATACTCCACTCCTACAATCTCCAGGACTGCCTCCTCCCAGGGGGTGAGATGGGCTACTGAGGGTGGCCCTCCTCCTGTCCTCGCTCTTTCTCACTTATTGTGAGCTCTCTTTTCTTGCAATGAGGGAGACAAGTGGAGGTTGAGTGAGAATGCAGGAGTGAGTGTAGAGATTCCATAGCATAGATACTTAGAAGGAGACAAAGATGGAGTGAGGTGGCAAGACCAAGGGCCCTCCCTGTGTGTTGTCAGTTGTTTTCATAGCATCACAGTGATGGGGAGTGTGAGGGCTGCATAGTCGAATAGTTAGGTGAATGTGACCATAGAGAGAGAGAGGGAATGGGTAAGGGTGCATGGATGTGAGTGTCAAGTGGGATGTGGAGGAAGAGATTGCTAAAGCTGAGTGCTGGTGAGGAAAGGCAATGGGGATCAGATTGAGGGTGATGGGAACTTCATACTCACTTTTCCAGTGCGCAGAAAGTCATGAAATCTCTTCCTGCATTGAATCCAGGTTCTGCGGGTTACTGATAATGAATTGACCTCCTCTGCCACCTGGACCCACACAGCCTTGGTCTGCTGGGGAGGCTTCTTCTTCCCTGAAGAAGGGAAGAGCACCTCTTTATGAGCTCTTGCTCCCTCAGCTAAAGCCTGCAAGGCAACATCATCAAACCTGGGAGCAGCCCTAGGTCTCTCGCTGGTCATTCTTCCTCCAGGTCCCTGTAGCATGAAAGGCCAAAAGGTTGGCAGTCTGCAGAAGAAGCAAGGCTTGTTGCAGACCTTAAATGCAGCAGCAATGATGACGTCATCGGAGGCAACTTTCAGACTGGAAAAACTCATTTGCCATGGGTTCCCACACGTTGGAACTCAATTGGCCAATCAAGTTAAAATCGCATCAATCTCCCACATCGATTTAGATTCAGGTGGATAACATGAAATGCAGATTACACAACCCCAGCCTGCCCCTGAATTAAAATCCAGCCCTATACAGCACAGAAAGAGGCCCTTCGGCCCATCGTGTCTGCACTGGCCATCAAGCCCTGTCTATTCTAGTCCCATTTTCCAGCACTTGGTCCGTAGCCTTGTATGCTAAGGCGTTTCAAGTGCTCATCTAAATGCTTCTTGAATGTTGTGAGGGTTCCTGCCTCTACCACCCTTTCAGGCAATGAGTTCCAGTTTCCAACCACCCTCTGGGTGAAAAAGTTTTTCCTCAAATCCCCTCTAAACCTCCTGCCCCTTATCTTGAAACTATGCCCCCTGGTTATTGACCCCTCTACTAACGGGAAAAGTTCCTTTCTATCTAACCTATCTATGCCCCTCATAATTTTGTACACCTCAATCAGGTCCCCCCTCAGCCTTCTCTGCTCTAAGGAATACAACCCCAGCCTGTCCAGTCGCTCTTTATAGCTGAAGCACTCCAGCCCAGGTAACATCCTGGTGAATCTCCTCTGCACCCTCTCCAATGCAATCACATCCCTCCTATAGTGTGGTGACCAGAACTGCACACAATATTCCAGCTGTATCCCCCTGTTACTGACCATCACAGCATCCTCTTGGCCACAATGCTACAATAAACACCACCACAAAACAAATACTCCAAACCAACTTTATACATCAATCCATCCAATATTGCATAACAAAGTCAACTAATTGCCTGTGTGCATTCCCTTAATGCTTGTCTTCAGTGTGCCTTTGCCTGTCCTAGTGTTACCCCAGTGGCTGCAGCATGGCTGATAGAATGCTGCTGACTTTAGTGGGGGAGAGTGCAGATGGCCTTGCAGGGTGACCTCGAGCAGGTCTGGGCCTAGAAGGCCCAGCTTTAGACTGCATCACCTCTGCATGGGTGGCAGCAGTCTGAGCTGGCTGGCTGACAGGCAACACAAGGGCACCGGTGGAGTGGCAGTGGTGGAAGGATGAATGCTGTCATCCTGAGAGAGGACAGCAGGTTTGTGCTCCATGGAGCCACTGCCATTCCCCCGGAGTGGCGCCTCAGCAATTCTAGTAATCTGTTGGAGGACAGATTGCTGGACTGCTGTGACACCCTGCAGGCCCTTTCAATACTGGGAACCACAGTCATGATGGCAGCAGTCTGAGCTTACATGGCAACAAGCTGAGCTTGCATAAGTTCAATCTGAGCTTCCACTTCCAGTCAGGTGGCTTCTGCTTGTGCTGCAATGGAAGCTGAGACATCGGCCATCAGACGCTGCATCATGGTTGGGTCCACATAGAAACATAGAAATAGGAGCAGGAGTAGGCCATTCGGCCCCTCGAGCCTGCTCCGCCATTCAATGAGATCATGGCTGATCATCCAAATTCAGTACCCTGTCCCTGCCTTCTCCCCATATCCCTTGATCCCTTTAGCCTTAAGAAATATATCCAACTCCTTCTTGAATATATTTAATGAATTGGCCTCCACTGCCTTCTGTGGTAGAGAATTCCACAGGTTCACCACTCTCTGGGTGAAGAGATTCCTCCTCATCTCTGTCCTAAATGGCTTACCCCTTATCCTGAGACTGTGACCCCTGGTTCTGGACTCCCCGGCCATCGGGAACATCCTTCCTGCATCCAGTCTGTCCAGTCCTGTTAGAATTTTATAAGTTTCAATGAGATCCCCTCTCATTCTTCCGAATGGCCTACTACTGCTCCTATCTTCTCCCAAATGGATCTGTCCATCACCTCCATGCTGGAAAGGATGGGCGCCAAGCTCTGCCCAAAACCCTGTGCAAGGTTAGTGCTGGACTCCTCCATGCGCCTTGACATTGCATTCAGGCAATCTGGCAGGCCTGCCAATGCACCAAACATTTTGTTGTGCATACCCATCAGCTTTGTTCAGTAAACCGCCCTATCGAGGTCCTCAAATGTGTCCTGTGCAGCAGAACTTGAGTGCGCACTCACCCTCTGGGGAGCTGACACCTGTGCTATCCTTTCCCCCTGCCCTGGCTGCAGCCCACTTGTGCCCGGTGACTCACCACATGCAGATCCCGCCTCTATGCTACCCTCTAAAGTATGCGCATTGCCAGTATCTGAGTTGGTGGCTGCGAGTGTGAGATCGAGTGATGGTGTTTCTTCTTCATTAGTATCTTCTTCCTCTTCCACCACTGCCTGTCCAGGTTGGAGTTCTTGGGTGTTTGAAGGCAAAAGGCCCAAGGGTAAGGTTGTGGTGTGGGGAGGGACAGGGTTAAGCAAGAGGTGCATGCTTATACCACGTGCAGCTTGTAAGTCAGAAGATATTGTGGGATGAGGGAGAAGTGGGATGTGAGAAGGAGGATTAAGTATGATCATACCGTCATCTTCAATGGCTTCAACCCTACTGCTGGCCACAGGCTCAGTCCCAGCCATTCCAATAATGCCAAGCACCGTCTCCTCCATTGGGGTTAGGATGTACAGGCACGCCTGTCCCTCTCCAGTTAGCTGATGCTGCCTGCGGTTGTGTGCCTCCTTCTCCTGCAAGAGAGAGGGAAGTGGGTCACTGAGTGTGGTGCAATGTGTTTGGTTGATGTGGCTGTCATGGATGAATTGCTGGCAGTGTGTGCAAGCTGTGAGATGTGGGTTTGAGGCTTGCAGCAGTGGTAAATGTGTGAGATTGAGATGGACTAGATAGAGGAGAAGCCAGCATAAATAAAGGCATGTCCCAAGGAAACAGCACCTGACATTTTCATGCATCTCGTGCAAGGCCTAAAGATTGCTTTCCACAATGTGTTGTCTGTTCCAAAAATACTCCTCAGCCAGGACAAGCCTTCTCTCAACCTTACAGCTCATTATTTGCAGGTCATGCATACCCATACCACAAGAAGGCACACCTTCAAAATACAGTGTAGAATTGGAACTTTGCCACACTCAAATCTTTCAACACTCTATCACCTCAAGTCATTTAAAAATAAACTAGCTGCATGATGCACAAGCAGTTACTTACACCTAGTTTGGCTTCAATATGTGTCATTATGCCTCTCAAGCTCCTAAACTCACAAGACCACTTTTCGACTGGTACAATTAGATGTTAGCTTGAGGGCTCAATCCCAATTCAAAGAATGGGCTCCCTTGTTAAGCCTCTTTGTGATATGCTCAAGCAGCTCACGTGGGATCTATGGATCAACCTACGAGGGTAATGTGTCACCTGTCTCATGTACAGGCAGACATTAGACATCCCTCTGATGAATCATCTAGAAATCCTCAGCCATCAGCTCCCAGAGGACAAGAGAAATTCCAAAGGAATGCCCATTCCACCAGCAGGGGCTGTCACATGTTACAGTGAAACATGGCAACTGAAGAAAAGGAAAATAAAACAGTCAATAAAACTGCAATAGATAAAACAATGTTATGGAAGATAACCAAAAAGTAAAAAATAATACATACCTGTCCTGGGGAGATAGAAGTTTAAGAAATCAAAATCAGACTTGTTATTTTGTAGCATCTTTCACGACCGTCCCAATGTCCCAATGCATCTTACAGCCAAGTAAGCATTGGTGAGACCGCACCTGGAATACTGCATACAGTTTTGGTGTCCATACTTAAGAAAAGACATACTTGCTCTCGAGTCAGTACAAAGAAGGTTCACTCGGTTAATCCTGGGGATGAGGGGATGGACATATGAGGAGAGGTTGAGTAGATTGGGACTCTATTCATTGGAGTTCAGAAGAATGAGAGGCGATCTTATTGAAACATATAAGATTGTGAAGGGGTTGGATCGGGTGGATGCGGGGAGGATGTTCCCGATGATGGGTGAAACTAGAACTAGGGGGCATAGTCTTAGAATAAGGGGCTGCTCTTTCAAAACTGAGATGAGGAGGAACTACTTCACTCAGAGGGTGGTAGGTCCATGGAATATGCTGCCCCAAAAAGCTGTAGAAGCTACATCATTACATAAATTTAAAACAGAAATAGGCAGTTTCCTAGAAGTAAAGGGAATTAAGGGTTATGGGGAGCGGGCAGGAATTTGGACATGAGTCTAGGTTCGGATCGGACATGGCCCTGTGGGTAGCGGAGCGGGCCCAGGGGCCGTGTAGCCTGATCCTGCTCCTATTTCGTGTGTCTAATTCTGTTAGATTCAGGAGATGGTTCTGTGATAGTAGATTGACGGTTAAGATCAGATCAGCCATGATCTTATTGAATGGCGGAGCAGGCTCGAGGGGCCGATTGGCCTACTCCTGCTCCTATTTCTTATGTTCTAAGCACTTTTGAAGTGCAGTCACTTTTGTAATGTAGGAAACGCAGCAGCCAATTTGCGGGCAGCAGGGTCCCAGAAACAGCAATGTGATAATGACCAGACAATGGGCCTGAATTTGTGGCCGTGGTGTAGCTAAGGAGTACACTGCCGACATAACAATGTGATCCATACCTAGCTCGTGCGATCGTCCTTGATAGAACTTCCTTTCAAACGCTACAGAGTTCCACGCAGTGAACTCCGCCACAGACCCCAGGAGTGCACCGTTGTTCGTATGCAAACCTGGGGTTACGTGGGCGGTGGTTCTTTTATTTCTTGACTCTTAGCCAATTGCCAATCCAATACTCCCAAAGTGAAATTCTGGGTGAATGCAACGGGAATACCGGGGACCTTTCTTTGTCTCTCCTTTGTACAGATATATGTGACTCTGAAAAAATTCTATCATTCTCTCTGAACAACAAATGTTTATTACAAATCTCCTTTTAAAACAAAGTATTACAAAACTTTCATTGTGCCAATTTTTGCTATTACAAGCTTCTCATTATAACAATCAGGGCAGACCACTCATAATAAACTCTGTTATTACAAACTATTTGTTATGTAAAAGTTAATTGTCACAAACTATGCATTGTAAATAATTCTAACACTAAAAGGCAACCATTTTAATAAATTCTGTAACTGCAATTTTCTCATGGTAACTGTTGTGTTTTGAGTTTTGCTTCAATTAAGTTTGTCCCAGTTCCTGGGTGTTACCTGAAGGGGGTGCTGGGGGGCTCAGTTTTACTTTGTCTTTCACTTTCAGTTTCGGGTTCTGCCATGCAGACAATGTGCTGTAATGTCCGCCCATTTACTCAGTAAATAGTAAAAGGTGCATTCCGTCTCCTCTATTCATTACTGTTCGGTCAAGATGCAATACTGGCGATGAGGCGGCTGTTGAACTCTCTAGAAGGACGGAGATAGACATGCAAACCTACAGCCGTGATATTGGAAATTGCGACGAGCGGGCCACTCAGCTAGCAACATCAACGGCATTTTGACAGTTGGCTAGCTGTGACGTAGATGGCGGACAGAGTATTGTGCGGGCCAGGCAACTACAGTGAGTGTAGCTACCGTAACTCTGGCCGGAGGAGAAAAAGAATTTAAAAAAAAGAAAAATGTCCGTGGATCTTAAAGGGACAGTGCACATTAAAACTATGATGACCTTGGGACGTATTGAAGAGTTCTCTGGGGATAAGGACAGTTCATGGGAGGAATACGCAGAAAGACTGTGGTGTTTCTTTGAGGCCAATAATATTGACAAAGAAGAGAAGTGCTCAGTGTTGCTAAGTGTATGCGGAGCTGCTACTTACTCCGTCCTACGTTCATTGGTGGCTCCTCGTAAACCTAGTGAGGTGGATTATGCTGATTTGATTGAGAAGCTGCAGAAACATTTTAACCCAAAACCCTCAGAGATTGTGCAGCGTTTCCATTTTCACAATTGTAAACAACAGCCTGGACAATCTATTTCAAGTTACATTGCTGAGTTGAGGAAACGCTCATTACATTGTAATTTGGGTGACCATTTAGACAATATGCTCCGTGATCGGATTGTGTGTGGAGTGCTGGACTCGGCATTGCAGAGACAGCTGTTAGCAGAGAAGGCCCTGACGTTCCGACTGGCCGAGGAGAAGGCTTTAGCAGCAGAGGCTGCATCGATGAACACATGTATGCTCCGTACAGAGGCAGCACCATCTCAGGCCGCCGAGGAGGTGCACAAGACCACACACGCAGCTGCTGCTGCGAGAGACATGGAGGCAACTAAAGAGACAGGAAGAAAATGTTTCCACTGTGGGGCTCTCCATGGTTCCACTACATGCAAATTTGTGTCAGCGGTATGTCATTTCTGTAAGAAAAGAGGACACATAGCTCGTGTCTGCATGAAGAAAGCTCAGGCTGCTGCAGCAGAGCCAACACAAGCATCGCAGACACACACCCTGACACTGGAGGACAACGATGAGTACACAGTGTATACCACAGAAGCTGAGCAGCTACCCTACAGATGGTGGGGATACACGGCAAATGTGATCATGAATGGGGCACCACTCTGCATGGAGGTGGATTCAGGCTCAGCGTGTTCGTTGATAAGTGAAGAGACTTACAATAGGCTGTGGCCAAGTGAACCCCCGGCGATGGCTCAGGTCAGTGGCATGCTACGGCAGTGGTCCCAAGCTCAACTCCAGGTGCTGGGTATGATTCATGTGGAAGTTAAGTATCAGGCAGCCAAGGACACACTTCCACTTTATGTGGTGCCGGGGCAGGGCACAAGCCTACTGGGCAGAGATTGGTTTGAGCCCCTTGGTATTGAAGTGACAGGAGTACACACGGTACAGCGACAGCCCATAATGCCTATGTTGGAGAACTATGAAGAGGTTTTTGGTGAGTTCGGGGCCTGTCGGGGACTGCCAGTCTCAATCGAAGTGGACCCAGGGGTAGCGCCTAAGTTCTTCAAGGCGCGGCCAGTTCCTTTTGCGTTGCGCAAAAAGGTGGATGAGGCCCTGGATAAGCTGGTGAACCAAGGGGTTCTCTTGCCAGTGAAGAACTCCCATTGGGCCACCCCTATCGTGCCCATTGCAAAGAAGGATGGGGGCCTGCAAATCTGTGGAGATTACAGATGTACGGTTAATACTGCTGTGTTACCAGATGTGTATCCCTTACCAACAGTTACAGAGCTGTTTTCAACACTGGCTGGAGGCACTCTGTTCACCAAGCTGGATCTCAAGCAAGCAAACCAGCAACTGGTCCTGGATGAAGAGTCAGCCGAGCTGTTGACAATCAACACCCACAGAGGACTTTTCCGAGCCACAAGGTTGCAGTTTGGGGTGCCTACGGCTGTGGCAATCTTTCAGAGGTTCATGGACACCCTGTTGGCTGGTGTTCCGGGAGTTCAGCCTTACTTGGATGACATACTGATTACAGGCAAGACACAGGAAGCCCATGATGAGCGGCTGCAGGAAGTACTACGCCGGCTGGCTGAGGTAGGACTACGCCTTCAGAAGGAGAAATGTGTGTTCGCTGCCAATGGGGTGGAGTTCTTGGGATTCCGAGTGGACAAAGATGGTGTGTATCCGACTACGGAGAAGGTGGAGGCTATCAGGAGCGCTCCCACCCCCAAGAACAAGACCGAACTGCAGGCATTCCTCGGACTTTTAAACTTCTACAGTTGTTTTCTGAAGGGCAAAGCCACAATCTTAGAGCCACTGCACAGGCTGTTAGACCAAGCAACAGTGTGGAACTGGACCTCAGCTCATGAAACAGCCTACAGACAGGCAAAGGAACTGCTGCAAGCAGATAAGGTTCTGGCACACTATGATGAAAACAAGCCATTGGTGTTGGTGTGTGATGCCTCACCATACGGGCTGGGAGCTCTGTTGGGTCACATAGAGCCAGATGGCCGGGAAGCGCCTATCAGTTTTGCCTCAAGAAGACTCTCAACAACAGAACGTAATTACGCCCAGATTGACAAGGAGGCCCTAGCCATCATATTTGGGGTAAAGAAGTTCAGCCAGTACCTGTTAGGGAGACAGTTCGTCATCTACACAGACCACAAGCCACTCTTGGGGCTCCTGCATCACTCCAGGCCCATGCCCCAGATCATATCACTGCGTATGCTTCGGTGGAGTCTGATGTTGGGGGCCTACAGTTATGAACTTTGCTACAGGCCTGGGAAGATGCTGGCTAATGCTGATGCTCTGAGTCGCTTGCCTTTGAACTGGCCGATGGCTGAGACGCCACCACCCCTGGAGGTGCTGCTACTGGAGGAGGTTCCGGAGGCCCCACTCCATGCCCAGCGGATTGGCAGCCTCACACAGAAAGATACAGTCTTATCACGGGTGCTATGCTGGCTGCTGCATGGCTGGCCCGCCGAGGTCCAGGAGGAGCATTTCAAGCCCTTCGTTCAGAGGCGCCATGAAATGTCTGCACACAAGAACTGCATGCTCTGGGGAAGCCGTGTGGTGGTTCCTGCCGCCGCAAGAGAGGAGGTGCTGAAAATGCTGCATGACTCACACCCTGGGATTGTGCACATGAAGGCGTTGGCGAGAAGCTACGTCTGGTGGCCGGGGTTGGACCGAGATGTGGAGGAGGTGGTAAAGAGCTGTGAGACATGTCAGCTGACTCACCATAGCCCACCCAAGGCTCCCCTTCACCCCTGGGAGTGGACCACTCATAAATGGTCAAGACTCCACATTGACTTTGCAGGGCCATTCAGAGGAAGGTCTTTTTGATAGTGGTGGATTCTCATTCGAAATGGCTGGAGGTGGCTATCATGAGCTCCATAACATCCAGTGCAGTGATCAATGCGTTGCGTTTGCTGTTTGCCACACATGGGGTTCCCGACGTGCTGGTTTCGGACAATGGAGCAGCCTTCACGTCAGCGGAGTTCAAGGCTTTTGCAGGCAGAAACGGGATCCGCCACATGACCACAGCGCCCTATTGCCCCTCCTCTAACGGGCAGGCAGAGAGGATGGTGCAAACCACAAAAGAGGCACTGGTAAGGATATCGGTGGGGGACTGGCAAACCAGATTGGCCAGGTTCCTGTTGTCACAGCATACCACACCAAACTCAGCAACGGGGAAGAGTCCTGCCGAGATGCTGATGGGCCGCCGGCTGGCGACTGCACTGGACCAGCTACACCCGGACTACAGGGATGAGATGCACACAAAGCAAGAGGAGCTGGCTAAGAAGCACCAGGGCACCGCCAGGCAGTTCGAGCCGTCAGAGACTGTGTTTGCCCGTTGCTATGCAGGAGGAGACAAATGGATGCCTGCCGTGGTGGAGCAAGCCACGGGTCCCCTGTCGTACAGCGTCCGTACACCTGATGGCCAGCTACACAGACGCCACATAGACCAGCTATGGGGTCGTACTCCGGTGAGAGTAACAGAGACATCACAGGCTAGGCCATTGTCTCCGCCACCTCTGACAGGCAGTGACGGCCTGCTTCCTGCAACAACGACGGAAGCCACATCGACAGAAGGTGTCACGGAGTCATCAGCCATGGAGGAAGATTTTCCTGCGGCTAGCAATGGCAGTGCCTGTCCAGCGGCGCTCAAGTCGGGTTAGATTCCGTCCCAGATGCCTGGAGGACTAAGGGGTTTTATCTGGGGGAAAGGAGTGTTGTGTTTTGAGTTTTGCTTCAATTAAGTTTGTCCCAGTTCCCAGGTGTTACCTGAAGGGGGTGCTGGGGGGCTCGGTTTTACTTTGTCTTTCACTTTCAGTTTCGGGTTCTGCCATGCAGACAATGTGCTGTAATGTCCACCCATTTACTCAGTAAATAGTAAAAGGTACATTCCATCTCCTCTATTCATTACTGTTCGGTCAAGATGCAATAGTAACAATCTGTTATTGTAAATCTCTCATTTGAACAAAGTATGTTTATTCAAAATTCACAAACATCAGTTGTTACAAACCTCTTATAACACATACTGACAATACAAGTCTCTCATTGCACTCAGATTATTAGCTTCTCATTAAAAAAAAATGTTACATACCACTCATTTAATGTTTTATTCAGTGTGCTTACAACTACTTCATTATGATAACCGCTTAAAACAAATCTCCCCTTATAGCATTGTCTTGTTACAGATCTTTTTGTTATTACAATTTTCTCATCCGGCCCCCTTACGCTGTGCAACAGGCTTCCTGTGCCGGTTTGTACCAGACTTAAACATTTTCAGCATAATTACCTCGCAGTAGGTGGCCAATTAGCCCAAGTTTTCGCTAGCACATTGATTTGTATGAGGGCGTAAAAGACACAGTGAAGCCTCTGTGTAGTCGAAACTTGACAGATCGCAAGCTCGGGATTTAGCGCATGTGCTTTGGAAATCCCGAACATGCAGTCAGTTTCAAAGGTGATATGACGTCGTACGCTGTCATACCAACCGCAAATTCAAGGCCAATCTGTTTTAGTAATGTTCGTTGAGGAATAAATATTGGCCAGGACACCGGGGAGAACTCCTCTGCTTTAGTGCCATGGGATCTTTTATGTCCACCAGAGAGGACAGACGTGGCCTTGATTTAATACTTTGTCTCAATTGCGGCACCTCTGACAGTGCAGCACTCCCTGGGGGAAAAATTCAGTATCGCCCCGTTTGGGCGCAATTATCGGCCGGGCGCAAAAATTAGCACCTGGTGCTAATTATCGCCTCCGACTGCAAACTTGGCTTTTATCGCCCCTGGAGGTGATTGGAGCACTAAATCAGGCGCTGCACAACTGTCTTACGGCGCAAAGGCCGAGGAGCGAGGCGCTAACTCAGAGTGCTGGCGAAGCTCATGTGATGTCAGTCAGCAATGGAACACAGACACAATGGCACCAGCCAGTTCTTAAAGGGGAGGGTTGGTCTTGCTCTCCGTCCACATCCTGCTCAATGCAGCCTTGAATCTCGGCCTGGAGAGACCTGTACATCAAATCTGCTGGAAAGAACAATGGAGAGGCCCAGGGAAAGAGCTCAGAGTGCAGCCCCCACAGTCTCATCTAAATTGTAACAAGGAAAGGCAAATCAAAATGAACCTGCAAAGTGCTGCTCAGTACTCAAAGTTCCTTCACACAGCGTTGAATCTCTCCAGAAGTCTCTCTCTCTCTCTCTCTCTCTCAGAATGCGTGGTGCAAAAATGTCACCAACAAAAAAATCCAGGAAGCGGTCGCCTTTAAATAGCGCTCCCCGAATCCCTTCCTGACTGAAAAACGCTCCCTTCAACCTGTTGTTGCTAGCGGCAGGCGGTAAGGTAGGGGGCGCCACTCAATATCCGGTCCGGGGTGTTGTGCACTCGACTGACGTCACGATCTGCTGGCGCAGGAGATTGTGGCGGTAGTGTTTAGCTCCACCGAAAAATGGCTAGTTAATTTCGTGAGCGGCGCCAACATCGCCGCGCATGGGCGCTAGTAGCTTTGCAGCCCATTAGTGCCCTCTTAAGGCGCTAACGGGAGGCGCAAACCAACTGAATTTTCCCCCCCTCAGTTTTGCACAGGAGTGTCAGCCTAGCTTATGTGCTTAAGTCTCTGGATTCTGACTTGAGCCCACAACTTTCTGACTCAGAGGAGAGAGTGCTAGCACTGAGGCACAGTTGACACTGTGAGGTGTGGGAAGGCACTTTCAGTGGCCCTTTGATGGCATGATTTTGGGGATGTCTCCACATGACTCCAAATGCATAAAATCCCTGCCTCTACATATATTGGACTACAGATCAGCACAAGCATCCTGCTCCCTCAATGCAGGCCCAGTGTAAAACCTGGGGCAAATACAAAGCAGGCACAATGCCTCTGCACCAGAGCATTGGAGCTGAATTTCAGTCCCATACAAGATTACAAAATTTCAGTCTCATAATGATCAACTGACAAAGTAATGTTATTTTGGTCATCTTGGTTGACAGTTGCTGGAGACTTTGGGACATTTCAGTGCATTGGAAATTCTATAAATGTGTCAGTTGTTGTTAACCAGACCTTTTTGGCAACCTATAAGCACCAGAACAGAAACATCTACAAGGAACTTTTGACCTGTTGGCATGAACTGGCGACGAAGAATGATCCCTGCTCAGGAGCAGGTAAGCTCACCCGATATTGGGCCTCGGGTCGCATTTAAATGAGACCAGTGAATCGGCAATGGATTTCGGGCCGCTGTGTCGCTAGCAGCTGCCCTCAGGTAGGTTCTGGGAGAGGGGGGGGAGGATTGAGAAGGGAGGGAAGTGATCAGGAAAGGGGGTATACGATCAGGAGGGAGGGGGCGATTAGGAACTCTGGTTAGGCTGAATTTAGACCACGTTTTCCTGAACACTTCTGGCTCAGTGCTGGCTGCATTCAGGGCAGCCCATTTTTACAAAAGGGGCCTCAGACATGTGTGAGGCCCCCTATTTGCATATGCAAAGGTACTAACGCCTGATTCACGCGTGGACCCTCACGCTTCTTTTTCTGCCTTTACCAATATGGTAGGCAGCGCACTTCAGGCAGCGAATGTGCATCTTCATGCCGCCCATCATATTGGATGCTTTGACACTCATTTTACGCCTGTAAAACAAGCGCGCCATCAACCAATTTCTAGGCCTATGTGTCTGCTGGGCTGATCAACATTTCAGCAACATCAGATACACTGACGAGACTTATAACCCAATTATTGTCACGTGAAACAGAAACACCTTACATTATCTTGTTTCCAAGTCCACTAAGAACATAGAAGTCATCTGAAATTTATTGATGGAAAGCTATTGAAGCAAGCATTATAAATGTTTTCAAGAGTCAATTAAATAACTTTCTGGAGTGAGGTGATTGAAGGATATGTTGAGAAGGCAGGCTGGTGAGCTTGACCTGTCCAGAAAGGAAGAGCTTTTTGGGCATATTCTTTTCCAGTTACTAGTTCATACCCTGAACCTGCTGTAAATCCTTTGAAATACGAACATGTGTAAATGATGGGCAGAAAACGATCAGCTGGTCCATCAAGCCACACTCATGATGGCTGGAGCATCATGACTAGACACTTCAATAAAAAGCTAGACCTGAAAAAGTTGAAAACCTGGGGCTAGATTTTCAGTTGCTTGCGCCAGCAGTTAGCGCCTTAAGAGAAGTGATTTCCGGGCGCTATGCGTGTAGCGCCCGGGCGCAGCGCAGTTTGCGCCCCGCCCCAAATTAAGTTGCCCGTTAGCGCCGGTGCAAAGTTTAGCGCCCGCCCGGATGCGCGCGCAGAAAATGACGTCACATCCTCGTGCAACGCCCTTTGGCCGCCCCGATTGCAAACTTCAGTCGGACCGCCCCATTGTGCGGCGGGCGGCCGGAGCGTTTGGAAAAAGGAACGCAACACAACCAGCGCGGGCCCCGGGGGGCGCTAATTAAAGGGAACGTCCTCTCCAGTATAAAGGCCATCCTTTTTTCAGAAAACAGTCTTGTGCAACGCATTTCTGGAGACACAACAAGGAGGATAGCTAACTGGTTTCAAGCAGCAAGAGCCAGGTATTTTTGGACTCAGGCAACAGCGCTGCAAGTGGCCATTTGGAAATTAGAGTGTTTGCCAGGATTTGATGGGGGTTGCATGGGGTGCCAACGCGGAGCTGCAGCTCCATGTCCGTAGGGCTCGCAGACGCATTGTGAGAGGGGCAGCCCTGGCTAGAGGCAGAGGGGGCTACAGGCGTCGGCCACGTAGGCCTTACCCAGTCAGGCTATACCGCCAGCAGCGCTCCTACCTAAACATGAGTGCCGCGCGATGTGTTAAAAGGCTCCGATTCCGAAAGGGGGTGATTGCAGAGATCTGCCACCTGCTTCGCCGAGATCTGCGGCCAAAGCTCAGGTGCAGGACGTCTCTGTCGGTGGAAGTGAAGGTGACAGTGGCATTGAACTTCTATGCCACCGGCTCCTTCCAATACGCTGCTGGGGCCATAGCAAACATCTCCCAGTACGGCGCACATCGCTGCATCCGCCAGGTGACCGAAGCACTGTTCAGAAGGAGAAGCCAATTCATCTCCTTCCCCATGGCCCTGGAGAGCCAGCATCAGCGCGCATTGGGATTTTCCAGACTCGGGGAATTCCCCTTGGTGCAGGGCGCCATTGACTGTACGCATGTGGCTTTGCGGGCCCCTCTGGAGCATGGCGAGCAGTATCGCAACAGGAAGGGCTACCATTCTCTGAATGTGCAGCTGGTCTGTGACCACAAGCAGCGCATCATGGCAGTCAATGCCAGCTTCCCAGGCAGCAGCCACGATGCCTTTATCCTGCGGCAGAGTACTGTGCATGACATGTTCCAGGCACAGCCTCCCCCAAGAGGATGGCTACTCGGGGACAAAGGCTATCCTTTGTGCACCTGGCTCATGACCCCGCTCCGCGCGCCCAGGACCGCTGCTGAAGAGGCCTACAACGAGAGCCATCAAACCACCCGCAACATCATCGAGCTAACTATTGGGGTCCTCAAGCAGCGGTTCCGCTGCCTTGATCGCTCCGGAGGAGCTCTCCAGTATTCGCCGGACCGGGTCTCCCAATTTGTGGTGGTTTGCTGCATGCTACACAACCTGGCTATCCGCAGGACTCAGGCACTGCCACCTGACGTTGGACCAGCACCTCAGGAGGAGGAGCAGGAGGAGCATGAGGAGGAGGAGGAGGAGGAGGAGGAGGAGCAGGAGTACGTTCCCAGGAGGGAGCGACCAGGGCCAAGGGCCGCACGACGCCACCTTATTACACGGTACTTCTAAGCCCCCTGTCAGGGAATGGCCAGGGGCCATGAGGGAAGATGAATGCAGCCGCTCCGCAAGATCTTAAGCCGGCGAAGCCAACAAACACTAAGAAGAACAACCATGGAGACTGCATGAATAAAGATAATTTTTTATTACACAAAAATGAAAAGCCCTTCCCACATGAATCCCCAAAAACAATAAACGGGCCCCACAAAAAGCCCAACAAACGACTCACTCCCACAAACTGGGGAGGAGCCACTCCACCTTTATTGAAACCGGGCCTCAACGTCGGCCTAACGCAAAAAAAAAGCCCTCCAAAAGCACAACCATGGGCAAAATAAAGATGGCCACCGCCATATTAAAGGAAAGCTGGCCACACCCTCTACTGAGTGGCCCGCGAGGGCGAGACCTTGGCCAGCATTTTGCCTCCCCTGCCCTGCCTGCTGCTCCTTCGCAAGCTCTGCCCAGTGGCTGCTGCGAGGCTGGGGGAAGGCGCCTGAGGCTCAGATGCCCTTCCGCCAGATGCCGCTGGGGGGCGGCCTACACGGCGTTTGGGCCTCGAGGGGCCGTCTCCTGAGTGGCGCACCTGAGCCTGGCCACCATCAGCTGCAGCCGCTTGCCCTTGACGCCCCAGAGGGGGAATGGCGGCGACGGATGGCGCAATGTGGGCCAGCTGGCGTCTGGGATGCGCTGGCTGGTGCTGTGGCGCGGTGGCACTCGGCCGGGCCCGCACTGCAGGATCCGCAGCAATCAGCCGACGGCCGGCTTGCTGGGATGGTCCAGCGCGGCGCCTGCCCTGGCGATGCCTGCCTGAGACAGCGCGTGTGGCAGCAGTGAGTGGCCCTGTGGTCCTGGTGTGCGCGCGCATCACATCCGCCAGGGTCTTGACGGCATCAGTTAGCATGCGGCCAGTCGCGGCAGTTGCTGCCCCGAACTCGCGCACACTGGTCGCCAGCGACTCGATGGCCTCAGGCATGCGCCCCACCACGCTCATGAGCTCCGTGTGGCGCCGGTCCGAGTCGTCGGCCATCTGATCGAGCTTCCGCACCTCCTCCGAAGTGAAGGTGTCCGGACTGGAGTCGCGACTCTCCCGCTGGGGAGGAGGGGGCCGAACTAGGGGACCCTTGCCGCGTTGGTGACGGCGAGTGTGCCGAGCAGCAGCACTCCCCTCTGATCCTTCCCCCCTTTGGGGGGAAGGCCGCGGGCCACGCGCACGGCTGCTGGGTGGCTGGACGCCACTGGTCCCAGAAGCTGCATTGCCCTGCGACAGTTCCTCCAGGCACTCGTCCAGTGAGGAGGTGTCAAGCATTTCCTCCTCTCCTGCGGGACGTGACTGTTCCCCCGAAGGTCCGGCTTGCTCCTCCTCCTCCTCCTGGTTGGAGGTGCTGTCACTGGCAGCCTCAGGGTCCTGGTCGTCACCAGCTGAAAGCAGGAATGCACAAGAGTAGCTTCAGAGTGAGGAGACGGCGTCAGCGAGGGAGTTAGGACTGGTGGGATTCAGCGCATTGGTGGGACAGTGGCAAAGGAGGTAGCTCGGATGGGCCAGTGCGACGCGAGAGGGCCAAAAGGCGAGGTCCTTACCATTGCCGGGCAGTGGAGGGTCGGATACTCCGCACGCTGTGGGGACAATCACACGGGCTCCCATGAGCACACACACGCGCTCCTCCAGCCGAGTGAGCTTCTGCAGCTTGGCGCGGCCACCCCTGGCACGGGCCTGGCGATTAAACGCTACTTTAGCCTGCAAGAGAAAGGACGGGCTGTAAGTGCGCAGTGAAGCCCTGATGTCGTGTGCACTGCCTCCCATGGTGGAATAGCTTGGACAGAGTGAAGCCCTGATGTACTGTCCACTGCCTCCCATGGTGGAATAGCTTGGCCAAAGTGTAGAGTGCCGAATGGCCATTTGATGCTCATGACTGTCCCAATGCTGCTGGCTGAGGGCTGGCCAAAAGGACTTTCAGCTCCCTTTGCCCATCATGTCAGGTGTACATGCAAGAATGAGGAGGAGCCTGGAAAGGCTACTCACCCTCACAATCCTGGTCAGATCGTTGTATTTCTTACGGCATTGTTTGTGGGTCCTGGGGGCCTCGCCGGTGAACGTCACCCTCTGGGCGATCTGCTTCCAGGCTTTGGTGTAGTCGTGGTGGGTTGGATTCCTCCCACTCTCTGGAAACAAGATCTTGCGCCTCACCTCCAGAGCTGTGACCATTATGTCCAGATCACCCTCTGAGAAGCGCAGGGCACGCTGACGGGCCTTCTCTGGCGTTGCCATGACTCCCTGGGGCTGAGCAGTAGTGTTGAGGCCTCTTTGCAAGGCTGCAGTGTGCAGGGCGTGGCAGCAGACCAATTCGTCCCTTCCCCCTTTAAGAGCTGGTCGGCACCACGGGGTCTGCTGTCAGTGCAAAAATGACCGCACCCGTGCTGCGCCCCGCCTGGGCGCTATCCCTCTGGACCGCCGGCTTAGCGCCTAAAGAGAGTAGTGGAACGCCTCTTTTAGCGCTCCACCAACCTCTTAGGGCGAAGCCACTGAATTCCCGGCAACGGGGCGCTACTTTGGGGCGGGCGCTAACTTCGGGCGGGCGCTAAAGCTAGCGCCCCAAAACTGCCTATACTGAAAATCTAGCCCCTGATGTTTAATGTTTACTCTTCAGGGTAGTTCTAAAAATTAATTTCTGATGAATACGACACAATCTAAAAATCTCAGCGACGATTGCAGTAATTATTGCTGGTGTATACACTTTTTTCCCACTTCACATCGGAGTCGGGGCCCTGACACGAAAACCAGCTGACACGCCCCAACCCGCCCCCAATGGCAAAATCGAGCCCTTGGCCTGAAGCTACAGAGAAAGACGGGTAAGTTCAAGACTTATAATTAATGCTTGTGTGTAGTATAGCAGGTGGTGTGTTGTATTCTGCTTGTGAAGACGTGGTCAACACAATACAGAAAGCATTGTTGCAAAAATGAACTTCACCATTCTTTCCAACAGAAATGTGTTTTATATTTGTCCAGAGCATCAGTCAAAAGTGTCAGTTTCTAAGGGCTGGATTTTGCTGTGGGTAATGACGGCGAACTACCAGCGTTCGCCATTATTACCCCTTTGAATCTAATGCATGCACATCTAAACGCGGAATCCTGAAGTTGCGGTCAGTCATGCGAGAGCCCCAATCTTTGTTTCACTCTCTGTAACATTTTTTAAATGTCCGGATAAAAGCAGCTTTTCATTTCCTGGTTTCCTGTCTGTGAGAATTCTGCAAAGCAATTGGCTACTTCGACAGCTTGTTGATGTCACAGCAATATGTAAGGTTCGAAAATTTCTGCAAAACCCCAGAACAGAAGGAAAGCCATATTTAAAACGATTTTGGACCATCACAGAAGAAATCTGTAAAAAGGATAAAATGTATGGTTGGGCCTAACAGAAGATTTCAAAGAGTTAAATTACACATTCAATTCAATTCAATTCAATTCAATTTTATTTGTCATATATGCAGCAGACGTGTGTACTGCACAATGAAATGTTGATTTTTACGAGTCCTCCCAACATTGGAATAAATATGGCATAACAATGATAAAAATACTAATAGAAATACAGGTAGACTATCCTTTATCCGAAAACCTCGGGACCAGCCGTGTTTCGGTTTTCGGAAAATTTCGGATTTCAGAAGGTATTTTATAAGACTGGGAAATTTGTCGGGGGTGGGGGTCGGCGGGGGTCGGGGTCGGCGGGGGGTCGGGGTGGGGGTCGGCGTTGGCGGGGGGGTCGGCGTCGGCGGGGGTCGGGGTCGTGCGCACGACTTACGCTGAACGAAAAAACTTTCGGTTTTCAGAGGATTTCGGTTTTCGGAAGTGCGGATAAAGGATACACTATCCCTTATCCGAAAGGGTGGGGGTCGGGGGTCGGGGGGGGGAGAAAAGAATATCGGACAGGCCGCTGCAGCTATCGGACGGGCCACTGTATTGTTGGGTTCACTCTCCCAGTATACCTCCTTCACACTGCCCGGCTCGGCCTGTAATCTCCTACCCAGGAGGGAACTCAGTGACCCTCTGCCCTGCTCAGCGTAAGTCATGTGCCACTCTGGTCATGTCGTGCGCACGACTTACGCTGAATGAAAAAACTTTCGGTTTTTAGAGGGTTTCGGTTTTCGGAAGTTCGGATAAAGGATAGTCTACCTGTACTAATGGAAAGACAGTAATAATAAATAAAACAACAGTAATAAATAATAATAAATTAATCATTCATGAGTCTTACATTTTCCCCAAAAGGAAGAAAGGAGAGATATTGGACTGTTTGAAGGAATATTGGGCCAAAAGGGGCTTAAAAATCAAAACCCCAGGATTTTGGCTATATTAAAAGGCATGTTCAGGCCTGTGGAAAAGGCTGCGACAGGAATGTGGGATTGACCTCTGCAGAGGAACAGTTTGCGTATTCGAAAGTAGCCAGACTGTCTGGGAGGAACAATAAACGAAACTCAGTCCCTATCTGGGAATTTGCATTCAATCAATAAATCAATGAAAACCCCAGCCTCACCTAAAGCCCAAAGCCCATTAAAACCCATGCATAAATGAACCTGCACGGAATTTGAAGGCCTTACAGGAAATATAAGATTAAAAGACTGTTTGAGACATTCAAAACCACTTCACACCTTCTTCAACTACTCAGGAAGCTATCCCGAAACCAGTTAACTAAATGGGACCAATCAAGTGGCCCTTAACGAGCCAGCCAAAAATCTAACAAGATTAGCAGGTTTCATTTAGTATAAACTAAAGACCTGTCTCCACAAGAGATCAGTTCATTCGATGGGTTCGATCAGTTCGATCAGTACAGAGACAGTCGTTCAGAGAATTGAAACAGCAGTCAGTGAATTGAAGTCAGCAGTACAGTTCGGACAGACACGGTAAAAGGCACAGGTCATTTGAAAGACATCAGCCTCGGGACAACAGAAGGAGAACAGAAGGAATCGCAGCAACCAAGGGCCCCACGAAACAAACAACCAACAATATTACCAACAACTAGGTAATATTGGGCCACCGCGACCAACAAGAAACCAACCTGGAAGAAACCAAAGATCTGCAAGTTTTTCCCACTCTACAAACTATTCCTGCATTTGGTGAGCATTTCCTGGTCCTCTGGAATTCAACCTAGTTAATGTAGTGGGATTGGGAGGGTAAGGTATTTTTGTCTGTTGTCATTCTCCCTCACATATTCCAAAGTGTTCCCCCTTTTAGAGTGATAAGATTTATTGTGTTGTGTATATTTTCTTGTCTCAAATAAAATCCAAGTTCTTTTCACCAACTCAGTTGTCTGTTGCAGTTTCATTACAACCCCCAAATAAGTCCAGGCCTAGAACCAAGGGAGTGGGAGCGATTCGAACCGCTCAAAGGTGTCAGAGGTGAAGCTGACACACACACCACCTCCTACAGAATGGCGACCGCGGCAGGACACCGGCAACAGGGGTGCGATACAGTAGACAATGGTTCGGAAGAGCAAACCATGATGGAGGAAAGGATTTCTGATATTGTGTTCAGTAAGGTGAATATCACGAAGAAGTGGATCACCAATCTGTTAAAGGCTGGGCGTCCGGTAGATGCCGCAACCAAGTGGACAGAAGGGAAGGATCACAAGAAATCCCTAGAGAAAGCAGTCTGGCTGATGTGCTTCAAGAAACAGGTCCAGCTTTTGGACAGGCTCATTGCAGCACAGGCAGCCAAGATAAGGGAGTCAGCCCTGGAGGTCCAGGACAAGGCTCTAGCAGGGGAGAAGTTACTAGTAGCATTGCAGGCCCTAAACAAGGAAAGGGTACAATTGATGGGAGAACATAAGGCCAGGTTGGAATACTTGCAGTGTCAGGTCACTGAGGCCAAGAGCAGTGAGTTGAGGTTGCGGGAAAAGAATGCCCGCCTAGCGAGACAAGTAAGAGAGCAGGAGGAGAAAGTGGAGGATATAAAGGCAGCTTATAAGTTAGCGAGTGAACAGGGATTTTATGATACAGATCATGGCCCCTGCAAGGAACAAATAGAGAATCTGTGCCTCATAAGTCCAAAGGCAGCCCAGGTGGATTTTACAGGGAACGAGGGGAGAACGGTTCAGACACCACAGGTAGTGCCAAGGGACGACCGGTTGAGGAACAGGAGGTCCCACGACCACCACCCGTAGCGCCAGGTTTTAGCGAGGTCTGGCAGCAAGGGGGGGGGTGAAGTCAGGGGTAGAAGCAGAGGTGGAACAACCCCCGTAAGAGAGGCTGGAACCGGGGCCGATGTGCCCGACCCGGCATCGGAGGTTCGGTCCACCCGTTAATGACGAGGACGAGGGACCCCTCCAAAACTAGTTCGTATTACCCTACAGCACCCAACAGCTTAGGGCTATGGTGAGCCATATCCCAAAGCTCACCGAAAAAGGGGACCCCTCGGTCCACTTCAGGGAAGTGGAACAGGCAGCCAGCATCAACGAATGCGATGATGCGGCACAGAACAAAATGCTGCTGTTCTCTTTGGAGGGTAAGCTCCTCTAATCCCTCTCTGATGAGTGTAAGAGGGGGCAGTGCGGGTATGAGGAGCTCAGGGATGAAGTTCTGGAGGCCATGGGGATGAATGAGGGAAGTCCTTTCTCCCGTGTGGAGAAGACAGTGCAGCTCGCAGGGGAAACCCTTTCGCGGACAGGTTATGGCCAGTGTATAGGAGCGCCTCTCCTGGGGCACCTAACCGGGCATTCCTGAACCAGGGTCAGCTGGCCCACTGGCTCCGTTGCCTGGTGGCAAACAGCTTACCACAGGTCCGGGCCAAGGCGGAAGTCTGGTTCGACCCTCGGAATCCCCAGACCACCAAACTTACGGTGATCAGATAGTTGACCCTAGCCTATAAGAACGGTAGGGGAACCGATGCACACCCACCTAAGGGGAAGGAGCATGAGGTAAAACCCGGACAGGGTAGGAAGGAATAGCATCAGGAAGGGAATAACCCTTCTAGCACAAAGCTCAATTGTTACGGGTGTGGGAAGGATGGACACTGGAGGAAGGAATGCAAAAACCCTTGGAAGGATAACAAGGGAAAGAATTCCACAGCCCCAGTTCAAAAGGCAGAGACAGGAAACCCTCCCGCCACGGTTGAGTCATTTTTGGATGCCATGAGGTCACTGTTGACTGGCCAGGGGAGAGTAGCAGCCGCTACCGGTGCTCTGACCCCGTCAGCCCCACCCAACCCACAGCCCTGACTAGAGCCAGCGCAGCCTGTTTACCTGTGTTCCCTTCAGTACGATGTATGGAAGAGACCCCTCGTGGAGATGGAGGTAGAAAAGGTGAAGGGAACCTATCTGTTGGACATGGGGGCATCATGCACTGTGGTCCATTCAGCTAACCCCACCACCTCACCTCTCTCTAGCGGGGTCCCATACAGCCTGTCGGGATTCACAGGCAGAGAACAGGCCGGCTCATTTTCCAGCCCGCTCTCCATTCGTTTAGGTATGCTCCGCTCTAAGTGGACCTGTATCCTAATGAAGTGGGAACAGGAGGGTGGAAAAGGGATCCTGGGAGCCGACTTTATTGTAGGCCGCAGGATCCTGGTGGATTTAAGAAACCATTGCCTATGGGGTCAAGTACAGGAAAGGAAGGCGGAGTAGTAGTCATCCCAGGGAAAGAAGGGAAGGGGACCCTGTGCACCCTGAAGCCCAAAGAGGGTTATACCCTCAAGCTCATGGTCAGCAATACCCCAAAGGAGTTCCAGGCATTTGTGCAAGCCCACCTAGCCACATTTGCCACGCACAAACACAACTGCGGGAGGGTCAACGGGTTTGAAGTCAGCGTAGACGGGGACCCCATGGCCCAACCACAAAAACAGTACAACTTCCCCAGGGAAGCAGAGCCAGACATGGAAGCAGCCATGTCCTCCTTAATACAGCAGGGGGTCCTGAGCCACCCACGTAAACTCTCCACTGTGGCCGGTTAGAAAGCCGGACAACTCCTGGAGGGCCACGGTGGACTATCGGGTGCTCAACAGCAACATCCCAGCCTGTGCACCCATGGTAGCAGCAGTTGCCGACCTGATAGGAAGTATCCCAGCATCCGCGACAACTTTCACGGTGCTGGATATTTCCAACGGGTTTTGGTCCATCCCTTTAAGGAGGGAGGACCAGTACAAGTTTGCCTTTACTTTTAAAGGGCAACAGTACACCTGGAACTGTTTGCCTAAGGGCTTCCACAACAGCCCCAGCAGTTTCCACCAGTGCATGGCAAACAGTTTAAAGGATTTCAGCCAGCCCAGACTGTTCTGGACTTATGGACATTACAGACATTTTACATGCAGATAGCACCCTCTGGTGGTGGTTATTGTGTTAGCAGTGTTTGTATGTAGCAGAGGTCCTTTGACCTTTCTACCTTTCTTCCTGTTTGACTCAGGAAGTAGAATTCCAGAAAGAACCTAGCAGAGCAATGGAGAATCTGCCATGAGGGATTCTCAATCCAATGTAATCTGACCTCATATGTTAGGCCAGGTGCAATATCTGTGAGTATCTTTGTCTGTTAGTGTGGTGTATGTGCCTTTAAGAGCAATTGTGGTGTATGTGCCTTTAAGAGCCCCAGGTGTGCGTAATGCCGGTAATTGCCACTTGGGCTATATAAGCCTGTGTATTGTGTATATCCTTTAGAAACCCCCCCCAGACTTGCTTAGTAAATACCTATGAACCAACTCCTGTCTTCAGTGTCTTTATCTACACACGGACACTACAGTGGCGACGAAGTGGAAACGGACTTACCTGCAATTCGGCAGCACCTCAAGGACATCGATTCCTCCAGCGTCCAGAAGACTCAAGGAAGTAAGAGAAACTGTGGTTTCACCAGCTGGCCAAGCTGGTGACAGGTACTGCGCTAATCCTTCCTGGGCGTCAGGCTGGAGCTCCAGCGGCGGGCTCTACAGCTGAGACAGGCAGCGAAATCGGAGGCAAGCAATAACGGACTGGGAGGGTGCACTCGAGAGACAGCCGGCGCGGCAAGCAGGTCAGCGTTTAGACCTCCGTCGGGAACGAGTCTCCAACAGTGAATAAACGGAAACCACAGTAAAACAGCGTTGTTATCGGTAGCAGCGGCGGGAAAGTGCGGGAAGCGCCATATCGTTGCTACAGAGAGAAAAAAAAAAGCGCGGGAAGCGCCATATCGTTTCTGAAATGCCTAAATCTGGTAATATTGAGGCTTTTGATGGCGAAATAGAAGATTGGACCACGTACGTGGAAAGAGTAGAGGTTTATTGCACTGCAAATGGAATAACAGATGAAAAAAAAGCTTCAGTACTTCTGAACTTAATGGGCGCGAAGACATACGGGCTGCTACGAAATTTAATCACTCCAGCCAAACCAAAGGACAAGACTTTTAAAGAAATTGTTGATACCCTGCAGGACCATTTAAACCCAACACCGCTGCTGATAGCGGAACGATTCAAGTTCTTCAAGAGAAATCAACACAAGAATGAAAGTAACGCTGATTACCTAAACGAATTAAGAAAGCTATCAAAGTACTGCCAATTCGGAGCAGGACTATCGGATTATCTTCGAGACAAATTTGTTTGCGGTCTCTTAAGTGAAGGAACATAAAAAAGACTGCTTTCTGAAAAAGATTTAACATTGGACAAAGTTTTCAGTATGGCTGTATCATACGAAGCAGCAGCAAAAGGAGCTGCAGAGATACAACAAGAGACACAGGACTTCGGCACCCATAAAATGACACAGGAGTTCGGAAGATGTTATCGCTGCGGCAGATCCACCCATAACCAGAGGGACTGCTGGTTCAAGGGCAAAGCATGCAGGCAATGTGGTAAGATTGGACACATTGCACGGGTATGCCAATCTGGACAAAATAAATCCACTGACAGAAAACAAAAAATCATAAAGAAAAGTACAGGAAGGTACAAATGATGACGGACAATAGCTCCGAAGACCAGAATAGCGATAGCGACTCCGGAAACAAGAGACTAAGCTGTCTCAAATTACATAATGTACTTGCCAAAGAGGATTACCAAACCATTTGGGTTACCCTCACAATAGCAGGGTCCGCAGTTAAAATGGAGCTAGATACAGGATCAGCTCTAACCGTAATAAATCGACGAGATTACGAGAGGCTATTTTCGCATATACCTCTAAAAGACACATCCATTATCTTAAAAACATATACGGGGCAGAAAGTCTACCCCAAAGGAAAAATAAGGGTGCCTGTGGTATACAACGGCAAAGAAATACAAAAGTTTTATTTATACATTCTACAAGATGGTGGTCCACCATTGTTGGGACGTGAATGGATAAGGAAGATACGTTTAGACAGGCACTCCATTCAGGCACTGACGGTGACCAGTAAGGAAAAAAACAATGATGACATCATACCTGAACGAATAAAAGACATCTTGGCCAACGCCAAAGAAGTGTTTCAAGAGAAACTAGGAACCTTGAAAGGCATCACCGCCTCAATAAAAGTGGAAGATACAGCAATTCCAAAATTTTTTAAGGCAAGACCGGTGCCATACTCAATACGTCCGGCAGCCGAGGCAGAGCTGAAGAATTTGGAAAAGGCAGGCGTATTATCCAAAATAGATTGGAGCGAATGGGCAACACCCATCGTTCCAGTCATGAAAAAAACATTGAAAAATAACTCTGAGGAACAGAAAAAAATTCGCATCTGTGGGGACTTTAAGGTGACTGTAAACCCGGTCCTTCACACGGTACAGTATCCTCTTCCGAGGATAGGAGATATTTTCGCCTCACTATCCGGAGGGAAACGTTTCACAAAAATTGACTTGGCACAGGCATATCTACAGATGGAGGTTGAGGAGACCTCTAAAAAGTATCTCACAATAAACACACACAAAGGCCTGTACCAGTACAATCGACTGGTTTTTGGAATAGCATCAGCTCCAGCTATCTGGCAAAGAGCTATGGAGCAAGTCCTGCAAGGGATTCCGGGGACTCAATGCTACCTAGACGACATCCTTATAACAGGAGAAAACGACAACGAGCACCTTGCCAATTTGGAGCAGGTGCTCACTAGGCTGAAAGAACGGGGCCTACGAGCAAATCGCCCCAAGTGCGAATTTTTCCAAAATCAGATATCATATTGTGGCCACATAATTAATAAGGAAGGGTTGCATAAGTCACCTGAAAAAATTGAAGCAGTTATAAAAGCTCCAGCACCTGAAAATGTTTCACAATTATGGTCATTCCTGGGATTAATAAATTACTATCATAAATTGTTACCGAACTTATCAACTATTCTACACCCTCTTAATGATCTTCTACAGACAGGAGTGATTTGGAAATGGAACGAAGACTGTAAACGTGCCTTCCATAAATGTAAAGATTTAATCACATCCGCGAAAATTTTGGCTCATTACAACCCATCACTACCAATCAGACTGGCGTGCGATGCATCCCCTTACGGCATAGGAGCGGTATTGTCCCATAGATTCCCTGATGGCTCGGAACGGCCGATAGCTTTTGCGTCACGCTCATTGAACTCAGCTGAGCGTAACTATGCCCAGATAGACAGGGAAGCACTCAGCCTGGTATGGGGAGTGAAGAAATTCAACCATTACCTACACGGACAAAAATTTACCTTGCTGACTGACCATCAACCCCTCATCTCCATATTCAACCCTAAAAAAGGCGTCCCCATTATGACGGCACAAAGACTACAGAGGTGGTCCCTTTTTCTTGGGGCACACCAATCCAACATTGAATACAAAGGGTCAAAACAGCATGGGAATGCTGACGGTTTATCACGCCTACCGTTGCCGACGATAGAAGAGGCACCTACAGTAGACCCAGTAGAGATATTCCACTCTACCATAGTGGAATGTCTACCGGTGACAAATTCTGCCATTGAAAGGGAGACAAGAAATGACCCTACTCTCTCACGGGTCTACGATTTAACAGTGAAGGGATGGCCAGCACATGGCGAACCACTGTTGCCAGCATTCTCGCAAAGAAGAGAACAGCTGTCAGTGTGCCGAGGAACCTTGATGTGTGGATCCAGAGTGGTGATTCCACCCAAACTCCAGGATAAAGTGCTAAAGGAGCTTCACGAGGGGCATCTGGGTGGAGTGAAAATGAAGAACCTAGCTAGGGCGTTTGTATGGTGGCCAGGTATCGATGGAGACATCGAAGACATGACCAAGAGCTGCCTAGGATGCCAGAAGGTCCAAAATGCTCCGCCACAGGCCCCTCTACATCCATGGGAGTGGCCCTCATCTCCCTGGCAAAGGGTGCACATCGACTTTGCTGGTCCATTTATGGACTCAATGTTCTTAATCGCAGTTGATGCACACTCCAAGTGGCCGGAGGTAATAAAGATGTCCTCCACCACCACGGAACAAACCATCACAGTATTAAGGACCATATTTGCCAGGAATGGGCTGCCGGAGCAGATATGTTCTGATAATGGACCGCAATTTGTGTCCGAAGATTTCAGAAAGTTCTTAAAGAACAATGGGGTAAAGCACTACACGTCCGCCCCATACCATCCCGCCACCAATGGATTAGCTGAAAGGTTTGTCCAGACCTTCAAGAAGGCCATCAAGGCCATGGGTAATGAAGACATAAAACTTCAGCACAAGGTGGATAACTTCTTATTTGCATATAGGAATGCAACGCATATGGTTACTTACCAAACTCCCGCCATGATGTTCTACAATAGAAACCTAAGATGCCAGCTGGATTTGGCCAAGCCCAACATCCGAAGGGACGTGGAGAACCGGCAGTTTCAGGGCATGAATGAAAGGCCAACTAGGGCCTTCCAGATAGGCCAACCGGTTTTGGCCCGGGACTACCGTACCGAGAAATGGCAGCCTGGAACTATCTGCACACGATTAGGACCGCTGATGTATACCGTGGACATCGGAGACAGCATAATAAGGCGCCATGCTGACCAAATCATCAAGTCATCCGAAAAGGGACAACCTACACCACCACTCTATACATCTAACAATGAAGTAGAGATACCCATATCTACCTCCGATCCGGTGATACTGGAGCCCGATGAACCCGACACTGGCCTTCAAGCCGAATCAGCCTTGCCAGAAGAACCTACTACACCACCAGAAACTACTACACCCCCGAGGCGTTATCCGGACCGAGTCAGGAAGCCTCCTGAGAGACTAACTTATAATTAATTAATACAGCAATGTATATTATTTTGCATATAACATGTAATTAATAATTACTTAAAATATGATGTACTGGTTAGCTAGAAGGGGAGGAATTGTGGTGTATGTGCCTTTAAGAGCAATTGTGGTGTATGTGCCTTTAAGAGCCCCAGGTGTGCGTAATGCCGGTAATTGCCACTTGGGCTATATAAGCCTGTGTATTGTGTATATCCTTTAGAAACCCCCCCAGACTTGCTTAGTAAATACCTATGAACCAACTCCTGTCTTCAGTGTCTTTATCTGCACACGGACACTGCAGTTAGCATGATAGTAACTTTGTCAGCAGAGTATTTTGATAACACTGTGGCCTAGAAATTCAGTTGGGCGCGGCAGCTGTTAGCGCCTTAGGAGGAGTAGATTTCGAGCGCTAGGCGCTTAGCGGCCGGGCGCAGCGCGATCTGCGCCTCGCCCCAACTTCAGTACACATTTAGCGCCGGCGCAAAGTCTTAGCGCGCGCACATCATGACGTCATTTGCTAGTGCAACGCCTTTTGTGCGCCCCGAACCGGAACTTCACTCGCGCCGGCCCATTGTGCGCCGGGCGGCCCGAGCGACTGTGAAGTGGAACGGTACACAGCCCAGCCGGGCCGCGGGGAGCGCAAATTAAAGGGCACTTACCCAGCAGTATAAAGGCCAGCCATTTTGCAGCATTCACTCTTGTGCAACGGTTTTTTGGACAGAGACCAAGGAGGAGAGTTTACTGGTTTTGGACCAACACTTGGACAGGTATTTTTGGCTCAGGCCAGAGCTTACCAATTATCTTTGCCTTCATTCAGAGCTCAGTGTTTGCCAGCATATAATGGGGGCTGCATTGGGTGGCAACGCTGAATTTCAGCCTTATGCCAGAAGGGCTTACAGACGCCGTGAGAGAGTGGCAGCCCTGGCTAGACGCAGAGGGGGCAACAGGCGTCGCCAACTGAGGCCTTACCCATGCAGGGTATACCGCCAGCAGACCTCCTATCTGACCATGTCTGCCGTGATGTGTGTTAGGAGGCTGCGATTCCGAAGGGAGGTGGTTGCAGACATCTGCCGGCTGCTTCAGAGAGATCTGCAGCCACAGCTGATGCGCAGGACGTCTCTGTCGGTGGCAGTGAAGGTGACGGTGGCTCTCAACTTCTATGCCTCCGGCTCCTTCCAATCCGCTACTGGGGACATCGCTAACATCTCCCAGTTCGCCGTGCATTGCTGCATCCGCCAGGTGACCGAAGCCCTTTTCAGAAGGAGACATCAATTCATCTCCTTCCCCATGACCCTGGACAAGCAGCAGCAGCGTGCAATGGGGTTTGCAAGAATAACGGGCTTCCCCATGGTGCAGGGCGCCATTGACTGCACGCATGTGGCTTTGCGGGCACCTCTTGAGCATGCCGAGGATTACCGCAACCGGAAGGGCTACCATTCCCTCAATGTACAGCTGGTGTGTGACCACAGGCAGCGCATCCTAGCTGTCAATGCCCGCTTTCCAGGCAGCAGCCACGATGCCTTTATCCTGCGACAGACAACTGTGGCTGACATGTTCCAGGCACAGCCTCTCCCAAGAGGATGGCTTATCGGGGACAAAGGCTATCCTTTGTGTACCTGGCTCATGACCCCACTCCGCGCGCCCACGACCCCTGCTGAAGAGGCATACAACGAGAGCCATCAAGCGACGAGGAACCTCATAGAACAAACAATCGGCGTGCTCAAGCAACGGTTCCGCTGTCTCGATCGCTCCGGGGGAGCCCTCCAGCATTCGCAGGATCGAGCCTCCCAATTCGTCGTCGTTTGCTGCATGCTGCACAACCTGGCTATCCGCAGGACTCAGGCACTGCCACCTCACGTTGGACCACCACCTCAGGAGGAGGAGCAGGAGGAGCATGAGGACGACGAGGACGAGGAGGACCAGCCCAGGAGGGACGCACAAGGTCCAAGGGCCGCCCGTCGGTGGCTTATTGAACATCACTTCTAGGCCCCCTGTCAGGGAATGGCTTGTGCCAATGATAGAACATGATTGCAGCCGCTCCGCAAGCCCTCAGCTGGTTAAGGCAACAAACACTTCAAAGATCAAACATGGACAATGTGAATAAATAAAATGGTTTATTGTACAAACTCTGGGCCCTTCCCACATGAAAACCAAAAACAGACGAAACCCCCAAAAAACACTCAAACACATTACTCGCTCCCACAACCTGGAGAGGATTAACAAAATAGGGCAACTAAAATGGCCGTCATTCTCGGCCTTCGTCAAAAACAAACATCACATCATCGGCCTTCAAAAAACAAACATCCAATTCTCGGCCTCAAGAAACAAACACAAATGGCCACACATTCGACTATTTGGCCCGCTAGGGCAATGCCTTGGCCATCTTTGGGTGGCCCCTGCCCGCCCTGCTGCTCCGCCTCAAAGTAAGGCCATTGGCTGCTGCAAGGCTGGGGGCAGGCTCCTGAGGGGCACATGTCGTGACGGCAGATGCCCTTGGGGGTCGGCCTAGTCGAGGTCTGGCCGTCGAGCGGGCGGCTGTTGATTGCTGCAGCTGTGGCTGGCCAGCATCAGTCGCTGCAGCAGCTCCTGGCAGCTCCACTGGGGGACTGGCAGTGGCGGCTGGAGGAATGGCAGCAAGCTGGTGGATGGCAGGCGCTCGCTGGTCGCCTGAGACACTGGCACTCGCCCGGGCCAGCACTGCAGCATGCGCACCAATCTGCCGAGGGACAGACCGCTGTGCTGCTGCAGCGCGCCGGGTGCCCTGGCGATGCCTGGCTGACACAGCGAGTGTGGCAGCAGTGAGTGCCCGTGTTGACCTGTTCACTGACCGCATCAGAGCAGCCAGTGACTGGACGGCACCACTGATCACTTGGCCAGTCGCTGACAGAGCTGCCCCGAATTCCGCCCGACTCGCTGCCTGATCTGCCCGGTATTCCGCCCGGCTGGTGGCCTCTGAGGGCCCGAACTCGGCCACACTCCGAGAGAGGGAATCGATGGACTCAGGCAACCGTGCCACTGCCGCCATGAGCTCCGTGTGCCGGCGCTCCGAGTCCGCGGACAAGTCTTCGAGGCGTTCCATCTCCTCGGCGAAGAGCATCTCCTGACTGGAGGCCGGACTCTCCCTCTGGGGAGAAGGCCGCCGAGCTGGCCGACCCTTCCTACGTTGCTGGAGGCCGCTGGGCCCAGCAATTGGACTCCCCTCCGACGCTTCCCCCCTCTGGGGAGAAGGCCGCTGAGCTTCCACCCCCCTCCCGCCTTTCTGCAGCCCGCAGGTCCCAGGAGCTCCCCTCCCCTTCAACACTTCCGCCACGTTGCCCTCCAGGGAAGACGTGTCCCCTACATTGGCCTGGGTGGCTGCGGCTGAGGGTTCCCCTGATGGGCCGCCTGCCTCTTGCTCCTCCTCCTGCTCCTCTTCGGAGGGTCTGTCACTGGCAAGTTCAGGGACCTCCTCGTCACCATCTGAAAGCAGGAAGGCACAAGAATAGCTTTAGAGTGAGGAGAGGGCGTCAGTGCGGAATGCATGAGTGGTGGCATTCAGCGCATTGGTCGGACAGTGGCAAAGGATGTAGATCTGATGCGCAAGTGGGACGAGAGAGGTGCAAAAGGTGATGTCCTTACCATTGCAGCCCAGAACAGGGTCGGCATCTCCACATGCAACGGGCCCAATCACCCGGCCACCCATGAGGCGCTCCACGCGATGTTGCAGGTCGGCGAGTGGCTGGATATGGGGTCGGCCTCCCCCGGTCGCAGTCCGGCTCTTGCGATTATTCGCCAGCTTGGCCTGCAAGAGAAAGGACGGCCTCTAAGTACAGTGTGTCGTCGTGATCTTGTGTGCACTGCCTCCCATGGTGGAATAGCTTGGCCAGTGTGTCGCCATGATCTGGTGTGCACTGCCTCCCATGGTGGAATAGCCTGGCCAGTGTGTCGCCATGATCTGGTGTGCACTGCCTCCCATGGTGGAATAGCTTGGCCAGTGTGTTAAGTGCAGAATGTGCAATTGATGCTCATGCCTGTCCCATAGCTGCTGGATGAAGGCTGGCCATTAGAGCTTTCAGGTCCCTTTGCCCATAATGTGAGGTGCACATGCAAGGATGAGGAGGTCACTGGAAAGGGTACTCACCCTGACAATGCGTGTGAGGTCATTTAACTTTTTGCGGCATTGGGCACCGCTCCTGGGGACGTCGCTGTTGGCTGACAGCTTGGTGGCGACATGCCTCCAGGCTCTCCTGTAGACGCGGACCGTCGCCTTCTTGCCATTGTCCGGGTACAAAACATGGCGCCTCTTCTCCACAGCAGCAAGCAGCACACTCAGATCATGCTCTGGGAAGCGCTGCGCACGTTCACGGGTCTTCTCCATGTCTTCAGGCGCTATTTGGGTCCAGCAGCAGTGTTCAGGCCTAGCTGGAGGGCTCCACTATCCAGGGCGTGGCAGCAGACACAGTCGACCCTTCCCCCTTAAGAGCTGGCCGGCGCCAGGGTGTCTGCTGTCAATCACGAGATGGCCGCACCTGCGCTGCGCCCGGCCTCGGCGCTATCGATCACCACCTCCGGCTTAGCGCCCAAAGAGAGGCGTCCAGCAGCAGTTTTAGCGCTTGCCCGAACTCCTAGGGCGAAGCTAATGAATATCGGAGAAGTGGCATCGATTTGGCGGCGGCCGCAAACTTTAGCGGACGCCCCACTTTAGCGCCCCAAAAGTGGCGTCAATGAATTTCTAGGCCTATGTTTATAAAAAGGTTAATATTTGATATTTACAGAAGTACAGTCCAAATGTTAGTTAGTTATACAATTAGTCTATTCTACTGTTGTAAATATGTTTATATCTTATGTAATATCGAATGTATAGTACTCAGTTTATGTACAAAACATACTTTGTCTTTGTTTGCAGTTTCACAAATTTGTTCAAGTAAAGCTTCAAAACAGCGAAACGGCTTCATGAGGAATTATTTGAATGAGTGTTTAACTTGCTGGATAACTAGATAGGAGCACGTCTAGCGAGGCCAGTACACAGACAGTTGGTACAATATGTGGATGACCTACTCCTATTCACTGATTCAAGAGAGGAGCATGGTCCACTACTGGCCGAACTGCTGGAGCTGCTCAGGCAAAAGGGTTTTAAAGTAAACCCAAAGAAAGCGCAGATCAGCCAGCAGGAGGTGAAATTCCTGGGCCTGACCGTATGCGCTGGGGAAAGGGCCATAGATAAGTCTAGAAGGGAAGTGGTACAGGAGTTACCAGTCCCCAACACAGTCATGGGTGTGAGGTCATTTCTAGGGCTAACCAGGTACTGCAGAGACTTTATTGAGGACTATGCAGCCACAGCAGCCCCTCTGCTCCGACTCCTACACAAGGGAGTGGAGTGGGCTTGGGATGAGGGTTGCCAGGCAGCATTTGTCAGCCTCAAGAAAGACCTGCAGACCGCACCAGCTCTAGGGGCCATAGATGGGGGAAAAGAGTTCTTCCTGGAGGTAGCAACCAGCGGGGACAGCCTGAGTGCTGTGCTGCTCCAAGAGCGACATGGCAGGCTGAGGCCGGTGGCCTACTCCTCCAGGATACTCACGGATGTGGAGAAGAGCTACTCCAATTGTGAGAGGCACCTCTTGGCCACACATTGGGCTGTGAAAATATCGTTGATCTTCACAGGCACCTCTCCCATCACCCTCCTCACCCATCACACACCCACCCAGATGCTCCTGGATGGGAGGATCAAGGATGGGATGGTGAGCAGTGCCCGCATTGCTCGCTGGACCCTGCTTCTCTCACAGATGGACCTAAAAGTAAAAGGGCTCCGCGAGCCAAAGCTCGCAGCCAACTTGGTATATCATGGAACAGCCCACCAGTGTTCCATAGAAGGGGTTTGGGAAGTAGACATAGGTTTACGGGCCGGGATACACCACACAGGCCGCAAAATCTATGTGGATGGCTCCAGCATGGTATCTGCTGGCGAGCGACTCACAGGGTGTGGAGTTTATGACCCAGCGGCAAACATTGCTCTGGCAATTAAGCTCCCCAGCACCATGAGCACCCAGCAGGCTGAACTGTCCGTGCTAGTGTACGTCGTTACACACCCCGAAATCTTCCCCACCCCGTCACGATTTGCTCAGACGGCATGTTCACATGCAATTCGTGTACGGAGTACCTGGCCATCTGGTCCCGCCGCGGATACACCTCCGCCGACGGGAGACCCCTCACAGTAAAACCCCTGCTGGAGAAAATCTTAGCAGCAGTGGGGGAGGAAGGGAGGTTTTCATCCATAAGGTGAAAGCCCATTCCTCCACAGAACCCCATAGTCAAGACAACCAGCAGGCTGACATGCTAGCTAAGGAGGGTGCCCGCACAGGCACTTTCTGGGACCCATATGGGTCCAGATCCATAGCAGCAGTCAGGTGTAGGGATGGGACACAAGGGAGTGCAGGGGTAGCTTTAGCCCCGGACCTTAAGACGGTTCAAACCCAAAACCCCGTACTCAAGGCAGTCCTCAGTGCAGTGACTGAGGGAAAAAGGGTAGAGGGCCCTTTAGGCACAGCAGCCCTCTCTGTGAATGAAGGCATGTTGTTCAGGGGAGAACAATGGGTGGTACCACAGCAGCACCGGAGGGAATTCCTTCAACTGGCCCATGAGGGTCCAGGAGCAGGGCATCCCGGGCCTGAGACCACCTGGCAGCGGGTGGTACAGGCGAGATGGTGGCCAGGACTCAGGGAAGATGTCCGCGAGTTCTGCTCCAGCTGTCTGGTGTGTGCTGCTAACAACCCTGACCCCCACAAAAGGAAGGTACCTATAAGACACAACAGGAGGGTAGAGGGACCATGGCAGTCGATGCAGGTCGACTACATCGGGCCCCTGCCCACTGCCCAGGGAGGCTATAAGTACTGCCTAGTCCTGGTAGATGTGTTCACGAAATGGGTAGAAGCCTTCCCCTGCAGAACAGCCACAGCTCTGGGTACAGCCAGGATCGTGGTCCGGGAAGTGTTCTCGCGATGGGGGCTACCACAGTATGTAGAGTCCGACCAAGGGAGTCACTTTACCGGGCAGGTAATGCAGAATACCCTTATGCTGCTCGGCATCGAGGGGAAGTGGCACATTGCACACAACCCACAGTCCTCAGGGATTGTGGAGAGGATGAACAGGACCTTGAAAGAAAAGCTGAGGAAAGAGACGGTGGACTCGCCTGGAAAATGGGCCGACGTCCTACCATTGCTCCTGATGGGGATCCGAGCCAGCCAATCAAAAAGCACGGGTACTCCCCGCACGAGCTGATGACTGGCAGAGTTATGCGGACCCCCACCCATGTACTAGCCCCAGTGCTCACAGAAGGTCAGCTCAGGGAGGTAAACCGGGACAGGTTCGCCAGGATCCTCTTTGAGCACCTTAAGCAGCTCCACAAGCAGGCGGCTGGGAACATGGGAAAGCAGCATTGGAGTGACCAATTGCTGTTAGAACCCCGAAAACACCACGAGTGGGAAATAGGGGATCAGGTCATGGTGAGGAATTTTGCTTGGGTAGGAAGTCTAGAACCGTTATACATGGGGCCCTACAGCATTGTAGACAAGGCAAGCCCCATGGTATACGCCATTAAGATGCCTCGGCGCACCAAATGGTTCCATTTTAATCAGTGTAGACTGTTTAAGCCCAAGAAAAGAGAACAGCCAGTTGGGGCAAGGTCTGAGGATAGAAATCCTCAATCTGCAGTGGGAGCAAGTTCACAGATGGCACAGACAGGCGCAGTGGCTTGTTTAAGGGGAGGGGCTGTAATGATATCAGCAAATAGTGATGATATTTGTCTGTGTTTGATTACTTATGCCTTACAGCATATTTGTCTGTGTTTTTGATTACTTGTGCCTGACCAGCAGAGGTCATGTGACCGAGAGAAGCAAGGCAGAGAGCTTTTACTTTCAGTTTCATTCTAGATGCATCACAGCATAGTGTGTTCTGTAAAAAGCTGTAGAAAGTCTTGAACAAGACTTTAGATTAAACAACATTCTCTTTCAGAAATGAGTCTTTATTGAACCCAAAAAGAAATCAAAACAGGGGCCATCCCGCTCACCGATTGGGACACTCCCCCACTCTTCTGGGATTTAGATGAGGTGGAAGCATGCAGGTGCAGCAGGTGGTTAAGAAGGCAAATGGTATGTTGGCCTTCGTAGCAAGAGGGTTCGAGTACAGGAACAAGGATGTCTTGCTACAGTTGTACAGGGCGTTGGTGAGACTACACCTTGAGTATTGTGTGCAGTTTTGGTCACCTTACCTGAGGAAGGACGTTCTTGCCATGGAAGGAGTGCAGCGAAGATTCACCAGGCTGATACCTGGGATGGCAGGAATGACGTATGAGGAGAGATTGTGTCGATTGGGCTTATACTCACTGGAGTTTAGAAGATTGAGAGGGGATCTCATCAAAACCTATAAAATTCTGTCAGGCCTGGACAGACTAGATGCAGGAAGGATGTTTTTGATGGCCGGGGAGTCCAGAACCAGTGGTCATAGTCTAAGGATAAGGGGTAAGCCATTTAGGACTGAAATGAGGAGGAATTTCTTCACCCAGACAGTGGTGAACCTATGGAATTCTCTGCCACAGAGGGCGGTGGAGGCCAGTTCATTAAATATATTCAAGAAAGAGTTGGATATATTTCTTAAGGCTAAAGGGATCAAGGGATATGGGGAGAAGGCAGGGACAGGGTACTGAATTTGGATGATCAGCCATGATCTCATTGAATGGCGGAGCAGGCTCGAAGGGCAGAATGGCCTACTCCTGCTCCTACCTTCTATGTTTCTATGGGACACGAGGGTGAAGGCCCCACCCCTGACCCAGGTTTAGGGGAGGTGGGACCCAAGGGCGAAGACCCCGCCCCTGACCCAGGTTTAGAGGAGGTGGGTCCCGAGGGCAAAGACCCCGACCCTGACCAGGTTTAGATGAGGTGGGACCTGAGGGCGAGGACCGTCAGCCTGCAGCACCAAGCTGCGAAGAGTTACCTGCCCCTAGCCCAGGTTCAGGAGAGGTAAAGCCTGAGGATGAAGATCCCCAGCCAGCGGTAGTGGTAAGTGCACACACTGCACAGGAGGGGGCAGTGGCTTGTGTTAAAAAACCACCAGCCCGGAAAACCCCACCTGCCAAAGTCCCTAGAAGGTCCTCACGAATGCCCCAGCCAAGGAAACCGTGGTCACCGGCTCCCCATTTTAAAGGGACAGCATCCCGAGTCAGGGGAAAATCTAAGGACAGAGGTCCCCAGCAAGCAGCCACAGGCTGCGAGGGACCAAAAGTACAGGACAGTGCGGCCACGCTGAAGGGAGCGGTGTGCCGCAGCCCGAACAGGAATTAGCCTGGCCGCCCGGCGATGGGCGGCGGATGTACATAGTTATGCAATTTAAGTGTGATATTGTTAAGTTTGGGTGTTTAGTTTAAGTTTAAACGAGGTGATGGGTAGTTTAAATAGTAGTAGTATTGTTAAGAGTGTTTGTATTAAGTCGAGGTCGCGAGACTCGACTATGCTTTACCCAAGCCAGAGAATCTCCTCGGGACCTGGCTATATGCTCTTGTGTCTCTTTGCAGGAGAGGATTTCAAGATGAAGGGGGGCATACTCCTACTCGCCCTGATAGGAATGAACATTGGAAAGTGAGGTGACGTGGAGGACTCCCACATCTATGGGTGCTCAGGAGAGAGAGCACCGGTTGTGACTGCTGGGGGCGGCGAACGAGGCGTGGAGGAGCTCGCTATCTATTCCCATGAGGGAAGATGGCCAGGGTGGCTGGGATCCAACTCTTCCCGGTACTCCAGCCAGACCGGGTTCACCTACGGGGAGGCCTCCCTCCCCTGCCCCAGCGTACAGGTTGTGGCCTCATGGGTCGGGGTCACTGAGGGGAAACGCGTGTGCCTGACCTACAGAGGACAGATTCCCCTGGGAAGGTGGTGGTGGCTCAGGAAGCTGAGCACAGGTATGGGGGACCGTACAGCTGACTGGGAACGAATGGGGAATGACACCTACCGGACGGTCACAGGGACCCAAGGAGGGACTAGCGTATGCTGGGATAAGTGGTGGGAATCGGAACAGGGAATTTATGTCTGTATGTGGGGGTCGCAAAGGGCCTGCCCCACAGGCATATCCATCACCTTCTCTGCATCATGGCAGGATAAGGGGGAGGGGGTGGAATGGGATTCCCACCTATACACTTGCATAGTCCCACGTTTCCCAGCCCCAGTTAAAGCCACTGAGCTAGTGGCATGCGCCCGGAAGCCCTTGCCCATGACTCAGGCAGCAAGGACACAGAGAGAGTGGTGCCCTGCCACCACCAAGGGACCAGGGAATGGGCTGGTACTAGTGTCGACGGAACAGGTGCTATACCAGGGGGTACACTACGCGGTAGCTTCCGTGATCCTGAACCTCACCGAGGTACACTTACCAGAGTGGTGCCCCAAAGAGACAGAGCAGCTATACCAGGCCCTGTTAAAAGAGATGTTTAGGAAATTCTACGTGTTCGACTTTGCCAACGTAGACAAAACCGGACTGTACACTACACACCATGAGTTTTTTGGTAATGCGGGGAGACAAAGAAAGGGAGCCTGGAATGATGTTTTTACAGCGTTTAACATGAGGTCCTCTGCCATCAACAGTCTGGATGACATAGAATTGCAGACGCAGATAAACGGTCTAAAAACACAATTGAGGAAAATCTTGATGGATGAAAATAAGGTAGTAGGCTCAGAGTTACATGAAGACCAGGCCATGATGGTCCATTTAAAGGAGATAATAGCTGAGTTGGAAAGACACGCCAAGACTGTAAATGACCTTATAAGAGAGGACAGAAATGTTTCAGACCAGGCTGCACAGAACGAGGTGTGCGTACTATACGGGGCATGGTTGCTGGGCGAGGGCCGCAGTAATCTGGAGGATTTAACACAGGGTTTAGTCCCCTCCTGGATCAGCAACAAACACCTCGCAGCCCTCCACCTGTTTGAGAATGCATTAAGCCCGTGTCAACTCCAGCTAGCTTCTGAGGCCTACCCAGTCCCAGTAGATTGTGGACGTTCAAACCATACTATCATGGGTATAGTAGTAAGGATGCCGGTCATGGATGGGACAGCTCGACCCGCACCGGTATACAGGGTAGAGAACATTGGAGTCATTCAAGGGGGTGCACTCATCCATTTCACAGCGGTCCCACCTTATGTCATAAAGTGGGAGCAGGCTATGACAGGTACTGACCTCTCGGGGTGCCGGAGCTGGGGAGCACACATAATACTGTGTCCCCAGCACTTGAACGCCTATTCAAAACCACAGTGCGGGTTTAAAGCTGCTAGCGCAAAACCTATAAACTGTACCATGGAGGTAATGGCACAAGACCATGTTCCCCCACAGGTAGCATATATAGGAGGTGGGGCATATTGTGTCACCACAGGTGCGCCCCACTACCAGCATGGACAGCATAGCTGGTGTCCGGTAAGTGACAGCAGTTTCTGCTTTAAACCCGAGGCAGAAGTTCAAGTGACCCAGGAACGGATTGTCCCCATTCCTGAACCCTCCACTCTTCACCTCAATGTAAAAGAGAATTTCACCAACCTGCAAAAATATGTAGCGCATTTCGGCTATGAAATTCCCCCTCTCCCAGAACACCTTACCAAAATACTCAAAGCAGTAATAGTCTCACAGAAACATTTCTACACTCTGGAGCAGAAGACGGTAGAGATAGGGGCCAAGATACTGGACATTGTAGTTCCACCCTGGTGGGACATTTTTGAAAATATAGAGGTCCCTTCATAGATTAGACTGGCTTCCCACATCCTCGTGGTTTGCCAGCTGGGAATAGTATTGTACCCAGTGTGCACTCAGTGCAAGGGAAAAGGCCAAATACTAGAATTCTGAAACCAAAGGACCTGGAAGGAACATTATGTTAAGGTGGAGGGAGATACACCTGTTTGAATCTTTTATTTTGTGTTTCTGAATAAAGATTGTTGTTTTTTTGTGTTCCTTTTTGTTATTTTCAATAAAGACTTTCGATTTGTTATTTTTAATAAAGATGTGTATGTACCGAGTGGTGCAGGGGTGTTGGACCCCTCCGTGCTTGGACGTGTGTAAATGACAGTATTCTGCCTATGTATGCTTATGTACACTACATTTTAAAGAATGGGAAGTGCATGTGTCATGGGATCATAGATAGTTAATTACAGGGAAGGTTGACAATGGAGGGTCGGGAATTTTGCTCACCTTGAAAGGATGATACTTAAAGTGAGTTTAGTATCAACAGGTGGGAGTGTAGGGTTATCAAAATTCCCACATTCCCCAAAAGTTATGGATAAAGAGGCCCTGTATGGACAAGTTATTAAAAAGGGTACCCAAAAGAAAATGGCTTCTGAAACCTCCTGACAGAAGCCTGCAGGATTTTAAAAAGCAAGGCCCTGCAAAGGCAGGCCCATTCAAATCCTGAAATGAAACCTAACATGCATGGATCTGTGTGAAGGACTTTGTCATTTCTAAAGCCAGACAGCTAGATAAACACAGAATATGCATTCTTCATCTTGAAACAGATTGACTCAGGATAGACCTAATCTTGAGGCCATTAACTTTCTGCATAAATAATCGGTAACAGCTCAAAGTAGCTACCAAGCCAGGAAAACCCGATTAAACTTCATAAATAACAAACAGCCAGGATGTTGAAGCCATTAAACAAGGAGACAACCACCCCAAAAGCAGTTAAGGGGAATTACTGTAATCACCTTAGACAAGCCCGCCAAAATTAAACAAAGAACTGACCTAATTTGGCACGCAGATAATGGGTGAAGAACCGGTATAATTGTAGGCCCACCGGTAGCCAAGGTCTCTTCCTCTCTTCCTTTCCTCTCTTCTCGCTCTGCTCGACACCGAGGACGGCCATTACAACACCGGGGGCCAAACGCGGGAGGAGAACGGGACCCGACTCAACACACATAGGACACACGGGGCAGCAAGCGGGCAGGCGAGACGAGACGAGCGGCAAGGCCGATAAGCAGAGAAGGGCAGCATAAAGAAGCGTTGGGGACGAGCGGGCTCACACCCCGGTAAGCGGACATTCGATGCATGGGTAGAAGGAGCAGCTGACGACCACGAGCACCGCGGTAACAAACTCAAGCCAACACCATAGACCACCAACCAAACCCTAACCGCAACAAAACCTTCGCCGACCAGACCACCACCAGAAGAACAACCATTCTGCAAGGTAAAGTACCCAACAAAGACTTTACTCCCTATCTCTAACGGAGGAAAAGAGGGTACTTTACTCAGACGACTCCACCGCCATGCCCTGGGACCACGTGATGATGGCAGGCCCCAAAGGACACAAAGAGCGAACCCCAAAGCCACAACCGGCTTAATCGACAGGTTTCAAACCGTAAAAAAGGAACCCCCATTGGTGAGCATAAATCCCTGGCCCCTCGTAGCTCAATCTAGTTAGGTATTGGGGGTGGGACAAGGGTAGGGGGATTTTAATGTGTTTGTTCCCTCGATGTGCCGTCTGTTCCCCATTCCCAAATAAGTGTACTTTTATATGCCTGTAATTATTCTAGTAATTTCCAGTGTTGTTATATTGTTGTGCCTTTAATAAAATTATGGTTTTCTTGTACCAAACCAGTTGTCTACTCTAATTCTGTATCGTCGCCTGTACCTAAGTCCGGTGTCTAGAACCCAGGGGTGTGGGAGCGATTCGAACCGCTCAGAGACAGTCAGGGGCAGAGCTGACTGGGCACACGCCACCCCCTACAAATATCGCTCTAGGGATTCCCACTACAGAGTGCTGAAATCACTTGAGTGTCGTAAAAGGCAAACTTCTCACCACAGAGATCGCGAGATGTGGTGGGAATCCCTAGAGCCAATCACATTGCAGATTGGGGCTCTCACATGGGGATAAGGTAGAACCTGAAATATCATGAACAAACTTTCTGTTCATGTGATCTCTGTGGGCAGCTTTCTTCGGGGCGAGCGCCTTTGCTGACTGCAAATTCCGGACCCGTGTGTTTTATTTATTAATGTCTAATTCTGTTCATTAATCTAATCATAATACTCTACCTTAACTTTTGTATTCATCTACTGAAGGCCTTATTATGTAATGTCTGGCTTCAGGCAGTGAAAGAACTTGGCTCACTATATCCGCCACAGAGTCAAACAGCTTATTGTGCACTTATTTCAACACACAGCTGCAGCAATGATGCAGCATTTACTTTTAAGGTAGAGTTGAGGACAACTTGATCATGCTGTGTGCCTACAATAATGATACAAACCACCCAGTTATCTGTGTGTGAATTCAGCTAATACATGTCAAGCAGTAAGAATATTTGTATTTCAGATTTACTAGCATAGTAGTGATTTGCTCTTGGAATATTAAACAGAATTTTATAGATATTTAGTTGGACACAAAGGGTGGCGCTGTGCTGAATGATTCAGAGCTGGAAAAACACTTTCCTGTTATAAACAAAAGAGGCAATGAACCCACAGAAATAGAACTGTGATAATTACTTCTAATGGTCAGTAATGGGTTAAGAGGATTTTATTCACTAGGTAAACAATACCCATGCCCTTTTATTTGTTTATCTTCTGTTGACAGTGGAAAATGAAATCAGTTGTGGTGGTGACAACAGTCTGTTAACAAAGCTATTGTGTGGATTTTGCCATTGAAGAGAAACCCTTACTTTTAAAGGGAACAGCTGCCACTGCAAAAACAAGTAGGATTATGTACCTCAGGCATAATTTGTACGTAGTCCAAATATAATTGTAATGCGTATTTATGTGCATGGAACATTCTGGCATAAAAAGTGTTCACTCCAGAACAACAGCACTGCCGATGGCTGCCTTCCAAATAGCTATCAATAACAGCTAGCATCATAAACAAGGTGGCAGAACTACTAATGAAAGCAAATCTGTTATTTATGGCTCTGCAACTCTTGTTAAAATCACCAAGGAAAGTTATATATAGCATTCCTTCAATAAAATATTAATACTAAGAACTTAATGGCCCGGAATTTGCGGTTGTAATGGCGGTGAAACTGTCAGCACACGACGTCATTACTGTGTAAAACTGACAGCAACTTCTGGCGTCCGCACATGCGCAGTTAAACGCGGAAATCCAGAAGTTGCTGTCAGTGATACCCTGCTCCTCCACAGGGTGCGCTGTTGCAGTCTTCGCAGATGCAATCAACACAGATTCAGTGAATTGACGTGAGTTTTTACGCACTATTCTCACTGTAAAAACTAACGAAAATGTTAAGCCTTGTTGAATGAGGTGTAACTGAGTTTTTAATGGCGTACTAAGTGATAATTACTGCTGAACAACTACACTGGCCCTGAAAAACTAATTTTTACAAGTGTGGAGTCTCATTCCCTCAGAAGAACAATTCAAAATTGCATGATTTTTTAAATAATAAAAAATATTATTTTTTTAAAGTTTGGTTATGATATTTCAGTTTCCACCTTAATCCCATGTGTATGTCCCAATCCTTATTTTGCTCTCTGTACAATGATTAAAATGTGAATTATAATCCCTGCTTTTTACTTCCTGCTTTGCTGTCTGTGAGAATTCTTCAATTTGATTGGCTGATCAGCCTGTCTGCTGCCTGCACTGTTGCTGGATGCCACAGAAGGCACCAAATTCGAAGTCACATTGGAATAGAGGAAATCCACGCTCAAGAGCATGCTAGATCTTTGTGGGCAGCTTTTTTTGAGGTCAGTGGCGAGCGCCGTCCCTTCGCCGTTGACCGCAAAATCTGGGCCAATAATGTTAAGATTTGGGTATGTCACACATACATTTTAAAGTTGGAGTCCAAATTATCTTGTGAATGGTTTGACAATTGCAAATCATTTATCCTTAGTTCACATTAACCATGGTCATGAAATGATTAGTGAAAAATCATGAGGTATCTTTACTGAAGATAAGAATTCTGATAAGTCTAAACTTTAGATTCACATGATTCAAAATTTGGGTGATTTAAATCTAAATTCAGTTCTTAATTGAAGTTTGATAATTGAAGCTAGCAGCTGATAGACATATAACAGGGGATAAAGATGAACCTGAAGTAGATTGTCATGATGTTTAGACTATTCAATCAACGATTTACACATCCTATGACTCCCCCTTAAAGAAATAACTGGATGCATTTACCATGTGCCTTTCCCAAGAAGGGATATTTGGATTAACCACCTAATAATATAAAGGGCTTTTTGGGCTACTAAAACCCAGAATAGGTTCTCTAATCTATTTTTATTATCTGGTTTATCCTTTTTTACCTTTTTAAAGGGAAATGTACCATTGGCTATTCTCCAGACCCCTGGCATACATTTCTTATCTAAGGAGGATTGAAAAATTATGGTCAAATTCTTTGCTACCTTCGACTACAAAAACAGAAAATGCTGGAAACACTCAGCAGGTCAGGCAGCATTTGTGGAGAGAGAAACAAAGTTAACGTTTCAGGTCGATGACTCTTCTCTTTGACTTCCATCAACAGTCTAGAGTGCGTGCTATCAGGGTTCAGTGACTTATCCACTTTGAATGCTGCTATTATTTTATAGAATCAATTATTTTTCTACAGTTATCTCTTAAAAAAATCAACATCCTCTAGTACACCATTGTTCTCACCTCCATCAATATTTGTAAAAACTGATGCAAAACATTTACTCCATATCTACACAATACCTTCATTCTCCACAATTAGAGCTCACCTTCATTCCTGAGTGGTCCTACTCTTGCTTTAATTGTTCTTTTACTTTCAACATGCTTATTAAAGACCCGAACTATTTCCTTTTATGTTATCTGTTAAATCTTTTATATTCCCTTTTAGTCCTTCAAACCTCTCTTTTCACCTCCCCACTAGACTACCCTATGTTACAACAGTTACTACACTTCAAAAGTATTTAATTGGCTGTAAAGTGCTTTAGGACATCCTGAGGTCATGTAAGGCACTATATAAATGCAATTTCTTTCTTTTTTTCTTTTACTCATAATTTTCTTTAATATTATTGTTCCAGTTTTATAATAGGCTAGAAATTGTGCTCAGAGGCATAACTCTGGAGTAAGCAATTGACCCGCCAAAGAGTTACGGAAGTACCTGCTGGTGGCAAGGCTGCGAAAACTTGCGGTCTCAGGCCTTGAGGCAGAGGGCAGCCTAAAGGCCCACGGATCCCAGGGACACAGGCGGTGCGAAAGCGTACCTGGGATCACGTGGGCCTGGTTCTCCAATCATTTACAAAGGGAATCACCGAATGAGATGCAATGAAATCCTGAAATCTAATAATTATACAATTTACAGAAATGGAATTTTATTCGTAATTACCTTCATTCCACCAACCTCACTAAAAGTTTTATATTTTGATAATTTTATACATCATTAAAACTAATCTGGGCCAATATTTGCATAAACTCATTTCATACAGTGTATGTGCATAACTTAGGATATAAAACATTTTAATTAATGGATTAGATATCCCCTTATGCTGATGCAAACAGGTCCTGTGCCTGCTTGCATCAACAGTAACACTTCCGAGGTAAACGAATATGACATGATTGAGATTACGGAAACATGGGTCCAGGGTGGCCAAGGCTGGGAATTCAACATCCAGGGGTATTCAATATTCAGGAAAGATAGGCAAAAAGGAAAAGGAGGTGGGGTAGCATTGTTGGTTAAAGAGGGGATTAACACAATTGTAAGGAAGGATATTAGCACTGATGATGTGGAATCTGTATGGGTAGAACTGAGAAATACCAAGGGGCAGAAACATTAGTGGGAGTGGTATATAAACCTCCAAATAGTAATGGGGAGGTTGGGGATGGCATTAAAAGGGAAATTAGAGAAGCATGCAATAAGGGCACAGCAGTTATCATGGGTGACTTTAATCTACATATAGATTGGGCTAGCCAAATTAGTAACAATACTGTGGAGGAGGGATTCCTGGAGTGTATACGGGATGGTTTCCTGGATCAATATGCCAAGGAACCAACTAGAGATCAGGCCATCTTAGGCTGGGTATTATGTAACAAGAAAGGATTAATTAGCAATTTGTTGTACGAGGCCCCTTGGGTCGAAGCGATCATAACATGATAGAATTCTTCATTAAGATGGTGAGTGAAGTTGTTGACTTGGAGACTAGGGTCCTGAATTTAATAAAAACATACAAGGCTACGGGCCAAATGCTGGAATATGGGATTAGATTAGACAGGGCTTGATGGCCGGCGTGGACACGATGGGCTGAAGGGCCTCTATCCGTGCTGTATTACTCTATGACTCTATGAGGCACGAGTTGGGTAGGATTGATTGGGGAATGTCACTCAAAGGGTTGATGGTGGATAGGCAATGGCAAACATTCAAAGACTGCATGGATGAACTACAGAATTTGTTCATCCCAGTTTGGCATAAAAATAAAGCAAAAAAGGTGACTCAACCGTGGCTAACAAGGGAAATTAGGGATAGCATAAGATCCAAGGAGAGGGCATATAAATTGGCCAGAAAAAGCAGTAAACCTGAGGATTGGGAGCAGTTTAGGATTCAACAAAGAGGACAAAGGGATTAATTAAGAGGGGGAAAATAGAGTATGCGAGTAAGCTTTCAGGGAACATAAAAACTGACTGTAAAAGCTTTTATAGATATGTGAAGAGAAAAAGATTGGTGAAGTCAAGCGTAGGTCCCTTACAGTCAGAATCAGGGGAATTTATAATGGGGAACAAAGAAATGGCAGACCAATTAAATACATATTTTGGTTCTGTCTTCACAAAGGAGGACACAAATAATCTCCCAGAGATGTGGGGGAACAGGGTCTGATGAAAGGGAGGAACTGAAAGAAATCAGTATTTGTAGGGAAATGGTGTTAGGGAAATTGATGGGAGTGAAGGCCGATAACATAGAAGAGTAGGCCATTCGGCCCTTCGAGCCTGCTCCGCCATTCAATGAGATCATGGCTGATCATCCAAATTCAGTACCCTGTCCCTGCCTTCTCCCCATATCCCTTGATCCCTTTAGCCTCAAGAAACATATCCAACTCTTTCTTGAATATATTTAATGAACTGGCCTCCACCGCCCTCTGTGGCAGAGAATTCCACAGGTTCACCACTCTCTGGGTGAAGAAATTCCTCCTCATTTCAGTCCTAAATGGCTTACCCCTTATCCTTAGACTATGACCCCTGGTTCTGGACTCCCCGGCCATCAGAAACATCCTTTCTGCATCTAGTCTGTCCAGACCTGACAGAATTTTATAGGTTTCGATGAGATCCCCTCTCAGTCTTCTAAACTCCAGTGAGTATAAGCCCAATTGACACAATCTCTCCTCGTACGTCATTCCTGCCATCCCAGGTATCAGCCTGGTGAATCTTCGCTGCACTCCCTCCATGGTAAGAACGTCCTTCCTCAGGTAAGGTGACCAAAACTGCACACAATACTCAAGGTGCGGTCTCACCAAGGCCCTGTACAACTGCAGCAAGACATCCTTGTTCTTGTACTCGAACCCTCTTGCTACGAAGGCCAACATACCATTTGCCTTCTTAACCGCCTGCTGCACCTGCATGCTTACCTTCAGCGACTGGTGCACAAGAACACCTAGGTCTCTTTGCACTTCCCCTTCTCCCAATCTATTGCCATTCAAATAATAATCTGCCTTCCTGTTTTTGCCACCAAAGTGGATAACCTCACATTTATTCACATTATAGTGCATTTGCCATGTTTCTGCCCAATCACCCAACCTGTCCAAATCGTACTGGAGTTTCATGACATCCTCCTCACAGCATACCCTCCCACCCAGCTTTGTGTCATCTGCAAATTTGGAGATATTACATCCAATTCCCTCGTCCAGATCATTAATATATATTGTGAACAGCTGGGGTCCTAGGACCGATCCTTGCGGTACCCCACTAGTCACTGCCTGCCACTCGGAAAACGACCCGATTATTCCAAGTCTTTGCTTTCTGTCCGCCAACCAGTTCTCTATCCAAGTCAATACCTTGCCCCCAATCCCATGTGCCTTAATTTTGCACGCTAACCTCTTATGCGGGACCTTATCGAAAGCCTTCTGAAAGTCCAAATACACCACATCCACTGGTTCTCCCTTATCTATTTTACCAGTTACATCCTCAAAAAATTCCAGTAGATTAGTCAAGCATGATTTAACTTTTGTAAATCCATGTTGACTTTGTCCGATCCTGTCACTGTTTTCCAAGTGCTCTGCTATTACATCTTTTACAATGGACTCGAGCATTTTCCCCACTACTGATGTCAGGCTTACCGGTCTATAATTCCCCGCTTTTTCTCTGCCACTTTTTTGAATAGTGGGGTAACATTAGCTACCCTCCAATCCATGGGTACTGTTCCAGAGTCTATTGAGTTCTGGAAGATGACCAGCAATGCATCTACTATTTCTAGGGCCACCTCCTTAAGTACCCTGGGATGTAGATTATCAGGCCCTGGGGATTTAGCGGCCTTCAGTCCCATCAATTTTCCTAACACCATTTCCCTACAAATACTTTAATCTTTCAGTTCCACCCTTTCATCAGACCCTATGTTCCGTGGTATTTCTGGGAAGTTATTTATGTCCTCCTTTGTGAAGACAGAACCAAAATATGTATTTAGTTGGTCTGCCATTTCTTTGCTCCCCATTATAAATTCCCCCGATTCTGACTGCAAGGGACCTACGCTTGACTTCACCAATTTTTTCCTCTTTACATATCTATAAAAGCTTTTACAGTCAGTTTTTATGTTCCCTGCAAGCTTACTCTCATATTCTATTTTCCCTTTCTTAATTAATCCCTTTGTCCTCCTTTGTTGAATCCTAAACTGCTCCCAATCCTCAGGATTATTGCTTTTTCTGGCCAATTTGTATGTCCTCTCCTTGGATCTTATGCTATCCCTAATTTCCCTTGTTAGCCACGGTTGAGTCACCTTTTTTGTTTTATTTTTATGCCAAACTGGGATGAACAACTTCTGTAGTTCATCCATTCGGTCTTTGAATGTTTGCCATTGCCTATCCACCGTCAACCCTTTGAGTGCCATTCCCCAATCAATCCTACCCAACTCGCTCCTCAGACCATCGTAGTTTCCTTTATTTAAATTGAGGACCCTAGCTTCTGAGTCAACCACTTCATTCTCCATCTTAATGAAGAATTCGATCATATTATGATCGCTCCGACCCAAGGGGCCTCGTACAACAAGATTGCTAATTAATCCTTTCTCGTTACATAATACCCAGTCTAAGATGGCCTGATCTCTGATTGGTTCCTCGACATATTGGTCCAGGAAACCATCCCGTAAACACTCCAGGAATTCCTCCTCCACAGTATTGTTACTAATTTGGTTAGCCCAATCTATATGTAGATTAAAGTCACCCATGATGACTGCTGTGCCCTTATTGCACACTTCTTTAATTTCCCTTTTAATGCCATCCCCAACCTCCGCCTTACTGTTTGGAGGTCTATATACCACTCCCACTAATGTTTTTTTCCCCTTAGTATTTCTCAATTCTACCCATACAGATTCCACCTCATCAGAGCTAATATCCTTCATTACAATTGTATTAATCCCTTCTTTAACCAGTAATGCTACTGGTTAAATCCCCAGGGCCTGATAATCTACATCCTAGGGTACTTAAGGAGGTGGCCCTAGAAATAATAGATGCATTGCTGGTCATCTTCCAACATTCAAAAGACTCTGGAACAGTGCCCATGGATTGGAGGGTAGCTAATGTTACCCCACTATTCAAAAAAGGTGGTAGAGAGAAAACGGGGAATTACAGACCGGTAAACCTGACATCGGTAGTGGGGAAAATGCTAGAGTCCATTATAAAAGATGTAATAGCAGAGCACTTGGAAAACAGTGACAGGATCGGACAAAGTCAACATGGATTTACAAAAGTTAAATCATGCTTGACTAATCTACTGGAATTTTTTGATGATGTAACTGATAAAATAGATAAGGGCGAACCAGTGGATGTGGTGTATTTGGACTTTCAAAAGGCTTTTGATAAGGTCCCGCATAAGAGATTAGCGTGGAAAGTTAAGGCACATGGGATTGGGGGCAAGGTATTGACTTGGATAGAGAACTGGTTGGCAGACAGAAAGCAAAGAGTTGGAATAAACGAGTCTTTTTCCGAGTGGCAGGCAGTGACTAGTGGGGTACCGCAGGGATCGGTCCTTGGACCCCAGCTATTCACAATATCTATTAATGATCTAGACGAGGGAACTAGATGTAATATCTCCAAATTTGCAGACGACACAAAGCTGGGTGGGCGTGTGTGCTGTGAGGAGGATGTCGAGAAACTCCAGTATGATTTGGACAGGTTGGGTGATTGGGCAGAAGCATGGCAGATGCAATATAACATGGATAAATGCGAGGTTATCCACTTTGGTGTCAAAAGCAGGAAGGCAGATTATTATCTGAATGGTAGTAGATTAAGAGAAGGGGAAGTGCAACGAGATCTGGGTGTCCTTGTGCACCAGTCGCTGAAGGTAAGCATGCAGGTGCAGCAGGCGGTTAAGAAGGCAAATGGTATGTTGGCCTTCGTAGCGAGAGGGTTTGAGTACAGGAACAAGGGTGTCTTGCTGCATTTGTACAGGGCATGGTGAGACCACATCTTGAGTATTGTGTGCAGTTTTGGTCGCCTTATTTGAGGAAGGATGTTCTTGCCATGGAGGGAGTGCAGCGAAGATTCACCAGGCTGATACCTGGGATGGCAGGAATGACGTATGAGGAGAGATTGGGTTGATTGGGCTTATACTCACTGGAGTTTAGAAGAATGAGAGGGGATCTCATTAAAATGTATAAAATTCTAACAGAACTGGACAGACTAGATGCAGGAAGGATGTTCCCGATGGTCGGGGAGTCCAGAACCAGGGGTCACAGTCTAAGGATAAGGGTTAGGCCATTTAGGACAGAGATGAGGAGGAATTTCTTCACCTAGAAAGTGGTGAACCTGTGGAATTCTCTACCACAGAAGGCAGTAGAGGCCAATTCAAGAAGGAGTTGGATATATTTCTTAAGGTTAAATGGATCAAGGGATATGGAGAGAAGGCAGGAACGGGGTACTGAATTTGGATGATCAGCCATGATCTCCTTGAATGGTGGAGCAGGCTCGAGAGGCCGAATGGCCTACTCCTGCTCCTATCTGCTATGTTTCTATGTTTCTATGTTAATTGTTGGCCAGTCGGTGGGCAAATGTCCAAAAGCTGCACCAGCAATTGCTTTTATGTGGCCCCCGCAGATGACCTGTTAACGTGTACATTGACAAACCACAAGTTCCGGATTTCGAGCATGCAGAAATCCCGAAGTTGCGGTGGATTTCAAAGGGAATACGACAGCGTACTCTGAGAGTATACTGTCATACACACTGCAATTTCAGGGCCATTATGGCTGTAACAAAAATGTAATCTTCTATCTGTGCTGAATATTTTTAACTTAAATTTTCTAGTGCTAGAATTAGCATGTAAGGGGTTGAAGGAGAATCACACAGGGCAATTCTCAAAGGAGAACACACCAATATAGGAGAGAGCAGGCTCCAAGTTTTTCGGATACTGCACTGGAGGTCTTGGTGGAGAAAGCCAAAGGGAGGAGAGATGCCCTGTATCCGCAGGGGGCAGGAGGACCTCCAGACATATGCTCAGAAGGCAGTGGGAGCAGATAGCTGTGGAGATCAATGCGAGGAGTCAAGACCCGAGGACCTGGATGCAGTGCCATAAGAAGTTCAATAACCTCACACGAGTGTTCAAGGTAAGTGAATGCATCTTCAAATGCCAGATCCTACCAACTGCACTAGTAGACTCAGCCACCGCTCAAATCACCACACTCCATCACTCACCTACCAACAATCTCTATCAATCAGGCCTCATAGCTAACATTCATATGTGTAGAATTCGCAAAATTAATATTGGATTATAAGGGTCCTCTGGCAGAAGAGGCCTTGATTTTAAAAGACTGTTTTAAAAGAAGCCCAGAAAAGGGACACACAAAATGGCCACCAGACCCTGTGACTGACTTATTGGGACACTTTAAAATGGTTCCTGCAGTCCCCAGACAGCCTTTGTGGATTCAACCCACAGTAAGTTCTGGAAGCCGTTTCTGAGAGAACGAAACCAGACACCCACACATACATAAAGATTGGATGCAGATCCAGTCAGATCGGCCTGTAGATAAAGGCCATCTAGATGTTTACCCAGACAAAGGGGAACAGTTCCATATTCATAAAGAACACATCAAGGACCCGTTAAAGACATCAAGAAGACATTAAAACATCACCAGGAAATCCCAGACCAGAGATGGCCATCACCGGCCATCCCGAAAGCAGGTTAAATATAATAACTACCCCGCTGTGCCATAAGCCCGCCAAAAGTTAAACAAAGACTAACCTTGATTTGGCGGGAGATAGAGGCTTCTTCTGAGAAGTATAATTGGAGACACCGGGGGTAGCGAAAGAGCTTCATCTTAGATATTGGGAAGAGAGAGGTTCCTTTTCTTCATCATCTTCGTGGGACCTTCGGTAATAGCCGTTACCTTCGATAGCAGCTGGAGTTCGGAGAAGAAGACACCTCGAGTCGGCGTCCCGCCCTGGGGTAAAACATCGGGAGATCATCGACCAACCCTGGGCCGTTGACGAAACGGGAGGGTAGAAAAACTACCGAAGAAACCTATATGAAAGCCGGCTAGAGGCTTCCAACCGTGGTCAAGCAGATGATCTCCACCGACATCCAGGCCCGTCAGTGTCCAGCCTGTCCATGACCTTCACCTCGAGAAAGAGAGAGAGAGAGTGAGGTGTGGCGCAGCCCACTGTGGTTCCACTGACCACGAGGAAACAGGACGCCTGAGGGGATCAAAACGCAGACCTGTTTCAAAACTCTATACTTTTCCAACTGGATTGGTGAGCATGTTTCTGGGCCTTCATAATCGGATCTAGATAGGTTTAAGGGGATGGGCATTTTGGGTATAATTAACCTGAGTTGTTGTCCCTCGATGTTCCGTGTGTTTCCCCATTTCATGATGACTTTTGTGAAGTATAATATGCCTGTATCTATTTTAGCTGGTGCTGTATTGTTATGATTTGTTTTTCCCTCCCATGTACCCTCTGATTTGCTTGCATTTGATTTGTTTTTCCATATGCAATAAAATTCCATTTTGATTCATTAAACTTGGTCTATCAGAGTCTTCTCTGCATTGTAGTTCCTGCACCTAAGTCCAGTGTCTAGAATCTAAGGGGCGAGTGGGTCGAACCACTCAAGGTTTACTGTGCAAAAGAGAGAGAGAGGCCTCTGGTGAGAGAAACCTCTGCGAACTCAGAGAGAAAACCCCTTACATATGCTTCACCTCACCCTCACACACTTAGCATTGCTACAAGCCTCACACCCACATCTCACAGCTTGCACACACTGCCAGCTATTCAATCATGACAGTCACATCAGCCAAATAGATTGTACCACACTCACTGACACACTTCCCTCTCACTTGCGGTCTCAGGCCTTGAGGCAGAGGGCAGCCTAAAGGCCCACGGATCCCAGGGACACAGGCGGTGCGAAAGCGTACCTGGGATCACGTGGGCCTGGTCCTCCAATCATTTACAAAGGGATCACCTAATGAGATGCAATGAAATCCTGAAATCTAATAATTATACAATTTACAAAAATGAAATTTTATTCATAATTACCTTCATTCCACCAACCGTAGGCAGCAAGAGCTAACCGGAGGAGGACAAGCACGCCTGCATGTCCTAACCCACATGGAGGAGATGATGCTGGCCATTATTGGAATGGCCATTGCTGAGGCTGTGGCCAGCAGCAGGGCTGTAACCTTTGAAGATGACGGTGTCCTCATACCTAATTCTCCTTCTCACATCCCCCTTCTCCCTCATCCCACACTCTCTTCTGATTTACAAGCTGCGGATAGTATAAGCATGCACCTCTTACTTTCCCCCACTCCCCGCACCACAACCTTATCCTTGTGCCTTTTTCCTTTCAGATACCCAAGAGGTGCAACCTGGCCAGGCAGTGGAGGAAGAGAGTGATGATGAAGACACAGCACCGTCACTTGATTTCACACTTGCTGCCATCAGCTCAGTTACTAATATTGCGCGTATCTTAGAAAATAGGTTACAGGTGGGATCTGAACATGGTGAGTGACTGGGCATGTGGTCAGGAGGCAAGGATAGTGCAGGTGCCAGCTCGCTGGAGGGCAAGGCCGCAGACGGAAGGCTGCAGAGGACTCAGATGAGGACTTCAATGAGGCAGCCTACAGAAGTATGCTAATGGGTACACACAACAAAATGCTTGGTTCATTGGCAGGCCTGACAGAAAGCCTGCATTCAATGACAAGGAGCATGGAGGAGTCCAGAACCAACTTGGCACAGGGCTTTGCGTAGAGCTTGGAGCCCATCCTTTGAAGTATGGAAGTGATGGCCAACTCCATTCATGCACTTGTGGACCCAATCATGATGCAGTGTCTGATGGCCAACGTCACAGCTTCCATTGCAGCACAAGCAGCAGCCATCCAACATCTGAGTGCTGCAGTGGAAGCATAGACTTCTGTCATGCAAGATCAGCTTGCTGCCATGCAAGCTCAGACTCCTGTGATCATAGCTGCAGTTACCAGTGTTGAAAGGAGCTTGCAGGGTGTCACAGCAGTTCAGCAATCTGTCCTCCAACAGTTTACTAGCATTGTTGAGGTACCACTGGGGGAGTGGCAGTGGCTTCACAGAGCACGAACCTGCTGTCCTCTGTCAGGAAGACAGTATTCGTCCTCCCACCCCTGCCACTCCGCCAGTGCCCGTGCTGTTGCCGGTCAGCCGGCCAGCCCAGACTGTTGATGCCCATGCCGAGATGGTGCAGTCTGCAGCTGGGCCATCTAGGCCCAGAGCTGCTCGAGGTCACCTTCCAAGGCCATCTGCAGTCTCCTCCATTGAAAGTCAGCAACCTTCCACCAGCCTTGCTGCAGCAACTGGGGTATCACTGCGTAGGAGCACTAGGACAGGCAAAGGCACTTAGACGACAGGCACTAAGGGAATGCACAAGGGTGATTGGTTTAAGTTTACATGCAATATGGCATGATTTCATTTATAAATTTGGTTTGAAATGTTTATTTTGTGGTGGCTTTTATTTTTGCATTGTGGCCAAGCGAACCCTGTGATGCTTAATGACAGAGAAAAGTAAGGTGTAGGACTGTTGGTGAATGGGGAATTGGGGTTGCAGTTACTGGTATCATACTCGGATGAGTTCTTCATGGACATCCCGGCTGAAAGGGGCTGTCTAGGTTGCCTCCTCCCTTCCTCTTCCTCCTCCTCCTCCTCATGCTCCTGCTCCTCAGCTGCTCACCGTATAGCTGGTGGCAAGGGCTGCTGCATAACCTCATGATGGCGAGGTTGTGCAGCATACAGCAGGTCACCACGAATCTTGACACCCACTCTGCTGAGTACAGTAGGGCTCCTCTAGAGCGGTCCATGGCTTTCATTGTATGCATGCTGCACCATGTGCATGGGTTGCACACTGGAGTCGTGAGCAATGTCGTCAGCAGATAGCCCTTGTCGCCCAGTAGCCATCCTTTGGATTGCCATGGTGGCTGAAATGCAGCTGGCACAGCGGACTGCCACAGAATGAAGGCATCATGCCTCCTGTCAGGCATTGACCTGCATGATGCGCTGTCTATGTTCACACACCAGCTGGATGTTGAAGGAGTGGTATAGGGCAGAGTTGACATGCGGCTCCCGCAAAGCAATGTGCATGCAGTCAATGGCACCCTGCACCATGGGGAAGCCTGCAATCCTTGCGAAGCCACGTGCTTGCTCCGCCTGTTGCTCTCTAGCATGAGAGACTGAAATGTAGTCAGCTTTCTTTGAATTGAGAGCCTCAGTGACCTCCCTTACACAACAGTAGATGGCAAACTGTGAGATGTTGCAAATATCTCTAGCTCCAGGCTGGAAGGAGCCAGATGCATAAAAGTTTGTAGCCATGGTCACCTTCACAGCTACTGGCAATGCGGTCCTTGCCCTGCTCTGAGTTTGCAGTTGTGGCAGCAGTAGTTGGCAGATTTCAGTGAGGACATCCTTACTGAAGCGGAGATGTCTCACACATTGTTCCTCACTGAGGTTCAGGTAGGAACACCCTGGGTGGATATGGCCTCCTGCTTGAGACCTCTTCTCCCCCTCCCCCTCCTCCTCCCTCTTCCAGCAGCTTGTCCTGCTCTGCATGGTCTCTGTTCATTCTCAAGAATACCTACTTGTGCACCCATGTCCGGCAGCAAGTGGTTTGTACAGAAGCCTTGAAATCAGCAAAAAGTCATTCAGCACCTGGCATACCACTCCCTGTGGACTTTTGCAACTTGAAACAACTATAGAAAGCACCAAACACTTGCAGAATCGCATCAATAGCCAGAAAGATCAACCAGCAACTAACCTGTAAGTAGTTGATGATCCCTTTAAATAGAGCAGGTTGGAGGGGGGTGGGGGGGGTTCTTCCTTTGGCTGAATGCGTGTTCAGCTGTACGAGCTTAAGAGAGAGTGTTAGCTGGAATGCTGAGCTCCAAAATAGCACCGCTGGTGTCAAATCAATGTTGCACACTGATTGATGTCATGATCTACCTGCTCTGTAACCTTCCGGCGGACGTTAGCTGCACACGCGCTAATGCCCTTACTAACATAGTGGTTCACCCCACAAGTGTGCGAATGCCATTTTGGTATCCAAACGGCACCCGTAGTGTCCAAACAATGGGCGCTACCGTTCCAATTTTGCGCTGTATGACTCTGAACTCTTATCTGAAATGGTCTAACAAATCATTGTGTTGTATCAAACCGCTAAAAAGAATAACAGCAGCAGTCCAAGAAGAAGACCCTCCACCACCTTCTTAAGGACGATGAATAAATGCTGGCTTTGCCAGAAATGCCCAATTGCCCATATCCTGAGACTGAATAAAGAAAACCACAATGTCACTGAGCCCACCAGTAATGCTATGTTGCTACAAACCTCTGAGGCATGTTACAGCCCCTACTCCAGGTGAAGGCCAGAGATTTCGCAAAAATTATGTAAATGACCTTGAGACTGAAAATCAGCTGGAGTCACTCCTGTTATGCCAAAGTTCACCCCAATTGCACAACATTGGATTATCTAGGCTATTACTTTGAACCCAAACTAACTTGGGATAATTAAAATTAACCAATATTATTGCCCTGATGTTCTTGCATCTCTCAATTTCTCTCTCAATTTCAATTCAATTCAAATCGCTTTATTGGCATGACAAGGTACATCTTATGTTGCCAAAGCATCGAAAAACATTCACTGAACTGTCTGCAGATCTCCCCTCTATTTCATCTTCACTGTTATTTTCTCCTTCCCCCTTCAATGTTAGTTTAAACTCTCCTGCACAGCATTAGTTCGTCGCCCAGCAAGGACATCGGGGGCGATTTTGTGAATGGAGGTGAGTTGCAGATGGGACTGCTGCTTGTCGGGTTTCAGTCCTGCCTCCATCAAGTTGTGGCCAACCTATTTTCCCTGATTGACCTTGTTAAGCCCGCCCAGCAGGCTTAGCAGGCCAATTAAGGGAAAGCCAGTTGCAGAGCACGTCAACGTATGACGTGTCATTTGTGAAAAATTTTGGACAGATGAATTGTCATCGTTTGACAGCTCTGTGAAGCTGTCAAACAGTGACAATCTCTGCAGTTTGATGAGGTATTGCATACAAGGCCTCATATCAACCTTCTTTCTTTTACAGAACTGAGATGTTTGTTGCATCTGAGAATGTAACGGACATCTCTCATCTGCAACACGGAGGTGCGAGACTCTCCGTATAGAAACCGACTGAAGCCTGCAGGAAGAAACAAAGGTAAGTACACTTTTAAAAACACTTAGGACTTACTTCAAATACTCACCTCTACACTCTTGCACCCATCACTTACCTTCACACCACACTTTTGCACCCCCCCGACCCCTGCAGACCCACTACTCGCCTCGCTGAGCTGGCGGGATTTGGAGCCGTCGGGAAGCCTGCACTTGTGAGGGCAAAAACGGGATAATCCTATTTTCTGCCTGTTAACTCCTTCTATTCTTAGGCAGTCCCTTGGAACCGAGAATGACTTGCTTCCACATTAAAAATGAGTTCTCAGGTGACTGATGAGTCCAATGCGGGACCTACAGTCTCTGTCACAGGAATGACTATGAGGAGAGATTGGGTCGATTGGGCTTGTAATCGCTGGAGTTTAGAAGAATGAGAGGGGATCCAATTGAAACTTATAAAATTCTGGCAGGACTGGACAGACTAGATGCAGGGAGGATGTTCCCGATGGTCGGGGAATCCAGAACCAGGGGTCACAGTCTAAGGATAAGGGTAGGCCTTTTAGGACAGAAATGAGGAGGAATTTCTTCACCCAGAGAGTGGTGAACCTGTGGAATTCTCTACCACAGAAGGCAGTAGAGGCCAATTCATTAAATATATTCAAGAAGGAGTTGGATATATTTCTTAAGGCTAAAGGGATCAAGGGATATGGGGAGAAGGCAGGGACAGGGTACTGAACTTGAATGATCAGCCATGATTGCATTGAATGGTGGAGCAGGCTCGAGGGGCCGAATGGCCTACTCCTGCTCCTATCTTCTATGTTTCTATGTGTGGAAAGTGGTCCACGTTGTCCAAGGCCTTGTCGTGGATTTTGATAATCGGGGGGCAGTACTGTGTGGCGGGGGCAGGTTGGTAGAGGACCTTTGTCTTACGGATGTTTAGTGTAAGGCCCATACTCTCGTACGCTTCGGTGAAAGTGTTGACAATGGTTTGGAGTTTGACTTCCGAGTGAGCGCAGACTGATCTGTGTGGCTCCTGGGCTGGCAGCTCCCTAGGGAGCTCCTTTGCTATCCTTGGCCATCCGTTGCCATCCTTTGATCTTTTCTCCCCCAGTCTCCTCTCTTCTGCTGTTTAAGGCCCCCTGGCTCGAATAGTGGGTGCATTTTATTCCTAACTGCAAGTTCAAGCTGCAAGGTTAAAGTTACCTGAGCCCACTGCCCATCCCCTGACCATGCCTGTTCTTTGTTCTCATCAGTGGGCACTGCCTCTTCACTTAAACTTAGCTCCCAAATTCCCAGACCGCTCTCATGACTAGTGGATCGCGAGTGGAGCTCGGGGCCAGGGATCGCGAGAATATCAGTGCTAATTTGATCCTGTGAGAGACAACATCATCCATGTCCGAGGCTGGGACCCAGGGGCGAGGACGAGCCCAGCAGCGGGGTCGGGGCCCAGGGAAGGTACGGCACGGGCCAACTGTGAGGTCGGGAGGACCAAATGCATCTTACGAAACCCAGGCAGAAAGGACCTGCGGGAAGGAGGGAGGAGGACAGTAGCAGTATGTTTGTGTGTGTGTGCTAGGCCGTTGTAGCAGAGCCTGGTCTCCAATCGCCTGTTAATGGCAACCCACCTCCTGGGAAGATGGCATGGAGGCTGGTTGGGGGCGGGTTTGCCATCCGCCCCCAAATTCTGTCATTTTCCCGGCAGTCCCGCCTCAATACTCGCCTCCTCGGGGCTGAGAAAATTGCCCCCATAAGGTTCTAGGTTTGTTTAGGTGAAACCTGTCCATGAAATACAGTCCACTCCTACCCCAGCATTAGTCCCCATGTCACAGCAATCTGAGCACTTCCTGCAACATCTCTGTAGTCTCACATTTAATAAAAACAGAAAATGCTGGGAATACTCAGCAAGTCGGGCAGCATCTGTGGAGAGAGAAACAGAGTTCATGTCTCAGGTTGATGACCTTTCGTCAGAACTGGAAAAAGTTAGAGATGGAACAGATTTTAAGCAAGTGTAGGGGCAGGGAAAGGGAGGAGGGGAGGAAGGAACAAAAGGGAAGGTCTGTGATAGGATGGAAGGCAGGAGTGATTAAATGGCAAAAGGTATGATTGTACAAAGCAAATGTAGATGATAATGGGACAAGTAAAGAAACAAAAGGTGGGTCAAGAAGAGGTGTAACCGTGAATAGCAGAATCATCAACAGCTGCCATCTGAAAAAATAGGGGCAGAGGTTATGCTCTGAAATTGTTGAACTCAACGTTGAGTCCAGAAGGCTGTAAAGTGCCTAGTCAAAAGATGAGGTGCTGTTGCTTGAGCTTACGTTGACCTTCATTGGAACAGTGTAAGAGGCCGAGAACAGAGAGCTCAGAGTGGGAGTGGAGCGAAGAATTAATGTGACAGGCGACCAGAAGCTCGGGGTCATGCTTGCGGACTGAACGGAGGTGTTCCGCAAAGTGGTCACCCAACCTGCGTTTGGTCTCTCCAATGTGGAGGGGACCACATTGTGAGCAGCGAATACAGTATACTAAATTGCAAGAAGTACAAGTAAATCACTGTTTCACCTGGATGGAGTGTTTGGGGCCCTGGACAGTGGGAAGGGAGGCGGTAAAAGGGCAGGTGGTGCATGTCCTGCACTTGCACGGGACAGTGCCATGGGAAGGGGAGGGGGTGTTGGAGGTGATTGAGGAGTGGACCAGGGTGTTGCGGAGGGAATGGTACCTTTCGAATGCTGAAAGGGGAGGGGAAGATGTGTTTGGTGGTGGGATCATGCTGGAGATGGTGGAAATGATGGAGGATGATCCGTTGAATGTGAAGGCTGGTGGGGTGAAAGGTGAGGACAAGGGGAGCCCTATTGTAGTTCTGGGAGGGAGGGGAAGGGGTGAGAGCAGAAGTGCAGGAAATGGAACAGACATGGTTGAGGGCCATATCAACCATGGTAGAGGGGAATCCTTGGTTGAGGAGAAAGGAAGATATATCGGAAGCACTAATATGGAAGGTGGCATTGTCAGAATAGATGTAACAGATGGAGAAACTGGGAGAATGGGATAGAGTCCTTACAGGAAGCAGGGTGGGAGGAAGTGTAGTCCAGGTAGCTGTGGGAATCAGTTGGCTTGTAGTGGATGTTTGTTGATAACCTCTTCCCAGAAATGGAGACAGAGAAGTCGAGGAAGGGAAGGGGAGAGTTGGAGGTGGACCATTTGAAGGGGAGGGAAGGGTGGAAGGGCTTTGCGGAACACTTTTGTTCTGTCCGCAAGCCTGACTCTGAGCTTCCAGTCACCTGTCACTATAATTCTCCGCTCCACCCCCATTCTGACCTCTCTGTCCTTGGCCTCTTACACTGTTCCAACAAAGCTCAATGTAAGCTCGAGGAACAGCACCTCATCTTTCAATTAGGCACTATACAGCCTTCTGGACTCAACATTGAGTTCAACAATTTCAGACCATAACCTCTGCCCCTATTTTTTCAGATGGCAACTGTTGATGATTCTGCCATTCCCATTTACACCTCTTCTAGGCTCAACTTCTGTTTCTTTACTCGTCCCATTACCGTCTCCTTTTGGTTTGTTGTGGTGCCTCAATTGCTGATGGTACAGCGGACTGCAGCAGAATGAAGGCATCATGACTGCTGCCAAGATAGCAAGCATTGACTTGCATGATGTGCTGAGTATGGTCGCACACCAGCTGGACGTTGAGAGAGTGGAATGCCTTCCGGTTGCGTTACATCTCCAAATTGAGATGTGGCGCCACAAAGTGACCTGTGTGTAGTCAATGGCACCATAGGGAAGCCTGCTATCCTGCTGAAGCCACGTGCTCTGCCACGAGAGAAGGAAATGTATTCGGCTTTCTTTGCCTATAGAACTTCATTCACCTTCCTTGGACAACAACCTGGGAGATGTTACAGATGTCGCCTGTTCCAGCCTGAAAGGAGCCCGACGCAAAGAAGTTCAAGGCCACGATCACCTTTACAGCCATTGGCAATGCCGTCCTCACCCTGGACTGAGGCTGCACGTCTGCCTGCAGCAGGTGGCAGATTTCAGTGATCACCTCCTTAGTAAAATTGAGATGTCGCATGCACCGTTCTTCACAGAGGTTGTGATAGGAGAATTGCTCCCTGAAGACCCTGGGTGGATATGGCCTCCTGCTGAGAGCCCCTCTCCCCCTCCTCCTGCCTTTTCTAGCAGCTTGTCCTGCTCTGTGATGCCTCTGCTCATTCTCCCTGTCTTGCTGAAAGCCAAGGGAGATACAAACTACTGCACCAATGTCTGGCAGCAACTGGTCTGAGCAGAAACCTTGCAAGTCAGCACCAAGTCCTTGAGTACGTGCCACTCCACTCCTTGTAGACTTTTGGCAACTTTAAAGAAGTCTAGAAAGCACCAAACAATTGTTCAAACTCAGCAACAGTTGGTAGAAATCAATCAGCTTCAGCTGCTTCATCAATGACCTTCCCTCCAACATAAGGTCAGAAATGGGGATGTTCGCTGATGACTGCACAGTGTTCACTGCCATTCACAACTCCTCAGATAATGAAGCAGTCCATGCCCGTATGCAACAAGACCTGGATGACATTCAGGCTTGGGTTGATAAGTGGCAGGTAACATTCGTGCCAAGAAAGGTGACAAGTCCGATTGCGGTAATTACAGAGGAGTTTCCCTGCTGTCTGCCACAGGGAAAGTCATTGCAAGAATTCTCCTCAATCGCCTTCTCCCAGTGGCCGAAGAGCTCCTCCCAGAGTCGCAATGCGGATTCCGCCCACTAAGGGGCACAATGGATATGATCCTCACCGCACGTCAATTACAAGAGAAATGCAGGGAACAGCACCAACCACTGTACATGGCCTTCTTTGATCTCACAAATGCCTTCAACACTGTCAAACGTGAGGGATTATGGAGTGTCCTCCTCAAATTCGGCTGCCCTCAAAAGTTTATCACTATCCTCCGCCTGCTTCACGATGGCATGCAAGCCATGATCCAGACCAACAGTTCCACCACAGACCCAATTCATGTACAAACCGGGGTCAAGCAAGGCTGTGTCATTGCACCAATGTTCTTCTTGATCTTCCTTGCTGCAATGTTCCATCTCATCCTCAGTAAGCTCCCCACTGGAGTGGAGCTAATTTACAGAACAAACGGGAAACTGTTCAACCTCCGTCGCCTCCAGTCCAAATCCAAGGTCGTCCCATCCTCTGTCGTCGAATTACAGTATGCAGACGATGCTTGCGTCTGCGCTCACTTGGAGGTCGAACTCCAAACCATCGTCAACACCTTCACCAAAGCATACGAGAGCATGGGCCTTACACTAAACATCCGTAAGGCAAAGGTCCTCTACCAACCTGCCCGCGCCACACAGTACTGCCCCCCGATTATCAAAATCCATGACAAGGCCTTGGACAACGTGGACCACTTTCCATACCTCGGGAGCCTACTGTCAACAAGGGCAGACGTTGATGACGAAGTCCAACACCGCCTTCAGTGTGACAGTGCAGCCTTCGGTCACCTGAGGAAGAGAGTGTTTGAAGACCAGGACAAACCCGGCACTAATCTCATGGTAAACAGAGCAGCAGTGATACCCTCCCTGCTGTATGCCTCAGAGACATGGACCATGTACAGCAGGCACCTCAAAGCACGGGAGAGGTACCAGCAATGCTGCCTCCACAAGATTCTGCAAATCCATTGGCAGGATAGGCACACCAACGTCAGTATTCTTGCTCAGGCCAACATCCCCAGCATCGAAGCTTTGACCACGCTCAGTCAGCTCCGATGGATGGGTCACATTGTCCGCATGCCCGATACGAGACTCCCAAAATATATTCAAGAAGGAGTTGGAGAAATTTCTTAAGGCTAAAGGGATCAAGGGATATGGGGAGAAAGCAGGGACAGGGTACTGAAGTTGGATGATCAGCCATGATCGCATTGAATGGCGGAGCAGGCTCGAGGGGCCGAATGGCCTACTCCTGCTCCTATCTTCTATGTTTCTATGTAAAACAAGCGTTCTACTCGGAGCTCCGGCACGGCAAGAGAGCCCCAGGTGGGCAGAGGAAATGCTTCAAGGACACCCTCAAAACCTCCTTGAAAAAGTGTAACATCCCCACCGACACCTGGGAATCCCTGGCCCAAGACCGCACAAAATGGAAGAGAAGCATCCGGGAAAGCGCCAAGCACCTCGAGTCTCTTCGCCAGGAGCAAGCGGAAGCCAAGCGCAGGCAGTGCAAGGAGCGCACATCAACCCAAGCACCCCACCCACCCGCCCCTTCAACCGTCTGCCCCACCTGTGACAGAGACTGTAGGTCCCGCATTGGACTCATCAGTCACCTGCGAACTCATTTTTAATGTGGAAGCAAGTCATCCTCGGTTCCGAGGGACTGCCTAAGAAGAAGAACATTTGTGCCACAGAAATGCCAGGTAAAGACTATCTCCAACAAGCGAGAGTCTAAACACCACTCCTTGACATTCAGTGGCATTACCATCACTGAATCCCCCACCATCAACATCCTGGGGGTCACTATTGACCAGAAACTTAACTGGATCAGCCACATAAATACTGTGGCAACAAGAGCAGGTCAGAGGCTCGGTATTCTGCAGCGAGTGTCTCACCTCCTGACTCCCCAAAGCCTTTCTACCATCTGCAAGGCACAAGTAAGGAGTGTGATGGAATACTCTTCACTTGCCTGGATGAGTGCAGCTCCAACAACACTCAAGAAGCTCGACACCATCCAGGAAAAAGCAGCCCGCTTGATTGGCACCCCATCCACCACCTTAAACATTCACTCCCTCCACCACCAGCATACTGTGGCTGCAGTGTGTACCATCTACAAGATGCACTGCAGCAACTTGCCAAGGCTTCTTCGGCAGCACCTCCCAAACCCATGACCTCTTCCATCTAGAAGGACAAGGGCAGCAGACGCATGGGAACACCACCATCTCCAAGTTCCCCTCCATGTCACACACCATCCTGACTTAAAAATATATCGCCGAACCTTCATTGTCGCTGGGTCAAAATCCTGAAACTCCTTAACTAACAGCATGGTGAGAGTACCTTCACCACACAGACTGCAGCGGTTCAAGAAGGCGGCTCACCACCACCTTCTCAAGGGCAATTAGAGATGGGCAATAAATGCTGGCTTTGCCAGCGACGCCCACATCCCATAAAAAAAAAGAATTAATAAACATCAGCAACTAACCTGTAAGTAGGTGATGATGTCTTTAAATATCGCTGATGGGGGGAGCTGCTAAACACATGCTCAGCTGTGTGAGATTAAGAGAGGTTATTAGCTCCAGCTTTGAGGTCGAAAATGGCAGCGCTGGCGTCAAATTAGCATTACACGCTGATTGACTTCATGATCTGCTTACTTTGCATACATCCAGTGCACGCTCCCAGCACCGACATTAATGCCCTCACCAAAATGGCATCTGGTGCTGCACGCACCAGAAGTATGCGCGCTGCTTGGTAGCCATTTTCAAGCCAAAACAGCACCCAAACTACGGGTGCTACGCAACCGAATTTTAAGCCCAGCACCTTTGAGTTCCACCAGGATCTCTCGGCTCCAGACCTCATTACCTTGGTCAAGATATGGACAATAGACCTGGGCCTAGAAATTGGGTTGTGGGTTCGCCAGGGCTGTAGCGCCAGAAATTTTGCGCCAGCGTTAATGCGGCAGCGCCCGACGAAAATTCGGTTGCGCCGGGCCCAGACGGCAGCGGGCGCTAAAGGAGGGTTTTAGCACCTCAAAACGGGCGTTCAATTGGGTTTTCCGGCGCTAATCCCCCGCTGCGGCACCCGATGCGGTGCGGCAGGCTGGGGAACTGCAGGCCTCCTCCTTCTGTTAAGGAGGAGCTGCCTGCAGCCGACAACTGACCGGCGGATTCCCCCGACATCTGAGCCCGGCACCTCGGGGAAGTGCCGGGCTCGCAGCACACACACATCAGGGCCGCGGGGGGGGTGATGCAGGAGTCCGGGAAGGGAGGTGCGGGCAGGCGGCCGCCGGGAACGCGGCCGGCCGCCGCTCCACCTTTATGCGCCGGCGCAAAGGCGTGTAAGAACCCTTTCCACAATCGTTGGTTGCGCCTGCCACGGGCGAGGCGGGCGCAACTGAATTTGGGCTTGGGGCCGGGTTACCACGGCAACCGGGACGCTGCGTACACCGATGACGTCATCGGTGCCGGCGCAGCGCTACCGGCTAATGCCGATGGTAAGGCCCAAGTCAATTTCAGAAACGGCTATAATTCCAGCGCAATGCCCTCCAGCGCCGCTAATTGGGCGCTAACCCCACTCAATTTCTAGGCCCTGATTTCCAGAGCTGTGTTGAGAGTGACTGCCCTAGACATCAAGGCAGCATTCGACTGGCTTTGAAGTCATATTTGCATAAAGAAAGATGGTTGTGGTTGTTGGACGTCAATCAACTTGGCCCCAGGACATCGGGCTGGATTTTCGAGGGGAGGGTGGCGGGCGGGAACAGTGGGTGCGATCAGTGGCGGGTAGGGTGGGAAAGGGTTTTTTTTCCCACTTGGCCGGGACCCCGCTGTGAGCCCACAGCCACGTGCCTTTACCAAATGTTGGGTCTGCCATTGCTGAGCAGACCCGACAGGCAGTGGTGGAGGAGGCAATTAAAATCATTAGTGGCTTGTTTACAGCCATTTATCAATGGTTTTTCCCCAGGTTTTTGGATTTGACAGGTCACCCACCGGTTTCCCGCTGTGCCTAGACCTCGTCTGTGAAGCTGAGGTGGGAGGTCAGTGGCCATTGAATCAGCTGATCAGTTGACAGCTTCAAATGTCAAGTCAAAGCTCCCAGCTGATTGAGATATGTTCCCTTATCCACTAGCTTCTCTAAACTGCATTTCCACTACAGACTCAGGATGCTGCAATTCTTTACACAAGTCTCCATCCAGTCTGATCTCATTACCTCTCTCACCATTGACAGATCACTTCTGTCATCTCTACTTCACCTGCCGTCTATTTCATCAACATGGGTGTCCTTGAAACTCTCTCACCTTGGTCCTCAGAATCCCACCATGATCAGCCCCAACACCAGCATCACCAGGCACACCAGCAGCACCAACAACACCAAACTTCTCCATAATCAACAGATGCTGCACAGGACGCAGAGCATCAGCACCCAACCACATTGCTGCCTGGGAGGCCAGGGATGGCTTCACCATGGCTGTAATGTATGTGCCTTTAAGAGCCCCAGGTGTGCTGTAATGCCGGTAATGGCCACTCGGGCTATATAAGCCTGTATATTGTGTATATCTGTTAGAACCCCCCCCAGACTTTGCTTAGTAAACACCTATGAACCAACTCCTGTCTTCAGTGTCTTTATCAACACACGGACACTACAGTGGTGACGAAGTGGAAACGGACTTACCTGCAATTCGGCAGCACCTCCAGGACATCAATTCCTCGGGCGTCCAGAAGACTCAAGAAAGTGAGAGAAGCTGTGGTTTCACCAGCTGGCCAAGCTGGTGGCAGGTACTGCGCTAATCCTTCCTGGGCATCAGGCTGGGGCTCCAGCGGCTGGCTCTACAGCTGAGACAGGCAGCGAAATCAGAGGCAAGCAATAACGGACTGGGAGGGAGCACTCGGGAGATGGCCGGCGCGGCAAGCAGGTCAGTGTTCAGACCTGCAGAGAAAGTCCGGCGGGAACGAGTCTCCAACTGTAAACAAATAAAATAAAAAAATAAAAAACAAAGAACGGAAACCGCGGGAAACAGCGTTGTCATCGGCAGTAGCTGCAGGAAAGCGCGGGAAGCGCCATATCTTTGCTGCTGTAAAGAAAGAAAAGCGCGGGAAGTGCCATATCTTTTCTGAAATGCCTAAGTCTGGCAATATTGATGCTTTTGATAGCGAAATAGAGGATTGGACCACATACGTGGAAAGAGTAGAGGTATATTGCACTGCAAATGGAATAGAAGATGAAAAAAAAGCTTCAGTACTGCTGAACCTAATGGGCGCAAAGGCATACGGGCTGTTACAAAATTTAATCACTCCAGCCAAACCAAAGGACAAGAATTTTAAAGAAATTGTTGATACCCTGCAGGAGCACTTAAACCCAACACCGCTGCTGATAGCGGAATGATTCAAATTCTTCAAGAGAAATCAACACAAGAATGAAAGTAACGCTGATTACCTAACCGAATTAAGAAAGCTATCAAAGTACTGCCAATTCGGGGCAGGACTAGCAGATTATCTTCGAGACAAATTCGTTTGCGGTCTCTTAAGTGAAGGAACCCAAAAAAGGCTGCTTTCTGAAAAAGATTTAACATTGGACAAAGCTTTCAGTATGGCTGTATCATACGAAGCAGCAGCAAGAGGAGCTGCAGAGATACAACAAAAGACACAGGACTTCGGCACCCATGAAATGACACAAGGTTTCGAAAGATGTTATCGCTGCGGCAGATCCACCCATAACCAGAAGGACTGCTGGTTCAAGGACAAAGCATGCAGGCAATGCGGAAAGATTGGACACATTGCACGGGTATGCTGATCTGGACAAAATAAATCCACACAGAGAGAAAAAAAAAATCAATAAAGGAAAGTACAGGAAGGTACAAATGATGACGGACAGTAGCTCCGAAGACCAGAAGAGCGATAGCGACTCTGAAAACAAGAGACTAAGCTGTCTCAAATTACATAATGTACTTGCCAAAGATGATTACCAAACCATTTGGGTTACCCTCACGATAGCAGGGTCCCCTGTTAAAATGGAGCTAGATACAGGATCAGCTCTAACCGTAATAAATCGACGGGATTACGAGAGGCTATTTTCGCATATACCTCTAAAAGACACATCCATTATCTTAAAAACATATACGGGGCAGAAAGTATACCCCAAAGGAAAAATAAGGGTGCCTGTTGTATACAACGGCAAAGAAATACAAAAGTTGTATTTATACATTCTACAAGATGGTGGTCCACTGTTGTTGGGACGTGAATGGATCAGAAAGATACATTTAGACTGGCACTCCATTCAGGCACTGACGGTAACCAGTAAGAAAATAAACAATGATGACATCATACCTGAACGATTAAAAGACATCTTGGCCAACGCCAAAGAAGTGTTTCAAGAGAAACTAGGAACCTAGATGCTTCTTCCACCTCCATTTGTAGATACGCTTGGGCCAGATCAATCTTTGTAAAGCGTTTCCCTCCAGATAGTGAGGCGAAAATATCGTCTATCCGTGGAAGTGGATATTGTACTGTGTGCAGGGTTGGGTTCACAGTTACCTTGAAGTCCCCACAGATGCGAATCTTCTTCGGTTCCCCAGGCGTGCTGCTCAATGATTTCTTCATTACAGGAACGATGGGTGATGTAAGAAAAAGGAGACTTACCATCAAGTAACTTTAAAGTAAGCTTTAAGTAACTTATAAACACACTATATACAAGAGAGGTCTTTACCATGCCTCTGGTAGAAGCCTCTTACAATACTGAACAGACCAGTATTTATACCAGTCCAACAGGAAGTGAGGTATGTACACAGTTCATAGTTCACAGTTCATAGTTCACAGGAAGTGATGACATAACTTCCCGGAAGTTAGCATTTTTATCACAATGGGTGTGGCCCACTTGCTCCAGTCCACCTTGGACAGCACACCCGAACGCTCCAGACTCTCCAGCTCTGCTTCAACGGCTGGGCGGTTCGCGTAAGGTACCGGTCTGGCCTTAAAAAATTTGGGGGTTGCGTTATCTTCGATTTTTATCATTGCCGTTACTCCTTTTAGAGTCCCAAGTCCTTGTTGGAACACCTCTTTCGCGTCAGTTAGAATTTTTGACACTCGTCCAGGTGTGACGTCATTATCCTTTTTATCAGTCACAGTTAGCGCCTGAATGGAATGCCAAACCAATTGTATTTTTCGGATCCATTCACGTCCCAATAATGGTGGTCCTCCATCTGGTAGTATATATAGGTACAGTTTCTGTGTTTCCTTGCCGTTGTATTCAACTGGCACCCTTATTTTTCCTCTGGGGTAAACTTTTTGCCCCGTGTATGTCTTCAATACAATGGGCGTGTCCTTCAAGGGTATGTGTGAGAATAGCCGCTCATAGTCTCGTCGATTCATGACAGTTGGCTGATCCTGTGTCCAATTCCATCTTTACTGGGGACCCTGCTATCATGAGGGTGACCCAAATGGTTCGGTGATCCTCCGTTGCGATCACGTTGTGTAACTTTAGACAACTTAGCCTCCTGCTCCCGGAGTCCTTATCACTCTCCTGATCTTCCGAACTACTGTCTGTCAATTTCTTTACTTTCTTGTACTTTTCCTTAGTAGTTCTTGTAGTGTTGGTTTTCTTTCCCAACCTGCAGACTCTTGCTATATATCCCATTTTCCCACATTGCCTGCATACTTTGTCCTTAAACCAGCAGTCCTTCTGATCATGGGTTGTTCTGCCACAGCGATAGCACTTTTCTGCTCCATACGCCATTTCGTTAGCGCTGTATTCTTGTGGTTTCTGTTGTATTTCCACAGCTCCCCATGCTGCTGCTTCGTAGGATACAGCCATGCTGAAAGCCTGTTTTGGCATCAGGTCCTTTTCCGAAAGTAGTCGTTTCTGGGTTCCTTCACTCTGGAGCCCGCAGACAAACTTATCCCGTAAGGTGTCTGCCAGTCCTGCTCCGAACTGGCAGTGCTTCGATAACTTGCGTAGTTCCGTAAGATAGTCAGCATTGCTCTCATCTTTGTGCTGGTTTCTTTTATGGAACTTGAATCTTTCTGCTATCAGCAGCGGTGTAGGGTTTAGGTGTTCCTGTAAGATATTAACAATCTCTTCAAAACTTTTCTCCATTGGCTTAGCTGGGGTAATTCAATTCCGCAATAGGCTGTACGTTCTCGCGCCCATCAAATTTAATAATACCGACGCCTTCTTTCCATCGGCCACCTCATTTGCCTCGCAGTACACTTCAATTCTTTCCACATACGTGGTCCAGTCTTCTACCTCGTTGTCGAAAGCAGTGATACTGCCACTTTTCGGCATCTTGGGTGATTTAAAATGGCGCCTCCCGCGCTTTTTTTTCTTCCCCAATGGAATAAAATGGCGCCTCCCGCGCTTTTCTTTCTTCCCCTTGCTGCCATGCTGCTCCTAGTGTTCTGCAGGGTAATGGCGGCGGCCCGCGGCTTCGGCACGTCTCACTTTTCCTTCCCCTTGTTTTATTTTCGCTACGCTGCCCAGTTCTTGAGCACCCTGTGCGCTCCACCCTCTCTCTCTCTCTCTTTTCCTCCTGACGACGCTGCATGGCCCCTTTGCAGAGCCACTTGATCGAACTCGAGCCCGCCGCAGTCCGGAAGGGTCAGCGCACTACCTGCTACCAGCACGATTTGCTGGAACACCTTGACTGGGGAGCCAAGCACAGCTCTCCACAGCCTCTCCTGCAACTCTCCGAACTCTGATGGATGCTTGGGCGGTTGCCCGCGGTCGACGCCTGTTGTTCTGACGTCGACCTCCAAGAAGCTTCTTCTCAGTGAAAGATCCCCGTGAGGTGATGCAGTACTACAGGTGAGTTCGAACCTGTTCGTCGCCAATGTAGTGTCCGAGTATATAAATAATACACAGACTGCAGGAGAACAATAATAACAGGTATTTACTGAACAGAGGGTACTCTTTTATTTGGACCCCAAAAAAAACAAAAAAACAATTTGACTGTAAATAAACAAAAGTTCAACTAAAGCTTAACAAATCAAATTAAAATTTGGTTTTCCGTGTTGAGGATGCACTCCAGTCCCCGCGGCGCCCACCGGTCGCGGAAATACTCAAGCGCACCGGCGGACACCGCGTGCTCCATCTCCAGGGCCACCCGGGCGCGAACATGGCCGCGGAAGAGATGCAGGCAATCCGGCTGGACGACCCCCTCGACCGCCCGCTGCCTGGACCAATTGATGGCTCTTTTAGCCAGGCCCAGGAGCAGGCCCACAAGGAGGTCCTCCAACCTGTCCGCTCCCCTCCGCACCGGGTGACCGTAGATCAAGAGCGTGGGACTGAAGTGCAACCAAAAATCGAGGAGCAGCCCCTTCAAGTAGTGAAAGAGGGGCTGCAACCTCTCACAATCCATATAAACGTGAAACACGGACTCCTCCAGGCCGCAAAAAATGCAGGCGGCCTGGGAGTCCGTGAACCTACTTAAAACCTTATTGCACGGGACCGCTCCGTGCAACACCCTCCAGGCCAAGTCCCCGATGGAACAAGGGAGGACTCCCGCATAGAGAGCCCTCCATTGGGGACCTCCGCTACCGCTGGTCGGCAAAACGCCACGCCAAGGCGTGTCCGGACGGTAGACGAAGATGGCAAAGTGGAGAGTGTGCAGGAGCAGCCCGTACAGGAAACCCCTCCGCGCGGAATGAAAAGGCACGGAGGGTATTTCCACGAGACGGCTCAAGTTGTGAGGCGCCGGTTCCCGAGGGGAGTTTCGGGGCCGGGCGCCGATGAGGAATTCCGTCCGAACGGGGGTAAGCTCGGACGGGATCGCCCCACGTGCTTGAGTCGCCTCGATACACCTAGTGGAGTCAGGGCCCAGTGCCGCTTTTACCGATTCGATGGTTTCGACCGCGAGCTGGATGTTGGCCCATGACAGGCGCCGCGCCAGCTCCTCCGGCGCCATCCAGCCCGCTCCTCCGCCATCGAGCAGGTCCCCGACTCTGGTCACCTTGCCAGCCACAGCCCTACCCTCCGCCAGCCGCCCGAACCCGTGTTCGTGGAGGTGCGGATTCCTGAGCAGCGGCTCCCGAAGGAGAGCCGCCGCTCCTGACGGGGGAGAGCTCCGCCTGGAAGCGACGTAGTTCCAAACCCATAGTAGTTCCTGGTAGAAGACAGGCAGCTCCCGCAGGCCGGCACGCCTGCTGCCCACTTTCGCAAACAGGAGCTGCGTGTCGTAATTGAGGCCATGCAGCTGGCGGAAGAAAAACGTCGCCAGCGCTCACCATCTCGGAGGATTCTCGACGTACAGGTATCTCTGCAGCGTCTGAAGACGGAAAGTCGCAGCCTGGGTGCGAAGGCACACCAGCGCCTGACCGCCCTCCCTAAGCGGGAGACACAGAACCGCGGCAGAGACCCAGTGCTTCCTTTTGTCCCAGAAGAAGTCGATGAGCTTCTTCTGAATCTTGGCGACAAACGCAGGGGGAGGGATCAAAGTGACCAACCGGTACCACAACATGGCGGCCACCAGCTGGTTTATGACCAGCGCTCGACCCCTGTAGGACAACACTCGGAGCAGTCCTGTCCAGCGTCCTAGGCGAGCGGTGACTTTGGCCTCCAGCTCTTGCCAGTTCGCCGGCCAAGCGTCCTCGGCAGGGCTAAGGTAGACTCCCAAATAGAGGAGGTGCGTGGTGCTCCAGGCGAAAGGCCTGAACTCCTCCGGCAGGGAGTCCACCCGCCACTGACCCACCAGGAGTCCGGAACATTTCTCCCAGTTGATCTTGGCGGAGGATGCGTCCGAGTAAATCTGCTGGCATTCCCGCATCCTCCGCAAGTCAGCGGGATCCGTGACCGTGAGGAGCACGTCATCGGCGTAAGCCGAGAGGACCACCTCCACGCCCGGCCCTTGCAGAGCCAGTCCCGTCAACCTCTTCCGCAAGAGGCGCAGGAAAGGCTCCACGCAAATGGCATATAACTGACTGGACATGGGGCATCCCTGACGCACCCCCCTCCCGAAGCGAAGGGGCGCCGTCAAGGACCCGTTAACTTTAATCAGACACTCCGCGGCGGCGTACAGAAGTCGGATCCGGGCGACGAAATGCGTCCCGAACCCGAATGCGCGCAGAGTCCCGAAGAGATACTCGTGATCCACCCTGTCGAACGCCTTCTCCTGATCCAGGGAAAGGAAGGCGACCGACAGACCAGCCCTCTGGGAGTGGTGGACCAGGTCCCGGACCAGATGGATGTTATCGTGGATGGTCCGGCCCGGGACCGTGTAGGACTGGTCGGGGTGGATCATGTGGGCCAGCACGGTGCCAAGGCGAGCAGACATGGCCCTGGCAAAGATTTTATAGTCCGTGCTGAGGAGGGAGACCGGGCGCCAGTTCTTAAGGAGGCGGAGATCGCCCTTCTTAGGCAGCAGGACAATGACCGCCCTGCGCCAAGAGAGGGACATCTCCCCGGTCGCCAAACTTTCCCCCAGGACCCGCGCGTAGTCGCCCCCCAAGACGTCCCAGAACGCCCTGTGGAACTCCACGGTCAGCCCGTCCAGCCCCGGGGACTTTCCCATAGAGAGCTGGCGGAGGGCGCCGGTCAGCTCCGCCAGGCTAAGCGGAGCGTCCAATTTTTCGGCGCCCTCCGGGCCAACCTTCGTCAGGTCCTCCCACAAAACTCTGCACGCATCCTCGCTGGACGGATCCGGAGAGAACAGAGCCCCGTAATAGGCGCGGGTCTCCGCGCTGATTCCCTCCGGATCCGAGACCAGAGATCCGTCGTCGGCCAGCAGCCCCAAGAGCTGCTTACGGACCCCCCGTCTTTTTTCCAGCGAGTAGAAGAAGGGGGAGCCGCGGTCCAGGTCCCGCAGGAGCTGGATCCGCGACCTCACGTACGCGCCTCGGGACCCGACGAGCTGCAGGTCCTTCAGCGCGCCCTTCTTCTCTTCGTACACCTTCCGCAGGGCCGGGTCCTCGATGACCGGGCCGGGTCCTCGATGACCTGACCGAGACGGGACTCCAGGTCGAGAACCTCCTTCTCCAACCGCCCGACCCGGGCCTCCCGCCTCTTGGTCGACCCCTTCGCGTACTCCTGACAGAAGAGACGGATGTGAGCCTTGCCCACATCCCACCATAGCCTCAAGGAGGGGAAGCCCCCCTGCTTCCTTCTCCAGTCGGCCCAGAATCGACGAAACGAATCCCGGAACCGTGCGTCCTCCAGCAGCAGGTTGTTAAAATGCCAGTACACGGACCCCCCCCGCGCGCGCAGCGGAGCGAGCTCCGCCCACACCAGGTGGTGGTCCGTGCACGGCACCGGCCGCATGGAAGCTGCCGGAACGCAGGAGACGAATGCCCGGGAAATGTAGAGGCGGTCGATTCTGGACCTTCCTCCCCCAGACCTCACGCTAGTGAAGGCGCTGGAGTCGGGGTGGAGATTTCGCCAGACGTCCACCAAGTCGAAGGACCCAACCAGGTCCCTCAACTTCTCCATTGCCGCCGGGCTTCGCGGGGGACCCGAACGGTCCCTCGCCTCGAGGGTGCAGTTAAAATCCCCCCCGAGGATGACGCACTCGCCCACGTCGATGGAGCCCAAGAGAGCGGACACTTCTTCGAAGAAGCGCACTTGCTGCGCACTGGTCTGAGGGGCGTACACGTTCACTAGATGGAGCGGCACGCCCCCCAGGCGAACAGTGACATGGAGCAAGCGGCCCGGCACGTGCTCCTTGACCCCCAAGATCTCCGGCTGAAAATGCGGGGCCAGCAAGATAGCCACCCCGCTGGAATTGTTGGAGAGGTGACTCATGCTGACCCCTCCTTGCCACTCCAGGAGCCACGTGGCTTCGTCTCCCGGAACGGTGTGGGTTTCTTGCAGGAAGCACACCGCATACTTCCCGTCCCGAAGGACCGAGAAGGTATTGAATCTGCGGCGCGCCTCCCTGCTGCCGTTGATGTTGAGGCTGGCTATGGTTATCTTCATGTCAGAAGCATAGTGCAACCTCTACCTACACCTAACGGGGCGAGGAAGCGCAGCCGCTGGTCCGCCGCCACTTCCTCAGCAGCCCAGTGAGAAACGTTGTGAGCCGACGCAGCTCGAGCGGGTTCACACCCTCGTCCGCGCCCAAGATCTTAACGGCGGCGCGGACGGAATCGATGAGCAGCGCCAGCTCCGACCACCTGTCGAGGGCCAGCCGGACCTTATTGTGCTGACCCAGGCACGTGGCCATAAAATCCCGGAGTTCCCTTACGGAAATGAGGGGAGACTCGGCAAGGGGCACGAGGTCATCCATCGCCACGTCGGCGCTGGAGTCCGAATCGTCCTCCGTGCTCATCACCGAGTCCCCATCCTCCTCCAGGGGGTCGTCACCAGCGGCCGACCCGTCCGCCGCGCAGTGCGAAGCGAACGACTCGGCCGCGCCAGCCAGCCCCGCCTCCGCCCGGATCCCACCCCCAGGATCGGCGGCAGAGGATTTCTCCCTGGGCTCCTCTAGGGGTGCCGGGCCAGAAGACGGCGGCGGTTCAGAGCTCCCCTCCGCCTCAGACGCCGGAACGACCGGAGAAACCGGGGAGAGAACAATTTCCAGCTCCTCCAGTACGTCCGGCACCAGAGACGCAGCCAGGGGGCCATCCTCCTCCCCGCCACCAACCTCCGACCCAGCGGACGGGGGGTTTTGAATTAAAAGCTCTACCAGGATGAGCATCCCCTGGGAGACGTCCGGGTCGCATTGGGCGAGCTCATTATCCTCGAGCTCGCCCGACCCAGCCCCCAGGCTGCCCGACCCGGCGAGGGGTAACGACACCGATAAAAGGTCAACTTCAATTACTGCCGCGGGTTGTTCCGCAACCCCCCCCACGGGCAGGGTCTCATCCCCATCCCCGGGAGGCACGTGCTGGACAGACACATCTGCCTCAGCCTCCCGAGGGACAGGCGACCCCTGCCGATCGCCGGTGATGACGACAGCGCTGGGGGGGTGGGGGGGCGCAGTACCCGCGGCGGGCGACGACTCCCCCTGCTCGGAGGGACCTTCCTCCTCCCGGTCCTCCTCCTCATCCAGGGGGTCGCGCCTTCTTTTTAGCACGGAGGGAGCGAGGGAGACCTCCATGTCTGCAAAGGCCTCCTCCTCGACTCCCTCTGGCGGAGCAGGTTGGTCGGGTTCCTCGGGCCCGAGCCCGGCCGCAGGTATTGGCATTACCGCTGCGGCGGTTGCGGCCACAGGCTCGGGCACGGGGCCCCTCCCGCTCACATCTGCCCTGATCAACTCCGCGAGGAGCGCGGGTGTAAGGGGCTCAAGGGGCAAGGGCTCACCATCCACGGGGGGACCTGCCCTAAGGTGCTTCTTTTTTCCCCGCGCCTTCTTTCCGGCCGGACACGCTCCCTCCCCCCCGCCGGAGGCCTTGGTGGCATCGGCCCCCGACGTCAACCGCGCATCAGACGTACTTGACGCGCGGGCAGATCCGGGGGGAAGGGCGGCGGCGGCGGCGCCAGCCTCGGCCGCACGAGATGATCCGGCGACCTTGGAGGCAGGGCAGTTCCTCCTGATGTGCCCCACCTCCCTGCAGGCATGGCACCTCACACCGTCCGACGTCCAAAAGGCGCGGTAGGCGGTCCCCTCGTGGAGGACGACGAACGCCCCTTCAGTGTCCTCCTCCTGCGCCAGCTGGATAAACAGCTGGCGCCGGAAGGAGAAGACGTGGCGAAGGCTGGCCTCCCGGAAGCCGAGCGGGATGGGCGTGATCCCCGACCTCACCTCCCCAAGTTGTCGCAAATGGGGAAGGAGGAGCTCACCAGGAACATAGGGCGGGACGTTGGAAATAATGATCCTCTGCGCGGTGGCCTCGAGAGGATCCACCGGCAGGAAGGTCCCGCCCACGGTGAGCCCCTTGGCGACAGCCAGGGACACCGCCCGCTCCGACCCCAGGAAGAACACAGCCTTCCCATACATTTTCGAGGCCCCGACGATGGCTGAGGGGCCGACAACCCCAGCCATGGCCTTGACGCAGGCCTCGATGGTCATAGTGGGGTGAGTGTAGCTCTTCACCCCAAGCTTTTTTGTTATTAATCGAAAAGGTGATGGGGCAGCAGGAACAGCGGGAGCAGCTGTGGCTGTGGCTACCACTCTCGCATAGGTCCCGGCTGGCCCCGCCACCGGCGAAGATGCAGTCGCCATTCTGGGGTGCTTTTTTTAAGGGCTACACTCACCCCAAGTCACAGGCCTGAAGGTGTTAATGGCCTCGGTGTATATATATATTTTTTGTCCTCTATTGAGCAGAGGGAGCTGATTAAACTGAGGACACACCTCTCTCCTTATTGATTTAAATTGGGAGAGGAGCCCTCTCCCCTCTGCTCAATTGGCAATTAATAAAATAGATGAAACTAAGGTGCCTTAGAAAGACAGGCAGAGAGAGACAAAGAGAGAGAGAGAGGTGGGGGGGGTGGGAAGGAGGGAGGCCACAAAGGGCAGTGTTGCCACTCAGGATGGTGGGTGGGTGTTGGCAGGGTTGCACTCTCAGATGGAAAAAGTCTTTGGTGGTGGTGGTCTTCTGGCAGGGGGAGAAGACGTCTTCACCTGGAAAAGCTGGAGAAGCCCAGGCTCAGTCCTGCAACAGGTCTTAACGATGTAATTAAATTAAATTAAGGACTTCACCTTGGGCAGCTCCAAGCTCTCCCAGGGCAGGCAATAGAAGGGATGCTAATTAGTGGTGTGTGTGGCCTAGCTTTTAACAAGAGCACACACACACACACACACTACACCCCTTGATGATCCGGCCTTGCTTCTTCTTTTCTCCCCCCACCTAAAATACAAAGTCTTGGGAGAGTGCCCCAAATAACACCCACCTGTAGATGTTCCGGATGAAGTTTTCTTCCCTCCTTTCAAGCAGTTGGTTTCTCTCCCCTCTCTCCCTCTCCTGAAGTGGAGGCCAATTTGGGGAGGCAGTGATAGAAAGGCCTCTCCCCTGGTTGATGTTGATGTCGGCCTCCTTTCTCCTTCTCCTCCTCTGTCCTCTCTCTCCAGGCACCTCAGTTGATGTAATGACGGTGGAGTTGGTGGTGGTGGTGGTCCAACGTTCTCCTCCTCTTCCTGGTCAGGGGACCACCACTTTAATCCACTCTCCAAAGTCTGGCTGCTCCCTCTGCTTGTGCTTGCAGCTGAACAGAGGGTAACTTAAGACTGAAGTACACAAGCCTGCTGTGGCTTTATATACAGGGGTGGTCACTGCCGGTACTGCAGTATAGAATCAGTTCTTCTCTTAAAGGTACATACACTACAATTTGCACTGGCAAACTGAATAAAATGCAAGTTTAATGATTTACATTTACAACACTACCAAAAGGCTTAAAATGAAATGGGGCAGAAAACAAATTAGTCTTTTTTGAGCAGCAGGCAGTCGACCTGATGAAGTCAGTCAGACCGCCCTAATTAGGATTAAACCCAAGCAATAACAACAGAAAATGCTGGAAAAACTCAGCAGGCCAGGCAACATCCGTGGAGAGAAATTAGAGTTGACATTTCGGGTCGAAACCCTTTTTCAGAACTGGAATGGAAATAAAATAGATCGAAGGCAGGGCTGCGATAGAACAAAAGCAGTAAAAGAGACATTAAGAGGTATTCAAAACCAGACGAAATGGTAATAGGCCAAGTGGAGACAAAAGATGGCTGAGATTAGGTGTGAAGTGCACTGGCAGGATGAGACAGAGCTGCCATGTGGGAGAGAGAAAAAAAAAAGGAAAGTTGGGGTGGAAGGGAAGACCCAAAACAAAGGGGTGGAAACAAATATAAGTAAAAATGGAATAGGGGCCGAGGTTATGATCTGAAATTGTTGAACTCAATATTGAGTCCGGAAGGCTGCAAAGTGCCTAATCGGAAGATGAGGTGCTGTTCCTCGAGTTTACGTTGAGCTTCCGTGGAACAATGCAAGAGGCCAAGGACGGTGAGGTCCGAGTGGGAATGGAGCGGTGAATTAAAATGACAGGCAACCAGAAGCTCGGGGTCACCCTTACGGACTGAATGGAGGTGTTCCGCAAAGCGGTCACCCAATCTGCGTTTGGTCTCCCCAATGTAGAGGAGACCGCATCGTGAGCAGCGAATACAGTATACTAGATTGCAAGAAGTACAAGTAAATCGCTGTTTCACCTGGAAGGGGTGTTTGGGGCCCTGGACAGTGGGAAGGGGGGAGGTATAGGGGCAGGTGTTACATCTCCTGCGCTTGCACGGGAAGGTGCCAGGCGAAGGGGAAGGGCTGTTGGGGGTGATAGAGGAGTGGACTAGGGTGTCTCGGAGGGTGCTGAAAGGGGAGGGGAGGGGAAGATACGTTTGGTGGTGGGATCACTTTGGAGGTAGCGGAAATGGCGGAGGATGATCCGTTGAATGTGGAGGCTGGTGGGGTGAAAGGTGAGGACAAGGGGAACCCTATCGTGGTTCCGGGAGGGAGGGGCAGAGGTGAAGGCAGAAGTGCAGGAGATAGAACGGACATGGTCGAGGGCCGTGTCAACCACGGTAGAGGTTACCATTTTTTGTTATTGTTAAACCCAAGCAATGTGGAAAGCATGGATGAAATATGTTAACTTCTTATTATTACAACAGAAAGAAAAAAAATCATCAAATAGCTTGTTATTAGTGGTTAAAATCCTTTGCGTAATCAAACCCCCTTCTACTAGCTACTGAAAACATAGTTTTCCATAACATATAAATATAACATCAATTAAGTGGTCATTAAAACATAGCAGAGCACTTGGAAAACAGTGACAGGATCGGACAAAGTCAACATGGATTTACAAAAGGTAAATCGTGCTTGACTAATCTACTGGAATTTTTTGAGGATGTAACTGGTAGAATAGATAAGGGAGAACCAGTGGATGTGGTTTATTTAGACTTTCAGAAGGCTTTCGATAAGGTCCCGCATAAGTGATTAGCGTGTAAAGTTAAAGCACATGGGATTGGGGGCAAGGTACTGACTTGGATAGAGAACTGGCTGGCAGACAGGAAGCAAAGAGTTGGAATAAACAGGTCTTTTTCCAAGTGGCAGGCAGTGACTAGTGGGGTACCGCATGGATTGGTGCTAGAACCCCAGCTATTCACAATATATATAAATGATCTAGACGAGGGAACTAGATGTAATATCTCCAAGTTTGCAGACAACACAAAGCTGGGTGGGCATGTGTACCGTGAGGAGGATGCCAAGAAACTCCAGTATGATTTGGACAGGTTGGGTGATTGGGCAGACGTATGGCAGATGCAGTATAATGTGGATAAATGCGAGGTTATCTGTAGTGTATGTACCTTTAAGGGGAGAACTACTTTTTACAGCTCCTGTATACTGTAGTACCAGCAGTGACCACACCTGTATATAACCCTGAGTAGGGACCTGTATAGTTAGTTTTAGAGTAACCCTCATCCAGTAAACACCTGTTGATTGTTCCCCTGCAGTCTCTGTCTAGTTATTGAAGGACACACAACATCAAGATACATGGATTTAACATTGGCGACGAGCAGATTTGAACCTACCTGCAACTCTGCAGAAGAAGGCCGATTCCACAAGCACAGGCATCGACCATCCAACGGAGACTCCAGTGAAATGGGCTGGCAACAGGTACGGCGCAGACCCTTCCCGCACAGCGGCGGCTAGAGCCGACCGACGGCACAGGAAAAGGCCGAGCAGTGTCGACGGGAGCAGAGAGAGGGTAGAGCGCACAGGGCGCAGCTGGTGTTCAGGACCGAGCGGCGACGACGGGAAAAGAGAGAGGGTAGAGCGCACAGGGCGCAGCCGCTGTTCAGGACCGAGCGGCGTCGACGCGAGAAGAGAGAGGGTAGAGCGCACAGGGCGCAGCCGCTGTTCAGGACCGAGCGGCGTCAACGAGAGAGAGGCGGTGTTCAGGGGGCGAGCAGCGACAGCGGGGAAGACAGGAAGCGCGGAAGACGCTATTTGAGCCGCAGCGGAGAAGAAGGGAGAGCGCAGGAGATGCCATTTTTTTTGAGCCGCAGCGGAGAAGAAGGGAGAGCGTGGCAGACGCCATTTTGAGCCACAGCGGAGAAGAAGGGAGAGCACGGGAAGAAAGGAAAGCGTGGGAGACGCCATTTTGAACCACAGCGGAGAAGAAGGGAGAGCGCGGGAGACACCATTTTTAGCCAGTCTAACCACACCCAGGGATGCCGAGGAGTGGCAGTGTCACAGCGTTCGACAATGAAGTCGAAGATTGGACGACATATGTCGAACGCATAGAAGTGTTCTGCAAGGCGAATGAAGTGCCAGATGACAGGAAAGCGCTGGTATTGTTGAATTCAATGGGTGCAAAAACATATGGCTTACTGCGAAACCTAGTAAACCCAGAGAAGCCAGTGGAAAAGGATTTTGAAAACATAGTGTCAATCCTACAGGACCACTTAGACCCCACACCGCTGCTGATAGCGGAAAGATTTAAGTTTCACAAAAGGAACCAGCATAAAGATGAAAGTAATGCTGAGTTTTTAACGGAACTGCGCAAGCTACCGAAACACTGCCAGTTTGGAACGGGACTAGCAGATACTTTAAGGGACAAGTTTGTGTGTGGGCTTCAAAGTGAAGGAACCCAGAAACGGCTTCTATCAGAAAAGGATCTTACGCTGGACAAGGCTTTCAGCATGGCAGTATCACACGAAGCAGCAGCACGGGGCGCGGCAGAGATACAACGGAGACCGCAAGAATATGGCACAAATGAAATGTCATACGGAACAGTGAAGTGCTATCGCTGCGGCAGAACAACACACGACCATAAGGATTGCTGGTTCAAGGACCGAGTGTGCAGACAGTGTGGAAAAGTAGGACACATAGCAAGAGTCTGCAGGTCGGGAAAGGAAACCAGCAGCAAGAAATCTCCACAGGAGAAGTACAAGAAGGTACATAAGGTGACGGAGAGTAGTTCAGACGAACAGAAAAGTGATACAGACTCCGGAAGCAAGGAGCTGGGTTGTCTGAAACTACATAATGTGATCAAAACGGAGGATCACCAAACTATCTGGGTCACGCTCAAGATAGCCGGAGTCCAAGTGAAAATGGAATTGGACACAGGATCAGCCCTAACAGTCATAAACCGAAGGGACTACAAGCGGTTATTCTCACATATACCCTTGAGAGCTCCAGAGATTGTCTTGAAGACATACACAGGGCAAAAAGTCTACCCCAAAGGAAAAATAAGGGTGAACGTTATATATAACGGCAAGGAAACGCCAAAAATTGACCTATATGTATTGCCAGATGGAGGACCACCACTACTAGGACGTGAATGGATCCGAAAGATACAGCTAGATTGGCATTCCATACAAGCACTGACTACATGTCAAAAAGGATGACGACGTCACACCTGGACGACTGTCAAAAATGCTAACTGACGCACAAGAAGTGTTCCAGGAGGGACTCGGAACATTAAAAGACATAACAGCGATGATCAAAATAGAGGAAAATGCAAGCCCAAAGATTTTTAAGGCCAGACCGGTACCTTATGCGATCCGCCCAGCCGTCGAAGCAGAGCTGGAAGGTTTGGAACATTCAGGAGTACTGTCCAAAGTGGACTGGAGCGAGTGGGCTACACCCATTGTTCCTGTAATGAAGAGGTCGCTGAGTAATACGCCTGGGGAACCAAAGAAGGTTCGCATCTGTGGGGACTTTAAGGTGACAGTGAACCCAGTCCTTCACACTGTACAAAATCCGCTTCCGCAGATTGAAGATATTTTCGCCTCGCTATCTGGAGCGAAACGCTTCACTAAGATTGATCTGGCCCAGGCGTACCTGCAAATGGAGGTAGAAGAAGCCTCGAAACAGTACCTCACGATCAACACTCATAAAGGTCTCTACCAATACAATTGGCTGGTGTTCGGGGTAGCATCAGCTCCGGCTATTTGGCAAAGGGCAATGGATCAAGTCCTGCAAGGGATTCCAGGGACCCAGTGTTATTTGGACGACATCCTGGTCACGGGCGGAAATGACAGTGATCACCTCGCCAACCTGGAGCAGGTGCTCACTAGATTGAAGGAATATGGGCTCCGAGCTAATCGCCACAAATGCAAGTTTTTCCAGAAGCAGATCTCGTATTGTGGCCACGTTGTTGATGAAGAGGAGTTACATAAGTCCCCTGAAAAGATTGAGGCTGCAGTCAAGGCTCCAGCACAGGAAAATGTATCACAACTGAGGTCGTTCCTCAGGCTGGTGAACTACTACCATAAGTTCTTGCCGAATTTGTCTACAGTACTACACCCACTGAACACCCTACTGCAAACGGGGGTACCATGGAAGTGGAATGACGAATGTAAACGAGCTTTCCAGAAGTGCAAAGAATTGATCACATCAAAAGAGGTGTTGGCTCATTTCAACCCAGCACTACCAATTCGGTTGGCATGTGATGCATCACCCTATGGTATTGGAGCGGTGCTGTCGCACAAATTCCTGGACGGCTCGGAGAGGCCAGTAGCCTTTGCGTCTCGGTTACTAACCTCAGCCGAGCGTCACTACACCCAGATTGACAGGGAGGCCCTCAGCCTAGTGTGGGGAGTGAAAAAGTTCAACCACTATCTGCACGGGCAGAAGTTTACCTTGCTGACCGACCCGTGCCTCAATAACTTCAAGACTCGAAGTTAGCAGAATAAAACAAAGGCTTTTATTAGCAAAGAAAAGATGCTGGTGGCTGCACCTAGCTTCACCTGGTGTGCTGCTGTTCTACTGCAGGACAAGCCTGGACTTGTCTTAAGTAGGGCCAGGTATGGGCGGAGCCGACACACAAAGGGGGCGGTGCCCTATACACAATACAAGGTACAAACACTGGAGCAGGCAATACAATATATACAGTTAACTACAGAGTCTGATGAATGACATATTTCATCACATTCACCCCTTCTACAGATTTAGTCTGTCCGGGGGTGTGATAGTCCTCTGTGACCGACGTAACGGTTGCGGTGCCGCGGGTGCCGGCTGGGTGTCCCGGGTGGTCTCCTGGGTCTCTGCCGGGGGCGCCACCGGGGTTGTTGACGGAATAGGTGGTGGGGGAGTAGGTGGTGGGTGTACCGTTGGCTGGTGTTCTTCCGGGGGTGATGAAAAATTAGTGGGTGGAGTGGGTGGGTAATAGTTGTTGTTGTTGTTGTTGTTGTTGTTGTAGTCATTGTCGTTGTTGCTGTTGTTACCGGCTGGGGCGAGGTCTTTTATGGACACAGTGTCCTCCCGTCCGTCAGCGTGCCGGACATACGCATATTGTGGGTTGGCGTGGAGCAGGTGCACTGGCTCCACGAGGGGGTCCGTCTTGTGGCCCCTCACATGCTTCCGCAGAAGTACCGGACCTGGGGTGGAGAGCCATGATGGTATGGATACGCCTGAGGTGGATTTCCGGGGAAACACAAACATTAGCTCATGAGGCATGGCATTAGTGGCGGTACACAATAGTGACCGTATTGAGTGGAGCACATAAGAACATAAGAACATAAGAACATAAGAAATAGGAGCAGGAGTAGGCCAATTGGCCCCTCGAGCCTGCTCCACCATTCAATAAGATCATGGCTGATCTGATCCTAACCTCAAATCTTCTATCACTCTGCATCCACCCGAACCCATGTGATCTCCCGGGAGAGGCGAAAAACCAGATAAAGACCCAATGGCCAATTTGGGAGAAAAAAATCTGGGAAATTCCTCTCCGACCCATCTAGGCGATCGAAATTCTTCCAGGAGATCACTCTGTCCCTATATTTTCTACAGTACTTACCTTCTGTAAAGGCGATCTCCACCCCAGCCAGGAACAGGAGTAAAACCATCTCCTGAAATCTAACAGAATTAGAACACAGTAGGAGCAGAACAAGGCTACACGGCCCCTGGGCCCACTCCACTACCCACAGGGCCATGACCATTCCGAACCTAGACTCATATCCAATTTCCTGCCCGCTCCCCGTAACCCTTAATTCCCTTTACTTCTAGGAAACTATCTATTTCTGTTTTAAATTTATTTAATGATGTAGCTTCCACAGCTTTCTGGGGCAGCAAATTCCACAAACCTACCACCCTCTGAGTGAAGAAGTTTCTCCTCATCTCAGTTTTGAATGAGCAGCCCCTTATTTTAAGATTATGCCCCCTAGTTCTAGTTTCACCCATCATTGGGAACATCCTCACCGCATCCACCCGATCAAGCCCCTTCACAATCTTATATGTTTCAATAAGATCGCCTCTCATTCTTCTGAACTCCAATGAGTAGAGTCCCAATCTACTCAATCTCTCCTCATATGACCACCCCCTCATCCCCGGGATTAACCGAGTGAACCTTCTTTGTACTGACTCGAGAGCAAGTATGTCTTTTCTTAAGTATGGACACCAAAACTGTATGCAGTATTCCAGGTGCGGCCTCACCAATCTGGGAGGACTTCCTGCCAGCGGGAGATAGGGAGGCCCTTGGTCCTTAGAGTTAGGGTGACTGCCCTCCATACTGTCCCGTTCTCTCGCTCCACCTGACCGTTACCCCGGGGGTTGTAGCTGGTGGTACGGCTCGTGGCAATCCCCTTGGACAGCATGTACTGGCGTAGCTCTTCACTCATGAAGGCCGCCCCCCTATCCGTGTGGATATAGCTTGGCATACCGAACAGGCAGAACAGGCTGTTGAGGCATTTAATGACCGTGGCGCTGGTCATGTCTGGGCAGGGGAAGGCGAATGGGAAATGGGAGTATTCGTCCACAATGTTCAGGAAGTAAACATTGCGGTCGACGGACGGGAGGGGGCCCTTGAAATCTAAGCTAAGCCGCTCAAAGGGCCGTGTAGCTTTGATTAGGTGGGCTCTATCAGGGCGGTAGAACCGAGGCTTGCACTCAGCGCAGGTGCGGCAGTTCCTGGTCAGAGACCGAACTTCCTCAATCGAGTAGGCTAAGTTGCGGGACTTTATGAAGTGGAACAGCCGTGTGACCCCTGGGTGGCAGAGGTCGTTGTGGAGGGTCTGTAGCCGATCCCCGGTGGCGTTGGCACACATCCCTCGTGAGAGGGCGTCGGGGGATTCGTTAAGGGCCCCCGGCCGGTATATGATGTCGTACTCGAAGGTGGAGAGCTCGATCCGCCACCTAAGAATCTTATCATTTTTAATCTTCCCCCTCTGTTTATTATTGAACATAAACGCTACCGACCGCTGGTCGGTAAGTAGGGTGAAGCGTTTGCCGGCTAGGTAGTGCCGCCAGTGGCGCACTGCCTCCACGATGGCTTGGGCCTCCTTTTCCACGGAGGAGTGTCTGATCTCGGGCCCCTGGAGAGTCCTCGAGAAGAAAGCTACGGGCCGCCCTGCCTGGTTGAGGGTGGCCGCCAAGGCAAAGTCAGACGCATCACTTTCCACTTGAAAGGGAGTGTTCTCGTCCACTGCCTGTAGCGTGGCCCGCTCAATATCCTGCTTAATGCTTTTGAAGGCAGCATGGGCCTCAGCAGAGAGCGGGAAAGAGGATGCTTTCAAGAGGGGACGGGCTTTATCGGAGTAGTTAGGGACCCATTGGGCATAATACGAGAATAACCCCAGGCACCTTTTCAGGGCTTTGGGAGTGTTGGGCAGGGGCAGCTCCCGTAGGGGGCGCAATCGGTCGGGGTCTGGTCCGATTTCCCCATTCTCCACCACGCTGCCTAGTATGCAAAGGCGCGTGGTGTTGAAAACGCACTTGTCCTCGTTGTAGGTGAGGTTGAGTTTTTGTGCGGTTTTCAGAAACCTCGCGAGGTTTGAGTCATTGTCCTGTTGGTTGTGGCCGCAGTTGGTGACGTTGTCGAGATAGGGGAAGGTTGCCTGCAAGTGGTGGTCATCGACCATGCGGTCCATCTCCCTCTGAAAGACCGAGACCCCATTCGTCACCCCAAAGGGGACTCTGAGGAACTGGTAGAGGCGTCCGTTTGCCTCGAAGGCGGTGTACGAACGGTCCTCTGGTCTGATAGGGAGCTGGTGGTACGCTGACTTGAGGTCGATGGTGGAGAACACCCGGTATTGGGCGATTTGGTTCACCATCTCGGATATGCGGGGTAGCGGGTAGGCGTCTAGTTGGGTATAGATGTTGACTGTTTGACTATAGTCAATCACCATCCGCTTCTTCTCGCTACCCCTCACCACCACCACTTGGGCGCGCCACGGGCTGTTGCTGCGTTCAATAATGCGCTCCTTCAGGAGCCTGTCTACCTCGGTCGCGATAAACCGCCTGTCCTCCCAGCTGTACCTCCTGCTTTTGGTCGCTATTGGCCGGCAGTTAGGGGTAAGGTTCGCGAATAGCGAAGGCGGCTTTGCCTTCAGGGTAGCCAGGCCGCACACTGTGAGGGGCGGCTGGGTCCCACCGAAATTGAGCGTGATGCTTTGGTGGTGGCCCTGAAAATCCAGGCCCAAGATCACGCTCACACATAAATCTTTCATAATTAACAGTTTAAAATTATTATATACAGTGTCTTTAACGGACAATCGTACCGCGCAGTAACCCGCAATAGTCGATATCTGGGTTTTGTCGGCCATAGAGATCCTGCCCTGAGTAGGGACTATAGTTAGAGAGAGTCGTTGTACCAGATCAGGGTGAATGAAGCTCTCTGTGCTCCCGCTGTCAATTAAACATTTAACCTTGCACCTGTTTACCTCAATGTCCACCATCGATTTGGATAGTGGGTGCGGTCTGGACTGGTCCACTGTGATCGACGCCACTGTAGGGCCCTGATCGGGACAAGATGGTGGGCCACATGAGGCCGGGTAAGATGGCGTCCACGCTGTCTGCTCGCGAGATGGCGGACCCCACGAGGTCGGACAAGATGGCGTCCAAGATGGCCGCTCCCACGGCGCGCACGCGGCGGTGGCGGTTTTGCCTGCGGGGTTCCCTCTGCACACCTTCCCAAAGTGCCCCTTCTTACCGCACTTAAAGCAAGTGGTGCCTTTCGCCGGGCACAGGTTCCTGGTGTGCTTCGGCTGCCCGCAGAAGTAGCATTTGGGGCCCCGATGCGTCGCGGTGGTCGTAGGGCTTCTGGGGGGAGAGCAGGGCCCCGACGGTGTTGGGCTATCGGGCTGGGAAACAGAGGCGGCGTGGGCCGCGCGGCCTGCCGAGTAGGAGTCAGAGTTCTTCTGAGCCACATCCAACGATCGCGCTGTGTCCACAGCCTGTGTCAGATCTAGGCCCGTTTTCTCTAGCAGTCTCTGCCGGATATAATTAGAGCTAAGGCCTGCGATAAAGGCATCCCGAATCAGCTCGTCTGTGTATACCGTGGCTTTCACGTCTTTGCATTTGCAGTCTTTGCCAAGCACTTTTAGGGTGACTAGAAAGTCCTCTAGCGACTCTCCGGGTCGCTGTGTGCAGGTAGCAAGCAGGTGCCTGGCGTACACTTCGTTGGTAGGCCGCTGATAGTGGGCCTTTAGGATGTTGCAGGCATCCAGGTAGCTGGCGGCGTCTTGTATGAGTGGAAAAACCCGGTGGCTTACCCGATTCTGTAGGATCCCGAGTTTCACATCTCCAGTGGCTGTAGAGGCTGTGACGGCTTCGGAGTTGGCCATAAAGAATTCCAAGCACTGGAACCAGTGTCCAAACCATACCGATGCATCCGAAGCATGCGGGTCCAAGTCCAAGCGTTCTGGTTTCAAAAGTTGATCCATCGTTAAAAGTTTGCTAATAAAATTGACGTGCCTCAATAACTTCAAGACTCGAAGTTAGCAGAATAAAACAAAGGCTTTTATTAGCAAAGAAAAGATGCCGGTGGCTGCACCTAGCTTCACCTGGCGTGCTGCTGTTCTACTGCAGGGCAAGCCTGGACTTGTCTTAAGTAGGGCCAGGTATGGGCGGAGCCGACACACAAAGGGGGCGGTGCCCTATACACAATACAAGGTACAAACACTGGAGCAGGCAATACAATATATACAGTTAACTACAGAGTCTGATGAATGACATATTTCATCACACCAACCACTTGTCTCCATCTTTAATCCAAAGAAGGGCGTTCCGGTGATGACTGCGCAACGGCTACAAAGATGGTCCCTTTTTCTAGGGGCAAACCAATATGAAATAGAGTATAAGGGCACGAAACAGCATGGAAACGCTGATGGGCTATCACGCCTGCCACTGCCTACTGCGGAGGAAGCAGCAGCAGTGGACCCTGTCGAAATATTTTATTCGACTATAATTGAATGCTTGCCAGTAACTAACGCGGATATAGAGAAAGAGACCCGAAATGACCCGACACTGTCTCGGGTATATGACTTGACGGTGAAGGGATGGCCAACACATGGCAATTCACTGTTGCCAGCATTCTCATCCAGAAGAGAACAGCTGTCAGTATGCCAGGGGACCTTGATGTGTGGATCCCGAGTGGTAATTCCACCCAAGTTAAGGGAGAGAGTGCTCAATGAGCTTCACGAAGGCCATCTGGGAGGGTTGAAAATGAAAAGCCTTGCTAGGGCTTATGTGTGGTGGCTGGGGATCGATCAGCAAATCGAGGACCTGACAAAGAGCTGCTCAGGATGCCAGAAGGTCCAAAATGCACCACCACATGCCCCTCTACACCCATGGGAGTGGCCCTCCTCTCCATGGCAACGGGTGCATATTGATTTTGCTGGTCCATTCATGGACTCAATGTTCTTAATAGCCGTGGATGCGCACTCGAAATGGCCTGAGGTGATCAAAATGTCCTCCGCCACCACGGAGAAAACGATTGCAGTCCTACGGACCATATTTGCCAGGAACGGCTTGCCAGAGCAGATTTGCTCTGATAACGGACCACAGTTTGTGTCCGAAGAGTTTCGGAAATTTATGAAAAGGAATGGGATAAGGCATTACACATCCGCCCCGTATCATCCAGCCACAAATGGATTGGCTGAGAGGTTCGTACAAACCTTTAAAAAGGCAGTAAGGGCCATGTGTGATGACGACATTCCACTGCAGCATAAGGTGGACAATTTCCTGTTAGCCTACAGAAATGCGACACATGCAGTCACCAACCAGACCCTGGCCATGATGTTCTTTAATCGAAGGTTGAGATCTCGTCTGGATTTGCTCAGACCAAATGTACGAAGAGATGTTGAGAATAAGAAATTCCAGCACATCAATGAGAAGCCGACAAGGAGCTTCAATGTAGGGGAACCAGTCTTGGCCCGCGACTACCGAACATCGAAATGGCAACCAGGAACGATATGCACACGGCAGGGGCCACTAATGTACACAGTGGATGTTGGGGAGAACATTGTGAGATGCCATGTCGACCAGATTCTAGAGTCACAGGAACGAGTCATCCCCATGTCTCGCGTACCTGGTAATGAACCCGACATACAGGTAGCATCTACCCCAGAAACAGTAGCATCGGAAGCTGATGAACCAACCGACGACAGGGGGCCAGAATCGCCTCCACACCAAGAGCAAGACACTCAGGAAAGGCGCTATCCAGAAAGGATCAGGAAGCCGCCCCAAAGACTGAATTTATAAATGGACTATTTTCAGTTAATGATGCATGTTAAAAGTGTTAATTGTTAAATGAATGTTATGGTACTGGTAATCTAAAAGGGGAGGAATTGTAGTGTATGTACCTTTAAGGGGAGAACTACTTTTTACAGCTCCTGTATACTGTAGTACCGGCAGTGACCACACCTGTATATAACCCTGAGTAGGGATCTATATAGTTAGTTTTAGAGTAACCCTCATCCAGTAAACAGCTGTTGATTGTTCCCCTGCAGTCTCTGTCTAGTTATTGAAGGACACACAACATCAAGATACACGGATTTAACATTATCCACTTTGGTGGCAAAAACAGGAAAGCAGGTTATTATCTGAACGGCAATAGATTGGGAGAAGGGGAAGTGCAACGAGGCCTGGGTGTCCTTGTGCACCAGTCATTGAAGGTAAGCATGCAGGTGCAGCAGGTGGTTAAGAAGGCAAATGGTATGTTGGCCTTAATAGTGAGAGGATTCATGTACAGGAACAAGGATGTCTTGCTGCAGTTGTACAGGGCCTTGGTGAGACCACACCTTGAGTATTGTGTGCAGTTTTGGTCACCTTATCTGAGGAAGGATGTTCTTGCCATGGAGGGAATGCAGCGAAGATTCACCAGACTGATACCTGGGATGGCAGGAATGACGTACGAGGAGAGATTGGGTCGATTGGGCTTAGACTCACTGGAGTTTAGAAGAATGAGAGGGGATCTCATTGAAACTTAAAAAATTCTAACAGGACTAGACAGACTAGATGCAGGAAGGATGTTCCTGATGGCAGGGGAGTCCAGAACCAGGGGTCACAGTCTAAAGATAAGGGGTAAGCCAATTAGGACAAAGATGAGGAGTACTTTCTTCACCCAGAGAGTGGTGAACCTGTGGAATTCTCTACCATGGAAGACAGTTGAGGCCAATTCATGAAATATATTCAAGAAGGAGTTAGATATATTTCTTAAAGCTAAAGGGATCAAGGGATATGGGGAGCAGGCAGGGACAGGTTACTGAATTTGGATGGTTAGCCATGATCTCATTGAATGGCGGAGCAGGCTCGAGGAGCCGAATGGCCTACTCCTGCTCCTACCTTCTATGTTTCTATGTTTCTATGTTAACATTGGTTACTATTTTTGATATCACAACTGTTGCTGTATATATTGGGGGATAACTTTATATGCTACACTTCCTCATTTGTGAAATTTAGTTAAAAGCAAATCGCATTTATAAACCGCTGGTAATGTTAAAAAATTTCCAATGTGCTTCAGAGAGGTATAAGCAGACAAAAATGGATGCCGAGCCTTAGAAGGAAATATTAGGAAGTGTGAGCAAAACCTTGGTCAAAGAAGTGGGTTTTAATAAGGGACTTAAAAGAGGAACGGAAGATGGAGAGGTGGTGGAGTTTAGGGAGGGAAATCTACAATGTGGGCACCAATGGCAATGCAAATGGAGGGAATGCATAAGAAGCTAGAGTCAGAGGACCAGAGAGCTCTGGGAGTGTGTAGGGCTGGGGGAGGTTACAGAGATAGGGAGTGGTGAGGTTAGAAAGGAATTTAAACACAAGAAGCATGTAGGTCAGCAAGGAAAGAAGTGATGGGTGAGTGAAACTTGATGTAGAATAGTATATGAACAGTAGAGTTTTAGATCTGCTGAAGTTTATGGAGAGTGGAGAATGGGATGTCTGCCAGGAAAGTATTTGATTTGTCTGGAGTTGACAAAAGCATGGGTAATAGTTTCAGTAACAGATGGGCTGAGGAAGGGGCAGAGGTGGGAGATGTTACAGAGGGGGAAGTAGGTGATCTTTGTGATGGAGAAGATATGAGTTTGGAAGTTCAGCTCAAGGTTGAATAGGACGCCAAGGTTGCAACAGTCTGGTTCTTCCTGAGACAATGGCTGGGAAGGGGGATGAAATTGGCAGTGAGTGTACAAAGTTTGTGGCAGAGGCAGAAGATGATGGTTACATTATTCCCAATAATTAGCTGGAGGAAATTGCAGCTCATTCAAGGCTGGATATTAGATAAGCAATCTGACAATACAAAGGCAAGGGTCAAGAGTAGTGGCACAGAGGTAGAGCTGGGTGTTGTCAGCGTATATGTTAAAGCTGACCCCAGTAATATCACCAAGGAACAGCATGTAAAAGAGCAAGAGGGGTCCAAGGATCGATCCTGGGGAGACTCCGTAGGCAACGGTGTGTTGGCAGGAAGAGAACCCTTTACTGGTGATGGTTTGGCTACAATTGGATAGGTGAGAGTGGAACCAAACGAGTTCCATAGGATGAGGGCGGCATTGGAAGAGAATGTTGTGATGCGGTCGACTGTGTCAAAGACTGCAGAAAAGTCGAGGAGGATAAAACAAGATAATGCGCCAAGGCTACAGTCACAGAGGATGTCATTTGTAACTGATTATGGTCATTTCAGTGTTGTAGCAGGGACAAAAACCCGAATGGAGAGATTCAGACACGGAGTTGCAGAAAAAATGATCATAGATTTGGGAAGTGACAACAAAAATAGCCCGATTTTTCAAGTCTTTCTTTGTATTTGTATTTCTTCATACCAGACAGCATCCTAACAAATCTGCACTGTATCCTCTCTATTGTCTAAACAGCCTTCCTATAGTGTGGAACCTAAAACTGCACATCGTACTCCAACTGTGGTTTTGTTAGATTTATCATTACATCTTGACTTTTATATTCTATGGAGTAGAATTTCTGCAGGGTTCCCCAATCACAAACTGTAACTTCAGCGGAAGATTGGTGGTAACCCCAGGGAAAATGCATTAATGGTCATTTAAACATATACCTCTTGCCTTAAAACCCAGTATTCCATTTGTTGATTATGGCCATAAACACTTGAGGGGTTGCATTTAATGTGTTGTGAACCTGACCCCCCAAATACCTCTGTTCTTTCCCCCATTCAATGTATAATTAATGGGCCAGAAATTACATTAGCCTGCAAACAAAAGGTGTACGCCATTCATTACACTTGCCATTTAATTTCCATGAGATTTTGGACTGCAAGTTGCTGTAAGTGGGAATTCCAAATGGTGCAGTATTCTTTACAGGGCATCTGGGATCTGAGTGAACAGGAAAAGCAACTGTGTATCTCCTTAACCAAACAGATTGAAGAATTCTGAAATAAACAGCACAGAGTCTGAACCAGGAAGTGTCAGTTAGAATAGCGAATTCAATGTCAAATCAGGTACAGAAAGCGAAATAAAGAGAGGGAAAGAACAATTTGATTTAGAAAGAGACAGAAAGGAAAAGTAAAAAAAGTAATTGTTTTTAAAAATCTCCAACATCAATTAAAAGCTGAAGGCATGAGACTCCACACTTATAATAGTTCACTTTCAGTGCCAGAGAGGTTGTTTGGCAGTAATTAAGACTTATCACTCTGTTAAAAAGGGTAATTAGACTGAAATGGACAAGTCCTAATTATACGTGGCATGTTTACATTGTATCTACCATGTAAGTACAGGAACTTCACGCCATTCAATGAATTTGAATGGTGAGGCAGACTACGGGATGTCGTATTCGCAAAGCTAACAGTGGAGCAACACATTCTGGACAGTAATGTCTGGATTTTTGCATTTAACCACATCCTCGCCTGAAGTTTCTGTGCGATGTCCATAAATAATGGTGAGCGCCGTTAGCCTCACTGTTATTTTGACAGGAAAATCTGGGCCATTACTTTTAGTTTATTTTTTAACCAAAATGTACCACCTCACATTTACTGTCACTGAATTCATCTGTCTTGGACATTCATTGTCCTGGAGTCTCCAAGGATCTAAGGTTAATCTCCCAAGCACTGCAGTGAGCATTCTAGAAGAAATGCGGAAAAAGACTTTGCGATTCACACCATCGTGTGACATACCTGTGGTTTGTGCGCGCAGAACTCCTCACGCCACAGCTTCAAATTTTGGTTCCAAACCCTTCCTGCCCCTATGTTCATGTAGGAGAACTCACCAGGAAATGGCATGGGCGGCACGAGTGGGCATTCGGTCAAAACCGAACAGGTGAGATGGATTCACAAAATATGTTAAACCACAAATAAAGGAATGGTTTAAACAAATTTTAAAACAGAAATAACTTCAAACTATATTTCTTAAAGTAGATGTGTTGTACAAATAGAATACAAAAAAACATGCATAACCACTATTTTATTTTCTATTTAAAGCACTTGATAAAACTAGGGTGAAAAATTCATCACCTTAGCGCGCCTGTTAGCACCAGTAGATGGCGCTAATGCAGCATTGAGACCAGGGCGAGGCAAATCCAGCTTTGCACACCAAATTGGGCCTCCCTGTAGTGCTGCCGGTAACAGCTATCGCTGGGGACCTCAACGCTAGGGAGATTGTGACGTCAGTGGGTGTGCAATGCTCACTGAACACCCAATTTCCCAAATTGCTTTTAGCCACTTACTTCACCGCCTGCAGTAAACACCAACAGGGAGAGCTGGTGTGCAGCACCAGGAAGCCGGCTGCAGGGATGTTATTTAAAGGGATCATCAGTAATCACTTGCACCTGTCAGGTTGATGCAGTTTCAGTGGCTTTTTGTTAGATTCAGATACTGCAACAGTTTCATAGAGTAATTTTAAGGTTCTTTTGTATCAGGAGTCTTGTGACAAGTACAAAGTAGCTACATTTATTCTTCAAAGATTCAAATTGTAACACTTGGTAAGATTAATGGGGGCTGTACTGGCATGCCAGCTCCCCCTCCAGGATCTATGGCGGAGGGAGTGTAGCCAGTGAGAAAGATGGAAACATGTGCACAGAGGGAAGAGGATGAGGACAAGGAGGAAGATGATAAGGAAGAAGACGAGGAACAGGAGGGAGGGGGGAGGCAGCCAAACAATCGGGGTTCTTGACGGGCAGTCTGTGATGTGGTGTACCACCTCCCTCCACATAGTGTGGCAGACTTGTGGTGAGGGTTTCCTGCAAGTTGGTGGGTAGGACTGGCTGCTTCCAGCGCTAAAACCAATGCCTCCAAAGCTTCATGGGAAAACCTACGGGCTATCTCCCTGGGACAGCGATCTTTCATGAGAATTTGTAAATAAGTGCTCCTTCTTATAGTTGTTGAGGCAGCTGCACAGCTAACAATGCTGAGAATGAGGTGCTGCAGTATCAGTGAACCTCCCCTTTAAGTAGTGAAAAAAGCCTGTGGCAATCATGAGTTGTGATTAGACTGCACCCGATATTAGTCCAGTCTTTAACTGCACTGCCAATGAGCTTGGGTTTTTAGATTTGATTTAAGACTCCAATCATTTTATTGAGCAGTGAGTACAAATTTTGCATGCAGTCTACAGAATTTTCGCCTGGCACTTTTGTCCTAACACTGCCCATTCTTTGGATATAACAAATTTCTAGCCCTAGGAATATAGGAACAGTTTTTTTTTAGTTTGAACAAATTCATTTGAAATAAAAATTTAGTTGACATGACACCTTTGCATTTCAATAACCGTACAGTTATGAAAATGTAAAAAATGGATCAAAAAAATGGGACATAAAACTGGACAAACTATGAATTTTCTTCATTAAAGTAACTGCTGGAGAATTTTAGCTATGAGGAAAGATTGGATAGGCTGGGGTTGTTTTCTTTGGAACACAAGAGGCTGAGGGGAGACTTAATTGAGGTGTATAAAATTATGAGGGGTCTAGATAAAGTGGATAGGAAGCACCTGTGCACCTATATCCCTTAGCAGAGAGGTCAATAACCAAGGGGCATAGATTTAAATTAATTGGTAGAAGGATTAGTGGGGAGTTGAGGAGAACTTGTTTCACCCAGAGGGTGGTGGGGGTCTGGAACTCACTGCCTGATAGGGTGGTAGAGGCAGAAACCCTCATCACATTTAAAAAGTACTTAGATGTGCACTTGAAGTGCTGTAACCTACAAGGCTATGAACCAAGAGCTGGAAAGTGGAATTAGGCTGGATAACTCTTTTTCAGCCGGCACAGACACGATGTGCCAAATGGCCTCCTTCTGTGCCGTGAATTTCTATAATTTTATGATGCTATGCTATAAAATCTAGTACATAGCTCATATCTTCTAAATTTACAAAAATGACTTGGACTGATGTAACTTTTAAGGTTTCCAAAAGAACAAGCCTCCCAATGTGTGTGTGCCTTACCAATCTTGACTTTACAATATATAAGATGGTTACAAACAAAACAGAATAGATGACAGTTTCACAGTCTACTTTTACACATAATGGGTAGGTACTGTAAAGTCCGCGCCTCAATCATACACGGATTTCGGGAGAACAGTTTAACAGGTACTTTACTGAACAAGAGGCAGCTTGAAACTGAAACTACAGAAGCCTGCTAGGGCCTTTTATACAGGGGTGGTCACTGCCGGTACTGCAGTCTGAGACCAGTTATTCCCTTAAAGGGACATACACAACAATTCCTCCCCTTTTAGATAAACAGTACATAACATTCATTTAACAACTAAATAATAACTAATTACAATTACAATTTTCTCAGTAATATATACATCAACTGGAATAGTCATTTATAAGTTCAGTCTTTGAGGGGGCTTCCTGATCCGGACTGGATAGTGCCTTTCTCGAGTATCCTGTTTTGGCGGTGGAGTCAATTCTGGCTCATTGTCATTGGTTGGTTCGTCAGCTTCCAATACCCCTGCTTCTGAGGTAGACGCAATCTGTACTTACCAGGTGCACATGCTTGTGGTACAGGTTTGGCTTGTTCCTGTGACTCTAGAATCTGGTCAGCATGGCGTCTCACGATGCTCTCTCCAACGTCCACTGTGTACATTAGTGGTCCCTGCTGTGTGCATATTGTGCCTGGCTGCCATTTTTCTGTTCGGTAGTCGCGGGCCAAGACTGGTTGCCCTATCTTGAAGCTCCTGGTTGGCTTCTCATTTATGTGCTGGAACTGCTTATCCTCAACATCTCGTCTTATGTTTGGTTTGAGCAAATCCAAGCGACATCTTAGTCTCCGATTGAAAAACAGTACGGCTGGAGCTTGGTTGGTTACTGCATGTGTCGCAATCCGGTAAGCAAACAGGAAGTTATCCACCTTGTGTTGCAGTGGTATGTCGTCATTATACATTGCCTTTATGGCCTTTTTAAAGGTCTGAACAAACCTCTCAGCCAATCCATTTGTGGCTGGATGATATGGGGCAGATGTGTAATGTTTCACCCCATTATTTTTCAGGAACCTCCGGAAATCCTCAGACACAAACCGTGGGCCATTGTCAGAACAGATCTGTTCTGGCAACCCATTCCTGGTGAAGATGGTCCTTAGGACTGCAATAGTTTTCTCTGTGGTGATGGAGGACATTTTAATGACCTCTGGCCATTTCGAATGGGCGTCCACAGCGATTAGAAACATTGAGTCCATAAATGGACCAGCGAAATCAATGTGTACCCGTTGCCATGGAGATGAGGGCCACTCCCATGGATGTAGCGGGGCCTGTGGTGGAGCGTTTTGGACCTTCTGGCATCCTGTGCATCTCTTGGTCATATCCTCGATTTCTTTATCGATTCCCAGCCACCACACAAACGCCCTGGCTAGGCTCTTCATTTTTACCCCTCCCAGATGACCCTCGTGAAGCTCATTGAGTACTCTATCTCTCAACTTGGGTGGAATTACCACTCGGGATCCGCACATCAAGGTTCCCCGGCACACTGACAGCTGTTCCCTCCTTGGCGAGAATGCTGGCAACAGTGAGTCGCCATATGCTGGCCATACCTTCACTGTCAAATCATAGACCCGAGAGAGTGTCGGGCCATTTCGGGTTTCCTTCTCAATACTTGCGTTTGTAACAGGCAAACATTCGACTATGGTCGCATGGAATATCTCCACCGGGTCCACTGCAGGTGCTTCTTCCGCCGTAGGCAACGGTAGGCGCGACAGCCCATCAGCGTTTCCATGTTGTTTCATACCTTTGTAATCTATGTCATACTGATGTGCTCCTAGGAAACGTGACCATCTTTGCAGCCGTTGCGCGCCATCATCACCGGAACGCCCTTCTTTGGGTTAAAAATTGAGACCAGGGGTTGATGATCAGTCAGTAGGGGGAATTTCTGCCCGTGCAGATAGTGATTGAGCTTCTTCACCCCCCACACCAGGCTGAGGGCCTCCCTGTCAATCTGAGCGTAGTTACGCTCGGCTGAGGTTAGCGAGCGCGATGCAAAGGCTATTGGCCACTCTGAACCGTCACGGAATTTGTGTGACAGCACCGCTCCAATGCCGTAAGGTGACGCATCACATGCCAACCGAATCGGTAGTGTTGGGTTGTAGTGGGCCAATACTTCTTTTGAAGTGATTTGCCATTTACATTCCTGAAAGGCACGCTTGCACTCATCACTCCATTTCCATGTTACACCAGTTTGAAGGAGGGCGTTCAGTGGGTGCAGAATTGTAGATAAATTCGGCAAGAACTTATGGTAGTAGTTCACCAACCTCAGGAACGACCTCAGTTGCGACACATTTTCTGGTGCTGGAACCTTGACTACAGCCTCAATCTTGTCCGGCTACTTATGCAACCCTTCCTCATCAATCATGTGGCCACAATACGAGATTTGTCTCCTGAGGAACTCACATTTGGGACGGTTGGCTCGTAGCCCATATTCCTGCAATCTCTTGAGCACCTGTTCCAGGTTGGCAAGGTGTTCATTGTCATTTTCGCCCGTAACCAGGATGTCGTCCAAATAACACTGGGTCCCCGGGATCCCTTGCAGGACTTGTTCCATTGCCCTCTGCCACATAGCCGGTGCCGATGCTACCCCAAATACCAGTCGATTGTCCTGGTAAAGGCCTTTGTGAGTATTTATCGTGAGGTATTTCCTAGATGCTTCTTCCACCTCCATTTGTAGGTACACTTGAGCCAGGTCAATCTTTGTAAAACGTTTCCCTCCAGATAGTGAGGCGAAAATATCTTCTATCCGCGGAAGCGGATACTGTACTGTGTGCAGGACTGGGTTCACAGTCACCTTGAAGTCCCCACAGATGCAAACCTTCCTTGGCTCCCCAGGCGTGCTGCTCAATGCTTTCTTCATTACAGGAATGATGGGTGTGGCCCACTCGCTCCAGTCCACCTTAGACAGCACTCCCGAACGCTCCAGACTCCCCAGTTCAGCTTCCACAGCTGGGCGTATCGCGTATGGCACCGGTCTGGCCTTGAAAAATTTTGGGGTTGCGTTATCCTCAATCATTATGGTTGCCTTTACTCCTTTTAGAGTCCCAAGTCCTTGGTGGAACACCTCCTCTGCGTCAGATAGAATTTGTGAAAGACGTCCAGGTGCAACGTCATCATCTTTTTTGTCAGTCACAGTTAGTGCCAGAATGGAATGCCAATCCAATTATAGTCTTCGGATCCATTCACGTCCCAATAATGGTGGTCCTCCATCTCGTAGTATATACATGTATAGTTTCTGTGTTTCCTTTCCGTTATATTCAACTGGCACCCTTATTTTTCCTCTGGGGTAGACCTTTTGCCCCGTTTATGTCTTCAATACAATGGACGTGTCCTTTAAGGGTATGTGTGAGAATAGCCGCTCATAGTCTCGTCGATTCATGACAGTTAGGGCTGATCCTGTGTCCAATTCCATCTTCACTGGGGACCCTGCTATCATGAGGGTGACCCAAATGGTTCGGTGATCTTCTTTTGTGGTCATGTTGTGTAACTTTAAACAACTTAGTCGCCTGCTCCCAGAGTCCTTATCACTCTCCTGATCTTCTGAACTACTATCTGTCAGTTTCTTTACTTTCCTGTACTGTTCCTTCGTAGTTCTTGTCGTGTTGGTCTTCTTTCCCGACCTGCAGACTCTTGCTATATGTCCCATTTTCCTGCATTGCCTGCATATTTTGTCTTTAAACCAGCAGTCCTTCTGCTCATGAGTTGTTCTGCCGCAGCGATAGCACTTTTCGGCTCCATACGCCATTTCGTTAGCGCTGTATTCTTGTGGTTTCTGTTGTATTTCCGCAGCTCCCCGTGCTGCTGCTTCGTAGGATACTGCCACGCTGAAAGCCTGTTCTAGCGTCAGGTCCTTTTTTGAAAGTAGTCGTTTCTGGGTTCCTTCACTCTGGAGCCCGCAGACAAACTTATCCCGTAAGGTGTCTGCCAGTCCTGCTCCAAACTGGCAGTGCTTCGATAACTTGCGTAGTTCCGTAAGATAGTCAGCATTGCTCTCATCTTTGTGCTGGTTTCTTTTATGGAACTTGAATCTTTCTGCTATCAGCAGTGGTGTAGTGCTTAGATGTTCCTGTAAGATATGAACAATCTCCTCAAAACATTTCTCCATTGGTTTAGCTGGGGTAATTAAATTCCGCAATAGGCCGTACGTACTTGCACCCATCAGATTTAATAATACCGACGCCCTCTTTCCATCAGCCACGTCATTTGCCTTGCAGTACACTTCAATTCTTTCCACATACGTGATCCAGTCTTCTACCTCGTTGTCGAAAGCAGTGACACTGCCACTTTTCGGCATCTTGGGCGATTTTAAATGGCGCCTCCCGCGCTTTGCTTCTTCCCCAATGGAATAAAATGGCACCTCCCGCGCTTTTGCTTCTTCCCCGACGGGATAAAATGGCGCCTCCCGCGCTTTTGCTTCTTCCCCTTACTGCCACGCTGCTCCTAGCGTTCTACGGGGTAATGGCAGCGACCCGCAGCTTCGGTGCATCTCGCTTTCCTTCCCCCCCGTTTAGTTTCTCTCCACTGTCCTGTTCTCGAGCACCGACTGTGCCCTGTGCGCTCCACCCTCTCTCTCTTGTTTTCTTTTCCCAGCGACGCTGCGCGGCCCGATTTGTAGAGCCACTCGATCGAGCTTGAGCCCGCCGCAGTCCGGAAGGGTCAGCGCGCTACCTGCTACCAGCACGATTCGCTGGAACCACAGTCTCTCCCGCAATTCTCCAAACACCGATGGATTCTTTGGGCGGTTGCCCTCGGTCGACGCCCGTTGCTCAGACTATGACCTTCCAGGACCTTCCTTTCAGGCGAGATCCCCGTGAGATGATGCCACACTGCAGGTGAGTTCGAACTTACTTGTCGCCACTGTAAAGTCCGCGCCTCAATCATACACGGGCTTCGGGAGAACAGTTTAACAGGTACTTTACTGAACAAGAGGCAGCTTGAAACTGAAACTACAGAAGCCTGCTAGGGCCTTTTATACGGGGGTGGTCACTGCCGGTACTACAGTCTAAGACCAGTTATTCCCTTAAAGGGACATACACAACAGGTACCTTTAACTATTGTATTTTTTTCTAAAAATGCTGTTACGTACAAGCAAAGACACTGAACTGCTGGGGACCCAACTTTTATAAGGTAAATGCAATAATATTTACAAACTGCAGGTAAAGATCACATAATCAAACCTCCAGGAAACGTCCAACCAGAGTTGCCAAGCCGAATCTTAAACCTTATGATCACTGCTCTCGAGGAGCTCACCCACATTTAACTCACCTACTTGATCTATTTTGTTACTCATAACTAGATCTAGCAGCGCCTTGTAGGTATACGAACATACCGCTTGACGAAGGAGTTTTGCACACATTTTAGGAATTCCATTCCTTTTTTTTCCCATTTCCTCCCTCCCTCTCCCAAACAATGGATGGACAATTAAAATCTCCTACAACAATGTTTTATTATGCCTACTCATTTCCCTGATCTGTTTGCAGATCTCCTCTTCCATTTTCGTCCCACAATTCAAAGGTTTACAGTACAATTAATTCATAATTCTCAACAAATATACATTCCCTTGAGGAATAAAAACTCCACTGGAAAAGTGGTACAACCATGGCTAATTAAAGAAGTTAAGGATAGTATTAGATTAAAAGAAGAGGCTTACAATGTTGCCAAAAAGAATAGTAAGCCTGAGGATTGTGAGGGTTTAAAAATCAGCAAAGGATGACCAAGAAATTGATAAAGAGGGAGAAAATAGAATACGAGCATAAACTAGCAAGAAATATAAAAACAGATTGTAAGAGCTTTTACATGTAAAAAGGAAGAGATTAACGAAAGTAAACGTAGGTCTCTTACAGAGACAGGAAAAATTATAATGGGGAATAAGGAAATGGCAGAGACATTAAACAAATATTTTGTGTTGGTCTTCGCAGTATAAGACACAAAGAACATACCGGAAATTGTGGGGAACCAAGCGACTAATGAGAGTGAGGAATTAAAGTAAGTAGTATTAGTAAAGAAAAATTACTGGAGAAATTAATGGGACTAAAAGCCAACAAAGCCCCTGGACCTGATGGCCTACACACTAGGGCTTTAAAAGAGGTGGCTGCAGAGATAATGGATGCATTGGTTTTGATCTTCCAGAATTCGCTAGATTTTAGAATGGTCCCCGTGGATTGGACGTTAGCAAATGTAACACCGTTGTTCAAGAAAGCAGGGAGATTGCAAACAGAGAACTACAGGCCAGTTAGCTTGACATCCATTGCAGGAAAATGCTGGAATCTATTATTAAAGACGTGGTAACAGGGCACTTGGAAAATCACAATGTGATTGGGCAGAGGCAACACGGTTCTATGAAAGGGAAATCGTGTTTGACAAACCTGTCAGAGTTTTTTGAGGGTTTAACTAACAGAATAGATAAGGGGGAACCAGTGGATGTGGTGTATTTGGATTTTCAAACAGCATTCGATAAGGTGCCACACAAGATGTTGTGACACAAGATTAGGGCTCATGGGATTGGGGGTAATATATTAGCATGGATGGAGGATTGGTTAACAGACAGAAAACAGAGAGTAGGGATAAATGACCCATTTTCAGGATGGCAGGCTGTAACTAGTGGAGTGCCACAAGGATCAGTGCTTGGGCCTCAGCTGCTTTCAATCTATGTCAATGACTTAGATGAGGGAACTGCATGTAATGTATCCAAGTTTGCTGATGATACAAAGCTAAGAGGGAAAATAAGCTGTAAGGAGGATGCAAAGAGGCTGCAAAGGGATATTGACCAGTTAAATGATCGGGCAAGAACGTGGCAGATGGAGTATAATGTGGGGAAGTGTGAAATTATCCACTTTGGTAGGAAGAATAGAAAAGCAGAATATTTTTTCAAAGGTGAGAGATTAGTAAATGTTGGTAAGAGAGTGTTTTGGGGCCCTTGTACATGAAGCACAGAAAGTTAACATGCAGGTACAGCAAGCAATTAGGAAGGCAAATGTTTTGTTAGACTTCATTGCAAGGGGGTTGGAGTATAAGAATAAGGAAGTCTTGCTGGAATTATATAGAGCTTTGGTGAGACCACACCTGGAGTACTGTGTACAGCTTTGGTCTCCTTACCAAAGGAAGGATATATCTGCCTTGGAGGGGGTGCAACGAAGGTTCTCTAGATTGATTCCTAGGATGAGAGGATTGCCCTACGAGGAGAGATTGAGTAGCATGATCCTACATTCTCTGTAGTTTAGAAGAATGAAAGGTGATCGCATTGAAACTTTAAAATTCTTAGAGGGCTTGTCAGGGTAGAAGCTTGTAAGATTCTCAAAATTCAGCAGATCCCCAAAACCAAGAAGATTACCCTAAAGAAGGGATTTTTGGACTGTTAATAAACCATGTCAGAATGGAATAAGAATATTGGGCCTAAAAGGGGCTTAAACCCCAGGATTTTGGTTATTTTTAAAAGGCATGTTCAAGCCTGTGAAAGGCTGTCTCAAAGGGATTGGGATGGGCCTATGTAATACGAGCAGTTTGGATATTGGCATAAGCCAAACTGTCTGGGAACGTTCTGGTCTGTCTCAGTCATTTTACATAATGATAAAGACCAGCGGAAGAGCCATTCCCGCCAAAAACTACAGAGCCATCCAAAGTATGCATAATGCAGAACATGCCACTGACCAACAAAAGGGACCCTGACCCCAGCAGGAAAAGACAAATCTTACTAATCAAACCAGAGATTAAACAGTCATTTAAAGCCAATTTAGGTTTTGATGGACCATCCCGAAACTAATTCACACCAACTTAAACCAATTGAGATAGATGGGACCAGCTCGAAACTCGTTAAAGAATTCAAAAACTATTAATGTTAATGAGCCCGCCAACAATGACAATGGGCCAGAGAAGATTTGGCAGGCAGATAGGCAAGGCCTCAAACGGTATAATTAGGGCCTGCTTTTTCAGTTGAAAACCATTTGGAGATTGACGGAAGGACAACAGAAGGAGAACGAAAGGAAAAGAGAGAGGAATCACGGCAATCAAAGGCCCCAAGAAACAAACAACCAAAAATATTGGGCCAGAAATTAGGATCGGGGGCTTGCCGCGCGTGCAAGTCCCCGATGTGCACTTACCCGGCGCGCCTGCCTTTCAGCTCCCGAGACGCGTGGATTTCCTCTTCTCAGATGATGGCTCCCAGGCAGCGTCTGATGTCACGCCGCCCAGGAGTGCAGCCAGAGCGAAGCCTCGAGCGCGGAGTGCAACTGACACACGCCCCTTAAGGTCTAATTTCCATAGGACATGCCCCCAATCTTTCCAAGCAGCTGGAGAGGACTGGTATTTACAGAACAGCAGTGCAAGTAGGTTATCTGTATTTTTATGAAAGTTTTGTTAACTTTTACTAAATGTTTAAAATGTTTAAATGATTTTGATGACTCTCAGATAGTTTTAAAGAGAATTGAAGCTATTTAAGCAGTTTTTAAAGCCTTGAAAACATTATTTTCATTCTTTTAAGTTAATTAGCAAAGTGAAATGGCTGGAATGAGCACATTCCACGTGATTAAAAGAACTCAGAACTTCACTGAGGATGACCTCAGCAATCTCCTCAACGAGGTGGAGGCAAAGCGCCTGCGCATCATGAGGAATGAGCAGTCGAGGGCACCGCGAAAAGGTCAGATGGCAGCGTGGTCGGAAGTTGCACAAGCTGTCAGCGCGACCTCCACCATTCCACGTACAGCGGAACAATGTCGCAAGAAATTCAGTGACTTGTTGCGATCTGTCAGGGTTTGTACAGTTATTACTAAAGTGCACTGTAACATTGCTTAGAATTTAAGTTAACCAGATTTCAAAAGGCTTTCAATGCATTTACTTCAGTCAAGTTACTTCTTGGTAAAGTCACCAGAGGTAGCAATAAAACTTTATGGCTTTGGAGCCAGCCCAGGGTTACCTACTGTTCTCTTATCTTGATTCCAGTGCTTGGAGCTGTAAAACTTCAATCAAAGATGTAAAGAAACAGTCTTCAAAGCCTTCGCTGTCCATGTCAGAAATGCAGCTGAAGAGCAGGAAAAGTCTCACAGGGGCCTTGCAAGTAGCTCCGGAGGGCTCCAGTCACGGGGATTGAAGAGGCGCAGGAAACGTTAGGGTGTCACCTTCAGCTCACTCCGCCTCCCTCAACCCTAACTCACAGAGGCCAGTGGCCAAATCGTTATATTGTTATATTTTTCATTTTATTGAAATGTTAAATGTTTTCTTACATATTTAAATTCAAATGTTTATTTCTGAATGAAAGGATATGTAACCGTTTCGTTTCAGCAGTACACCCAGTAATCAATGTTAAAACAATTTCAACAATTATTTTATTTCAAAAATTTTGACAACTGTTACAAAAGTAGAAAATAGCTAGTTTCTGTAATGTATATACCTTTAAGGGGGGAACTATCTTTTACAGCTCATGTATACTGCAGTACTGGCAGTGACCACACCTGTATATAGCACTGAGTAGTAATCTGTACAGATCAGTTCCCGTGTGAGCCACGTTGAGTAAACACCAGTTGTACCGTTCTCCTGCAGTCTGTGGCTTATTATACACAGACACTGTAAAGTCCGCGCCTCAATAATACACGGACTTCGGGAGAACAGTTTAACAGGTACTTTACTGAACAGGAGGCAGCGTCAGACTGAAAATACAGAAGCCTGCTAGGGCCTTTTATACAGGGGTGGTCACTGCCGGTACTGCAGTCTAAGACCAGTTTTTCCCTTAGAGGTACATACACAACAATTCCTCCCCTTTTAGATAAACAGTACATAACATTCATTTAACAACTAAATAATAACTAATTACAATTACAATTTTCTCAGTAATATATACATCAACTGAAATAGTCATTTATAAGTTCAGTCTTTGAGGAGGCTTCCTGATCCGGACTGGATAGCGCCTTTCTCAAGTATCCTGTTCTGGCAGTGGAGTCAATTCTGGCTCATTGTCATTGGTTGGTTCGTCAGCTTCCAACACCCCTGCTTCTGAGGTAGACGCAATCTGTACTTCGGGCTCATTACCAGGTGCACATGCTTGTGGTACAGGTTTGGCTTGTTCCTGTAACTCTAGAATCTGGTCAGCATGGCGTCTCACGATGCTCTCTCCAACGTCCACTGTGTACATTAGTGGTCCCTGCTGTGTGCATATCGTTCCTGGCTGCCATTTTTCTGTTCGGTAGTTGCGGGCCAAGACTGGTTGCCCTATCTTGAAGCTCCTGGTTGGCTTCTCATTTATGTGCTGGAACTGCTTATCCTCAACATCTCGTCTTATGTTTGGTTTGAGCAAATCCAAGCGACATCTTAGTCTCCGGTTGAAAAACAGTACGGCTGGAGTTTGGTTGGTTACTGCATGTGTCGCATTCCGGTAAGCAAACAGGAAGTTATCCACCTTGTGTTGCAGTGGTATGTCATCATTATGCATTGCCTTTATGGCCTTTTTAAAGGTCTGAACAAACCTCTCAGCCAATCCATTTGTGGCTGGATGATATGGGGCAGATGTGTAATGTTTCACCCCATTATTTTTCAGGAACCTCCGGAAATCCTCAGACACAAACCGTGGGCCATTGTCGGAACAAATCTGTTCTGGCAACACATTCCTGGCGAAGATGGTCCTTAGGACTGCAATAGTTTTCTCCGTGGTGATGGAAGACATTTTAATGACCTCTGGCCATTTCGAATGGGCGTCCACAGCGATTAGAAACATTGAGTCCATAAAGGGACCAGCGAAATCAATGTGTACCCGTTGCCATGGAGATGAGGGCCACTCCCATGGATGTAGCGGGGCCTGTGGTGGAGCGTTTTGGACCTTCTGGCATCCTGTGCATCTCTTGGTCATATCCTCGATTTCTTTATCGATTCCCAGCCACCACACAAACGCCCTGGCTAGGCTCTTCATTTTTACCCCTCCCAGATGACCCTCGTGAAGCTCATTGAGTACTCTATCTCTCAACTTGGGTGGAATTACCACTCGGGATCCACACATCAAGGTTCCCCGGCACATTGACAGCTGTTCTCTCCTTGGCGAGAATGCTGGCAACAGTGAGTCGCCATATGCTGGCCATCCCTTCGCCGTCAAATCATAGACCCGAGAGAGTGTCGGGTCATTTCGGGTTTCCTTCTCAATACTTGCATTTGTAACAGGCAAACATTTGACTATGGTCGCATGGAATATCTCCACAGGGTCCACTGCAGGTGCTTCTTCCGCCGTAGGCAATGGTAGACGCGACAGCCCATCAGCGTTTCTGTTGTGTATGTACATTTAAGGGAATAACTGGTCTCAGACTGCAGTACCGGCAGTGACCACCCCTGTATAAAAGGCACTAGCAGCCTTCTGTAGTTTCAGTTTCCAGGTTGTCTCCATTCAGTAAAGACTTGTTATAATCAACTCCTGCCGTCCGTGTCTCAATTATACACGGACATAATATTGGCGACGAGCAGATACGAACTTAGCTACAGTCTGCACCACCTCATGGGATCCATCCCTGAAGCGAAGTGAGCAGAGGTCGAGGCCAGAAAGAAGAAAGAAACAGTAGAAACGGGCGTCGACCGTTGCCATCCGCCTCTGAGTCAGCGGAGTTGAAGATTTGCAGGAGAGGCTGTCGAGAGTGGGGCTTGGTTCCTGTTGAAGGTGCTTCAGCTAATTGGGCTGGTGGCAGGTAGTACACTGATCCTTCCTGGGCTGCGGCGGTCTAGAACTCGAGCGGGTGGCTTGCAACGGGGCCGAGCAGCGTTGTTGGGAAGAGGAGAGAGAGAGAGGGTGGAGCACACAGGGCGCGGCCGGTGCTATGAAGCCGGGCAGCATACAGACCCGAGAAGAGGGAGGCAAGAGTCCCGCAGGGTTGTTCCGACGACGGGAAAATAATAAAATTAAAAAAAATTAAACGCGCAGAAAGCCGCGAGGAGCTACAGTTTACAAGGGAAACCGTGGGAAGCAGCGTTAGCAACAGCGGGGAAGAAGGCAAAGCGCGGGAGGCGCCATCTTAATCCAGCGGGGAAGAAGGCAAGGCGTGGGAGGCGCCATTTTGTTAAATCGGGGAAGAAGGCAAAGCGCGGGAGGCGCCATTTTAGATTTCCAAGATGCCGAAGACTGGCCATATCACTGCCTTTGATAATGCAACAGAAGACTGGACCACGTATGTGGAAAGAGTCGAGGTATATTGCGAGGCAAACAAAATAGCCGATGAGAAAAAGGCATCGGTACTGCTAAACTTAATGGGCGCAAGAACGTACGGCCTATTGCGGGACCTGATTACTCCAGCCAAGCCGAAGGCGAAGAGTTTTAACAAAATTGTTGCTATCCTACTGGAACACCGAAACCCTGCACCGCTGCTGATAGCAGAAAGATTTAAATTCCACAGGAGAACTCAGCATAAAGATGAGAGCAATGCTGATTACCTTACGGAACTACGCAAGCTATCAAAGCACTGCCAGTTCGGAGCAGGACTGGCAAATACCCTACAGGACAAATTTGTCTGTGGACTCCTGAGTGAAGGAACCCAGAAGAGGTTACTCTCAGAGAAAGAGCTGACGCTAGATAAGGCTTTCAGCGTGGCAGTATCGTATGAAGCAGCAGCCAGGGGAGCTGTGGAAATACAACAAAAGCCACAGGAATACGGCACCCACGGAATGACACGGGGATTTGCAAAATGTTATCGCTGCGGCAGAACAACCCATGACCAGAAGGACTGCTGGTCCAAGGACAAAATATGCAGGCAATGCGGAAAGATGGGACACATTGCACGAGTTTGCAGGTCTGGGAAGAAGACCAACGACAACAAAAAGGCTACTAAGGAACCGTACAAGAAAGTACAAAAGATGACGGACAGTAGTTCCGAAGACCAGATGAGCGATAGTGAATCCGGGAACAAGAGACTAAGCTGTCTCAAACTTCACAATGTAATCGCAAAAGAGGATCACCGAACCATTTGGGTCACCCTCACGATAGCAGGGTCCCAAGTCAAAATGGAATTGGATACAGGATCGGCTCTAACCGTCAAGAATCGACGAGACTACGAGCGGCTATTCTCACACATACCCTTGAGAGAGACATCCATCGTCTTGAGGATGTATACGGGGCAAAAAGTATACCCCAGAGGAAAAATAAGGGTGCCTGTCAAATACAACGGCAAGAAAATACGGAAATTGTATCTCTACATACTGCAAGATGGTGGACCACCGCTATTGGGACGTGAATGGATCAGAAAAATAAGCTTAGACTGGCACTCCATTCAGGCAATGGTGGTGGCTAGTAAAAAGGATGACGACGTCACTCCTGGACGATTGTCAACAATCTTAGCTAACGCCAAAGAGGTATTTCAACAAGAACTGGGCACTCTTAAAGGCATAACCGCCTCGATAAAAATAGAAGAGAATGCAATTCCCAAGTTTTTGAAAGCAAGACCGGTACCATATGCAATTCGCCCAGCCGTCGAGGCAGAGCTGGAGAATCTGGAGAATGCAGGCATGTTATCTAAGGTAGACTGGAGCGAGTGGGCGACACCCATCGTTCCTGTCATGAAGAAAATGTTAAACAATAAGTCTGAGGAGCCAAGGAAGGTTCGCATCTGTGGGGACTTCAAGGTGACGGTGAATCCAGTCCTTCACACAGTACAATATCCTCTTCCAAGGAGAGAAGATATCTTCGCCTCACTATCTGGAGGGAAGCGTTTTACAAAAATTGACTGAGCACAAGCATATTTACAGATGGAGGTTGAAGAATCCTCTAGGAAGTATCTCACGATAAACACTCACAAAGGTCTTCACCAGTATCATCGACTGGTATTCGGAGTAGCATCAGCTCCGGTGATATGGCAAAGAGTGATGGAACAAGTCCTGCAAGGGATTCCGGGGACTCAGTGTTACTTGGACAACATCCTAGTGACAGGTGAAGATGACAGTGAACACCTTGACAACCTAGAACAGGTGCTCACTAGACTACGTGAACATGGGCTACGAGCCAATCGCCCCAAGTGCGAGATTTTTAAGAGACAGATATCGTATTGTGGCCACGTGATTGATGAAGAGGGGTTACATAAGTCCCCTGACAAAATTGAAGCGGTAGTTAAGGCCCCAGCGCCTGAAAATGTGTCGCAACTGAGGTCATTCCTCGGATTGGTGAATTACTACCATAAGATTTACCGAATTTGTCCACAATTCTGCACCCACTGAATGCCCTACTAAGTATTGGCTCACTACAACCCATCACTACCGATAAGACTGGCGTGTGATGCGTCTCCCTACGGCATTGGGGCGGTACTGTCACATAAATTCCTTGATGGGTTAGACGCTTTTGCGTCACGCTCGTTAACTTCAGCCGAGCGTAACTACGCCCAGATTGACAGAGAGGCCCTCAGCCTGGTGTGGGGGGTGAAGAAGTTCAATCACTACCTACACGGTCTAAAATTTACTCTACTAACTGACCATCAACCTCTCGTCTCCATTTTCAACCATCAGAAGGGTGTACCGATAATGACAGCACAACGGCTACAGAGGTGGTCCCTTTTCCTAGGGGCACACCAATATGACATCGAGTACAAAGGAACTAAACAGCATGGGAATGCTGATGGATTGTCGCGCCTACCGTTGCCGACGGTGGAAGAAGCACCTGCAGTGGATCCAGTGGAGATATTCCACTCGACCATAGTCGAATGTCTCCCTGTGACGAATGCAAACATAGAAAAGGAAACACGAAATGACCCAACACTATCCTGGGTCTATGACTTAACGGTGAAGGGATAGCCAGCACATGGCGAACCACTGCTGCCAGCATTCTCGCCAAGAAGAGAACAGCTGTCAGTGTGCAGAGGAACCTTGATGTGTGGATCCAGAGTAGTAATTCCACCCAAATTGAAGGATAGAGTGCTCAATGAGCTTCATGAGGGTCATCTGGGAGGGGTAAAAATGAAGAACCTAGCCAGAGCGTTTGTGTGGTGGCCGGGAATCAATAGAGAAATCGAAGAGATGACCAAGAGCTGTACAGGATGCCAGAAGGTCCAAAACGCCCCACCACAAGCCACTCTACATCCATGGGAGTGGCCCTCATCTCCATGGCAAAGGGTGCCCATTGATTTTGCTGGTCCCTTCATGGACTCGATGTTTTTAATTGCGGTGGATGCACATTCAAAGTGGCCAGGGGTAATAAAAATGTCCTCAACCACCACAGAAAAAACTATCACAGTCTTACGAACCATATTCGCCAGGAATGGGCTGCCTGAACAGATTTGCTCTGACAATGGACCACAGTTTGTGTCTGAAGAGTTCTGGAGGTTCTTAAAGAACAATGGTGTTAAGCATTACACATCTGCCCCATATCATCCAGCCACTAATGGATTGGCCGAGAGGTTTGTTCGAACATTCAAGAAGGCTATCAAGGCAATGAGTAATGAAGATATACCCCTACAACATAAGGCGGACAACTTCTTGTTTGCCTACCGGAATGCGACACATGCGGTTACCAACCAAACTCCTGCCATGATGTTTTTCAATCGAAGACTACGATGCCGCTTGGATTTGGTTAAGCCGAACATCAGAAGAGATGTGGAGAACAGGCAGTTTCAGAATATGAATGAAAGGCCGACCAGGTGTTTTAAGATAGGTCAACCAGTTTTGGCCCGGAACTACCGCACAGAGAAATGGCAGCCAGGAACGATCTGTACACGGCAAGGACCTCTCATGTATACCGTGGACGTTGGAGAGAGCATTGTAAGATGCCATGCTGACCAGATTCTAGAGTCACTGGAAAACGTCAACTCCACACCACGATCTGATACACCTGGCGATGAAACCGAAGTACCAATTGCATCTACCGCAGAATCGGTGATATTGGAAGCAGACAAACCAAACAACGACATTGATCCCGACTCAACTTTACCAGAAGAACCTGATACCCAAAGAGGCGTTATCCAGGCAGAATCAGGAAGCCTCCTCAAAGACTGAACTTATAATTGCTTAACATCAACCAATGTATCTAGCAACCGTAATTGTAATTGTAATTAGTTATCATTTAGTTGTTAAATGAATGTTATGCACTGTTTATCTAAAAGGGGAGGAATTTTTGTGTATATACCTTTAAGGGAATAACTGGTCTCAGACTGCAGTACCGGCAGTGACCACACCCGTATAATAGGCACCAGCAGCCTTCAGTAGTTTCAGTTTCCAGGTTGTCTCCATTCAGTAAAGACTTGTTATAATCAACTCCTGCCGTCCGTGTCTCAATTATACACGGACATAATAGTTTCCATGTTATTTCGTACCTTTGTACTCTATGTCGTACTGATGTGCCCCTAGAAAAAGTGACCATCTTTGCAGGCATTGCGCCGTCATCACCGGAACGCCCTTCTTTGGGTTAAAAATTGAGACCAGTGGTTGATGATCAGTCAGTAGGGGGAATTTCTGCCCATGCAGATAGTGATTAAACTTCTTCACCCCCCACACCAGGTTGAGGGCCTCCCTGTGAATCTGGGCGGAGTTACGCTCGGCTGAGGTTAGCGAGTGCGATGCAAAGGATATTGGCCTCTCTGAACCATCACGGAATTTGTGTGACAGCACCGCTCCAATGCTGTATGGTGACGCATCACATGCCAACCGAATCGGTAGTGTTGGGTTGTAGTGGGCCAATACTTCTTTAGAAGTGATTAGGCATTTACATTCCTGAAAGGCACGCTTACACTCATCACTCCATTTCCATGTTACACCAGTTTGAAGCAGGGCGTTCAGTGGGTGCAGAATTGTAGATAAATTCGGCAAGAACTTATGGTAGTAGTTCACCAACCCGAGGAACGACCTAGTTGCGACACATTTTCCGGTGCTGGAGCCTTGACTACAGCCTCAATCTTGTCCGGCTACTTATGCAACCCTTCCTCATCAATCATGTGGCCACAATACGAGATTTGACTCCTGAAGAACTCGCATTTGGGACGGTTGGCTCGTAGCCCATATTCCTGCAATCTCGTGAGCACCTGTTCCAGGTTGGCAAGGTGTTCATTGTCATTTTCGCCCGTAACCAGGATGTTGTCCAAATAACACTGGGTCCCCGGGATCCCTTGCAGGACTTGTTCCATTGCCCTCTGCCAAATAGCCGTGGCCAATGCTACCCCGAATACCAGTCGATTGTACTGGTAAAGGCCTTTGTGAGTGTTTATCGTGAGGTATTTCCTAGATGCTTCTTCCACCTTCATTTGTAGATACGCTTGAGCCAGGTCAATCTTTGTAAAACGTTTCCCTCCAGATAGTGAGGCGAAAATATCTTCTATCCGCGGAAGCGGATACTGTACTGTGTGCAGGACTGGGTTCACAGTCACCTTGAAGTCCCCACAGATGCGAACCTTCCTTGGCTCCCCAGTCGTGCTGCTCAATGCTTTCTTCATTACAGGAACGATGGGTGTGGCCCACTCGCTCCAATCCACCTTAGACAGCACCCCCGAACACTCCAGACTCTCCAGTTCAGCTTCCACAGCTGGGCGTATCGCGTATGGCACAGGTCTGGCCTTGAAAAATTTTGGGGTTGTGTCATCCTCAATCTTTATGGTTGCCTTTACTCCTTTTAGAGTCCCAAGTCCTTGTTGGAACACCTCTTCCGCGTCAGATAGAATTTGTGACAGACGTCCAGGTGCGACGTCATCATCTTTTTTGCCAGTCACAGTTAGTGCCAGAATGGAATGCCAATCCAATTGTAGTTTTCGGATCCATTCACGTCCCAATAATGGTGGTCCTCCATCTCGTAGTATATACATGTATAGTTTCTGTGTTTCCTTTCCGTTATATTCAACTGGCACCCTTATTCTTCCTCTGGGGTAGACCTTTTGCCCCGTGTATGTCTTCAATACAATGGACGTGTCCTTTAAGGGTATGTGTGAGAATAACCGCTCATAGTCTCGTCGATTCATGACAGTTAGGGCTGATCCTGTGTCCAATTCCATCTTCACTGGGGACCCTCCTATCATGAGGGTGACCCAAATGGTTCGGTGATCTTCCTTTGCGATAACGTTGTGTAACTTTAAACAACTTAGTCGCCTGCTCCCGGAGTCCTTATCACTCTCCTGATCTTCTGAACTACTATCTGTCAGTTTCTTTACTTTCCTGTACTGTTCCTTAGTAGTTCTTGTCATGTTGGTCTTCTTTCCCGACCTGCAGACTCTTGCTATATGTCCCATTTTCCTGCATTGCCTGCATATTTTGTCTTTAAACCAGCAGTCCTTCTGCTCATGAGTTGTTCTGCCGCAGCGATAGCACTTTTCGGCTCCATACGCCATTTCATTAGCGCTGTATTCTTGTGGTTTCTGTTGTATTTCCGCAGCTCCCCGTGCTGCTGCTTCGTAGGATACTGCCACGCTGAAAGCCTGTTCTAGCGTCAGGTCCTTTTCCGAAAGTAGTCGTTTCTGGGTTCCTTCACTCTGAAGCCCGCAGACAAACTTATCCCGTAAGGTGTCTGCCAGTCCTGCTCCGAACTGGCAGTGCTTCGATAACTTGCGTAGTTCCGTAAGATAGTCAGCATTGCTCTCATCTTTGTGCTGGTTTCTTTTATGGAACTTGAATCTTTCTGCTATCAGCAGTGGTGTAGGGCTTAGGTGTTCCTGTAAGATATGAACAATCTCCTCAAAACTTTTCTCCATTGGTTTAGCTGGGGTAATTAAATTCCGCAATAGGCCGTACGTACTCCCACCCATCAGATTTAATAATACCGACGCCCTCTTTCCATCGGCCACCTCGTTTGCCTTGCAGTACACTTCAATTCTTTCCACATACGTGGTCCAGTCTTCTACCTCATTGTCGAAAGCAGTGATACTGCCACTTTTCGGCACCTTGGGCGAATTAAAATGGCGCCTCCGGCGCTTTTTCTTCTTCACCAATGGAATAAAATGGCGCCTCCCGCGCTTTTGCTTCTTCCCCAACGGGATAAAATGGCGCCTCCTGCGCTTTTGCTTCTTCCCCTTACTGCCACGCTGCTCCTAGCGTTCTACGGGATAATGGCGGCGACCCGCAGCTTCGGCGCATCTCGCTTTCCTTCCCCCATGTTTAGTTTCTCTCCGCTGTGCTGTTCTTGAGCACCGACTGCACCCTGTGCGCTCCACCCTCTCTCTCTTGTTTTCTTTTCCCGGTGACGCTGCGCGGCCCGTTTTGTCGAGCCGCTCGATCGAGCTTGAGCCCGCCGCAGTCCGGAAGGGTCAGCGCGCTACCTGCTACCAGCACAATTCGCTGGAACCACAGTCTCTCCCGCAATTCTCCGAACACTGATGGATTCTTTGGGCGGTTGCCCTCGGTCGATGCCCGTTGCTCAGACTACGACCTTCCAGGACCTTCCTTTCAGGCGAGATCCCCGTGAGATGATGCCACACTGCAGGTGAGTTCGAACTTACTCGTCGCCAGTGTAAAGTCCGCGCCTCAATAATACACGGACTTCGGGAGAACAGTTTAACAGGTACTTTACTGAACAGGAGGCAGCGTCAGACTGAAAATACAGAAGCCTGCAAGGGCCTTTTTTACAGGGGTGTTCACTGCCGGTACTCAGTCTAAGACCAGTTATTCCCTTAAAGGTACATACACAACAGACACAAAAAATTGGCGACAAGGCAAGTTCGAACCTACCTGCAACTCTGCCTCACCTCCCGGGGATTCGTTCCTGGAGATCAGTGGATTGGAGGTCAAGGCCAGAGACTCGGGCGTCGACCACGGGCAACCGCCCAGTCATCCAGCAGAGACTCGAGAATTGCGGGGCAGGCTGTCGAGAGCCAGGCTTGGCTTTCCAGTCGAGGTGGTCCAGCAAAACGAGCTGGCAACAGGTAGTGCGCAGACCCTTCCCGGACAGCGGCGGGTTAGAGCCCGACCGAGCGGCACAGCAAAGGGCCGAGCAGCGTCGAAGGGGGAGAGAGAGAGAGGGCAGAGCACACAGGGCGCAGCCGGGTTCAAGGGCCGAGCAGCGTCGAAGAGATGGAGAGAGAGACGCGCAGAAACCCGCGAGGCGCCGCCATTGCCACGAGGACCGCCGAGAGCGGCGTTGGCAGCAGCGCAGGAGAAGCGCGTGAAACCTACAGGGCGCCGCCATTGCCATGAGAACCGCCGGGAGCGGCGTTGGCAGCAGCGGGGGAGCAAGGAAAGCGCAGGAGACACCATTTTAAGCCATTGGGAGACGCCATTTTAAACCACACCCAAAATGCCGAAGAGTGGCAGTATCACCGCGTTTAACAATGAAGTCGAAGATTGGACTACATATGTCGAATGAATAGAGGTATGCTGCAAGGCAAATGAGGTGTCAGATGACAAGAAAGCGTCGGTATTGTTATATTTAATGGGTGCAAAGACGTATGGTTTATTACGAAATCTAGTAACCCCAACGAAGCCAATGGAAAAGAGTTTTGAAGACATAGTAACGATACTACAGGAACATTTAAACACCCACACCGCTGCTGATAGCAGAAAGATTCAAGTTTCACAAACGGAACCAGCATAAGGATGAAAGCAATGCTGATTATTTAACAGAACTGCGCAAACTATCGAAACACTGCCAGTTTGGAGCGGGACTGGCAGATACCTTAAGGGACAAGTTTGTGTGTGGGCTTCAAAGTGAAGGAACCCAGAAACGGCTTTTAACTGAAAAGGACCTTACGCTGGAAAAGGCTTTCAGCATTGCGGTATCATATGAAGCAGCAGCACGGGGCGCTGCAGAGATACAACAGAGACCGCAAGAATATGGCACAAATGAAATGTCATATACAAGAGAGAAGTGCTATCGCTGCGGCAGAACAACACATGACCAGAATGGTTGCTGGTTCAAAGACAAAGTGTGCAGACAGTGTGGAAAAGTAGGACACATAGCACGAGTCTGCAGGTCGGGAAAGAAAACCAGCAATAAGAAACCTACCAAAGAAACGTACAAGAAGGTACATAAGATGACGGAGAATAGTTCAGATGAACAAAAGAGTGATAACGACTCCGAAAGCAGGGAACTGAGTTGTCTGAAACTACATAATGTGATCACAATGGAGGATCACCGAACCATTTGGGTCACTCTCAAGATAGCAGGAGTTCACGTAAAGTTGGAATTGGACACATGATCAGCCCTAACAGTCATAAACCGACGGGACTATGAGCGGCTATTCTCACACATACCCTTGAGAGACACAAAAATTATTTTGAAGACGTACACGGGGCAAAAAGTCTACCCCAAAGGAAAAATAAGGGTGACCGTTATATATAACGGTAAGGAAACACCAAAACTAGACCTGTATGTATTGCAAGAAGGAGGACCACCATTACTGGGACATGAATGGATCCGGAAAATACAACTGGATTGGCATTCCATACAGGCACTGACTGTGGCTGACAAAAAGGATGACGACGTCACACCTGGGCGACTGTCAAAGATCCTAACTGACGCGAAAGAAGTGTTCCAGCAAGGACTCGGAACACTAAAAGGCATGACAGCGACGATTAAAATTAAAGAAAACGCAAGCCCAAAATTTTTTACGGCCAGACCAGTACCTTATGCGATCTGCCCAGCCGTCGAAGCAGAGCTGGAGAGTCTGGAACATTCAGGTGTACTGTCCAAGGCAGACTGGAGCGAGTGGGCTACACCCATCGTCCCTGTGATGAAAAAGTCGTTGAGCAGCACGCCTGGGGAACCAAGGAAGGTTCGCATCTGTGGGGACTTTAAGGTAACAGTGAACCCGGTCCTTCACACCGTACAATATCCACTTCCGCGGATTGAAGATATTTTCGCCTCGCTATCTGGAGGGAAACGCTTCACTAAGATTGATCTGGCCCAGGCGTATCTGCAAATGGAGGTAGAAGAAGCATCAAAAAAATACCTCACTATCAACACCCATAAAGGTCTCTACCAATACAACCGGCTGGTATTCGGGGTAGCATCAGCTCCGACTATTTGGCAGAGGGCAATGGAACAAGTCCTGCAAGGGATCCCAGGGACCCAGTGTTATTTGGACGACATCCTGGTCATGGGAGAAAATGACAGTGATCACCTTGCCAACCTGGAGCAGGTGCTCACTAGATTGCAGGAATATGGGCTCCGAGCTAACAGCCCCAAATGCAAGTTTTTTAGAAAACAGATCTCGTATTGTGGCTACGTTATCGATAAAGAGGGGTTACATAAGTCCCCAGAGAAGATTGAGGCAGTAGTCAAGGCTCCAGCACTGGAAAATGTGTCACAACTGAGGTCGTTCCTCGGGCTGGTAAACTACTACCATAAGTTCTTGCCAAATTTGTCTACAATACTACACCCACTGAACACCCTACTGCAAACTAGGGTGCCATGGAAGTGGAGTGACGTATGTAGACGAGCTTTCCAGAAGAGCAAAACACTAGTCACATCGAAAGAGGTATTGGCCCATTACAACCCGGCATTACCAATTCGGTTGGCATGTGATGCGTCACCCTACGGCATTGGAGCGGTGCTGTCGCACAAATTCTCGGACGGCTCAGAGAGGCCAATAGCCTTTGCGTCACGATCACTAACCTCAGCCGAGCGTAACTACGCCCAGATTGACAGGGAGGCCCTCAGCCTAGTATGGGGAGTGAAAAAGTTCAATCACTATCTGCACGGGCAGAAATTCACCTTGCTGACTGACCACCAGCCTCTTGTCTCCATTTTTTATCCGAAGAAGGGCGTTCCGGTGATGACTGTGCAACGACTACAAAGATGGTCACTTTTTCTAGGGGCGCACCACTATGAGATTGAATATAAGGGCACGAAACAGCATGGAAATGCTGATGGGCTATCACGCCTGCCACTGCCTACTGCGGAGGAAGCACCAGCAGTGGATCCTGTCGAAATATTCCATTCGACTATAGTTGAATACCTACTGGTAGCTAACGCTTGTATTGAAAAGGAAACCCGAAATGACTCGACACTGTCTCGGGTATATGATTTGACGGTGAAGGGATGGCCAGCACATGGCAACTCACTGTTGCCAGCATTCTCGACAAGGAGAGAACAGTTGTCAGTGTGCCGGGGGACCTTGATGTGTGGATCCCGAGTGGTAATTCCACCCAAGTTAAGGGATAGAGTGCTCAATGAGCTTCATGAGGGTCATCTGGGAGGGGTAAAAATGAAAAGCCTAGCCAGGGCTTATGTGTGGTGGCCGGGAATCGATAAACAAATCGAGGACCTGACCAAGAGCTGCTCAGGATGCCAGAAAGTCCAAAATGCACCACCACAGGCCCCTCTATACCCATGGGAGTGGCCCTCATCTCCATGGCAACGGGTGCATATTGATTTTGCTGGTCCATTCATGGACTCAATGTTTTTAATAGCCGTGGATACGCACTTGAAATGGCCTGAGGCCATCAAAATGTCCTCCACTACCACGGAGAAAACTATTGCAGTCCTACGGACCATTTTTGCCAGGAATGGCTTGCCAGAACAGATTTGCTCCGACAACGGACCACAGTTTGTGTCCGAAGAGTTCCGGAGGTTCTTGAAAAAGAATGGGGTAAGGCATTACACATCCGCCCCATATCATCCAGCCACAAATGGATTGGCTGAGAGGTTCGTACAAACCTTTAAAAAGGCAATAAAGGCTATGTACAATGACAACATTCTGCTGCAGCACAAGGTGGACAACTTCCTGTTCGCCTACAGGAATGCGACACATGCAGTCACCAACCAGGCCCCGGCCATGATGTTCTTTAAGCAAAGGTTAAGATCTTGCCTGGATTTGCTCAGACCAAACGTACGAAGAGATGTTGAGAGTAAGCAATTCCAGCACATCCATGAGAAGCCAACAAGGAGCTTCAATGTAGGGCAACCAGTCTTGGCCCGCGACTACCGAACAGAAAAATGGCAGCCAGGAACGATATGCACACGGCAGGGCCCACTAATGTACACAGTGGACGTTGGGGAGAGCATCGTGAGACGCCATGCTGACCAGATCCTCGAGTCACAGGAACAAGTGAACCCCATGCCTCGCCCATACGTACCTGGTGATGAACCCGACGTACAGGTCGCATCTACCCCAGAAACAGTAGCATCAGAAGCTGATGAACCAACCGACGACAGGGGTCCAGAATCGCCTCCGCACCAAGAGCAAGACACTCGGGATAGGCGCTATCCAGAAAGGATCAGGAAGCCCCCCCAAAGACTGAATATATAAATAGACTATTTTCAGCTAATGTTGCATGTTAAAAGTGTTAATTGTAATTAGTTTGATATTTAATTGTTAAATGAGTGTTTTGGTACTGTTAATCTAAAAGGGGAGGAATTGTAATGCATATACCTTTAAGGGGGGAACTATCTTTTACAGCTCATGTATACTGCAGTACCGGCAGTGACCACACATGTATATAGCACTGAGTAGTAATCTGTACAGATCAGTTCCCGTGTGAGCCACGTTGAGTAAACACCTGTTGTACCGTTCTCCTGCAGTCTGTGTCTTATTATACACAGACACAACAGTTTCCACCTTGAATGTCTGTATTGCAGTAAGAAAGTAAAAATAATTACAGTAAAATGTTTACACTTTTTTTTCTTACATTTTTCATTTTGCACATGTTTGAAAACGTTAAAAGAGATAGTTACCATCTTCAATTTTGTAATTTCACTAAGAAACCAGAACAAATGACTTAAACCTGTTTACAGAACAAATGACCTGTTTAAAAAGTGATTTCAAAACTGTTAACGTACTTGCACAAAGAAAGAAAGACAAGTAAATACGAACTGTTTGCAAATTTTTTCTGCACTGTCCCTGTTCACAAATGTTTTAAAAGTAGTGAAGCGCTACTTAAAATTTACAAGTTATTCACTTTATACATCGAAACTGAAGCTGAAAAGTGTTTGAAGATGCAATAAAAGGTTACTTTTTCAGTTTAATATGTGTCTGCTTCTGTCTTTGCCTTGCGGGGGGAGGGGTAGGTACAGGGCATAGCTACCGCATGAAGGTGTTGGCTACCAACAGTTCCCGAGCAGCCTTATTTTCTGCGGCAGTTGGCTCCTCCCCATGAGGCCTGGCAACATGCACATTGCCATCGCCTTCATCCTCCATTTCAACAGGCAGCTGTTCTTCAGTGTTAAGGGTCAGTCCTTCCTGCAGGGCAAGGTTGTGCAATGCACAACAGGCCAGCACAGTCCTTGCCACTTTCTGGTGAGAGTACTGCAAGGTCCCCCCTGACCTATCCAGGCACCGGAAGCGTGATTTCAGAAGTCCTATTGTCCTCTCCACCATTTGACGTGTGGACACGTGTGCATGGTTGTATCTCTCCTGAGACTGATTATTGGTATTGCGGTAGGGGGTCATCAGCCATGGTCTTAGCGGGTAGCCCTTGTCGCCCAATATCCATGCGGATCCTGTAGGCAATTTGCTGAGAAAATCATACAATTTAGAGTTACGGAGGACGAAGGAATCATGATTACTTCCCCGGTGCCCTGCATTCACGTTTAGGATCCTGAGGTGCGCATCACATAATATCATTACATTCAATGAATGATACCCCTTCCTGTTTATGTATGTCACAGGTGCATCCATTGGTGCCTTCAATGCAATATGGGTTCCATCGACGGCCCCAATCACTTTGGGGAATCCAGCAATGCGATGAAATGCTAAGGCCATCTCCTTTTGATGTCGAGTGGACAAGTCATACTTAATGAAATCTGAAATCCTACGGCAAATGGTTTCTGTGACCTGGTGAATGCAGACCCTCGCAGCATTCTTGGAGATGTTGCTTATGTCACCGGTGCCTGCTTGAAATGATCCACTTGCAAAGAAGTTCATTGCTGTGGTTACCTTCATGTTCACTGACAAGGCAGTGCGGGTCTTCGAGCGTAGTTCCAGGTCCGCCTTCAGCATGTCACATAGTCGGCCAATTGCCTCTTTACTGAAGCACAGCCTCCTGACACACAACTCCTCGGACAGCATTTCAAATGATCGCCTCTCCCTGTAAACTCTGTGGGGTGGGTAGTTGTTCCTTCTGATCAAGAGACGGTTATGGTTCCTCGATCTTCAACGTTGCTCCCTGGCGTTCCGATTTCTTTGAAGCAAATCCACACAGAGCATCACGGCAACATTTCTATAAGAGGGCATGTTTCTCGCTCACAGGACTCCTCTTTACACAGACGTACCTGTAAGGAGGAAATGGAAATACTTGTTACAGTTATTTCACTAACATGAGTGGCTATAAAATCAACTCGGCCTATGCCAGGAAACATGCGATAATGGCTTGCGAACACGTCTTACCCGCCTGATGAATATCACAGGCCGAGATCCTTTTCCAATAACTTACATTTGCAGAAAGTCATCATTACATACATACATTCATCCACATACTGAAAGGAATACATACATAAATGCACATCCTTCAAGGAATATATACAGACATACATACAACCATACATACATACTTACTGAAAATAAGATAGATTACTGATGACTATTTCATTTTTTAAGCATTTTAATCATTTTTAAACTGTTATTTTCACGTTTAATAAACACATCAATTTCAATTCGGCCTTTCACTCAGCCACAATTGCTCCTTAAACCTACATTACTCAAAACCCGTTTTAAAAAAAAAATAAAAGTTTAAAACTTACCTCAGACTTTCTAAAAATAAATGTCCTCCCTTTCCCAACCAAAAATGAGCCGTTAAGAATCAAAACTGATTAAATAGTTCTTCCTCCGTAGCTTCCCGGTGGCTTTACTCATTCTTTTTTCATGTGTAAAATTTGGGGACTTACACACACTCAATCCATTGATGAAAATGCCGAAGTTTAATGCGCACGCGCTGCCTGAAAGGACGCACGCATCCCGCCTCTTAACCCCTTGGTTACGAGCACAGGAAATGCCAGTTTTCAGCGCATGCGCTGTGCATCCTGAAAACTGGCAATTCCTTCGGGCCCACGCGTGAGTACCCCGTCTGTACTCACGCGCTGGGACCCGAATTACTGGGCCATTACCAGCAACTAGGTAATATTGGGCCACCGCGACCAACAAGAAACCAACCTGGAAGAAACTGAAGATTCGCAAGTTTGTTTCCACTCTACAAACTATTCTGATTTACCCCGGGTAAGATTTGATGAAAAGACTCTAGACCCTATTTCTGACCCAAAGAAATTGGGTTCTTACCCGATAGATCCAATACGCACCCGACCGCATCAGCGGACACGTGGAGACTGAAACAGCAGTGCAGGTGAAGTCTTCTACTGCGTCCAGGGTACGGCAGGCCCCAACCGCTACACCTAGAGAACCCTGAAATTTTGAACCTCTACAACTGTCTCTCCCCCCCCCCCTTTCCTTTTGTTTCTCTCTCACACCTGGCAGCTATCTTTTGCCCTGCCAGTACACTTTACACCTAATCCCAGCCTATTACCATCTCGTCTAGCTTCTAATCTCTTTTACTTCTTTTGTTTCTTTTATTCTTTTGTCCGATCGCAGCCCTGCCTCCGATCTAGTTTCTTTTCTTTCCAGTTTTGAAGAAGGGTCCAACCCGAAACGTCAACTCAAATTTCTCTCCATGGATGTTGCCTGACCTGCTGAGTTTTTCCAGCATTTTCTGTTGTTATGTCAAAAGAAGTTGTTTGGTGAGCATTATTCCTGGTCCTCTGGAGTCCAACTTAGTTAGTGTAGCGGGATTGTGAGGGGTGAAGTATTCTGTCTATTGTTATTCTCCCTCATATATTCCGAAGTGTTCCCCATTTTAGAGTGTTAAGATTGTTATGTTGTGTATATTTTCTTGTTTCAAATAAAATCCAAGTTCTTTCACCAACTCAGTTGTCTGTTGCAATTTCATTACAACCCCCAAATAAGTCCAAGGTCTAGAACCAAGGGAGTGGGAGCGATTCGAACCGCTCAGGGGTCAGAGGCAAGGGGAATGGGAGAGTGTTTTGTTTGGGGTTTTAGTTTAGATAATACAGGGGAAGGTTAACTCTCAGGGATCAGAAATTTTGCTCACCCAGTATGATACTCCAGCAAATAGAGTATCACAGGGGGGAATGTAAGATTCTCAAAATTCAGCACATCCACCAGAACCAAGAAGATTACCCTAAAGAAGGGATTTTTGGACTGTTAATAAACCATGTCAGAATGGAATAAGAATATTGGCCCTAAAAGTGGCTTAAAGTCAAAACCCCAGGTTTTTGGATATTTTTAAAAGGCATGTTCAAGCCTGTGAAAGGCTGCGACAAAGGGATTGGGATGGGCCTCTGTAATACAAGCAGTTTGGATATTGGCATAAGCCATACTGTCTGGGAATGTTCTGGTCTGTCTCAGTCATTTTACATAATGATAAAGACCAGCGGAAGAGCCATTCCTGCCAAAAACTACAGAACCATCCAAAGTATGCATAATGCAGAAGATGCCACTGACCAACAAAAGGGACCCTGACCCCAGCAGGAAAAGACAAAGCTCACTAATCAAACCAGAGATTAAACAGTCATTTGAAGCCAATTTAGGTTTCGATGGACCGTCCCGAAACTAATTCACACCAATTTAAACCAATTAAGATAATGGGACCAGCTCAAAACCCGTTAAAGAATTCAAAAACTATTAATGTTAACGAGCCCACCAAAAATGACAATGGGCCAGAGAAGATTTGGCGGGCAGATAAGCAAGACCTCAAATGGTATAATTGGGGCCTGCTTTTTCAGTTGGTTAGTGAATCAGCTCTTTCGGTCAAGGAGTTCGGTTCAGTACAATCTGGAAGAAGAGAGCAGTTCGGTTTCGGTCCGTTCGATACAGCATGGCTCATGTAGAAGAGAAGAAGAAGAAGACTTCAAAATCCAAGTCAAGTCACAAAAGTATCAGGAGTCCGAGCCAGGAGAAGACATCATCGAACGCCTCGCGGCAACCAAAGGCCCCAAGAAACAAACAACCTAAAATATTACCAGCAACTAGGTAATATTGGGCCACCGTGACCGACAAGAAACCAACCTGGAAGAAACCAAAGATTCGCAAGTTCGTTTCCACTCTACAAACTATTCTGGCTTACCCCTGGGTAAGATTTGATGGAAAGACTCTAAACCTTATTTCTGGCCAAAAGAAATTGGGTACTTACCTGATAGATCCAATACGCACCCGACCGCATCAGCGGACACGCAGAGACTGAAACAGCAATGCAGGTGAACCTGCTCACGAGTCAGAGGCAAAGCTGACCACACACACCACCCCCTGTAGGATTCGCAAAATTGAACTTTATATTATAAAGGGCCGAATGGCAGAAGAGGCCATGATTTTAAAGACTATTTTAAAAGAAGCCCAGAAAAAGTGGCATACAAAATGGCCACCAGACCCCGTGATCAACTTATTGGGACACTTTAAAATGGTTCCTGCAAATCCTCAGGCAGCTTTGTGGATTCAGCCCAAAGTAAGTTCTGGAAGCCGTTTCTGAGAGAACAAAACCAGACACCCACATATACATATAGATTGGAGGCAGATCCAGTCAAGATCGGCCTGTAGATAAAGGCCATCTAAATGTTGACCCAGACAAAAGGGAACAGTTTCATATTCACGAGAAGAGCATCCAGGGCCCATTAAGGACATCACCAGGACATTAAAACAATGAAGGTCATTCCAGACCAGAGATGGCCCGTTACCGGCCATCCAAGAACAGTTTAAAATATAATAACTACCCCGTTGTGCAACAAGCCCGCCAAAAGTTAAACAAAGACTAACCTGATTTGGCGCGAGATAAGAGCGTCTGGAAAAGAAGTATAATTGGGAGACACACGGGTAGGAAGGGGGTTATTCAGCTTTCCAGCTTGCAGGCCTGTCCAGCTTTTGAGCTGGGTAAAGAGGAGCTACTTTGGGAGAAGATCAGCGTGACTCCTCTCCATCGTCGGAGAGGAAGAAGAAGAAGACTAAGCCGCCATCAAGAAGGTCGTTCGAGCCGGCGTCCCGCCCCGGGGTAAAACATCGGGAGATCATCGACCAACCCCGGGCCGTTGACGATAACGAGAGGCCATCGACCCACAGCAAGGCCCAGGAGAAGAGACAAGAAAAAAACGACAGAAGAAGCCGAGGTCGAGCAGCCGCCCCCGACCCCCACCTCAGGAGAGAGGTGTGGCGCAGCTCGCTGGGGCTCCATGATCCACGTGGAGACGGGACGCCTGAAAGGATCAAAACACAGACCTGTTTCAAAACCTTGCACCTCCTAGTTGGATTGGTGAGCATGTTTCTGGCCCTTCATAATCAGATCTAGATAGGTTTAAGGGGGTGGATATTTAAGGGTATAATTAACATGAGTTGTTATCCCTCGATGTTCCATGTGTTTCCCTATTTCATGATGATTTTTGTAGAGTATAATATGCCTGTATTTGCCTCAGTTTGTATTGTGTCATTATGATTTGTTTGTGTTTTTCCCTCCCATGTACTCTCTTATTTGCTTGCATTTGAGTTGTGTTACCATATGCAATAAAATTTCATTTTGTTTCATCAAACTTGGTCTATAAGAGTTTCTCTACATTGTAGTTCCTGCCCCAAAGTCCAGAGTATAGAATCTAAGGAGCGAGTGGGTCGAACCACTCAAGGTTTTACTGTGCAAGAGAGAGAGGCCTCTAGAGAAACCTTTGCGATCTAAAACCCCTTACACCCCTAAAAGCTGAGAGGTTGTTTCCCCTGGCTGGAGAGACAAGAAGTAGGGGTCATAATCTCAGGATAAAGGGTTGGCTATTTAGGACTGAGATGAGGAAAATTTCTTTACTCAGGCTGTTATGAATCTTTGGAATTCTCTACCCCAGAGGTCTGTAGATGCTCAGTCGATGATTATATTGAAGACTGAGATCGATAGATTTTTGGGCACTAAGGGAATCAAGGGATATGGGGATAGGGTGGGAAAGTAGAGTTGGTGTAAAAGTTCAACCATGATCTTATTCAATGGTGGATCAGGCTCGAGTGGCCATATGGCCTACTCTTGCTCCTATTTCATATGTTCTTATATTTAACCTCACTAATATAATAATCCCCTTTTTATCTTTGATCTCTAACCATATTCTATCAGCCCTCTCTACAGCATTTACTCTCTCCTTCACAGTATTGTCACTCCTCCTTTCTTGTCTATTTTGTCTTTTCTAAAAATATTATAACCTGATATGTTTATTTTCCAAGCCTGCCCAGTTCGCAGCCAAGCTTCTGTTCATGCTAATAAATCCATATCGGATGTGACATATTGGGGGCGATTTTCAACTGCCGACATCTCGGGCTGAATTTTGCTGGTGCTCAGAGTGCGGGTTTGGAGGCGGGTTCACTGTCAAAATCAAAATGATTGACAGCGGGTTGGGAGCGCACTGTGAACCTGCCTCCATGTAAGTTTCCAAAGTGTCGGGTCTGCAATTTCAGAACAGACCCGACACCAAGCGTTGGAGGAGGCATTTAAAATAGTTAAATGATTGTTAACTGCTTGTTAACTACAATTTTGCCAGCCTCTTTCTATTTTACCAATTTTCTTATGAGGTTCCCGTTGCTCGGGATCACATCAGGTAAGTAGGTCAGGTTCTATATGTCTCTCCATTGCTGTGAATAGGTGGCAGCTGCAAAAGTAGTATGGAAGCTACCATTTCACAGCTGGTAACATTCCAATATCAGGGTATTGGTGAGGCCACACCTGGAATACTGCGTGCAGTTTTGGTTTCCATATTTAAGAAAAGATATACTTGCTCTTGAGGCGGTTCAGAGAAGGTTCACTTGGTTGATTCCGGAGATGAGGGGGTTGGCGTATGAGGAAAGGTTGAGTAGGTTGGGACTCTATTCATTGGAGTTCAGAAGAATGAGAGGCGATCTTATCGAAACATATAAGATTGTGAGGGGGCTTGATCGGGTGGATGCGGGGAGGATGTTTCCACTGATGGGTGAGACTAGAACTAGGAGGCATAATCTAAGAATAAGGGGCTGCCCTTTCAAAACTGAGATGAGGAGAAACTTCTTCACTCAGAGGGTAGTAAATCTATGGAATTTGCTACCCCTGAGAGCTGTGGAAGCTGCAACATTAAATAAATTTAAAATGGGGATAGACAGTTTCCTAGCAGATAAGGGAATTAGGGGTTACGGGGAGAGGGCAGGGAAGTGGACGTGAGTCTAGATTCGGATCAGCCATGATCCTATTGAATGGCGGAGCAGGCCCGAGGGGCCGTATGGCCTACTCCTGCTCCTACTTCTTATGTTCTTATCTTATGTAGAAGCCTGAGCTTTCAGGATTTGGAAGACACTTTTGAGTTGTATGCATTTTGGAAGTGTTTGGAGTAAACTTCAGCTGCCATCTATTCCAGCAACATCGGTGCCCTTGAAAAAATCTCATCTTGGTCCTCTGAATCCCTCCACGATCAGCTCTAACACCAACATCACCAACTTCTCCGCAATCACCTGATGCTACACAGGACACATGGCATCAGCACCCGACAACATTGCTGCCCAGGAGGCCAGTGATGGCATCACCATGGCCAGATTTACTTCACTTGATGCTGTACACCCTGGCTGTCACATGATGCACCAGGTTGACACCACCCCACACCAGCACCATAAAGCATCCCTATAATGTCCAAGCCATTCCTTTCACACTCATCACCATTGGGGGGTGGGGGAGTCATGTCTCAACATTCATTGGAACTCACGAAGACACTTCTAAAGGTTAGCACAGGTCTGTCAAATAAGGTAAAGTGTTGAAAATACAGATTTCAATGTTTGACAACACATTAACAGAAACTTCACATGAACATTGGCTAAACCATCCAAGTGCCTACCCTTGTGTGTTAGTTGGTATGATTGGACAAGGATGAGGGTGAGTGTGAGGGGTGGCTAGTGAGATGGGGAAGTGATAATGTAGATAGAGAGAGATGGGTGGAGGTGTAAGGTAAGTTTCCTGTGAGTAAGGATGTGCAGGAGTAGGGTAGGGAAGGGAGAGTGATGGGGATGTGATGAGTGGCACAGCAGGATGAGGTTGAGTGTGGCTTTGCAGTAATGTTTTGTGATCTACTGAGATCATTGGAACATTTGCGCCACTGCAGCCTGGTCCTCCTGATGAAATCCCTGCTTGTGTATTCCTCAGCTATTTGCAGCCAAGCTGCCTTGGTCTCCTGGGGAGGTCTCTTCCAACCACTGGTAGGGAAGAGAACCTCCCTGCATGCTCTGATTCCCTCCACAAGAACATGGAGGGATCATCACTGAATCGAGGTGCAGCCCTTTGCTTTGTGAGCTCATTTTTGGATTTGAACAAGCTATCTCAGCAATGATTGTTTCAAATTCAGGAAGTGGAATGAAGTGGGGCCAGGGGCCCTTTAAATAAACTGGCAAGAGAAGCATCAGCGCTGACGTCACCTGACCCGCACTTTCTAATAGAGTCGGGGAACGTGACGGGCGGGCTTAACAAGGCCCATTAATGTAAAATCCTTTTTATCGGTGGGCTTCAGTAGGCAGCGGGACCGTATCCCGACAACGACCTCTCCCGCCCTGAACCCACCTCGGCTGGTGAAATCGCAGCCTTTATCTCTATTTTACCTGCTTATAACTGGCCAATTTGTTTCTCCTCCTCTATTCCTTTTATTCTTTCTGCCTGCTATCCTTTTGAGGAGGGTGGCTAGAGGAGAGGGAGAATGGGGAGGAGGAAAGGGAGAAGAGTGGTGAGATGGGATAGACGTAGGAGAGAGGAGGGCTAGATGAGAGTGTGAGAAATGGGAGTGATAGCGAAGGGGGAGGGGAGGAAAGTGGGATGAGGAGCAGGCTGGGGGAAGGGGGAAAGTAAGAGAAAGAAAGAGGTGGAAGAAAAGAGAGGGAGAAGAGGGGAAAATTACAGAAGTGGATGTGGAGGAGGGGGAAGGAGGACAGAGGATGTAAGGAAGGAGGCAGTAGATGGGCAAAAAATGAAGATGGCAGAGAGAGTAGCGGGTGAGGTGGGGTAGAAGAGGTGGAAGTTCAGAGGAATGAGGAGAAGGTAATGTAAGGCAGAGGGCAGAAATGGGCAGAGGCAAAGGGGCAGTGGGGAGGAGGAGGGCAGAGGTGCCAGTGGGGAGGAGGGGTCATGGGGGGTGGGTGGGGGCCAGAGGAAGGAGGGGCAAAATTATTTTTCTCTTATTTTAAATAGAGCAGTGTTTTTAATGGGCTACTGAGAAGGGGACACCAGAGCTGAGAGTGAGGGAAAGATCAGGGCAAGACTGGGGCTGACTGACTGAGCAGTCAGCGGGTTGGGTTGGGCAGTGCGTCATGTTCAAATGTCACATTGTGGCGGAGCCACCAAAGGACTCAGAGCGGTTGTACATAATTCCTTTAACAGCAATGCAGTTACTGTCTGTGCCTGTACCTTTAATTACACTGTTTGATTGTACAATGTCTAGTTACCTTTACAGCGCGGTTTCAACGTGATAACGTCATGCCGTTAGTCATGTGATGCCCCAATGGCGGGAAGAACGTGATGACGTCATGACGTCAGTCTTCTGACCAGAGGATCAGTCCTCGTGGAGCCCTCAAGGAGAGCAGACCTGTAGTTGATGTATTCCAGCAGTTTCCAGTTAAAACCTGTTTTGTTCCATTAAAGTTCATTGTTTTAATTGCCTGAGTCGAGCTCAGTCTTTTTGATAGGAACCTCTGTTCCTACATTGGTGACCCCAAATTCTACGAACAATTTTCGTGGAAGATTCATCATGGACACGAACGCCGTCACGCTGAAACTGCCACAGTTCTGGGACCAACAACCAGATGCCTGGTTTATCCAGGCTGAAGCCCAGTTCGCCATTAGGAACATCGTCGCAGATCAGACCTGTTATTATTACGTGGTCTCCGCCCTCGACAGTGCAACTGCATCACGGATCATCAGCCTCCTTGGTAGTCCTCCTACTGACAGCAAGTATGATGCGATTAAGGCGCGGTTGCTTCAGGTTTTCGGGCTCTCAAAGTCAGAGCGCGCTCGCCGGCTCATCACGCTGCCCGGCCTCGGGGACTCCAAACCGTCCGAGCTCATGAGCCAAATGCTCACGCTCTTGGGTGCTGAACCGGAATGCTTCCTCTTCCGGGAGCTTTTCCTCTATCAAATGCCTGAACAGGTTCAGGCTGCCCTAGCCAGATCCGACATTACAGACTGCGCCGAGCTTGCAGCCGAAGCCGATAAGAATTTCACGGTAACCCAGCAGTGCTGCGCGGCCACGAGGCGCCCATCCCCCACAGACGCGGTCCCAGCTCCTCCTATAGTGGGCTGGTGCTCCTACCACACCCGTTTTGGCGCGAAAGCATGATGCTGCCGTTCCCCCTGCAATTTTTCGCCCCCAAAAAAACCAACAACAAAGCGCCGGAGGCGTCCCTGGCGAAGGAGGACCGGGTCTAACAGGCGCTCCGCGGTGGCGATGGCCATCGGATCTACAGGGAAACTCCTTTATATCACCGATTCCCTATCGGGCCGCTGTTTTCTTTGCGACACCGGGGCGCAGTGTAGCATTCTACCTGCGTCGAAGCTCAACATGCAGACTGGGAACCTCGGTTTTTCCTTCGTAGCGGCTAATGGCGCAGTAATTCGAACTTTCCGAAAGCGGCGGGTCGAAGTCTGTTTCGGCGGTCAGCGCTTCTTTTGGGAATTCGTCACGGCCACATACTCACAGGCCATCCTAGGGGCGGATTTTCTGTGTGCCAACAGCCTCCTCATCGATGTCCGGCACCGCCGGCTGATCAACACGGCCACCTTCCACTCAATTCCGTGCTACCATGGTACCTCCGTGTCGCGCTCTATTGCCTGCGCCTTCCCTCCTCCGGATGACTTCACGCGGCTCCTCGGGGAGTTTCCAGAGCTGACAAAGCCCACCTTCTCCTCTTTGGCAACGAAGCATGGTGTTGAACATCATATCACCACTACTGGCTCCCCGGTTTATGCGTGAGCTAGAAGGCTCGAACCCGGCAAGCTCGCGGCTGCGAAGGCGGAATTCGACACGATGGAGTGGCTCGGGATCATTCAGCGATCCAATAGTCCCTGGTCCTCGCCTCTCCACATTGTGCCGAAACCAGGCGGCGGCTGGCGGCCATGCGGTGACTACCGACGCCTGAATGACGCCACCACTCTGGATCGGTACCCGATTCCCATACCCAGGATTTCTCGGCCCATTTGGCGGGAAATTCTATCTTCTCTGAAGTCGACCTCGTCCGTGGATATCACCAGGTTCCAGTGCACCCACAAGACGTCCCAAAAACTGCAGTCATCACCCCTTTCAGCCTCTTTGAGTTCCTGCGGATGCCGTTTGGCTTAAAGAACACAGCACAGGCATTCCAGCGTTTAATGGACTCCGTTCTTCGAGACCTGCGCTTCATCTTCGTCTACCTTGACGACATTCTCATCGCCAGTGCCAGCAAGGAGGAGCACATCTCCCAGTTGTGTTCCCTCTTTACGCGCCTCAGCCAACACGGGTTAATCATTAACCCGGCCAAGTGCCAGTTCGGCCTGCAACAGATCAATTTCCTGGGACACCGCATAACATCAGACGGCGCCATCCTCTTAATGACGAAGGTGGAAGCAGTTACCTCTTTCCCGCGGCCGCCGACAGGAGTTCAACTTCTACCACTGTTTTGTCCCCAAGGCGGCTCAACTTATGCAACCTTTGTTCGGGGCCCTCAAGGGTAAGTCCGGTAAGGATCCAATCAGCTGGACGGCCGAGATGGTCCAGGCGTTCGGCAACACCAAGAGTGTTTTGGCCAATTCAACCATGCTGGCGCACCCACTTCCAGGTGCCACCATCGCCCTTACCACCGACGCGGCAGACTACGCCATCGGTGCAGTGCAAGAACAATGGGTCAATGGCATGTGGCAACCACTGGCGTTTTTCAGCCGTCAACTACGGAAGAATGAAAAAAAATACAGCACCTTCGATCGGGAGCTACTGGCCCTTTTCCTCACCATTCGCCATTTTCGGTTCTTATTGGAAGGGCGTCCCTTCACGGCTTTTGTCGACCACAAACCCTTTACGTTCGCCATGGCCAAGACCGCCGAACCGTGGTCCGCTCGTCAACAACATCACTTGACGTTCATTTCCGAATTTACCACGGACATTCAACATGTGTCTGGTAAGGACAACCTGGTGGCGGATTGCCTCTCCCATGCGACGGTCCACGCGGTGCACCTGGGGATCGACTACGCCCTCATGGCTGCAGATCAGGCCTCGGACTCTGAGGTCCAATCATATAGAACCGTTCCCTCTAGCTTCCAAGCAACTGATGTCACTTTCCAGGCTGCAGGCACCACGCACCTTTGCGATGTCTCCATGGGCTTTCCACGACCTATCGTGCCAGTCGCATGGCGCCGGAAGGTTTTTGATGCCATACACGGGTTGTCACACCCTGGGATGAAGGCTTCACAACGGCTTATGTCGGCGAAGTTCGTCTGGAAAAGTATGCACCTCGATGTCCGTGACTGGGCTAATACCTGCGTCGTCTGCCAGAAGGCCAAAGTCCAGCGTCATGTTAAAGCTCCAGTGGCTGCATTCGCTGTTCCAGAGCGCCGTTTTGACCACGTGCATGTGGACCTTGTGGGGCCGCTTCCGCCTTCTCAGGGTTATACTCATCTCCTCACCATGGTGGACCGTACCACTAGGTGGCCAGAGGCAATTCCTTTGGTTTCCACCATTTCGGCAGACGTCGCTAGAGCTTTCATCTCCTGTTGGGTTGCCCATTTCGGGGTACCGGCGGACATTTCTTCTGACCGCGGGCCACAATTTTCCTCGGAGCTTTGGAATGCGGTGGCTCAGGGGCTCAGCACCAAACTTCATCGCACCACCGCCTATCATCCACAGGCGAACGGCCTTTGCGAGCGATTCCACAGGTCGCTTAAAGCCTCTCTTCGGGCCAGTCTTCAAGGTGCAGGATGGGTGGACAGACTTCCATGTGTCCTTTTGGGTCTTCGTACGGTGCCCAAAGACGACCTGCAATTGTTTTCAGCTGAACTCGCCTATGGCCAGCCGCTCCGAGTACCAGGGGATTTCTCCCTTCTCCCATAGAGCCATGGTCCGCCTCCCAGCAACTTGTTCGCCACCAGGAAGCGGCCAGATGCTTTGCTCCTGTGCTTACATCCAATCACGGTTTGCAGAACTCCTACGTGCCACCGGGACTGAAGAATGCGGAGTATGTATTCATCCAAAACGACGCTCACCGGGATCCGCTCAAGCCCCTTACACTGGTCCTTTCCGCATCATCGAACCAGGAGACAAATCCTTTTCGGTCGACGTCGGAGGGAAGCCGGATCACATCTCGGTGGACCAATTGAAGCCAGCTCACCTGGACCTGGACCACCCTGTCGTAGTCGCTCAACCACCCAAATGAGGCCGACCGCCCGCAACCGCCGCACCAGATCAACCAAAGCCGCTCGCCAACTTGACCGCGCTCGCCGCGCCTGCTCAACTACAACTGACTGCCAACTCGACCACCGGTCATCAACTTCCTCTACCAGGGTATCGAAGTCGATCGGACAGGCTTGTCAGACCTCCTCCTGGTCTTACTTTTTCTGTTAAAGACAATTCTGGGGGGGGGGCGCATGTGGCGGAGCCACCAAAGGACTCAGAGCGGTTGTACATAATTCCTTTAACAGCAATGTTGTTACTGTCTGTGCCTGTACCTTTAATTACACTGTTTGACTGTACAATGTCTAGTTACCTTTACAGCGTGGTTTCAACGTGATGCGTCATGCCGTTAGTCACGTGATACCCCAATGGCGGGAAGAACGTGATGACGTCATGACGTCAGTCTTCTGACCAGAGGATCAGTCCTCGTGGAGCCCTCAAGGAGAGCAGACCTGTAGTTGATGTATTCCAGCAGCTTCCAGTTAAAACCTGTTTTGTTCCATTAAAGTTCATTGTTTTAATTGCCTGATTCGAACTCAGTCTTTTTGATAGGAACCTCCGTTCCTACAACATGATGATTTAACATTGTGCAGCTCTATCACAGTGCCGCCTACAGGAGTAATAACTATTGTAAGTGAATGTTGACACTTTTAAACACCATAAGGAATAGCTGATGGAGGGGGTTTTGTAAGCGGTTTTTGATCCTAGCCCAATTGCTAGACGGACGGTTCGAATCGCCCCCGCCTTACGAAAGTTCTATACCCGGGAACTTCAGAGTGTAAATGAAATAAGTCATGGACAGGAATGCTTCGGTGAAAAATCAAACTTATATTTATTTGGTCTGACATACACTGGCTAAAACATGCACTACTAAATGAAATCACTGTCCCTGTGGAGAATAAAATCCAGGTTATAAACAACATACGTACAGTACAAAACTGGGGACAATAACAAGCAGTAATTCCCTTGTTGCTATGGTGGACTCTAATTCCACCACTACCAACGAATTACCCAGTTGCATAAATCCCTTCACCTGGCTGAAGCAAACAAAGCTCCCCCGCCCCCCGCCCCAGAATAGCCCAAAAGCTTCACTTCTGAGAAAACTCTGAGCCCTTACAGCTCACGGGTTACCGGCTTGGGACACTCGAGACTGTGCTTACCCCCACACATGGTCGGTTTCGATTGCTCCGCTCGGTGGCTTCTCTGGTACTTCTTGTTAGTTCGATCTTGTTGGAGCAGGGAGCGAGAGAGAGAGAAAGAATGGTGGAAAATAATCTATCTTTTATAGGAGTCTGGTTACCCCTATCTTTTCCCGCCAATCTTTAAAATCCTTTTGTTTCTAAGCACTCCGGTGCTTAATCAGTGATGGGTCGTCCTCGGGCCCATGAGTATTGGATTAATGGCCCTAAATCTGGGACATATCTTTCGGTCTTTGTATTGGGTAAAAAACTGGCTCCTTTTTGGCTGGCTGAGGCCAGTGGGTTCATTGTTCTGCTTCTCTTCTGAGATGGAGGTGAGAAGTGCTTTGCATATTAGAGTGGCCTTTTCTAATAAGTTCAAGTTCAATGGCCCCCTTCCTTTTTCCAGGACTGTCGGGCGAACCCATATATTCCGGATGACTGACAGTTCTTTTGTCACAGTCCACTGCCATGCGTTCTCTGGAGTTTTAACAAACCAGTCCCCCACGCATTTGCACATGGCGATCCCACCACAAGGAAAATGCCCTCAGAAAATCCCATAAATTCCACAAAAATATTCTCGACTGAGTCCATTCTTCAAACAGAGACTTTGTGATCTCTTCAGTCCCCCGTTTGATGCTTTTCTTTCCACAAAGCATCACTGGACGAGAGAGCAAAGGCCAAAGTCTCCCACGAGTGAAGCTGTTTCCCTGATTTTACATTTTAAACCCCAGAACTGTACCCCTTACTGCATGTCGTGGTTCCCTTCTACCGAGTCAAAACATCAGTGAAACGGCTTCTTAACGCATTCCAACAGCTGGGTTCCAATTCCCACTGACAAACTTCAAGTTAAAATACAGAACATTAGTAAGATCCACAGGATGTTACCAAAACGTCACTGCGCACATCACACAGTATAGCATTGACAGGTGGTAACACATTACAAAAACTGCAACAGCGCACATCGCGCAATACAGAGTGTAAAACTATAACCAGAATACAATACACTTGCTTACAGAACTTTAGTACATTACAGGTTTTGCAGGGAGAAACAATCATCAACATAAATCGAATTACACCTTTCTGGATCGATCTAACACCCCTTTCCACCGCGCTCGGAGCATCTGGCTCCGTCGCCTGCAGCTGGTGTAAAACAAGTAGCTTACAAGCAATAATTGTATGATAACTAATGCATGGGAACAGATGCGGATCCAGGGGGGAATCTCTATACTCAGGCCGATGTCCCACCATGGTGGCGAGACAATCCCTTTGATCTCCTCCCCCACTTCTACTGTCTTTTGCTCTAAAGTGTAAAAATGTTTCTGAGAGAGCTCAACAGTCTTTATTAACTCAGCAAGGTGTTCCGGCAGAAAAGGAATCGGTACCCGAAATGCTCCACATCGTCCTGGAGACGTGTGAAGGTGTTGTTCACAGTGAGGTGAATGGTCGAGGGTTCGGGGATGAGAGTAATTCGCTCTTGTGCCACTTGAACCTTAGCCTTGGGTTTGAAGCAAAAACTGCTCTCGCTCACCGGATACCACACAGGCAGATGGACTTCAGTCAGGTTCAGGATCACGGATGCTACGGTGTAGTGCACGTTCTGAAACAACACTTTTTCAGTAGGGATTAACACCAACCCATTCCCCGGACCCCTGGTGGTGGTGGGACACCCACCTACAGTCGTCTGTACCATCGGGGCTCTGGGCGGGGGCTTCCTGGTGTATGAGATGAGCTCTGTGGCATTGATGGCGTTCGGGGGTTTTGGGATTACACAGGAGTCCACACTCCGATCCCAACTGATCCCACCCCCGGCGTCCTGCCATCACCTGCAAAACACAATCGATACACCCGCTGGACAGATCTTTTCTGGCCCCCACATACACAATAAATCCCTTCCTCGGATTCCCACCACTTATCCCAACACACATTCACTCCTCCCTGAGAACCCGCGATTGTCCGGTATGTGTCATTACTTAGTCTTTCCCAGTCAGCTGTCTGGTCCCCTGTATCCACGCTCAGTTTCCTGAGCCACCACCACCTTCCCAGTGGAATGTGTCCCCTACAGCTAAGGCACACCCGTTTACCCTCTTTTACCCTAACCCAGGAGGCGGTAACCCCTATTCTCGGGCATGAGACGGACGCTTCACCATAGGTGAATTCGTCATGGCTGGAATACCAGGTGGAATTCGACCCCAGCCATCCAGGCCATCTTCCCTCGTGGAGATAGACGCTCACCCCATCCTTCGAGCCACCTCCAGTGGTCACGGTTGGTCCGTCTCCGCCAGTGCAGCTGAAGATAACCGATTCCTCGGTGTCGCCCCTGTTAAGTCTGTGTGTTATAGTGAGAATTACTACACAGACCACAAGAGTAAATTTTAACAGGTCTTTACTAGTCGAAGGTCAGGGCTGAACTACCCAATAAATCATTACACAGCACTTATATACCGGTGTGGTCACCACTGGTATTACAGTATACAGCAGCCAAGATAAAGTAGTGCATCTCTTAAAATAGTTCTCTTAAAGGTGGAACGGTTACATACACCACAATCCTCCCTTTTTAGCTTAACAGTATATATTCCCCATTAAACATAACATAATAACATATATACACAACTTCATGTAAAAACAGTTCACAGATTCAGTCTCTCTGGAGGCTTCCTGACTCGGTCCGGATAACGCCTCGGTGGTGTAGTAGTTTTCGGTGGTGTAGTAGGTTCTTTTGGCGAGGTCGATTCGGCTTGAATGCCAGTGTCGGGTTCATCTGGTTCCAGTATCACCGGATCGGAGGTAGATACTATGGGTACCTCTGCTTCATCATTAGGCGTATAGAGTTGTGGTGTAGGTTGTCCCTTTTCGGATGACTCTATGATCTGGTCAGCATGGCGCCTTATTATGCTTTCACCAATGTCCACAGTATACATCAGCGGTCCTAGTCGTGTGCAAATAGTTCCAGGCTGCCATTTCTCGGTACGGTAGTCCCGGGCCAAAACTTGTTGACCTATCTGGAAGGTTCTAGCTGGCCTTTCATTCATGCCTTGAAATTGCCGGTTCTCTACGTCCCTTCTGATGTTTGGCTTGATCAAATCCAGCCGGCATCTTAGTCTTCTATTGAAAAACATCATGGCGGGAGTTTGGTTTGTGACCGCATGTGCTGCATTCCTGTACGCAAACAAGAAGTTATCTACCTTATGTTGTAGATTTATGTCTTCATTACCCATGGCCTTTATGGCCTTCTTGAAGGTCTGGACAAACCTTTCAGCTAATCCATTGGTGGCGGGATGGTATGGGGCGGACGTGTAGTGCTTAACCCCATTGTTTTTTAAGAACTTCCTGAATTCTTCGGACACAAATTGCGGTCCATTATCAGAACAGATCTGTTCCGGCAGCCCATTCCTGGCAAATATGGTCCTTAATACTGTGATGGTTTTTTCCGTGGTGGTGGAGGACATCTTTATTACCTCCGGCCACTTGGAGTGTGCATCCACCGCGATTAAGAACATTGAGTCCATAAATGGACCAGCAAAGTCGATATATACCCTTTACCATGGAGATGAGGGCCACTCCCATGGATGTAGAGGGGCTTGTGGTGGGGCGTTTTGGACCTTCTGGCATCCTAGACAGCTCTTGGTCATTTCTTCGATGTCTCCATCGATACCTGGCCACCGCACAAACGCTCTGGCTAGGTTCTTCATTTTCACTCCACCCAGATGCCCCTCGTGAAGCTCCTTTAGCACTTTATACTGGAGTTTGGGTGGAATCACCACTCTGGATCCACACATCAAGGTTCCTCGGCACACTGACAGCTGTTCTCTTCTTTGCGAGAATGCTGGCAACAGTGGTTCGCCATGTGCTGGCCATCCCTTCACCGTTAAATCGTAGACTCAATGAGAGAGTCGGGTCATTTCTCGTTTCCTTTTCAATGGTAGAATTTGTTACTGGTAGACATTCCACTATGGTTGAGTGGAACATCTCCACTGGGTCCACTGTAGGCGCCTCTTCTACCGTTGGCAACGGTAGGCGCGATAAACCGTCAGCATTCCCATGCTGTTTTGATCCTTTGTATTCTATTTCATATTGGTGTGCCCCTAGGAAAAGGGGCCACCTCTGTAGCCTTTGCGCTGTCATAATGGAAACACCCTTTTTAGGGTTGAATATGGATACCAACGGCTGGTGGTCTGTCAGCAGTGTAAACTTCTTGCCCTGCAGGTAATGATTAAACTTCTTTACTCCCCACACAAGGCTGAGAGCCTCCCTATCTATCTGAGCATAGTTGCGCTCAGCGGAGGTCAATGATCTGGATGCAAATGCGACTGGCCTTTCCGAGCCATTTGGCAACTTGTGTGAGAGTACTGCTCCAATACCATAAGGAGAAGCATCACAAGCTAAACGAATAGGTAGCGTTGGGTTGAAGTGGGCCAACACTTCCTCTGAGGTGATCAATGCCTTGCTTTTGCGAAAGGCCTTCTTACAGTCCTCGCTCCACTTCCATGGTACTTCTTCCTGCAAAAGAGCATTCAGCGGGTGCAGCACCATGGATAGATTTGGCAGAAACTTATGGTAATAGTTAATCACCCTAGGAACGACCTCAACTGGGATACATTTTCCGGAGCGGGAGCCTTCACAACAGCTTCGATCTTGTCAGGTGACTTGTGAAGCCCCTCCTGGTCAATGACATGACCACAGTACGAGATCCGTTTCTGAAAGAACTCACATTTCTGGCGATTAACTCGAAGGCCATATTCCTTCAACCTGGTGAGCACCAGTTTCAAATTTGCAAGGTGTTCCTCATCGTCATCTCCTGTAATCAGGATATCGTCCAAGTAACATTGAGTGCTTGGAATTCCCTGTAATACCTGCTCCATGGCCCTCTGCCAAATTGCTGGAGCCGAAGCCACTCCAAAAACCAGTCTATTATATCGATACAAGCCTCTGTGCGTGTTGATTGTGAGATACTGGCGCGACTCTTCCTCAACTTCCATCTGTAAGTACGCTTGCGCCAGGTCTATCTTGGTGAAGTGTTTCCCACCAGACAATGAAGCAAAGATATCCTCAATCCGCGGAAGCGGATATTGCACCGTGTGAAGCACCGGATTAACTGTGATCTTGAAGTCTCCACAGATGCGGACCTTCCCCGGTTCCCCTGGCTTGTTACTCGATGAACGCTTCATGACGGGAACAATGGGCGTGGCCCACTCACTCCAGTCCACCTTAGACAGTACTCCTGAACGTTCAAGCCCTTCCAGCTCAGCTTCCACAGCAGGTCGTATCGCATAAGGTACCGGTCTGGCTTTGAAAAATTTTGGGTTTGCATGTTCTGCAATCTTGGTTTTTGCCTTAATTCCTTTCAGTGTTCCCAGTCCCTGTTGGAACACCTCTTTAGCCTCATCCAATATTCTGGACAATCGTTCAGGTTTGACATCTTTTTTTCCGGAATCTACCGTTATTGCTTTTAGGGAGTGCCAGTCCATATTTATTTTCCTGATCCACTCCCGTCCCAGAAGTGGTGGACCTCCCTCAGGTAGTACATATATGTCCATTCCTTGGTGTTCTTTGCCCTTGTGTATCACCTTGACTTTTATCTTTCCGATGGGGTATACTCTTTGCCCCATGTATGTCTGCAATACTATCTCCGTATCCCATAGGGGAATATGTGTGAATAACCTTTTGTAATCTTTCTTATTCATCCATCTTCACTTGGACTCCTGCTATCTGCAGTGTGACCCAGATAGTTTGTAGGTCAGCTTCCTCACTCACATTGTGAATTCTCAGACTACCCAGTTCCTTGCTGTTGGAGTCTGAATCCAAATTCTGTTCATCCGAACTCTTCTCAACCACCTTATGTACCTTTCTGCACTTTTCCTGCGGTGACTTTTTGTTGCTGGTCTTCTTTCCTGACCGGCATACTTTAGCTATGTGACCAAGCTTGCCACATTTTCTACATTCCTGGTTTTTAAACCAGCATTGGTTCTGATCGTGTGTTGTCTTTCCACAACGATAAAATTTCGTTGTACCCAAAGCCATTTGATCTACGCTGAGTACCGCTGCCTTCAGCTGCATTTCCGCAGTGCCTCTCACTGCTGCTTCGTGCGATGCTGCAATAGTGACAGCCTTATCAAGTGTAAGATCATTCTCTTCAAGCAGCCGCTTTTGTGTCCCTTCTTTCGACAATCCACACACGAATTTGTCTCTCAGTGCCTCTGTCAGTCCTTCCCCAAACTGACAGTATTTCGCTAGCTTATGCAGTTCAATTAAATACTCCGCGTTGCTTTCCTCTTTCAGTTGCGTTCTCGCATAAAATTTAAATCGTTCCGCTAACATCAGCGGTGTGGGGTTCAAATGATTTCTCAGGACAGCAACAATATTAGCGAAAGCCTGATCCGCCGGTTTAGCTGGTGATAGAAGATGCTTCAATAGCCCGTATGTCTTCGCACCCATTGAGTTTAGTAAGGTTAGTGCTTTATCTTCATCTGATATTTTATTTGCCTTACAATAAATCTCTATGCGTTCTACATACGTGGCCCAATCTTCAACGTTGGGATCGAAATCGTTGATGTTACCACGCTTAGGCATCCTCGCAATCTTCTTGAGAAACAAAAAGAAATTTTTCTTTTCTTTTTTTTTTCAAAATGGCGGTTTCCCGCGCTTGTCTTCTTCCCCCGCCTACGAAAATGGCGGCTTCCTGCGTTTGCCTTTCTCCCCCGCTGGCTGTAATGGCGATTGCCATATTGCTGCGTTCGCCCTCCCCAGCGGTTCTCAAATCGTGCCTCCCAGCCCCTCTTGCAGTCCGGTCCTTTCCCCCGGCTGCGGCTGAGTTCTCTGCGTTTTTTTTAAATTTTCTCCCGCGCCTTACGCTGTCCCGGTCGCTGTGCCTCGCGGCCTCGGTAGCTGCCCGGCCTTTTATTTCACCGGTCGCGGTCTAGCTCTCTCTCGACGCTGTTGCGTCTCCCAGCCCGCTTGCAGCCCGGTCTTTTACACCGGCTGCGTTTGCATTCACCGCGGCTCCCGTGCCTTACGCTGCCCCAGTCTCAGCGCCTCTGGCCCCGACTTCTGACCGGCTCTTTTCCCCGGCCGTGGTCGAGTTCTCCGCCCTTATATCCTCCGTTTTTCCCTCCCCTACTTCACAGCCAACGTGGCCGACTTGCTGCTCGTCACTGATCGGCTTACCCGCCACCGTGATAGAAGGGATGATCACTGCCTGTTGCTGATGGAAGGCTTCGTGTCAGGATTCTTCCTTTGCTCTTCAGACCCGCGCCTTTTCTCAGCAGGATGATGAGGGCGGATGCCTCCTCTCAACGCCCGTCAAACTGCCTTGGATGTATCTCTGCCGCAGGGTAAGATCGTACTCGTCGCCACTGTTAAGTCTGTGTGTTATATTGAGAATTACTACACAGACCACAAGAGTAAATTTTAACAGGTCTTTACTAGTCGAAGGTCAGGGCTGAACTACCCAATAAATCATTACACAGCACTTATATACCGGTGTGGTCACCACCGGTATTACAGTATACAGCAGCCAAGATAAAGTAGTGCATCTCTTAAAATAGTTCTCTTAAAGGTGGAACGGTTACATACACCACAGCCCCTGTGACTCGTGGTGGCTTCAATCATGACGATCAGGACTACCATGGCTGACTTCATCTTGTTCTTAGGCATTCCCTGAAAACACACAAAATGCAACGTTGTCCTTGGGTGATGCCTCACCTTTCCAGACGCAGCTACACACGATTAAAATCCAAACTATACAGACAAGCTAAGGCAACAGACAGGAGAGAAAGAAGTTATGTACAGCGCCACCCATCTCCAGGTGGCCACACTAGGTCTCCTCGACCCTGGGCCTCTTAGACTCCGGCTTCCTTCGTTCACCGGTGTGTAAGGAGGCGTCCACGGCACCCTCGGCCGTGGGATCCTGGCACTCCTTCTCACTCCTGCCCCCACAGGCGGAATGACTGGTCCCTCTGTGGGCCCCTCACAGCCCCAGATTAGGGGCTGAAGACCCACACCTGTAGCGCAGCTCACCACTCCCTGCTGTTTCCTCCTCTTATCAGTTCTTTCCCCAGGGTTGAAAAGATTGCACTGATTGATATGGAACCACTTAGTGCGTCGGGGCATTTTGACCGCATATACCATTGGACTCGCCCTATCCACCATACTGTATGGTCCCATGTATAGCGGTTCAAAAGTCCCTACCCTGGCGAAGTTTCTAACCATTACTTGATCTCCGACCTTCCACTTGTGGTGCCCCTGAGGCTCAAGCAATAAACGATTTCTACGATGTTGCTTCCCCATGTTACTGGCAGCCTGCCAATGAATCTGTCTGAGATGCTCAAGCAAATTCTTAACAAACCTGTCCCAGTTCACCTCTCTCAACTGACCTTCCGTGAGAACCGGGGCCAATACATGGCTGGGCGTTCTCATGACCCTGCCAGTCATGAGCTCATGCGGGAAATACCCTGTGCTTCTAGACGGGCTGGCTCGGACCCCCATCAAAATTAACTGTTGTGTGTCCGTCAGTAGTAAGACACAGACTGCAGGAGAATGGTACAACAGGTGTTTACTCAGCGTGGCTCACTCTGGAACTGAACTGTACAGATTACTACTCAGTGCTATATACAGGTGTGGTCACTTCTGGTACTACAGTATACATGAGCTGTAAAAAGTAGTTCCCCTCTTAAAAGTATATACATTACAATTCCTCCCCTTTTAGATTAACAGCACCATAACACTCATTTCACAATTAAATATCAAACTAATTACAATTAACACTTTTAACATACAACGTTAGCTGAAAATAGTCCATTTATATATTCAGTCTTTGGGGAGGCTTTCTGATCCTTTCTGGATAGCGCCTTTCCCGAATGTCTCGCTCTTGGTGCGGAGGCGATTCTGGCCCCCTGTCGTCGGTTGGTTCATCAGCTTCCGATGCTACTGTTTCTGGGGTAGATGCGCCCTGTACGTCGGGTTCATCACCAGGTACGTATAGGCGAGGTATGGGGTTGACTTGTTCCTGTGACTGTAGGATCTGGTCAGCATGGCATCTCACGATGCTCTCCCCAACGTCCACTGTGTACATTAGTGGGCCCTGCCGTGTGCATATCATTCCTGGCTGCCATTTTTCTGTTCGGTAGTCGCGGGCCAAGACTGGTTGCCCTACATTGAAGCTCCTTGTTGGCTTCTCATGAATGTGCTGGAATTGCTTACTCTCAACATCTCTTCGTACATTTGGTCTGAGCAAATCCAGGCGAGATCATAACCTTCGGTTAAATAATATCATGGCCGGGGCCTGGTTGGTGACTGAATGTGTCGCATTCCGGTAGGCGAACAGGAAGTTGTCCACTTTATGCTGCAGCGGAATGTTGTCATTGTATATAGCCTTTATTGCCTTCTTAAAGGTTTGTACGAACCTCTCAGCCAATCCATTTGTGGCTGGATGATACGGGGCGGATGTGTAATGCCTTACCCCATTCCTTCTCATAAATTTCCGAAACTCTTCGGACACAAACTGTGGTCCATTATCAGAGCAAATCTGTTCTGGCAAGCCGTTCCTGGCAAAAATGGTCCGTAGGACTGCAATAGTTTTCTCCGTGGTGGTGGAGGACATTTTGATGACCTCAGGCCATTTCGAGTGCGCATCTACGGCTATTAAAAACATTGAGTCCATGAATGGACCAGCAAAATCAATATGCACCCGTTGCCATGGAGATGAGGGCCACTCCCATGGGTGTAGAGGGGCCTGTGGTGGTGCATTTTGGACTTTCTGGCATCCTGAGCAGCTCTTGGTCAGGTCCTCGATTTGTTTATCGATTCCCGGCCACCACACTTAAGCCCTGGCAAGGCTTTTCATTTTTTACCCCTCCCAGATGACCCTCATGAAGCTCATTAAGCACTCTATCCCTTAACTTGGGTGGAATTACCACTCGGGATCCACACATCAAGGCCCCCTGGCATACTGACAGCTGTTCTCTTCTTGTCGAGAATGCTGGCAACAGTGAGTCGCCAAGTGCTGGCCATCCCTTCACCGTCAAATCATATACCCGAGACAGTGTCGGGTTATTTCGAGTCTCCTTTTCTATACGAGCGTTAGTTACCGGTAGGTATTCAACTATAGTCGAATGAAATATTTCGACAGGATCCACTGCTGGTGCTTCCTCCACAGTAGGTAGTGGCAGGCGTGATAGCCCATCAGCATTTCCATGCTGTTTCGTGCCCTTATATTCAATCTCATAGTGGTGCGCCCCTAGAAAGAGTGACCAGCTTTGTAGTCGTTGCGCAGTCATCACCGGAACGCCCTTCTTCGGATTAAAAATGGAGACAAGAGGCTGGTGGTCAGTCAGCAAGGTGAATTTCTGCCCGTGCAGATAGTGATTGAACTTTTTCACTCCCCACACTAGGCTGAGGGCCTCCCTGTCAATCTGGGCGTAGTTACGCTCGGCTGAGGTTAGTGATCGTGACGCAAAGGCTATTGGCCTCTCTGAGCCGTCTGAGAATTTGTGCGACAGCACCGCTCCAATGCCGTAGGGTGACGCATCACACGCCAACCGAATTGGTAGTGCTGGGTTGAAATGGGCCAATACCTCTTCCTATGTGATTAGTGTTTTGCTCTTCTGGAAAGCGCGTTTACATTCGTCACTCCACTTCCATGGCACTCCAGTTTGCAGTAGAGTGTTCAGTGGCTGTAGTATTGTAGACAAAATTGGCAAGAACTTATGGTAGTAGTTTACCAGCCCGAGGAACCACCTCAGTTGTGACACGTTTTCCGGTGCTGGAGCCTTGACTACTGCCTCAATCTTTTCTGGGGACTTATGTAACCCCTCTTTATCGATAACGTGGCCACAATACGAGATCTGTTTTTTTTAAAACTCGCATTTGGAGCGGTTAGCTCGGAGCCCATATTCCTTCAATCTAGTGAGCACCTGCTCCAGGTTGGCGAGGTGATCACTGCCATTTTCACCTGTGACCAGGATGTCGTCCAAATAACACTGGGTCCCTGGGATCCCTTGCAGGACTTGTTCCATTGCCCTTTGCCAAATAGCCGGAGCTGATGCTACCCCGAATACCAGCCGGTTGTATTGGTAGAGACCTTTATGGGTGTTGATTGTGAGGTATTTTTTTGATGCTTCTTCTACCTCCATTTGCAGATACGCCTGGGCCAGATCAATCTTAGTGAAGCGTTTCCCTCCAGATAGCGAGGCGAAAATATCTTCAATCCACGGAAGTGGATATTGCACGGTGTGAAGGACTGGGTTCACTGTTACCTTAAAGTGCCCACAGATGCGAACCTTCCTTGGTTCCCCAGGTGTGCTGCTCAACGACTTTTTCATCACAGGGACGATGGGTGTAGCCGACTCGCTCCAGTCTACCTTGGACAGTACTCCTGAACGTTCCAAACTCTCCAGCTCTGCTTTGACAGCTGGGCAGATCGCATAAGGTACCGGTCTGGCCGTAAAAAATTTTGGGCTTGTGTTTTCTTCGATTTTAATTGTTGCTGTCATGCCTTTTAGTGTTCCGTGTCCTTGCTGGAACACATCTTGCGAGTCGGTTAGGATCTTTGACATTCGCCCAGGTGTGACGTCGTCATCCTTTTTGGCAGCCACAGTCAGTGCTTGTATGGAATGCCAATCCAGCTGTATTTTCCGGATCCATTCATGTCCCAGTAATGGTGGTCCTCCATCTTGCAATACATACAGGTCTAGTTTTGGTGTTTCCTTACTGTTATATATAACGGTCACCCTTATTTTTCCTTTGGGGTAGACTTTTTGCCCCGTGTACGTCTTCAAAATAATTTTTGTGTCTCTCAAGGGTATGTGTGAGAATAGCCGCTCGTAGTCCCGTCGGTTTATGACTGTTAGGGCTGATCTTGTGTCTAATTCCATTTTTACCTGGACTCCTGCTATCTTGAGAGTGACCCAAATGGTTCGGTGATCCTCCGTTTTGATCACATTATGTAGTTTCAGACAACTCAGCTCCCTGCTTTCGGAGTCGGTATCACTCTTTTGTTCATCTGAATTATTCTCCGTCACCTTATGTACCTTCTTGTACTTTTCTTTTGGAGATTTCTTATTGCTGGTTTTCTTTCCCGACCTGCAGACTCGTGCTATGTGTCCTACTTTTCCACACTGTCTGCACACTTTGTCTTTGAACCAGCACTCATTGTGGTCGTGTGTTGTTCTGCCGCAGCGATAGCACTTCTCTGTTCTGTATGACATTTCGTTTGTGCCATACTCTTGCGGTCTCTGTTGTATCTCTGCAGCGCCCCGAGCTGCTGCTTCATATGATACCGCAACGCTGAAAGCCTTGTCCAGCGTAAGGTCCTTTTCAGATAAAAGCCGTTTCTGGGTTCCTTCACTTTGAAGCCCACACACAAACTTGTCCCTTAAGGTATCTGCCAGTCCCGTTCGAAACTGGCAGTGTTTCGATAGTTTGCGCAGTTCTGTTAAATATTCAGCATTAGAAACATAGAAACATAGAAGATAGGAGCAGGAGTAGGCCATTCGGCCCTTCGAGCCTGCTCCGCCATTCAACGAGATCATGGCTGATCACCCAAACCCTAGCACCCGGTCCCTACACCGACAGCCATCCCACCCAAGCCCTATCCCCGTAACCCCATGTATTTAATCCCCCCTAACACTAAGGGCCAATTTTTTTATCATGGCCAATCAACCTAACCCGCACATCTTTGGACTGTGGGAGGAAACCGGAGCACCCGGAGGAAACCCACGCAAACACGGGGAGAATGTGCAAACTCCACACAGACAGTCACCCGAGGCCGGATTTGAACCCGGGTCCCTGGTGCTGTGAGGCAACAGTGCTAACCACTATGCCACCGTGCTGCCACCTTTGCATTGCTTTCATCCTTATGCTGGTTCCGTTTGTGAAACTTGAATCTTTCTGCTATCAGCAGCGGTGTGGGGTTTAAATGTTCCTGTAGTATCGTCACTATGTCTCCAAAACTCTTTTCCACTGGCTTCGCTGGGGTTACTAGATTTCATAATAAGCCATACGTCTTTGCACCCATTAAATTTAACAATACCAGCGCTTTCTTGTCATCTGGCACCTCATTTGCCTTGCAGTATACCTCTATTCGTTCAACATATGTAGTCCAATCTTCGACTTCATTGTCAAATGCGGTGATACTGCCACTCTTCGGCATTTTGGGTGTGGTATAAAATGGCTTAAAATGGCGTCTCCCGCGCTTTCCTTCCTTCCCCGCTGCTGCCAACGCCACTCTCGGCGGTCCTCATGGCAATGGCCGCGCCCTGTAGGTTTCACGCGCTTCTCCTGCGCTGCTGCCAATGCCGCTCTCGGCGGTCCTCATGGCAATGGCGGTGCCTCACGGGTTTCTGCGCTTCTCTCTCCCTCTCCTCGACGCTGCTCGGCCCCTGAACACTGGCTGCGCCCTGTGCGCTCTGCCCTCTCTCTCTCTCTCCCGTCGACGCTGCTCGGCCCTTTGCTGTGCCGCTCGGTCGGGCTCTAGCCTGCGCACTAGGGTCTGCGCACTACCTGTTGCCAGCCCATTTCGCTGGACCACCGCGACTGGAAAGCCAAGCCTGGCTCTCAACAGCCTCCCCCGCAATTCTTGAGTCTCTGCTGGATGACTGGGTGGTTGCCCGTGGTCGACGCCCGTGTCTCTGGCCTTGACCTCCAATCTACTGATCTCCAGGAACAAATCCCTGGGAGGTGATGCAGAGTTGCAGGTAGGATCGAATTTGCCCCGTTGCCAATGTTGTGTCCGTCAGTAGTAAGGCACAGACTGCAGGAGAACGGTACAACAAGTGTTTACTCAGTGTGGCTCACTCTGGAACTGAACTGTACAGATTACTACTCAGTGCTATATACAGGTGTGGTCACTGCCAGTACTACAGTACACATGAGCTGTAAAATAGTTCCCCCCTTAAAGGTATATACATTACATTAACGGCAAGAACTCCGCCCATTTTATAGGCGAATCTCCCGTCTCCCTCCGTAACCTTTCTTTGATGGTCCTATTCATTTGCTCCACAATCCCCGATGACTGCGGGTTGTGTGCGACATGCCAGTTACCTTCTACACCTAGCATCTTCAGAGTCGCCTGCATGACTGCCCCTGTGAAGTGACTCCCCTGATCGGACTCCACATGCTGTGGTAGCCCCCACCTAGAGAACACTTCTCTCACTAAAATCCTTGTGGTCCCCAAAGCTGTGGCTATTCGGCATGGGAAGGCTTCTTCCTTTACCGTAATACTTGCCACTCCGTATGGACCCTCTACCTTATCTCCCTTAGCCAGCATCTCCAGAACAGTCTTTAGGGCGGGATCCCGTGCCTGGACCATCTTTAGGTCCGGGGCCAATGCTACCCCTGCACTCCCTTGTGTCCCACCTCTGTCTCTGATCGCTGCTACCAGACTCGACCCATATGGATCCCAAAACGTGCCCATTCGAGCACCCGCTTTGGCCAGCATGTCGGCCTGCTGATTGCCCTCTGCACGGGGTTCTGTCTTAGAATGGGCCTTGACTTTGTGGATATAGAAATCCCCCTGGGTTCCTATCGATGTTAGGATCTGTCGCAACAATGGCATCCAGTGAGTCGCTCCCCGGCCACCACTGTACTGGACCTGTCTACATAGATCTCGTGGCCCGTGGGATGGATCCCAGCCCGAAACCCTATGTCTACGTCCCATTCCCCTTCAACAGAACATATGTGGGCCACCCCTGGGTAGATCAAATTTGCGGCGAGCTTAGGCTCACAGAGGCCTTTCACACTCAAATTCATCTGAGAGAGCAATAAAGTCCAGCGAGCAGTGCGTGCACTGCTCACTGTGCCGTCCTTTATCCTCCCATCTAGAAGCATCTGAGTGGGTGTATGATGGGTTAAGAGAGTTACCGGGGGCGCCCCCGTGAAGATTTGTGATCTCCTCACGGCCCAATGTGTGGCAAGCAGGTGCCTCTCAGAATTGGAGTACTCCCTCTCTACATCTGTGAGGATTCTTGATGAGTATACCACAGGCCTCAGCTTGCCATGCCGCTCCTGGAGCAGCACTGCGCTCAAAGTGTCCCCTGTGGCAGCTACCTCCAAAAAGAACTCCTTTCCCCCATCAATCGCTCCTAAAGCCGGTGCGGTCTGCAGATCTCCCTTCAGACGACTAAAAGCTGCCATGCAGTCCTCATCCCACTCCCAGCCCACTCCCTTGTGGAGGAGCTGGAGTAGAGGAGCTGCTGTAGCGGCATAGTCCTCTATGAAATCCCTGCAGTAACCTGTGAGTCCCAGGAAGGATCTTACCCCCATTACTGTGGTCGGGGCAGGTAGCTCCTGTACCGCCTTCCTCTTTGCCTCATCGATGGCTCTCTCCCCAGCACGCACGGTCAACCTGAGGAATTTTACATCCTGCTGGCCGATCTGTGCTTTCTAGGGATTAACCTTGAACCCTGCTTCCTTTAAAAGACTCAGCAGCTCAGTCAGCAGGGGGCCATGCTCCTCCCCCTCGGTGGAGAACAAAAGCAGGTCGTCCACGTACTGCACAAGCCGCTGTGGTCTGCTGAACCCTTTTAAACAGCTGGCCATACATTGGTGGAAAATAGAAGGACTGTTGTGAAACCCTTGGGGGAAGCAGGTCCATGTGTACTGCTGACCCTTGAAAGTGAATGCGAATTTATACTGGTCCTCCCTTTTGAGAGGGATAGACCAGAATCCGTTCGAAATGTCCAGCACCGTTAATGTTTTCACGGATGCTGGGATACTCCCGATCAAGTTGGCTACGGCTGCGACGGTGGGGGCACAGGCTGGGATGTTCTTGTTAAGAACCCGATAGTCCACAGTGGCTCTCCATGAATTGTCTGGTTTCCTAACCGGCCAAATCGGAGAGTTCACAAGTGTCGCTATGGGCCTCAACACACCCTGCTCAACCAGTGATCCCACTGCTGTCTCTAAATCCGCCTCTGCCTCTCTGGGGAAGTTGTACAGTTTCTGTGGTCGGGCCATGGGGTCTCTGTCTACTCTGACCTCCACCCCTATTACCCTCCCACAGTCGTGCTTGTGTGTAGCAAATGCCGCGAGGTTGGCTCGCACATCCGCTATGTACTCCGCCGGGGTAGAAGTGACCAAAAGTTCAACGTCATAACTACCCTTGGGCTTCATCGTGCACACGGTTCCCTTGTCTTGCTTCCCTAGTATAACTACCACCTCCTTCTCCTTTCCCGTGCATACTGCCCCACAAAGACAGTGATTCCAAAAGTCCACCAATATCTTGTGGGCCAGTATGAAATCTGCCCCCAAAATGCCTATTCCTTCCCGCTCCCACCGCATCAGGACACATTTCCACTCCGTATGGTGTGTACCCAGATCGATGGCTAGCCGGATGGAGAAAGACCCAGCCTGTTTGTTCCCGGTGAACCCTACTAAGTTATATGGGACCCCACTTGATAGAGGTGATGTGGCTGGGTTATCCGCACAGGCAATGGTGCTTGAAGCTCCAGTGTCCAGCAGATTCTTGCACCTTGCATCTTGCACCTTCTCCACCCCCATTTTCACGCATGGTCTCTTCCAAGCATCATAACTTAGTGGGCACAAGTAAACGGGCTGAGAAGCCCCTAGTCATGGGTCGGGATTGTTCGGGGCAGATGGGAGTATGCTGCCCGCTGCCGCATCCACTCTACCCTGCCCTGCCGGAAAGACTGCGCGGAGAGCAGCCACTAATACCGCAAGCGGATCAGTGCTGCTTCCTGCCACAGCTGCGGCTTTCTGCACTGGCGCTGGAGAATCCCCTTTCCCGCTCCTATTGTCAGAGACTGGGCAGTCTTTCCTCCAGTGCTCTTTACTCCCACACCTATAACAACCCTGCTTCCTCTCTGAGCTACTCCCTTCCTGGCGCCACTCTCTACTAACGTTGCCTCCGCTAGGCTTTAACTCGTGTACTCTGCCCTTTGGTTTGTCATCCTCACCCCTACCATTCTTAAAAGAGAGAGTTAACTGCCGGATCACACTCTCTTCTGTGGCCTGGGGCTTCCTGGAATCAAACCACCCCTCTGCTTTGGCCTTGATCCTGGGCAGGCTGTTTGCCACCAGGGACCTCAGCCAATGAGCCCTAGGCTCCTCCTGCAGCTGCACCCGGTCGGGCACCCCAGCACAGGCACTCCGGTAGACAGGCCAAAGCCTGTCCGCGAATGCCTGCGGTGCCTCCCCAGCTGACTGCAGTGTCCTTTCCACTCGGGAGAAGGGACTTCCATCATTGAGGCCCATAGCCTGTAGGATGTCATCCTTTATCCCCCTCTAACGTACCCTCCCCCCTCTTGCTACCCGCTGAGAGCGACTGGTACAAACTACTATCTAGGGAAAATAAAAGTAATTTGGCTGTCTCAGCTTCGTTACAATTATTGATCCCCCCCACCTGCTCCACATCCGTAAAATGGACAGATGGGTCCCCTGTGCTGGTCAGTTTGGTCAGGTTAGAGACCATTGCCTGCAGCTGGGGGGTCGTATACGGGACCACGAAGTCACTCTGCAGTGCTCCTTGCTCTTGACCTTCTTTCCGCTGCCGGACAGGACACATGGGTCCTGGACCCGGCACTTCGGGCGGTGGTCGATCGTTCTCCATTGCCTCACAGTCCTCCTTATCTCCCTCCTGCTCTTCCTCATCTACCCGGGCCACTCCCTGAGCTATCAAGCAAACCATCCCTTTGGCCTTAGATAGAGCATCGGTCAAATTCTGGATCTGCTCTTGGCAAGGACCATGTTTACCCGTATCAAACCCTCTAGTGCTGGCGACTCTGTATGCCACCTGAATATCCTTCAACTGCTCTCCCAGCACCTTTACCTCACTCGACAAGCGAGCGTTCTCCTCCTTAACCACCCTCTCATTTCCCTTTGCCTCAGTTACCTGGCATTGCAGGAACTCCTTATGGTTTGCTTCTCATCCCTTAGCTCCGTGCATAACCTGCTCCCTACTACAGCCCTTGCGTCTGACTGTACCTCAGACTCCCTGAGCTCTGCCTCTAACTTAGCAACCTGCTTATCTAACAGTTGCACTTGTCTTTGTAGACAGATGAGCCATATCGCCTTTTCAATGCTGCGCCTATGCTCCTTGCCCTCCGTCCATTCTGCCGCTGCCGCTGCGTCCACCGGACACTCAGCACGCAACAAGCCTAGCACCCACTTCTTAGTGACGTTAACCTTCTTAAACACATATGAAGAAATCCTTTCCTCCATTTGGGATCTTTCGCCAGAAGCGCTGTCCATGACTGATTTACACTCCTTTAACCCAGGTTCAGCCACTGGTCGCCAAGAGATGTAAGCGATTTTTGATTCTAGCCCAATTGCTACACGGACGGTTTGAATCGCCCCCGCCTTACGAAAATTCTATACCCCGGAATTATTATTCAGAGTGTAAATGAAATAAGTCACCGACAGGAATGCTTCGATGAAAAATCAAACTTATATTTATTTGGTCTAACATACAGTGGCTAAACATGCACTACTAAACAAAATCACTGTCCCTGTGGAGAATAAAATCCAGGTTAAAAACAACATACATACAGTGCAAAACTGGTGACTATAACACGCAGTAATTCCCTAGTTGCTATGGTGGACTCTAATTCCACCCCTACCAACGAATTCCCCAGTCGCATACACCCCTTCGCCTGGCTGAAGCAAACAAAGCTCCCCCCGCCCCCCGCCCCAGAATAGCCCAAAAGCTTCACTTCTGAGAAAACTCTGAGCCCTTACAGCTCGCTTGGGACACTCGAGACTGTTTTGGTTTCGGTTTCGATCGCTCCGCTCGACGGCTTCTCTGGTACTTCTTGTTAGTTCGATCTTGTTGGAGCAGGGAGCGAGAGAGAGAGAAAGAATGGTGGAAAATAATCTATCTTTTATAGGAGTCTGGCTACCTCTATCTTTCCCGCCAATCTTTAAAATCCTTTTGTTTCTAAGCACTCCGGTGCTTAATCAGTGATGGGTCGTCCTCGGACCCATGAGTATTGGATTAATGGCCCTAAGCCTGGGACATATCTTTCGGTCTTTGTATTGGGATAAAAACTGGCTCCTTTTCGGCTGGCTGAGGCCAGTGGGTTTATTGTTCTGCTTCTCTTCTGAGATGGAGGTGAGAAGTGCTTTTGCATATTAGAGTGGCCTTCCTTTTTCCAGGATTGTCGGGCGAACCCATACATTCTGGATGACTGACAGTTCTTTTGTCACAGCCAACTGCCATGCGTTCTCTGGAGTTTTAACAAACCAGTCCCCCATGCATTTGCACAGGGCGATCCCACCACAGAGAAAATTCCCTCAGAAAGTCCACAAAAATATTCTCGACTGAGTCCATTCTTCAAACAGAGACTTTGCGATCTCTTCAGTTTAAATGTATAGTATATGGTGGCTCATCTACCATTTTAAATATATTATAGATAGATCCTTTGCCTGGATAGGACTAAAGTTTAAAATAGTCTTTTTGCTGTTTCCCTTTTTTAAATAGAAACATAGAAATGTTGGTGCAAAGGAAGTCATTTGCCCATTATGCCTGTCAGTCTTGCTCTTACACTGTAGTTATCTACTCTAATTCAATTTACTTTTTCCCCATGCTCTTTACAGATTTATTTTTCAAGTGTTTATGTAGTGCACCCTTAAATGTGATTAATTCAACTTTGTTAGTCACTTGTGATAATGTATTCCTTTTTCTAACAATCCTTATGTGAAAAAATATTCCTAACCTGCCCCATTTATGCTTCAAGCACTAATACTGAGTTTATGCTTCTTGTTATCGATTCACCAAACAGTGGACATAGGGGGAGAAATTCGGTATCGCCCCGTTTGGGGCGCAATTATCGGGCAGGCGCAAAGTTTAGCGCCTGGCGCTAATTAGTGTCTCCGACTGAAAACATGGCTTCTATCACCCCTGGAAGTGATTTGAGCGCTAAATCAGCCACAACACACCTCTCTTAAGACGCTAATGTCGAGGAGCGAGGCGCTACCTCAGAGCGCTGGGGAAGCTCAGGTGATGTCAGTTAGCAATGGAACATGTAGTGTCTGAGTATCAATAATACACGGACTGCAGGAGAACAATAATAACAGGTATTTACTGAACAGAGGGTAACTTAAGACTGAAGTACAGAAGCCTGCTATGGCTTTATATACAGGGGTGGTCACTGCCGGTATGCAGTATAAAATCAGTTCTTCTCTTAAAGGTACATACACAACAATTCCTCCCCTTTTAGATAAACAGTACATAACATTCATTTAACAACTAAATAATAACTAATTACAATTACTGTAAAGTCTGTGTGTTATATTGCGAATTACTACACAGACCACAAGAGTAAACTTTAACAGGACTTTACTATTCGAAGGTCAGGGCGGAACTGCCCAATAAATCATTACACAGCACTTATATACCGGTGTGGTCACCGCCGGTATTACAGTATACAGCAGCCAAGATAAAGTAGTGCAACCCCTAAAATAGTTCTCTTAAAGGTGGACGGTTACATACACTACAATCCTCCCTTTTTAGCTTACAATATATCTATTCCCCATTAAACATAACATCATAACATATATTCAACTTCATGTAAAAACAGTTCACAGATGTAGTCTCTGCGGGAAACAGTTCACAGATTCAGTCTCTGCGGAGGCACCTCCTGCGCTTCCTGACTCGGTCGGGATAACGCCTCGGTGGTGTAGTAGTTCTCGGTGGTGTAGTAGGTTCACGTTGCTGAGGTGACTCATCCAATAGTCCTTCACTGGACTTAACAGCTTGAACTTTCGTAACTTCAGAACCAGCCTTGCTGACTTCTAAAGGCTCGAGTACCTTGGGAAGTTTTCCTACTTCCAAACTAATTTGACTCAGTTCGGAGGGACCACGTGCGTGACCTGGTAGAGGTGATAATGGTTCAGATGGGTCATCATCTTCTGCTTCATCTTTTCCTTTTCTGCTTCTTGGAGACTCTCTGGGCTCCACTCCCAGCTGCATGCACAGTTCCTCCTCCTCTTCCTCCTGTTGCCGTATCAGCGCCACCATCTCCCGGTGTTTCTTAGACTTTTCGTGATTCTTCATGGTTTTTTTACTTTGGAAGACTTCCCCACAAGCTGGGCAGAACAGGTCGTGGTAATATTCGGTGTCGTCCAGGTAGTGGTAATAATTGGTGTCGTCCTGAGCTAGGCCAGCGAGAGGGTCTTCTATTTCCTCCATGCCCAGCTGGACGTTAGCCAGCTTTTGTTCCAAATCCAGACATCTCTCCTGAAGAGACTTCTTCATGCGTTCAGCTTCATCCAGCTTTTTCTGGGCTTCCTGCAAGTCTTTTACTAATGACATCATTTGTGATTTCAATACTTCGACTTCATTCAGAGATTGATTGATCGAACTATTCAATCCCTCTACTGGAGCAGCTGTTTCAGCATTCTGTTGTTCTACATTGCCATGAGTCAGCGTACTCTTGGCATCCAAGGGCTGCTCTGTTGCAATCTTCTCAGTCTGTGTTGCAACCTCAGCTATTTCAATAACTTTTGAGAGCTCCGAACCCCTTCCCTTTGAAGATTGAAGCTCGTGTTCAAGTTTTTCCCATTTCAGAGTCTTGTCCCTCAGCATATGAAGGAGTTGGCTGACCGTTAACTCTTCTGACATCAGATGTTTCCCAGTATCGTCGTCATGTGTTTTTGACGTATAGGCTGCAGGGCTGTTTGTAACCTTGCACTGGGGCTCCTTCGCTGCTTTTAATTCGCCATCATCCGCAGCCTCCACCATTCGAATTTCAACAAATGAATCGTCCGGTGATGCTGCACCCAACTTCAGTAGGAGCTCAGAATTCATGGCAAACAAATCAGCCTTTTCTGCCTGCAACCTGCTAACAAGCGCCTTCAGTTGCTGAACATCTTGCTCCAGCAGATTAGAGCACGCACCTTCAGAAACCGAATCAGCTTTGATTCGTTTGGCCTCCTCGCGCAGACGGTTTGTGTGCTCCTGCTCCATTTTCTCCATCAGCTGCTTCTGTTGTCTTTCCAGATTCTCCCACTCTGTGTCAAAGAACTTTTTCGTTGCATTCATCTCTTGCTCAAGACGGCGAATCATTTGTTCTAATTGCTGTTGTAGTTTGAAATGGAGTTGAGTTCGAGCCCGGTGTTCCTCAGAAATGTGCATGTCTGAAGACTGGACAGACTCAGAATTCTCTGTCAACCTGTGTTGTTGTTGTTCGGTGGAAATCTGTTCTGATACTTTGCTCTCTTCTGAAGCATTTATGCACTCCTTCGTTTTTCCATCATTAGTCTGCAAGTCCATTTTAGACTTGTCTTTTGCACATGGGCTGGTCTTACCATCATCAGTTCCAGAGTCTGAGCTGATTGTCTTCACCGAGTTCTCACTCTTTGCTTTGTCCCTGTCACTGTTGCATATGCCCTCATCCAGTATTCTGGACAATCGTGCGGGTTTGACATTTTTCTTTCCGGAATCTACCGTTATTGCTTTTAGGGAGTGCCAGTCCATATTTATTTTCCTGATCCACTCCCGTCCCAGAAGTGGTGGACCTCCCTCAGGTAGTACATATAATTCCATTCCTTGGTGTTCTTTGCCCTTGTGTATCACCTTGACTTTTATCTTTCCGATGGGGTATACTTTTTGCCCCGTGTATGTCTGCAATACTATCTTCGTGTCCCGTAGGGGAATATGTTTGAATAACTTTTTGTAATCTTGTTTATTCATGACCGTCAACGCCGCTCCGGTGTCCAAGTCCATTTTCACATGGACTCCTGCTATCTGCAGTGTGACCCAGATAGTTTGTCGGTCAGCTTCCTTACTCATATTGTGAATTCTCAGACTACCCAGTTCCTTGCTGTTGGAGTCTGAATCCGAATTCTGTTCATCCGAACTCTTCTCAGCCACCTTGTGTACCTTGCTGTACTTTTCCGGCGGTGACTTTTTTTTGTTGCTGGTCTTCTTTCCTGACCGGCATACTTTAGCTATGTGACCAAGCTTGCCACATTTTCTACATTCCTGGTTTTTAAACCAGCATTGGTTCTGGTCGTGTGTTGTCTTCCCACAACGATAACATTTCGTTGTACCCGAAGTCATTTGATCCACGCTGAGTACCGCTGCCTTCAGCTGCATTTCCGCAGTGCCTCTCGCTGCGGCTTCGTGCGATGCTGCAATAAGGACAGCCTTATCAAGTGTAAGATCGTTCTCTTCGAGCAGTCGCTTTTGTGTTCCTTCCTTCGACAACCCGCACACGAACTTGTCTCTCAATGCCTCTGTCAGATTTTCCCCAAACTGACAGTATTTCGCTAGTCTACGCAGTTCAACCAAGTACTCCGCGTTGCTTTCCTCTTTCAGTTGCGTTCTCGCATAAAATTTGAATCGTTCCGCTAACATCAGCGGTGTGGGGTTCAAATGATCCTTCAGGACAGCAACAATATTAGCGAAAGTCTGATCCGCCGGTTTAGCTGGTGATAGAAGATGCTTCAATAGCCCGTATGTCTTCGCACCCATTGAGTTTAGTAAGGTTAGAGCTTTATCATCATTTGCTATTTTATTGGCCTTACAATATATCTCGATGCGTTCTACACATGTGGCCCAATCTTCCACATCGGAATCGAAATCGTTGATGTTACCACGCTTAGGCATCTTCACAATCTTTCTGAGAAACAACAACGAATTTTTCTTTAACTTTTTTTTTTAAATGGCGGTTTCCCGCGCTTATCTTCTTCCCCGCCTCCGAGAATGGCGGTTTCCCGCGCTTGTCTTCTTCCCCGCCTAACTGGCGGCTTCCCGCGTTTCTTCCTCTGGCGGGAGGGGTAAGCTTTGCCCTCGGGCGACGACCGCTGGCTTTTGGTTTATTCTGAAGCGCGAGAACAGCTGATTGAGTTCCTTGTTCCCTTTCCCGACAGGGGCAACCGGGCGCTGGGGACAACCAGTTGGCAGCGGACAGTTCCAGCTCTTGGTCCTTTGCGGAAAGCTGCTGTGAGCCGCTGGGCGGAAATCTCGCTCGGTCTCCCTCGCTCGGTCCCGTTCCCCCCTCGCTCGGGCTCTGTCTCTCCCGCTCGCTCGGTCTCCCTCGCTCTCCCGCTCGCTCGGGCTCTGTCTCTCCCGCTCGCTCGGGCTCTGTCTCTCCCTCAGCGGTTTTCAATCTTGCCTCCCAGCCCTCTCGCAGTCCGGTCCTTTCCTTCCCCGGCTGCGGCTGAGTTCTCCGCGGTTTTATTTATTTATTTATTTTTATTTCCTCCCGTGCCTTACGACCCCGGCCGCAGCGCCTCGCGGCCTCGGTAGCTGCCCGGCCTTTTTCACCGGTCGCGGTCGAGCTGTCTCACGATGCTGTTGCGTCTCCCAGCCCACTGGTAGCCCGGTCTCTCACACCGGCTGCGTTCCCGCTTGTAGCCCGGTCTCTCACACCGGCTGCATTCCCGCTTGTACCGCGGCTTCCGTGCCCTACGCTGCCCCAGTCTCAACGCCTCTGGCCCCGACTTCTGTCCGGCTCCTTTCCCCGGCCGTGGTCGAGTTCACCGCCCTTATATCCTCCGTTTCTTTTTATTTTCTCCCCTACTCACAGTCAACGTGGCCGACTTGCTTCTCGTCGCTGATCGGCTCACTCACCACCGTGATAGAAGGGACGATCACTGCCCGTTGCTGATGGAAGGCTTCGTGTCAGAATTCTTCCTTTTTCCTTGCTCTGCAGACTCGAGTCTTCTCTCAGCAGAATGACGAGGGCGGATGCCTCTTCTCGACGCTCGTTAACTGCTTCGGATGTATCTCTGCCGAAGGGTAAGATCGAACTCGTCGCCACTGTAAAGTCTGTGTGTTATATTGCGAATTACTACACAGACCACAAGAGTAAACTTTAACAGGACTTTACTATTCGAAGGTCAGGGCGGAACTGCCCAATAAATCATTACACAGCACTTATATACCGGTGTGGTCACCGCCGGTATTACAGTATACAGCAGCCAAGATAAAGTAGTGCAACCCCTAAAATAGTTCTCTTAAAGGTGGACGGCTACATACACTACAATTACAATTTTCTCTGTACCATATACATCAACTGAAATAATCATTTATAAGTTCAGTCTTTGAGGAGGCTTCCTGATCCTGACTGGATAGCGCCTTTCTCGAGTATCCTGTTCTTGCGGCGAAGTCGATTCTGGCTCATTGTCATTGGTTGGTTCGTCAGATTCCAATACCACTGCTTCTGAGGTAGACGCAATCTGCACTTCGGGTTTATTACCAGGTGCACATGCTCATGGTATGGTTTTGGCTTGTTCCTGTGAATCTAGAATCTGGTCAGCATGGCGTCTCACGATGCTCTCTCCAACGTCCACTGTGTACATTAGTGGTCCCTGCTGTGTGCATATCGTTCCTGGCTGCCATTTTTCTGTTCGGTAGTCGCGGGCCAAGACTGGTTGCCCTACCTTGAAGCTCCTGGTTGGCTTCTCATTGATGTGCTGGAATTGCTTATCCTCAACATCTCATCTTATGTTTGGTTTGAGCAAATCCAGGTGACATCTTAGCCTTCGGTTGAAGAACATTATGGCTGGAGCTTAGTTGGTGACTGCATGTGTCGCAAACAAGAAATTATCCACCTTGTGTTGTAGTGGCATGTCGTCGTTATACATCGCCTTTATTGCCTTTTTAAAGGTCTGAACAAACCTCGCAGCCAATCCATTTGTGGCTGGATGATATGGGGCAGATGTGTAATGTTTCACCCCATTATTCCTCAGAAACCTCCGGAAATCCTCTGACACAAACTGTGGCCCATTGTCGGAGCAAATCTGTTCTGGCAAGCCATTCCTGGCGAAGATGGTCCGTAGGACTGCAATAGTTTTCTCCGTGGTGGTGGAGGACATTTTGATGAACTCTGGCCATTTCGAATGGGCGTCCACGGCGATTAGAGTCCATAAATGGACCAGCAAAATCAATGTGTACCCATTGCCATGGAGATGAGGGCCACTCCCATGGATGTAGCGGGGCCTGTGGTTGAGCGTTTTGGACCTTCTGGCATCCTGTGCATCTCTTGGTCATATCCTCGATTTCTTTATCGATTCCCGGCCACCACACAAACACCCTGGCTAGGCTCTTCATTTTTATCCCTCCCAGATGACCCTCATGAAGCTCATTGAGCACTCTATCTCTCAACTTGGGTGGAATTACCACTCGGGATCCACACATCAAGGTCCCCCGGCACACTGACAGCTGTTCTCTCCTTGGCGAGAATGCTGGCAACAGTGAGTCGCCATGTGCTGGCCATCCCTTCACCGTTAAATCATACACCCGAGAGAGTGTCGGGTCATTTCGGGTTTCTTTCTCTATACTTGAGTTTGTAACAGGTAGACATTCGACTATCGTCGCATGGAATATCTCAACAGGGTCCACTGCAGGTGCTTCCTCTACCATAGGCAACGGTAGGCACGACAGCCCATCAGCGTTTCCATGCTCTTTCGTACCCTTGTACTCTATGTCGTACTGATGTGCCCCTAGAAAAAGTGACCATCTTTGCAGCCGTTGCGTCGTCATCACCGGAACGCCCTTCTTTGGATTAAAAATGGAGACCAGGGGCTGATGATCAGTCAGTAGGGTGAATTTCTGCCCGTGCAGATAGTGATTGAACTTCTTCACCCCCCACACCAGGCTGAGGGCCTCCCTGTCAATCTGGGCGTAGTTACGCTCGGCTGAGGTTAACGAGCGCGACGCAAAGGCTATTGGCCTCTCTGAACCGTCAAGGTATTTGTGTGACAGCAGCGCTCCGATGCTGTAGGGAGACGCATCACATGCCAACCGAATCGGTAGTGTTGGATTGTAGTGGGCCAATACTTCTTTTGAAGTGATTAGGCATTTACATTTCTGAAAGGCACGCTTACACTCATCACTCCATTTCCATGTTAATCCAGTTTGCAGCAGGACATTCAGTGGGTGCAGAATTGTAGATAAATTCAGCAAGAACTTATGTTAGTAGTTCACCAACCCGAGAAACGACCTCAGTTGCGACAAATATTCCGGTGCTGGAGCCTTGACTACAGCCTCAATTTTGTCTGGCGACTTATGCAACCCTGCCTCATCAATCATGTGGCCACAATACGAGATTTGTCTCCTGAAGAACTCGCATTTGGGGCGGTTGGCTCGTAGCCCATATTCCTGCAATCTAGTGAGCACCTGCTCCAGGTTGGAAAGGTGTTCACTGTCATTTTCGCCCGTAACCAGGATGTCGTCCAAATAACACTGGGTCCCCTGGATCCCTTGCAGGACTTGTTCCATCACCCTCTGCCAAATAGCCGGGGCTGATGCTACCCTGAATACCAGTCGATTGTACTGGTAAAGGCCTTTGTGAGTGTTTATCGTGAGGTATTTCCTAGATGCTTCTTCCACCTCCATTTGTAGATACGCTTGGGCCAGATCAATCTTCGTAAAGCGTTTCCCTCCAGATAGTGAGGCGAAAATATCTTCTATCTGTGGAAGTGGATATTGTACTGTGTGTAGGACTGGGTTCACAGTTACCTTGAAGTCCCCACAGATGTGAACCTTCTTCGGCTCCCCAGGCTTGCTGCTCAATGATTTCTTCATTACAGGAATGATGGGTGTGGCCCACTCACTCCAGTCCACCTTGCACAGCACACCCGAACACTCCAGACTCTCCAGCTCTGCTTCAACGGCTGGGCGGATTGCGTACGGTACCGGTCTGGCCTTAAAAAATTTTGGGTTTGCGTTATCTTTGATTTTTATCGTTGCCGTTACTCCTTTTAGAGTCCCAAGTCCTTGTTGGAACAGTTAGAATTTTTGACAGTCGTCCAGGTGTGACGTCATCATCCTTTTTGTCAGTCACAGTTAGCGCCTGAATGGAATGCCAATCCAATTGTATTTTTCGGATCCGTTCACGTCCCAGTAATGGTGGTCCTCCATCTCGTAGTATATATAGATACAGTTCCTGTGTTTCCTTGCCGTTGTATTTAACTGGCACCCTTATTTTTCCTCTGGGGTAGACTTTTTGCCCCGTGTATGTCTTCAATACAATGGATTGTCCTTCAAGGGTATGTGTGAGAATAGCCGCTCATAGTCTCGTCGATTCATGACAGTTAGGGCTGATCCTGTGTCCAATTCCATCTTTACTGGGGACCCTGCTATCATGAGGGTGACCCAAATGGTTCGGTGATCCTCCTTTGCGATCACGTTGTGTAACTTTAGACAACTTAGTCTCCTGCTCCCGGAGTCATTATCACTCTCCTGATCTTCCGAACTACTGTCTGTCAATTTCTTTACTTTCTTGTACTTTTCCTTAGTAGTTCTTGTAGTGTTGGTTTTCTTTCCCGACCTGCAGACTCTTGCTATGTGTCCCATTTACCCACATTGCCTGCATACTTTGTCCTTAAACCAGCAGTCCTTCTGATCATGGGTTGTTCTGCTGCAGCGATAGCACTTTTCTACTCCATACGCCATTTCGTTAGCGCTTTATTCTTGTGGTTTCTGTTGTATTTCCGCAGCTCCCCGTGCTGCTGCTTCGTAGGATACTGCCACGCTGAAAGCCTGTTCTAGCGTCAGGTCCTTTTCCGAAAGTAGTCGTCTCTGGGTTCCTTCACTCTGGAGCCCGCAGACAAACTTATCCCATAAGGTGTCTGCCAGTCCTGCTCCGAACTGGCAGTGCTTCGATAACTTGCGTAGTTCCGTAAGATAGTCAGCATTGCTCTCATCTTTGTGCTGGTTTCTTTTATGGAACTTGAATCTTTCTGCTATCAGCAGCGGTGTAGGGTTTAGGTGTTCCTGTAAGATATTAACAATCTCTTCAAAACTTTTCTCCATTGGTTTAGCTGGGGTAATTAAATTCCGCAATAGGCCGTACGTTCTCGCGCCCATCAAATTTAATAATACCGACGCCTTCTTTCCATCGGCCACCTCATTTGCCTTGCAGTACACTTCAATTCTTTCCACATACGTGGCCCAGTCTTCTACCTCGTTGTCGAAAGCAGTGATACTGCCACTCTTCGGCATCTTGGGTGATTTAAAATGGCGCCTCCCGCGCTTTTTCTTCTTCCCCAATGGAATAAAATGGCGCCTCCCGCGCTTTTCCTTCTTCCCCTTGCTGCCACGCTGCTCCTAGCGTTCTACAGGATAATGGCGGCGACCCGCGGCTTCGGCGCGTCTCACTTTTCCTTCCCCTCATTTTATTTTCTCTATGCTGCCCGGTTCTTGAGCACCGACCGTGCCCTGTGCGCTCCACCCTCTCTCTCTCTCTTTCCTCCCGACGATGCTGCACGGCCCCTTTGCAGAGCCGCTCGATCGAGCTCGAGCCCTCCGCAGTCCGAAGGGTCAGCGCACTATCTGCTACCAGCACGATTTGCTGGAACACCTTGACTGGGGAGCCAAGCCCAGCTCTCCACAGACTCCCCTGCAATTCTCTGAACTCCGATGGATCCTTGGGCGGTTGCCCGCGGTCGACGCCCGTTGCTCTGACTTCGACCTCCAAGAAGCTTCTTCTCAGGGAAAGATCCCCGTGAGGTGATGCAGTACTGCAGGTGAGTTCGAACCTGTTCTTCGCCAGTTTAGTGTCCGAGTATCAATAATACACGGACTGCAGGAGAACAATAATAACAGGTATTTACTGAACAGAGGGTACTCTTTTATTTGGACCCAAAAAAAACCAATTCGACTGTAAATAAACAAAAGTTCAACTAAAGCTTAACAAATCAAATTAAAATTTGGTTTTCCGTGTTGATGATGCACTCCAGTCCCCGCGGCGCCCACCGGTCGCGGAAATACTCAAGCGCACCGGCGGACACCGCGTGCTCCATCTCCAGGGCCACCCGGGCGCGAACATGGCCGCGGAAGAGATGCAGGCAATCCGGCTGGACGACCCCCTCGACCGCCCGCTGCCTGGACCAATTGATGGCTCTTTTAGCCAGGCCCAGGAGCAGGCCCACAAGGAGGTCCTCCAACCTGTCCGCTCCCCTCCGCACCGGGTGACCGTAGATCAAGAGCGTGGGACTGAAGTGCAACCAAAAATCGAGGAGCAGCCCCTTCAAGTAGTGAAAGAGGGGCTGCAACCTGTCACAATCCATATAAACGTGAAACACGGACTCCTCCAGGCCGCAAAAAATGCAGGCGGCCTGGGAGTCCGTGAACCTACTTAAAACCTTATTGCACGGGACCGCTCCATGCAACACCCTCCAGGCCAAGTCCCCGATGGAACAAGGGAGGACTCCCGCATAGAGAGCCCTCCATTGGGGACCTCCGCTACCGCCGGTCGGCAAAACGCCACGCCAAGGCGTGTCCGGACGGTAGACGAAGATGGCAAAGTGGAGAGTGTGCAGGAGCAGCCCGTACAGGAAACCCCTCTGCGCGGAATGAAAAGGCACGGAGGGTATTTCCTCGAGACGGCTCAAGTTGTGAGGCGCCGGTTCCCGAGGGGAGTTTCGGGGCCGGGCGCCGATGAGGAATTCCGTCCGAACGGGGGTAAGCTCGGACGGGATCGCCCCACATGCTTGAGCCGCCTCGATACACCTAGTGGAGTCGGGGCCCAGTGCCGCTTTTACCGATTCGATGGTTTCGACCGCGAGCCGGACGTTGGCCCAGGACAGGCGCCGCGCCAGCTCCTCCGGCGCCATCCAGCCCGCTCCTCCGCCATCGAGCAGGTCCCCGACTCTGGTCACCTTGCCAGCCACAGCCCTACCCTCCACCAGCCGCCCGAACCCGTGTTCGTGGAGGTGCGGATTCCTGAGCAGCGGCTCCCGAAGGAGAGCCGCCGCTCCTGACGGGGGAGAGCTCCGCCTGGAAGCGACGTAGTTCCAAACCCATAGTAGTTCCTGGTAGAAGACAGGCAGCTCCCGCAGGCCGGCACGCCTGCTGCCCACTTTCGCAAACAGGAGCTGTGTGTCGTAATTGAGGCCATGCAGCTGACGGAAGAAAAACGTCGCCAGCGCACACCATCTCGGAGGATTCTCGACGTACAGGTATCTCTGCAGCGTCTGAAGACAGAAAGTCGCAGCCTGGGTGTGAAGGCACACCAGCGCCTGACCGCCCTCCCTAAGCGGGAGACACAGAACCGCGGCAGAGACCCAGTGCTTCCTTTTGTCCCAGAAGAAGTCGATGAGCTTCTTCTGAATCTTGGCGACAAACGCAGGGGGAGGGATCAAAGTGACCAACCGGTACCACAACATGGCAGCCACCAGCTGGTTTATGACCAGCGCTCGACCCCTGTAGGACAACACTCGGAGCAGTCCTGTCCAGCGTCCTAGGCGAGCGGTGACTTTGGCCTCCAGCTCTTGCCAGTTCGCCGGCCAAGCGTCCTCGGCAGGGCTAAGGTAGACTCCCAAATAGAGGAGGTGCGTGGTGCTCCAGGCGAAAGGCCTGAACTCCTCCGGCAGGGAGTCCACCCGCCACTGACCCACCAGGAGTCCGGAACATTTCTCCCAGTTGATCTTGGCGGAGGATGCGTCCGAGTAAATCTGCTGGTATTCCCGCATCCTCCGCAAGTCAGCGGGATCCGTGACCGTGAGGAGCACGTCATCGGCGTAAGCCGAGAGGACCACCTCCACGCCCGGCCCTTGCAGAGCCAGTCCCGTCAACCTCTTCCGCAAGAGGCGCAGGAAAGGCTCCACGCAAATGGCATATAACTGACCGGACATGGGGCATCCCTGACGCACCCCCCTCCCGAAGCGAAGGGGCGCCGTCAAGGACCCGTTAACTTTAATCAGACACTCCGCGGCGGCGTACAGAAGTCGGATCCGGGCGACGAAATGCGTCCCGAACCCGAATGCGCGCAGAGTCCCGAAGAGATAATCGTGATCCACCCTGTCGAACGCCTTCTCCTGATCCAGGGAAAGGAAGGCGACCGACAGACCAGCCCTCTGGGAGTGGTGGACCAGGTCCCGGACCAGATGGATGTTATCGTGGATGGTCCGGCCCGGGACCGTGTAGGACTGGTCGGGGTGGATCATGTGGGCCAGCACGGTGCCAAGGCGAGCAGACATGGCCCTGGCAAAGATTTTATAGTCCGTGCTGAGGAGGGAGACCGGGCGCCAGTTCTTAAGGAGGCGGAGATCGCCCTTCTTAGGCAGCAGGACAATGACCGCCCTGCGCCAAGAGAGGGGCATCTCCCCGGTCGCCAAACTTTCCCCCAGGACCCGCGCGTAGTCGCCCCCCAAGACGTCCCAGAACGCCCTGTGGAACTCCACGGTCAGCCCGTCCAGCCCCGGGGACTTTCCCCTAGAGAGCTGGCGGAGGGCGCCGGTCAGCTCCGCCAGACTTAGCGGAGCGTCCAATTTTTCGGCGCCCTCCGGGCCAACCTTCGTCAGGTCCTCCCACAAAACTCTGCGCGCATCCTCGCTGGACGGATCCGGAGAGAACAGAGCCCCGTAATAGGCGCGGGTCTCCGCGCTGATTCCCTCCGGATCCGAGACCAGAGATCCATCGTCGGCCAGCAGCCCCAAGAGCTGCTTACGGACCCCCCGCCTTTTTTCCAGCGAGTAGAAGAAGGGGGAGCCGCGGTCCAGGTCCCGCAGGAGCTGGATCCGCGACCTCACGTACGCGCCTCGGGACCCGACGAGCTGCAGGTCCTTCAGCACGCCCTTCTTCTCTTCGTACACCTTCCGCAGGGCCGGGTCCTCGACGACCTGACCGAGACGGGACTCCAGGTCGAGCACCTCCTTCTCCAACCGCCCGACCCGGGCCTCCCGCCTCTTGGTCGACCCCTTCGCGTACTCCTGACAGAAGAGACGGATGTGAGCCTTGCCCACATCCCACCATAGCCTCAAGGAGGGGAAGCCCCCCTGCTTCCTTCTCCAGTCGGCCCAGAATCGACGAAACGAATCCCGGAACCGTGCGTCCTCCAGCAGCAGGTTGTTAAAATGCCAGTACGCGGACCCCCCCCGCGCGCGCAGCGGAGCGAGCTCCGCCCACACCAGGTGGTGGTCCGTGCACGGCACCGGCCGCATGGAAGCTGCCGGAACGCAGGAGACGAACGCCCGGGAAATGTAGAGGCGGTCGATTCTGGACCTTCCTCCCCCAGACCTCACGCTCGTGAAGGCGCTGGAGTCGGGGTGGAGATTTCGCCAGACGTCCACCAAGTCGAAGGACCCAACCAGGTCCCTCAACTTCTCCATCGCCGCCGGGCTTCGCGGGGGACCCGAACGGTCCCTCGCCTCGAGGGTGCAGTTAAAATCCCCCCCGAGGATGACGCACTCGCCCACGTCGATGGAGCCCAAGAGAGCGGACACTTCTTCGAAGAAGCGCACTTGCTGCGCACTGGTCTGAGGGGCGTACACGTTCACTAGATGGAGCGGCACGCCCCCCAGGCGAACAGTGACATGGAGCAAGCGGCCCGGCACGTGCTCCTTGACCCCCAAGATCTCCGGCTGAAAATGCGGGGCCAGCAAGATAGCCACCCCGCTGGAATTGTTGGAGAGGTGACTCATGCTGACCCCTCCTTGCCACTCCAGGAGCCACGTGGCTTCGTCTCCCGGAACGGTGTGGGTTTCTTGCAGGAAGCACACCGCATACTTCCCGTCCCGAAGGACCGAGAAGTTATTGAATCTGCGGCGCGCCTCCCTGCTGCCGTTGATGTTGAGGCTGGCTATGGTTATCTTCATGTCAGAAGCATAGTGCAACCTCTACCTACACCTAACGGGGCGAGGAAGCGCAGCCGCTGGTCCGCCGCCACTTCCTCAGCAGCCCAGTGAGAAACGTTGTGAGCCGACGCAGCTCGAGCGGGTTCACACCCTCGTCCGCGCCCAAGATCTTAACGGCGGCGCGGACGGAATCGATGAGCAGCGCCAGCTCCGACCACCTGTCGAGGGCCAGCCGGACCTTATTGCGCTGACCCAGGCACGTGGCCATAAAATCCCGGAGTTCCCGAACGGAAATGAGGGGAGACTCGGCAAGGGGCACGAGGTCATCCATCGCCACGTCGGCGCTGGAGTCCGAATCGTCCTCCGTGCCCATCACCGAGTCCCCATCCTCCTCCAGGGGGTCGTCACCAGCGGCCGACCCGTCCGCCGCGCAGTGCGAAGCGAACGACTCGGCCGCGCCAGCCAGCCCCGCCTCCGCCCGGATCCCACCCCCAGGATCGGCGGCAGAGGATTTCTCCCTGGGCTCCTCCAGGGGTGCCGGGCCAGAAGACGGCGGCGGTTCAGAGCTCCCCTCCGCCTCAGACGCCGGAACGACTGGAGAAACCGGGGAGAGAACAATTTCCAGCTCCTCCAGTACGTCCGGCACCAGAGACGCAGCCAGGGGGCCATCCTCCTCCCCGCCACCAACCTCCGACCCAGCGGACGGGGGGTTTTGAATTAAAAGCTCTACCAGGACGAGCATCCCCTGGGAGACGTCCGGGTCGCATTGGGTGAGCTCATTATCCTCGAGCTCGCCCGACCCAGCCCCCAGGCTGCCCGACCCGGCGAGGGGTAACGACACCGATAAAAGGTCAACTTCAATTACTGCCGCGGGTTGTTCCGCAACCCCCCCCACGGGCAGGGTCTCATCCCCATCCCCGGGAGGCACGTGCTGGACAGACACATCTGCCTCAGCCTCCCGAGGGACAGGCGACCCCTGCCGATCGCTGGTGATGACGACAGCGCTGGGGGGGTGGGGGGGCGCAGTACCCGCGGCAGGCGACGACTCCCCCTGCTCGGAGGGACCTTCCTCCGCCCGGTCCTCCTCCTCATCCAGGGGGTCGCGCCTTCTTTTTAGCACGGAGGGAGCGAGGGAGACCTCCATGTCTGCAAAGGCCTCCTCCTCGACTCCCTCCGGCGGAGCAGGTTTGTCGGGTTCCTCGGGCCCGAGCCCGGCCGCAGGTATTGGCATTACCGCTGCGGCGGTTGCGGCCACAGGCTCGGGCACGGGGCCCCTCCCGCACACATCTGCCCTGATCAACTCCGCGAGGAGCGCGGGTGTAAGGGGCTCAAGGGGCAAGGGCTCACCATCCACGGGGGGACCTGCCCTAAGGTGCTTCTTTTTTCCCCGCGCCTTCTTTCCGGCCGGACACGCTCCCTCCCCCCCGCCGGAGGCCTTGGTAGCATCGGCCCCCGACGTCAACCGCGCATCAGACGTACTTGACGCGCGGGCAGATCCGGGGGGAAGGGCGGCGGCGGCGGCGCCAGCCTCAGCCGCACGAGATGATCCGGCGGCCTTGGAGGCAGGGCAGTTCCTCCTGATGTGCCCCACCTCCCTGCAGGCATGGCACCTCACACCGTCCGATGTCCAAAAGGCGCGGTAGGCGGTCCCCTCGTGGAGGACGACGAACGCCCCTTCAGTGTCCTCCTCCCGCGCCAGCTGGATAAACAGCTGGCGCCGGAAGGAGAAGACGTGGCGAAGGCTGGCCTCCCGGAAGCCGAGCGGGATGGGCGTGATCCCCGACCTCACCTCCCCAAGTTGTCGCAAATGGGGAAGGAGGAGCTCACCAGGAACATAGGGCGGGACGTTGGAAATAATGATCCTCTGCGCGGTGGCCTCGAGAGGATCCACCGGCAGGAAGGTCCCGCCCACGGTGAGCCCCTTGGCGACAGCCAGGGACACCGCCCGCTCCGACCCCAGGAAGAACACAGCCTTCCCATACATTTTCGAGGCCGCGACGATGGCTGAGGGGCCGACAACCCCAGCCATGGCCTTGACGCAGGCCTCGATGGTCATAGTGGGGTGAGTGTAGCTCTTCACCCCAAGCTTTTTTGTTATTAATCGAAAAGGTGACGGGGCAGCAGGAACAGCGGGAGCAGCTGTGGCTGTGGCTACCACTCTCGCATAGGTCCCGGCTGGCCCCGCAACCGGCGAAGATGCAGTCGCCATTCTGGGGTGCTTTTTTTAAGGGCTACACCCACCCCAAGTCACAGGCCTGAAGGTGTTAATGGCCTCGGTGTATATATATATTTTTTTGTCCTCTATTGAGCAGAGGGAGCTGATTAGAATGAGGACACACCTCTCTCCTTATTGATTTAAATTGGGAGAGGAGCCCTCGCCCCTCTGCTCAATTGGCAATTAATAAAATAGATGAAACTAAGGTGCCTTAGAAAGACAGGCAGAGAGAGACAAAGAGAGAGAGAGAGAGAGGTGGGGGGGTGGGAAGGAGGGAGGCCGCAAAGGGCAGTGTTGCCACTCAGGATGGTGGGTGGGTGTAGGCAGGGTTGCACTCTCCGATGGAAAAAGTCTTTGGTGATGGTGGTCTTCTGGCAGGGGGAGAAGACGTCTTCACCTGGAAAAGCTGGAGAAGCCCAGGCTTAGTCCTGCAACAGGTCTTAACGATGTAATTAAATTAAATTAAGGACTTCACCTTGGGCAGCTCCAAGCTCTCCCAGGGCAGGCAATAGAAGGGATGCTAATTAGTGGTGTGTGTGGCCTAGCTTTTAACAAGAGCACACACACTACACCCCTTGATGATCCGGCCTTGCTTCTTCTTTTCTCCCCCCACCTAAAATACAAAGTCTTGGGAGAGTGCCCCAAATAACATCCACCTGTAGATGTTCCGGATGAAGTTTTCTTCCCTCCTTTCAAGCAGTTGGTTTCTCTCCCCTCTCTCCCTCTCCTGAAGTGGAGGCCAAATTGGGGAGGCAGTGATAGAAAGGCCTCTCCCCTGGTTGATGTTGATGTAGGCCTCCTTTCTCCTTCTCCTCCTCTGTCCTCTCTCTCCAGGCACCTCAGTTGATGTAATGATGGTGGAGTTGGTGGTGGTGGTCCAACGTTCTCCTCCTCTTCCTGGTCAGGGGACCACCACTTTAATCCACTCTCCAAAGTCTGGCTGCTCCCTCTGCTCGTGCTTGCAGCTGAACAGAGGGTACTCTTTTATTTGGACCCAAAAAAACCCAATTCAACTGTAAATAAATAAAAGTTCAACTAAAGCTTAACAAATCAAATTAAAATTTGGTTTTCTGTGTTTTGATGCACTCCAGTCCCCGCGGCGCCCATCGGTCGCGGAAATACTCAAGCGCACCGGCGGACACCGCGTGCTCCATCTCCAGGGCCACCCGGGCGCGAACATGGCCGCGGAAGAGATGCAGGCAATCCGGCTGGACGACCCCCTCGACCGCCCGCTGCCTGGACCAATTGATGGCTCTTTTAGCCAGGCCCAGGAGCAGACCCACAAGGAGGTCCTCCAACCTGTCCGCTCCCCTCCGCACCGGGTGACCGTAGATCAAGAGCGTGGGACTGAAGTGCAACCAAAAATCGAGGAGCAGCCCCTTCAAGTAGTGAAAGAGGGGCTGCAACCTCTCACAATCCATATAAACGTGAAACACGGACTCCTCCAGGCCGCAAAAAATGCAGGCGGCCTGGGAGTCCGTGAACCTACTTAAAACCTTATTGCACGGGACCGCTCCGTGCAACACCCTCCAGGCCAAGTCCCCGATGGAACAAGGGAGGACTCCCGCATAGAGTGCCCTCCATTGGGGACCTCCGCTACCGCCGGTCGGCAAAACGCCACGCCAAGGCGTGTCCGGACGGTAGACGAAGATGGCAAAGTGGAGAGTGTGCAGGAGCAGCCCGTACAGGAAACCCCTCCGCGTGGAATGAAAAGGCACGGAGGGTATTTCCTCGAGACGGCTCAAGTTGTGAGGCGCCGGTTCCCGAGGGGAGTTTCGGGGCCGGGCGCCGATGAGGAATTCCGTCCGAACGGGGGTAAGCTCGGACGGGATCGCCCCACGTGCTTGAGCCGCCTCGATACACCTAGTGGAGTCGGGGCCCAGTGCCGCTTTTACCGATTCGATGGTTTCGACCGCGAGCCGGACGTTGGCCCAGGACAGGCGCCGCGCCAGCTCCTCCGGCGCCATCCAGCCCGCTCCTCCGCCATCGAGCAGGTCCCCGACTCTGGTCACCTTGCCAGCCACAGCCCTACCCTCCGCCAGCCGCCCGAACCCGTGTTCGTGGAGGTGCGGATTCCTGAGCAGCGGCTCCCGAAGGAGAGCCGCCGCTCCTGACGGGGGAGAGCTCCGCCTGGAAGCGACGTAGTTCCAAACCCATAGTAGTTCCTGGTAGAAGACAGGCAGCTCCCGCAGGCCGGCACGCCTGCTGCCCACTTTCGCAAACAGGAGCTGCGTGTCGTAATTGAGGCCATGCAGCTGGCGGAAGAAAAACGTCGCCAGCGCACACCATCTCGGAGGATTCTCGACGTACAGGTATCTCTGCAGCGTCTGAAGACGGAAAGTCGCAGCCTGGGTGCGAAGGCACACCAGCGCCTGACCGCCCTCCCTAAGCGGGAGACACAGAACCGCGGCAGAGACCCAGTGCTTCCTTTTGTCCCAGAAGAAGTCGATGAGCTTCTTCTGAATCTTGGCGACAAACGCAGGGGGAGGGATCAAAGTGACCAACCGGTACCACAACATGGCGGCCACCAGCTGGTTTATGACCAGCGCTCGACCCCTGTAGGACAACACTCGGAGCAGTCCTGTCCAGCGTCCTAGGCGAGCGGTGACTTTGGCCTCCAGCTCTTGCCAGTTCGCCGGCCAAGCGTCCTCGGCAGGGCTAAGGTAGACTCCCAAATAGAGGAGGTGCGTGGTGCTCCAGGCGAAAGGCCTGAACTCCTCCGGCAGGGAGTCCACCCGCCACTGACCCACCAGGAGTCCGGAACATTTCTCCCAGTTGATCTTGGCGGAGGATGCGTCCGAGTAAATCTGCTGGCATTCCCGCATCCTCCGCAAGTCAGCGGGATCCGTGACCGTGAGGAGCACGTCATCGGCGTAAGCCGAGAGGACCACCTCCACGCCCGGCCCTTGCAGAGCCAGTCCCGTCAACCTCTTCCGCAAGAGGCGCAGGAAAGGCTCCACGCAAATGGCATATAACTGACCGGACATGGGGCATCCCTGACGCACCCCCCTCCCGAAGCGAAGGGGCGCCGTCAAGGACCCGTTAACTTTAATCAGACACTCCGCGGCGGCGTACAGAAGTCGGATCCGGGCGACGAAATGCGTCCCGAACCCGAATGCGCGCAGAGTCCCGAAGAGATACTCGTGATCCACCCTGTCGAACGCCTTCTCCTGATCCAGGGAAAGGAAGGCGACCGACAGACCAGCCCTCTGGGAGTGGTGGACCAGGTCCCGGACCAGATGGATGTTATCGTGGATGGTCCGGCCCGGGACCGTGTAGGACTGGTCGGGGTGGATCATGTGGGCCAGCACGGTGCCAAGGCGAGCAGACATGGCCCTGGCAAAGATTTTATAGTCCGTGCTGAGGAGGGAGACCGGGCGCCAGTTCTTAAGGAGGCGGAGATCGCCCTTCTTAGGCAGCAGGACAATGACCGCCCTGCGCCAAGAGAGGGGCATCTCCCCGGTCGCCAAACTTTCCCCCAGGACCCGCGCGTAGTCGCCCCCCAAGACGTCCCAGAACGCCCTGTGGAACTCCACGGTCAGCCCGTCCAGCCCCGGGGACTTTCCCCTGGAGAGCTGGCGGAGGGCGCCGGTCAGCTCCGCCAGACTTAGCGGAGCGTCCAATTTTTCGGCGCCCTCCGGGCCAACCTTCGTCAGGTCCTCCCACAAAGCTCTGCGCGCATCCTCGCTGGACGGATCCGGAGAGAACAGAGCCCCGTAATAGGCGCGGGTCTCCGCGCTGATTCCCTCCGGATCCGAGACCAGAGATCCGTCGTCGGCCAGCAGCCCCAAGAGCTGCTTACGGACCCCCCGTCTTTTTTCCAGCGAGTAGAAGAAGGGGGAGCCGCGGTCCAGGTCCCGCAGGAGCTGGATCCGCGACCTCACGTACGCGCCTTGGGACCCGACGAGCTGCAGGTCCTTCAGCGCGCCCTTCTTCTCTTCGTACACCTTCCGCAGGGCCGGGTCCTCGACGACCTGACCGAGACGGGACTCCAGGTCGAGCACCTCCTTCTCCAACCGCCCGACCCGGGCCTCCCGCCTCTTGGTCGACCCCTTCGCGTACTCCTGACAGAAGAGACGGATGTGAGCCTTGCCCACATCCCACCATAGCCTCAAGGAGGGGAAGCCCCCCTGCTTCCTTCTCCAGTCGGCCCAGAATCGACGAAACGAATCCCGGAACCGTGCGTCCTCCAGCAGCAGCTTGTTAAAATGCCAGTACACGGACCCCCCCCGCGCGCGCAGCGGAGCGAGCTCCGCCCACACCAGGTGGTGGTCCGTGCACGGCACCGGCCGCATGGAAGCTGCCGGAACGCAGGAGACGAATGCCCGGGAAATGTAGAGGCGGTCGATTCTGGACCTTCCTCCCCCAGACCTCACGCTAGTGAAGGCGCTGGAGTCGGGGTGGAGATTTCGCCAGACGTCCACCAAGTCGAAGGACCCAACCAGGTCCCTCAACTTCTCCATCGCCGCCGGGCTTCGCGGGGGACCCGAACGGTCCCTCGCCTCGAGGGTGCAGTTAAAATCCCCCCCGAGGATGACGCACTCGCCCACGTCGATGGAGCCCAAGAGAGCGGACACTTCTTCGAAGAAGCGCACTTGCTGCGCACTGGTCTGAGGGGCGTACACGTTCACTAGATGGAGCGGCACGCCCCCCAGGCGAACAGTGACATGGAGCAAGCGGCCCGGCACGTGCTCCTTGACCCCCAAGATCTCCGGCTGAAAATGCGGGGCCAGCAAGATAGCCACCCCGCTGGAATTGTTGGAGAGGTGACTCATGCTGACCCCTCCTTGCCACTCCAGGAGCCACGTGGCTTCGTCTCCCGGAACGGTGTGGGTTTCTTGCAGGAAGCACACCGCATACTTCCCGTCCCGAAGGACCGAGAAGTTATTGAATCTGCGGCGCGCCTCCCTGCTGCCGTTGATGTTGAGGCTGGCTATGGTTATCTTCATGTCAGAAGCATAGTGCAACCTCTACCTACACCTAACGGGGCGAGGAAGCGCAGCCGCTGGTCCGCCGCCACTTCCTCAGCAGCCCAGTGAGAAACGTTGTGAGCCGACGCAGCTCGAGCGGGTTCACACCCTCGTCCGCGCCCAAGATCTTAACGGCGGCGCGGACGGAATCGATGAGCAGCGCCAGCTCCGACCACCTGTCGAGGGCCAGCCGGACCTTATTGCGCTGACCCAGGCACGTGGCCATAAAATCCCGGAGTTCCCTTACGGAAATGAGGGGAGACTCGGCAAGGGGCACGAGGTCATCCATCGCCACGTCGGCGCTGGAGTCCGAATCGTCCTCCGTGCCCATCACCGAGTCCCCATCCTCCTCCAGGGGGTCGTCACCAGCGGCCGACCCGTCCGCCGCGCAGTGCGAAGCGAACGACTCGGCCGCGCCAGCCAGCCCCGCCTCCGCCCGGATCCCACCCCCAGGATCGGCGGCAGAGGATTTCTCCCTGGGCTCCTCTAGGGGTGCCGGGCCAGAAGACGGCGGCGGTTCAGAGCTCCCCTCCGCCTCAGACGCCGGAACGACCGGAGAAACCGGAGAGAGAAGAATTTCCAGCTCCTCCAGTACGTCCGGCACCAGAGACGCAGCCAGGGGGCCATCCTCCTCCCCGCCACCAACCTCCGACCCAGCGGACGGGGGGTTTTGAATTAAAAGCTCTACCAGGACGAGCATCCCCTGGGAGACGTCCGGGTCGCATTGGGCGAGCTCATTATCCTCGAGCTCGCCCGACCCAGCCCCCAGGCTGCCCGACCCGGCGAGGGGTAACGACACCGATAAAAGTTCAACTTCAATTACTGCCGCGGGTTGTTCCGCAACCCCCCCCACGGGCAGGGTCTCATCCCCATCCCCGGGCGGCACGTGCTGGACAGACACATCTGCCTCAGCCTCCCGAGGGACAGGCGACCCCTGCCGATCGCTGGTGATGACGACAGCGCTGGGGGGGCGGGGGGGCGCAGTACCCGCGGCGGGCGACGACTCCCCCTGCTCGGAGGGACCTTCCTCCTCCCGGTCCTCCTCCTCATCCAGGGGGTCGCGCCTTCTTTTTAGCACGGAGGGAGCGAGGGAGACCTCCATGTCTGCAAAGGCCTCCTCCTCGACTCCCTCCGGCGGAGCAGGTTTGTCGGGTTCCTCGGGCCCGAGCCCGGCCGCAGGTATTGGCATTACCGCTGCGGCGGTTGCGGCCACAGGCTCGGGCACGGGGCCCCTCCCGCTCACATCTGCCCTGATCAACTCCGCGAGGAGCGCGGGTGTAAGGGGCTCAAGGGGCAAGGGCTCACCATCCACGGGGGGGCCTGCCCCAAGGTGCTTCTTTTTTCCCCGCGCCTTCTTTCCGGCCGGACACGCTCCCTCCCCCCCGCCGGAGGCCTTGGTGGCATCGGCCCCCGACGTCAACCGCGCATCAGACGTACTTGACGCGCGGGCAGATCCGGGGGGAAGGGCGGCGGCGGCGGCGCCAGCCTCGGCCGCACGAGATGATCCGGCGGCCTTGGAGGCAGGGCAGTTCCTCCTGATGTGCCCCACCTCCCTGCAGGCATGGCACCTCACACCGTCCGACGTCCAAAAGGCGCGGTAGGCGGTCCCCTCGTGGAGGACGACGAACGCCCCTTCAGTGTCCTCCTCCCGCGCCAGCTGGATAAACAGCTGGCGCCGGAAGGAGAAGACGTGGCGAAGGCTGGCCTCCCGGAAGCCGAGCGGGATGGGCGTGATCCCCGACCTCACCTCCCCAAGTTGTCGCAAATGGGGAAGGAGGAGCTCACCAGGAACATAGGGCGGGACGTTGGAAATAATGATCCTCTGCGCGGTGGCCTCGAGAGGATCCACCGGCAGGAAGGTCCCGCCCACGGTGAGCCCCTTGGCGACAGCCAGGGACACCGCCCGCTCCGACCCCAGGAAGAACACAGCCTTCCCATACATTTTCGAGGCCGCGACGATGGCTGAGGGGCCGACAACCCCAGCCATGGCCTTGACGCAGGCCTCGATGGTCATAGTGGGGTGAGTGTAGCTCTTCACCCCAAGCTTTTTCGTTATTAATCGAAAAGGTGACGGGGCAGCAGGAACAGCGGGATCAGCTGTGGCTGTGGCTACCACTCTCGCATAGGTCCCGGCTGGCCCCGCCACCGGCGAAGATGCAGTCGCCATTCTGGGGTGCTTTTTTTAAGGGCTACACTCACCCCAAGTCACAGGCCTGAAGGTGTTAATGGCCTCGGTGTATATATATATATATTTTTTTTGTCCTCTATTGAGCAGAGGGAGCTGATTAAAATGAGGACACACCTCTCTCCTTATTGATTTAAATTGGGAGAGGAGCCCTCGCCCCTCTGCTCAATTGGCAATTAATAAAATAGATGAAACTAAGGTGCCTTAGAAAGACAGGCAGAGAGAGACAAAGAGAGAGAGAGAGAGGTGGGGGGGTGGGAAGGAGGGAGGCCGCAAAGGGCAGTGTTGCCACTCAGGATGGTGGGTGGGTGTAGGCAGGGTTGCACTCTCCGATGGAAAAAGTCTTTGGTGATGGTGGTCTTCTGGCAGGGGGAGAAGACGTCTTCACCTGGAAAAGCTGGAGAAGCCCAGGCTTAGTCCTGCAACAGGTCTTAACGATGTAATTAAATTAAATTAAGGACTTCACCTTGGGCAGCTCCAAGCTCTCCCAGGGCAGGCAATAGAAGGGATGCTAATTAGTGGTGTGTGTGGCCTAGCTTTTAACAAGAGCACACACACACACACACTACACCCCTTGATGATCCGGCCTTGCTTCTTCTTTTCTCCCCCCACCTAAAATACAAAGTCTTGGGAGAGTGCCCCAAATAACACCCACCTGTAGATGTTCCGGATGAAGTTTTCTTCCCTCCTTTCAAGCAGTTGGTTTCTCTCCCCTCTCTCCCTCTCCTGAAGTGGAGGCCAAATTGGGGAGGCAGTGATAGAAAGGCCTCTCCCCTGGTTGATGTTGATGTAGGCCTCCTTTCTCCTTCTCCTCCTCTGTCCTCTCTCTCCAGGCACCTCAGTTGATGTAATGATGGTGGAGTTGGTGGTGGTGGTCCAACGTTCTCCTCCTCTTCCTGGTCAGGGGACCACCACTTTAATCCACTCTCCAAAGTCTGGCTGCTCCCTCTGCTCGTGCTTGCAGCTGAACAGAGGGTAACTTAAGACTGAAGTACAGAAGCCTGCTATGGCTTCATATACAGGGGTGGTCACTGCCGGTACTGCAGTATAAAATCAGTTCTTCTCTTAAAGGTACATACACAACAGAACAGAGACACACTGACGCCGGCCAGTTCTTAAAGGGGAGGGTCGATCTTGCTCTACAGCCACACTCTGCTCATTGCAGCCTTGAATCTTGGCCTGGACAGACCTGAACGTGAATTCTGCTGCAAAGAAGAATGGATAGGCCCAGGGAACATGCTCAGCGCTTCAGCGACCTGGCTTTAGTGGCTCTGGTTGGCGCAGTGGAGCGCCGAAGGTCAGTACTCTACCCACAGATTGGCAGGAGGCCATTGCCACGTGATTATAGAAGAGTGTGGAGGGAGGTGTCTCCTCCAGGAGCATGGTACCCAGGACCCACACCCAATGTCGGAAGAAGTTCAACGACCTCACTCGGGTGGTCAGTGTGAGTGGCTGCTTTTCAATACCTCTACATCTCTCCATCTCAACCTCACTCTGTGCCCAGAGGGTTTAAAAACCCCAAATGGCCAACACTCATCCAAGACCTATGCCCATCTCATAAAACACATACACACATTCCACACCTTGCATACAAGGGCTATTCAACTATGGGAGGCATATCAGGCAAGCACATGGCTGCACATTTACTCAGACGCTGTCCTAGCCAAGCTATCTCACAACAGGTGCCAGCAGCAACGGACAGGTGGAGGGCAGGCTGAGCTGAGCTGCAGACCCTCAGCGATTTGGATGTGCGCATGCACAGGATCGTTGCCAGCCAGGTGATAGGTACCGTGGCCGATGGAGAGGTTGACTCCCTTGGGGACAGCAATGGTAAGTTCATCAGCTTTCTCTCCTCTCTCATTCCACTTGCCCATCACAACACCAGCCTTTTACACTTTCAATCCAACTTACTAAATGTCTCCAGTCCTTGCTCCCTTACTGCCTCTTAGGGTGCTAACTGGAGGCGCTAATCAACTGAATTTTCCCCCCATAATCTTTCAGTATTTTTACTCTCAAACCCTCATAGTTTTGAACTCTTCTATTAGATCATCCCTTAACCTTAAATATACATGCAATGCAAGTGACTGGGCGAGGAGGAGAAAGGAGTGGATTATTGCTTTCACATCTACTGCCACACAAGGTTATTCCTCTCAGTGATATTCCAGGATAAACAGGGCAGTGATCAAAACAGCAATTCAAAGCTGCTTTTAAATCTAAATCTGTTGTGGCAGCAATAATTTCCTTTTTTTGTTCCGTGGCACTAAGAATTCAAATTAATCCAACCTCCTATGACAATATTGGGCCTAAATAGGCTTCTTATGGTTTCCTTAGTTATACCCTTGTTGAGGCTCTCACTACAACACTTCTTGTTTTCCATATTGTGGCGGAGCCACCAAGGGTCTCAGAACAATTAGTAATAATCCCTTTAACTACAGTGTAGTGCAGCCGCGGACTGCACCTTTAAACTGCCTGTTAACTGTACTGTGTTGTGTTTTCCTGCACTCCACGTGATGACACCATGACGCCGATCGTGTGACCACCAGTGGCGCGAAGAACGCAATGACGTCATGATGTCAGCTTCCAGAATCTTCCAG